>NW_004443976.1:4515286-4534328 GCF_000243295.1 Trichechus manatus latirostris
GGACATAAAGTGATACTTATGAGGAGTGTGTCTCTTAGCTCAAGTAGATACAAGAGACTAAATGGGCAGCTTCTGTCCGGAGGTGAGATGGGAAGGCAGAGAGGGTTAGGAGCTGGTTGAATGGACATGGGGAATCAGGGGTGGAAAGGAGGAGTATGGGGAGTATGGGGAGAACAATTAGGGTCACATAACAACATATGCATAAATTTTTGTATGGGAGACTAACTTGAAATGTAAACTTCATTTAAACTACAACAATAAAAAAAATTTAAAAAAATAAAAAGAGAAATGATGGAGGAACCTTGCAAAATTGCCCAATTCATCTGAAAGGGAATGTGAAGACCAAAGGAATGCCAAGCTCGGGGCCACACTCCGGGCATTAGTGGTTTGGTGATAGATTTCTCACCTTCCGTGTGAGAGTCCCTCGTTCCATTCCCCAGCCAATGCACCTCAGGTGCAGCCACCACCCATCTGTCAGTGGAGGCTTGGGTTTGGTTATGATGCTGAACAAGTTTCAGTGGAGCTTCCAGACTAAGACAGAGTAGGAAGAAAGGCCTGGCAATCTACTTCTGAAAATTAGCCAATGAAAATCCTATGGATCACTACAGTCTGAAATGCAGCTGATCATGGGGATGGGGCTGGATTGGGTAATATTTTGTCCGTTGTGCATGGTGTTCTCTTTGGGTTGCCATGAGCTGGGGATCGACTTGACAGCAGCTAACAGCAACAATATTGTCACCATCTACTCCACCAGACAGGCTTTCTGTGTCTGCTTGGCCAGACATTCCCACTGATGATCTTATTAATGACCTGTCTGTACTGTTCATGCTCCCCAGCTGACACCTACTAAGAACCACCTGCTCTCACCTGTCTGATAGTTCCTGCTCTCCTGCCCAAGCAAATCAGCCAGGCCTTAAATGTGGCCACCTGGCCTGACTCCAGAGACCCTAATGTCAAACAGAGGAGGCTAATTCTGACATTTTCAGCTATCTTTTTCATTTATCCTATGAAGGGTTTAACACATTTCTAAATTAAAAAAAAAATTTTTTCCCATACAAAAATTTATATATACATTGTTATGTGACCCTAATTGCTCTCCCCATATTGTGACAGCACACTCCTCCTTTCCACCCCTGATTCCCCATGTCCCTTCAACCAGATCCTAACCCTCTCTGCCTTCCCATCTCACCTCCAGACAGAAGCTGCCCATTTAATCTCTTGTACTATCTCATCTACTATCTGGTTAGTGAATAACCCTTACCTTCCCTCCCCACCCTTGTAACCATCAAAGAATGTTTTCTTCTGTGTTTAAACCTTTTCTTGAGTTCTTATAATAGTGGTCTTATACAATACTTGCCCTTCTCTGACTGACTAAATTCACTCAGCACAATGCCCTCCAGATTTCTCCATGTTAATAAGATGTTTCACCAACTCATTGTTGTTGCTTATTGTTGTGTATTATTCCATTGTGTGGATATACCAGAATTTATCCATTCTTCCATTGATAGGCATCTAGGTTGTTTCCATCTTTTTGCTATCATGAATAGTGCTGCAATGAACATGGGTGTGCAGATATCTATTTGTGTCACGGCTCTTATTTCTCTAGGATATATTCCAAGGAGTGGGATTGCTGGACGGTATGGTACTTCCATTTCTAGCTGTTTCAGGAAGAGCCAGATTGATTTCCAAAGTGGTTGTACCATTTTACATTCCCACCAAGTGTATAAGTGTTCTAGTCTCTCCACAACCTCTCCAACATTCATTATTTTGTGTTTGTTTGATTAATGCTAGCCTTGTTGGGGTGAGATGGTATCTTATTGTAGTTTTGATCTGCATTTGTCTAATGGCTAATGATCCTGTGCATTTCTTCATATGTCTGTTAGCTGCCCGAATGTCTTCTTTGGCGAAGTGCCTGAGGAACACTTTCTTAAGGTGAAATAAATACAAATGAAGATTCAGTCACAGTTATTATTGTTCCTGGGTGGTACAAAGATTTAATGTGCTTAGCTGCTAACCGAAAGGTTGGGCATTCAAGTCCACCCAAAGGCATCTTGGAAGAAAGCCCTAGTGATCTACTTCTGAAAAATCAACCATTGAAAACCCTCTGGAGTACAGGTCTACTCTGACATACATGAGGTCGCCATGAGTTGGGGTAACATGAGTCAGGGCCCTCTCAAGGGTAACTGGTGAAGTATTCAAATTTCAGTGTTATTTGTTTCCCGTTGAGACCCTGACAGTTATACGTCTCCCATCAAAACCAATACCCCAGTCGATGCTGTACATTACAGTAGCCACTAACCACACGTAGTACTGAATGTCTGAACTGTAGCTGGTCACCATACAGATGTGCTGTCAGTGTAAAGTACACAATGGATTTTGGAGTCTGGGTATGAAAAAAAATGTAACCTACCTCAATAATTTTATTTTGATTACAGATGAATTATATTTTGGGATATACAGTAAAACCTGCAAAAGCTGGAACCCCTGTATGGCGGAAACCTGTCAGAGAAGGAAAACTCAGATAAAAAAGTGGTAAGACTTCACCCTGTCAGAGGAACAAAACTTGCAAGGCCTGGAAAAACAAGGCAGTCCCGTCACATTCCAGCTCTCATAGGTTTCACTATATTGGACATATTATTAAAATTATTTTCACCTGTTTCTTTCTAGTTTTTTAAAGGTGCTACTGGAAACTTTAAAATTACATATGTGGCTCACATTTCATTTCTATGGTACAGTGCTGCCTTAGATATTGTGTGAATGATCCTGAGAACTGTGTCTCACACATAGTGTGGTCTTTCATATCCACCTAAAAATACCCCAGGAGGCAGTGGTAGAATTCTCGCCTCCCGTGCGGGAAACCCAGGTTTGATTCCTGGCCAATGTACTTCATGCTCAGTCACTACCTGTCTGTCAGTGAAGGCTTGTGTGTTGCTGTGATGCCGAAGAGGTTTCAGCAGAGCTTCCAGACTAAGAGGAACTAGAAAGAAAGTCCTGGCAATCAACTTCTGAAAATCAGCTGTTAAAAACCCTTTGGACCACAATAGTTCGATCCACAAGCAGAACCAGGCAGTCTTTTGTTCTGCTGTGCACAGGGTTGCCATGAGTCAGGGGCCAACTCAACAGCAGGAAACAACGAAAGAGAATGTGACCCAGAACACAAAAGCACAAAAGCACAAAAGCACACCAGCTATCTTGTTGGATCTGGAAGGAAACTTGGAGACCAGCCTTTCCCACATGAGGAAATTGAGGCATGTGTGTAAGGATCCAGGGGATTGCACGCGATCAGAACAATTTTAAAATGGTCTTTTCTTTTTTTCTTTTTGTCTTCCTTCTGCAAATCAGACCAAAATACCTCAAGAAAAGTTTTAAGAAAGATAGGAAAGCTCAAGTTAGCATTGAACCTCAACTGGTTTGTCGATATCCAATTTTAGGACACAGAGAAACATTAAAGCTTGGCAGCATTCGCCTGTTGTGTTTTGAAAGCCCAGTGCTTTATGACATCAGAATCTAATAAGCTCTTCACTGGTTTGCAGAATGGGTCGCATTGGTACTTAATAAACGTAAAACCACATCTGGCAGGAAGGATTTATTCAAACCAGCTGCCTTCCAGTCAATTCCCACTCATGGCGACCCCATGTGTTGCACAGTAGAGCTGCACTCTCGGGTTTTCATGGACGTGACCTTTTGGAAACAGATCGCCAGGCCTTTCTTCCTAGGAACTTCTGGGTGGATTGGAACAGCCAACCTTTTTGTTAGTAGTTCAGCATTAGTCCTCAAGTGCTCAACTGTTTGCACCACCTAGGGACTCAGCAGGGAACGAACACACCAGTTCCACCCAGCACAGATGGGGAACCACTGAGTCCCTTTGGAAGCTTAAAAGGGCTGCTAGCTTCCATGGTCAAATAGCAGAGCACAGGAAGTTAGGAGAGTGGAAGGTTGCGAAGCGCCAACACGGGACGGCAGGAATTCCTTGTGAGTTTCCTGCAAAATGGACACCGAGCTCACAGCAGGCCCTTGTTCGCACCCATAAGGGCCCAGAAAGCTGTCTGGACAATATACAGTGGTTGGTGTATAATGGCCAGCACGTGAAGCGTCCTGCAGAGACAAGAAATGGAGAACAAATCCTACTGGAACAAAAAACACCTCACGCCAGTTGCACCACCTCCGTCCATTGATAAGCAGCGTGGCCGTTTGTATCCCTTCCTGAGTGCGTCCGTGGAGCATGGAGAGGATGTGGGGTCAGAGGAGGCAAGAGAAAGAGGAAACTGCTGTTTATGAAAGGACATTTAACCCTCTGACTGAGACACGCACACACGCATACTAGTACAAACAACATTTTGAAAAACTTCCTCAAAAACTGGGCTTATGGACTTGGAATCGGAATTGAATTTTTTTTTTTTTTTTTAAATCTCAGTTTCTCCCATTGATTTATTAGCTTATTTCCTAAGAAGTTGTTCCACTCTCAGTCCTGAGGGACTCTTGACCATCTTAAAGTAATCCGAAGGAAAACAACCAAAAGTGGGAGAAACGCAGCTGGGGGAGGAAGGGCTTCGCTCCCGGCCGCAGTGGACAGTGGAGCAGTAAGAAGGCGCAGTGAGAAGTCAAAGCCCAGCGGAGGAATTCCGTTGACCCAGACAAATGGGGGCGTGGCGTGCAGCGCGCTGCTGTGGGCGAACAAAACTTGCAAAGGTTCAGAGCAGCAGAGGAGAAGGTTCAAGGCGTTAGAGGGTGGATGGAGAAACAGAGGATGGAGGGCAGCAGAGCGCAGAACATCTGTAGGGAAGTCAGGGCTGCGAAAGGCTGAGCTGAGTTGGAGAGGTTGGGAAGCTCCTACTTGAGCCAGGGACTCGCGGGGTGGAAGTTAGGTCACTAGGGACCCGGCCGGCCCGAGCTGTCGGTGAGACACCCCGGGAGCGCAGCAGCCTGGCTCTGGGCTCCAAGGGGGCGAGGCCGCCGGGGTGGGGGCAAGCAGGGAAGAGGCGTTGCTCCGGGCAGCGCCCGCCCTCTTTAGTGCCATTGGGCTGCCGCCGCGGGACCGCGCCACCTTTTGCCTGTCCCGCCCCGCCCGCTGGCTGGCCCAGCCCCTGCTCCGCGATCCGCACCCCGCCGCGCGCGTCCGGGGGCTGGTGGCGCCCGGGCCGCTGACGTCATACCAAGTTTGCTACCCTCCGCGCCCCACGTGTGGCGGTGGCGGCGGCGGCCCGAGAAGCGGCGGGGAGTGCCAGAAGCACTGTGGCCGCGGCCGCTGACAGGTCCCGCGCCTCCCGGCTCTGCCGCGCGGCTCACAGGTGGAGTCTGAGAGCACCTTGGACAGGTCGGGCGCGCACGAAGAGGAGCGGCCGGCTAGGCGCGGGCCTTGGGTCTCCCGCTTGGGCAGAGGGGCTCAGGGAACTTCGCACCCGGGCTAAGAGGACCCGAGCCCGGGACGAGAGGGCGCGCCCAGGCCGGCCAGGGGACTAGAGGAAGCGGGGCTGGAGCACAGTCGCTCGCCGCTGCCTGGAGCGCACGGAGCTCCGCGGCCCCGGAGCTCTGCATTCCCTCACCAGGACCGAGCGAGGGATGCACGACCATTGAGCGGAGATCCGCGCCTATAGGCCGCTCGGGCCAGGCTGAGACACACGCCTTCGCCAGCTCCTCCAAGATCCTATCCCGGCGGCGCTCAGGGAACTGGGGCGTCTAGCGCTGCCCCAAGGCTCTCGAGACTTGGGCTCGTCTAAGACGATGGTTTCCTAAGCACGGCCACGCGTCCCCTCCCGCCCTCTCGACTGGAGGCAGGGATCCCGCGCGGGGCTCCCGGGTCTCTGTCCCCAGGAGGAGCCCCAGCCGCCGCCTCCCGGACAGTTCGCATGACCTCAGGGGCGCACGGGCGATGTGGCCTCCGTCCAGCGCGCAGGCCGACCTGGGGCATGTCATGGCACCTGGCGGAGTCGAGGCCTAGCATGGCCCGCTCGCGGCCCGACGTCGCCTCCGGCTAGGATGGCCCCTCCGGGCCCGGCCGGCGCCCACCCCACCTCGGCCGAGCCGCTGTCCCGCAGCATCTTCCGGAAGTTTTTGCTGATGCTCTGCTCCTTGCTCACGTCCCTTTATGTCTTCTACTGCCTGGTCGAGCGCTGCCAGACCCTGTCGGGCCCCGTGGTGGGGCTGTCGAGTGGCGACGAGGAGGCAGGGGCCCCGGGTCGCTGGGTCCTGGCTGGCAGCCGGGGCGAGTCGGCGGTGTGGCCCGCCGCGGCGCGGAGAAAGCGCCTCCTGCAGCTGCAGCAGTGGCGAAGGCGCCGGCCGCCCGCGCTGCGCAACGACCGCGAGGAGGCGGGCTGGGAAGAGGATCCCCCCAGCCTGGCAGGGGGTCCGGGCGGCTCCGGGGCTGGGAGCAGCGTGGCCGAGGCCCCGCCGGGGACCCTAGCCCTGCTTCTGGACGAAGGCAGCAAGCAGCTGCCGCAGGCCATCATCATCGGCGTGAAGAAGGGTGGCACGCGGGCGCTGCTGGAGTTCCTGCGCGTGCACCCCGACGTGCGCGCCGTGGGCGCCGAGCCCCACTTCTTTGACCGCAGCTACGACAAGGGCCTCGCCTGGTACCGGTGAGCAGGCGCAGGCCTAGGCGGGGGAGGCAAAGCGTGCGGTGGGGGACTCTTGGGAGGGCCGTGTTGACCCTCACTTCACCTTCCTTCCCATCTCATGCAGAAGGCAAAGGTAATAGGTGGTTGTTCTAAAGTCGAGGCGTCTTGTAACCCACTACGGCTTCTCCTGCCTGGGAGGTGAATGCTGGGGCGGAGGGAAGTTTTGGCCTTAAGGGTTTATTTCTTTAGTTCTTGGGGTTCCCTTTCCCCAAAATAATCAGTCTTTTTCTCCTGTTTCTGTGAAAGTATCCAAGTCGTTAGCTAAAGAAAAAAAAAATCCCTCCTAAGTTAGAAATCTGTTCATCAATTTCGTGCGTGTGTGTACATACACACGCGTGTACATGGCTGATCCCCTTCCCAAGGAAACCCCATTTTCATTTCTTCTTTATCTTTTGGGCAATTGCCTGTGGTTAACAGTCTTTGCCATCAGGTATTTATTTCCCTTGACCCTTTGCCAGATAGTTGTCCTAGATGGCGAGTAATATAGAGACTTAGGAAAATTGTCAGGCCAGAGTCTAGGTAGCTGGGAAATATATGAGACAGCCAGCAAGTGCTAGCAACCAGTCACCCTGTTGTAGAGAACTGTTCCGTGCTAATAACTTTTGTTTGGGGAGAGGGATGAGTTTTGAAAAGTGCTTTTAATATTTATAGGGAAAGCTAACTTTTGTCTTTGGACTGGCAGAAATTTTTCTAAAGATCTTCAAACAATTTCCTTTTACAAATGAATTAGCGAACTTACAAAAAAAAAAAAAAAAAAGAAAAGAAGAAACAAAAATAGGGACACTGGCTAGATTGTGAAAAACTCTGTTAATCCAGTTAGGAAACAAGTATGATTTTGATCTTAATCGTAAATTTGTCTTCTCAAATTCAGACCACCTTTAATAATAGAATCAGCCAAACTCTAATAAATCCTAGTGTCATCTGAATTTTGTTTTACGTAAAACAATGGCTTTTTTTTTCTTTCCTGTAAGTACAAGGAAAAATCATGTTGCTAGAATTTTCCATTTTATAAAATTTATCTTGTTCATTAAATATGTATTCTCCTGGTTATTTTAACTGAAACAATATTCCAAAAGTTATCATACAATTTAGATATATTTTAAAAGTCCACTAAGTTTAACTATTCATCTCCAAAACAGAAATGGACATGATTTGACAAAGTTTATTTACTTGAGGGGTCAAGCACACCCTTAGAACAGATTTCAGAAGCAGAATTTACAGTAACCCAACCCATGAGAAAACACTTCTAAAAAGTAACGTTCCATTTATTGGAAAGAAAAATAAACAGACTCCCCTTAATATAGAATATATATCATTTAAAATCACCAGCCACTTAAAAAATCCTCTTGTGTTTCTGTCATTTATGTTGTATCCTCTGGGAAGTTCTTATAAAAATGACCTGTTGAATTTGGAAACAACAGGTCCTTCTTTTTAGCACAAAGGCAGCTCTGTTTTTTCCATCAAGGACACAAGAAAGAAGTGATTAAAGACCTCTAAAACCCTTATCTATAGCAGTTTGCGTTGAATTCGGTCTCTTACAGTGCTGTAAGTGAACACATTTCAAGCTGACTGCTGAAACCATCTAAGACAACTGTTGGCTCCAAAATGCTATTAAATATGGTGACATATTTAGGACTAAACCCCTTTGTTTTCGTTTTGCCATATAAACTTTATTTACACAAAGTAGGATTGTTTCTTTTCATTCCAGAAATGAGTGAGTGATTTTGAGAGCACAGTATATCTACAGACCTGGATCTTATTTTCCATGAACCTTTCTGAGCTCATGTAAGAGAAGGAAGGGATCAAGGTAACTAGAAACACCAGTATTAACCAAAAAAAAAGAAGACGACAATGAGAAAAAGAGTCATAAACTTTTAGGCCCTTCTCTCCTTTGGAAACTGGAGGCATGCTGTAAAGTAAATCTCTCCTCGGATTGTTTACCCAGCAGAAGAGTTCTATAAAGCAGTTTATGGTGGTTACAAAAATAACTGCACAGTAGACTTCATGGTTTGGTGAATTTAATTTTCTAAGTGTTGGAGCGACATCTTTGTTTTACCATTTGCAATGTTTTTTTTTTTTTATTGGAGGCATAAATTTAACTCAATTATATAGAAAACTCTTATTAAAAAAAAAACTGTGGAGCCTTTATTATGTGATTATTTAATGAAACTTCGCCCACAGTTCTCTTTCATCTTGGCTTTGAACTTGGAGTTTGGTGTTTGGTAAGAAAGCTTGAAGTCTTAAGAAAAAAATTCAGCTCCACAGAATGTCACTTAACTAGTAAGTGCGTTTTAGCTGCTTATAGTTAGCCAACATTTTAGAACAGGGAATTCTGTTAGACCTTCCTGAATAAGTCCAAGATTTGCAATACAGCATTTCTGCCACACACATGTGACCACACACACACACACACACACACACACACACACACACAAAAGAACAGAAAGAAAATCTCACTGTTTGCACGCGGAAGTAAATTATGGTAGAGAAAAACCTACATATTATTTTTAGATGCTCATTGACATGAGAGAATCCTAAAATGTCTAGACTTGTTTTTCCCCCAGTGAAATCTCTCATTTTGCCTTAATAATAGTTCATTGTGGCAGTGCCCCCTACTGTCCAAACAAAGGAGCAGTCTGTGGTTGTTAGGAAGATGGAAGAATATCTTGGAGAATGAGTTTGGGAGGGAGAAATGCCTGTTGCTAGAATGTTTCAGTAAATATCTCTTACTAGGGAAAAAAATAAAATATTTTATAAATTGTATCTGAAGAATAGAGTCATAAACAGTTCTGCCACTTGAACAAATTTGTAGTGAAAGCAAAGACAATGAATCCATTATTTAAAATCACTGAAAAAGAAAATTATTTTTATTGATTTAAAATATCCTAATAATCGTCTCTAAAATAATTGAAACAATGGCAAATTTTAATTTTCCAGGAAGTTTGCTAATAATAATTTAGGACATTTCAGTGACGTTTTCTAGGTATGAAACACCACTCTGACAGAGTTTAAAAAATATTGCACATTACCTAATTTAGCAGACATGATATCAATACAGCACATGTCTGTGACTTGCATGTCATGGAAAAGCAGTCCTTTGCAATGAGTAGTCTCATTTTCATTTTATGTGTGGTGCGTTCATAAAAGAGAGTGGAAAATTGTTTCATTAACTTCAAAACTGTAAGATCTTTGCTGGAAGTAAAGACCCATTGCCTGTGCTGTGATTCAAGGGCAGGTGAACTTAGAATTTAATAAGAAGTGCCCCCCCACCACCACCTGTGTGTATCTGGACCAAGTAGAAGGTGTTTTCTTTTTCTTTTTTCTTTTTTGGTCCCAGTACAAAAGATACTTACTTATAAAGTATTTAAAGATACGTATATAAATGTATGTGTGTGTGTGATTAAATACTTGGTTTCTGTAATGCTTTAGTCTCTTCTTTTGGTACATGATAACAAGTATTCATTATCCAGTGTCTTAACTAGCATGTTTATTTCCTATGTTTTAATTATTTTTTCTTTAGTAAGTCTGGGCAGTTTCAGCAGAGAAAACCAATGCTAAATTTATTTTACTATGTAACACACAGGCAAAGTAAGGATTGCTCAGCTTGGAGTTTAGGAGGTAGTTCTCCCTGACTTCATCAAAATTTGAAAAGTTTTCTGACCTCTCATTATCACTGCCTGGTGTTTTCATCGACCGACTAGGGCGGACTGAAGAGCGGAACTTTTGGTTCCTCTCCTGAGAAATAGGCATTCTGTAGCAGCTGGGAGCAGCTGCACAGCACCTCTTTGTGAAGTTTCCCATCCTCTTGTGCCACGAGCCCCTTTGCAGAGTTTGAAATGAAACTTGAGCTAAGGGAGCAGCAGAGTTTGGCCACCCATGCAAGGTCATGTAGACCTGAATCCAGAGAGGCTCTTTATCTTTAGAGCAGAGCAAAGAACATTGGGATGGGTGGTGGGAGGAGAGCGGGGATAAGTTGCTCGAGACTCAGAATCTAGGGCAGTGTCTCCAGGGGAGAGGTATATGGTCTTCCATGTCCCCAGGAGCCCTCCGTGACTGAACACTCTCCATCTAGTGACAGACTGTGGCTGTCTTCCTGGAGAAGCCACGCAACTATTCATTCGTTTGTTTGCTGAGTGTTTAAACTCTAGACTTGATCCCCAGTAGACTGCATGAGCAATACAAGTCCATCAGCCTAGTTCTGGTGTGTGTGCGCGTGTGTGTGTGTGTGTGTGTACACGTACGCATGTGCCTGCAAGAACAAACACCCAGAAGGTGAGGAAAGTGATAGAATTTATAAGAGGAAAGTTATTTATTAAGTGGTTGGGAAATTTTTGAGCAATATCAGACACTCACAATACTGCATGGGCTTTGGGGCTCTCGAGATCATAAAAACCAGTTGTTGTCGACTCGATTCTTACTCGTGATGACCCAGTGTGTGTCAGAGTAGAACTGTGGTCCACCGGATTTTCAGTGTTTGATTTTTCTAAAGTAGATTGCCAGGCCTTTTTTTTCCGAGGTGCCTTTAGGTGGACTCGAACTTTCAGTTAGCAGCAAAATGCATTAACCCTTTGCATCACCCAGGGACTCATGTGGAGACCATAGTTCAGGCAGTATAAAAACAAAAAAACAAAAATACCCCTCACTTTTGGTAGAGGCTGGAATTGGGATGAATAGCTTATGTGAATGAATATTTCTTTATAATGATGAAATTTATAATGTGCTAATGTAGTTTATGTGAAATGCGTAGACATTTATGAGTGAAAATCTTCCCCAATATTGTAATCCCTCACCTTCCCCCCAACGAAGACACTCTGGCTAAAATATTTATCTCATATAAATAAGTCTTTAGAGTGGCCAGGAATTAACGAGTGCCAAATATGTATTTTGGAGGGTCATGGGAATGAAATAAATCTGTGCCATTAATGACAACAGAGGCTGACCGTACATAGATCAGATGTGAGCATCGTGAGGAAAAAAGTGTCTCGGAGCAAACAAGCCTACTTGATATAAACAACAAATGGCCTCCTATCTCTGAGGACATATTTGAACAATTGCAAATTGCGCTTACCGTCAGTCAGATTGTTGGGCCCAGTCGGGGGCTTTATATACTTAGCTTTTTTCCTTAGGGGAGATCTTCCTCCATCTAGCCATAGTAACTTGGCTGAGAAAGAACATTGTTTCTTGGTATATGTTTCCTGATGATATTAGGCTACAAGCTTTTAGAAAAATTTGTATCTGATGAAGTGATGAATTGCAATTGTTCAAATAAAATTTCTTATTAAATATATGCCTTTAATGTGTAACCAGATGAGACTGGACTTAAGTAATAGTTTAGCTCCCTAGTCCTTGCATTTATAAAAAAGTGTTGCAAATAAAAGCTTGTCAGCATTTTAAAATCTTGCAAATATGATACAGTTTAAAAATCTCTGCAGAGATTTTTGATGTAAGTAATAAAGTATGTGAAGCCAGAATTTAGACACTGAGAAATGTTTCATTCAGGAATTGAAGCATCTCCCCAGTTTCTTCTTCCAATGATGCACCCCTTTCGTTTTTGCATTTCTCATGTAGTCATGGCGACTCAAGCGTCTAAACATTTCCATGTATCCTACCATCTCTTGAGTACTATTTTCCAGAAGTTTAGATTTGGCCTGTTTCAGAACTTGTCTAACGACAACGTGAACTATTTATTAAGAATGAAGGTTAGAACTTGCCATTAAGAGAGGTATTCTTGGAAAGGTTAAAAAGCAAACCCCAGTTGCCTCACAGCTGAGCGAGAGCAGCCAGCTTTGAATATGGCTTGTAGCGCCACCTAGCGCGTGCAGGTGGAGGAGAGTCTGCAAAGAACACGAACGAACTTTGAAACCCTCATCATTCTTGTAGTGTATTTGCTGTTTCGATTAAAAAAAGAAACAACAACAAAATCTACGTTTAGGCAGCACTTAAACTTAGCATGGCTGAGCTGCGTTTTGCTTCTGAGCCCCTCTGATAGCTCGCTTCTATTAGTCAAGAAGTTTATTCTTTGGGGGGTAATAAAAGAGACATGCCTTCAAACATAAACCTGAGAAACGAGATATGAATGATGAGGAGACCGATATTAGAAATGTATATGACAGAAAGAAACGCCATATGCCACAGATTAGTTATGTTAGTGTGTTTTGTCTTTGTTTCTGAAAGCCAGCTTCGAATGAAAATACTTCCAGATGATTATATTTCAACATCAGTAACGCAATGTTACTCCTTTTCCTATGTTGCATGGGGTCTGGTGGCGGGTTCCATGAGTCTTAACAGGCAGCCTGCAGAAGCCTGTTTAACCCTTAATTCACCTGAGATTCACCACTGAAGATCCTGCCCACCGCTTGGGCGACATTTTCAGCTGGAAAGTGCTTTGATCCCATCTCTGGTGAGATGACTTGGCCGAGAGGATGGTGGTCAGGCTAAAAGTAAGACAGGAGTGAAGGGAAAAACTGTACCTTCAGCATGGAGACACCTGGCAGACACCACCGTAACCCAGTGAACAAGGTTACCAGCAGCTTGTTGCCATGTTGCTGTCATGTACCCCCGATGTAAAGCAGCGAAAAGGGTACTTCATCTAGTCAATTCCAACTCATAGTGACCCTATAGGACAGAGTAGAACTTCCCTATCAGGTTTCCAGGGCTGTAATCTTTATGCAAGCCGACTGCCGCGTCTTTCTCCCGTGGAGTGGGTGGGGGGTCAAATCACTGACCTTTCAGTTAGCAGTCGAGCGCTTAGCCACTGCGCCACCAGGGCTTCTTTCAAAAGTGTCAAGGTCTTGAAAAGCAAGGTAAGGCTAATCAACTGTCACAGATCTGAAGAGACAAAGGAGACTAAGTGCTCATCAGTAAATGCCAAAATGCTGCATGGTGTCCTTGATTGGATTCTGGAAAAGAAAAAGGGCATTAGTGGAAGAACTGGTGCGATTCAAATAGCATCTGTAGTTTAGTTGATAGTATTGTACCAAATGTAATGTCTTGGTTGTGGTCATTGTACTTGTGTAAGATGTTAGCCTTAGGGGAATCTGGGCAAAGGCACATATGGGAATTCTCTGTGCTGTCTTTGCAATTTTAATATCTAAAATTATTTTAAAACAAAAAGCAAAAAGCAACAACAGATAAAGAGCCCAAGAGCAGCCTAGTGGGCAGGTGTTCGTGGGGACAAGGCCTCTCCCTGACATGCTCGGTCCCAGCCTGCCTCCCTTCACTCTAGGGAGCGTCCTTCCTCTCCGTCGCAAGGCTTCTGGGATGGGTCTGCCAGCCTCCCTCTGCCACCACCACCTGTTGCCTCCAGACATGCTGCTCTGTCCCCAGCTTACTTTGTAATAAAATTGGCTCACGGCTCTCTCCTACTCTCCTGTCCCTGAACTAAGCAGAGAATTTTTTTTTTTTTTTATGTTTGGCAAAATGTAAAGTGAAGAAGGCTTTTTGTAAATGTTATGCCACTCTCGACTGAATCTTTCTTGTGACCAAAACCCATTGCCGTGGAGTCAGTTCCGACTAACAATAACCCCAGAGGACAGAGTAGAACTGTTCCATAGAGTTTCCAAGGAGCGGCTGGTGGATTCAAACTGCCAGCCTTTTGGTTAGCAGATGTTAGCACTTAACCACTGTGCCACCAGGGTTTCCTTTGTTGTGACAGCAGAAATTTAGAAGTAAATGGAGGGTTTTTGAGTACACAGAGAAATGCAGACTTGGGCCATATGGCTTGTTGTCACAAGCGTAGCAGGACCAGGCATCAGGGACTGGGGAGTTGGTTACAGGGCAAAGAGATGGTCCATGGCTGTGGACACTGCTTAGAGCTGAGATGGCAACATGGTCCAGATTTTCCGGGCCAGCTTATGTATTCCACCTGCGCACTTGGCCCGGCGCTTTAACCTTTTGGATTAGAGAGTATGACTTACAAAACCAGCCCTAATAGCAAAACAGATGTGGAACAACCCCTCTGTTAAAGGAAGAGGGAGGAGAGAGCAGGAGAGGACCCGGGCAGCCTGACTTCTGGTGGTTATTCCTGCCGGGACTGGTAAACCCGGCTGCCCCGTTATCAAAATCAAAGTTCCTGTTTAGATTGTATGCGGACATTTTCTGCTTCTGTTTTTAAACAAGCATTTCTATATCTTGGGTCTGATTTGAGTAATGAAATTCTCCCTTAAAACATTTCCTTTGATATTTTTAACAACTGTAAAAATAGTCTTGTCTACATTATAGTTTAACTAAGCAAAACAACACCAGCTGTATCTAGGGACTGACAAGAGTTAACAGTATTTCCTTGTAATTTTTTGTTCACTTGTCTTTATTGGATCAGTTTTATAAACCTGTTTCTTGCAAAGGACAAGCTACTAACGGTTACATAGATAAAAATAATTTCTGTGATTAAATACCTTTCCCTACTAGTTTGGCATTTTTTCAGTTTTAGTTGGTATACACATTTTTTTCATGCATTTTGAATCTTTTTTTTTTTAATAGCAAAATATTTGAAATTAGATTTGAGAAAAGCGTGTAATGTGCAGTTGGTGAAATATATAATTTTAAATGTAGGACTTAAATGTTGAATCCTCCCTATACGCTGGATGTAGTACTGGGTGACATCTTAAGTGCTTGAATCTTCATTATTATTATGTTAGTTAGCTGCCATCCAGTTGCCCCTGTCTCATGGTGACCCCATGCACAACAACAGGAGGGACCGTTGTGATCCACTGGGTTTTCATTGGCTGATTTTTGGAAGTAAATCACCAGGCCTTTCTTCCTAGTCCATCTTAGTCTAGAAGTTCCACTGAAACCTGTTCAGTATCACAGCAACACACAAGCCTCCACTGACAGACGAGTGGTGGCTGCACATGAGGTGCGTTGGCTGGAATAGAACCTGGGTCTCCAACATGGAAGGTGAGAATTCCGCCACTGATTATTATTATCTATTTTATAGATGAAGAAACAGAGGCTGAGAAAGGTGAAGTAATTTGCCCAACCCACATGTAGTTCCTGCCTCAATAGGCATCCACCAGTGGCTCAGTGATGGTAGGGACTGGATGGCTGTCCCATGTGCGAGAGTGGCCTAGGTGTGTTTGATCCTGTCTTGAACCTTTAGTTATAAATTGGGCAAAACCAAAAAACAATTAAACCCGTTTCTGTCGAGTCAATTACAACTCACGGCAACCCACGAAGGGTTTCCAAGGAGCAGCTGGTGGATTTGAACTGCTGACCTTTTGGTTAGTAGCCAGAGCTCTTAACCACTGCGCCACCAGGGCACCATAAATTGGGTAGCACATCAAAATAAGGTTGAAAAGTGAATTTTAAAAAGTATTCAAATGTCCATGATAACCTATTAGTCTGTTAACCTGTATGGAAGAACTAAATCACCTCTGGTTTTTATCAATTTGTCTTTTTTTAAGGAGTAATCTGATCACAGAACTCATACTGAGCATATCAGAAATTCTGGGCTGTTCAATTGATTTTTTTCTCCATCTATTAAACAAACAAACAAACAAACAAAAATCTAACTCTTGCGTTGACCAAATGAGCAAGTTTTTTCCTTCACAACTTCTGCCTGGGTCTGCCCTCACCTAGGGCAGAGCAGAGGGGCCAGAGAATTAAAGGCCACCTCCCCAGCTGGAGCAGCCCTCAGCAACAGCTGTGTGTCCTTGATGTATAAACGCGTCAGCTCCTTCTCCCCTCAGGTGCGATAACTAGGTGGGGAGTGTCCTACACAGAGCGCCTGGTAGGATGAAGCTCCAGGAGCCCACAGTGGCGACTGTATTGATAACACACCCTTCACTGGCTGCCTTCCCTTCTCCAGCTCATCCCCCTTCCTATTACCTGTATTACCTGGGGCCATCTTTGAAATAAGCTCGTTTCACTAAAAAAAAAAAAAAAAATCCTGCCATGTGAAGAAACGAAAATATTATCAGAAATGTAAGCAGAAGGCTGTTGGATTCAGGGCCAGGTGAGCTGTGCCCAGTCGCTGGTGTCATCAGCAACCCCTGTAAGGATGCCCTGATGTGGCACTCTCTGAATGTCACTGAGTCACTGCTGGACTCTGTCTTTCTTACTCTTTCCTGTATTTGCACACTTGGACTGACACTTTTTTATTTTTTAGATATGTTAATACTCCCTCTGAGGGCATAGCACTATTGTTCGGCTCAGTGTTATTGTATCTTCATTGTTCTTTATAACGGTCATCTAACTGATTTCCTGCCAACTGGTCGATGTTACCACCTAGCCCTTACTCAGTGTCTTGGCCAGGTCATTGCCATAGAAGACATGGCTGTTGATTTGAACTTCCTTTGTTTTAGTCACTTAGAGTCATAAACCAATAGGGTGTTGACATTAGAAGGCATCTTAGAGTTAAAGATTGTCTTTTGCATATGAAAAAACAGAAGCAAAATCATTAAGTGTCTTGCTCAAGGTCAATGAAAGACCAGAATTCAGGGCTTCCAGTTCCCAGGGTATTCTGGAGAATACACTCAGAAAACAATTGCATGCCCAAAATTATATAAATTCAGTTAGGAGGACTTGCAAGAATGACAAAAATATTCCAGAGAATGGAACCAGCTATAGCATTATCTTTTCCTCCTCCCCAAACTGGTGAATTAAAGAATTAAAGAGTAGTGGTTCTTATAATTCATCTTTAAATTTCTGCTTTTCATCTCAGATATTTCCCCGCCAATATTTTGATGCTTCCAGATTTTGGAATCTGGCTGGGAGGGTTGGCCTTTGGCTCCTCATAAGTAACTTGTGTTTTATGATCGTTGCCTGTTTGTAAAGGATTAGTGGGAGAAATATGAGTACAAACAGGAAAAAGTTTACTTTTTCTCTCTTGAGTGCTCAAAGGAGGAAGTAATCAATCAAATTATGGGAATAAAATTCCTTTTCCCTTTTCCAGAGTTCTTTCTTGGATTAGATTGTTCCTTTCACTAGGAAATATCAAAGTTGCCAAGTTGGCTTGAGTGACAAAGTCAAAAATGATGTATTTGTTCAGGTCATAAATCTTTGCAGATTCCCATTCAACTTGGGTATTTAAAAAGGGAAGTGGATTAGGCCGCAACTGAATTTACGTTCCCTGAGCAAACTGCTCTCCGCGTCACCTTTCTTAACAGCAGTCATATTTGTTCATGTTTTGATAAGTTCTGGCCGTAGGAAAGTGACGCATCCATACAGTGATTTCATTTCACAAACAAAGCTTTTAAGTAAACAGAAAGTTACATCTGTACTTTTTTTTTAAATAATTTCCTGGTGGGCTGTAATTATTCTTGTAGTTTCTTTCATCAAATGTTGTGGGTTGTTTTTTTTTTTTTTAAGAAGCAAAAGCCATTTGTTTTTCTTTCTAATGAGGCCTTACTCTTTCTTCTCGGTGGAGGAGGCCTTGGGATTACAACAGTATCTGTCATAAAAGCTTTCTCCAAAGCCGGAGCTTCTGAGAGAATGCCCTGCTGGGGTTTAATGCTGGAAAGGAAACAAATTGGGTCTGTTTTAGATTTGCGTGGAGGGGAGGTCTTGGGGACTACTGCTTGTGAGGAAAATTTTTGGGATTTTCAGGTGCGTTTGCCCTGTGGCCAGCGGTGGAAGTTAGAGAACTCACACTGGAGAAACTGTCTCTCAGCTCCGGCTGTTGTTGTTAGATGCCTTTCATTCAATTTGGACTCATAGCGACCCCGTGTGACAAAGTAGAACTGCCCCCACAGGGTTTTCTAGGCTGTAATCATTATGGAAGGATCCCTGGTTGGCGCAATGGTTATGTGCTCAACTTAACTGAAAGGTCGGTGATTTGAACCCACCAGTGGCTCTAAGGGAGAAAGATGTGGCAGTCTGCTTCCGTAAAGATTACAGCTTAGGAAACCCTAAGGGGCAGTTCTACTCTATCGTGTAGGGTTGCTATGAGTTGGAAACGACTCGATGGCACACAACAACAGCAATCTTTATGGGAACAGATTGGCAGGTCTTTCTCCCGCAGAGCTGCTGGGTGGGTTCTAACCCCCAACCTTTCAGTTAGCAGCTGGGCAATTTATTGTGGCTGTACCAGGGCTCCAGTGGGCTCTGTATTGCCATGTCTTCTGATTCATCAAAAGAGCTTTGGATATGGATTTTTTAAAAAACAAATTGAGAAATAATCCATATATTTAAAAAAACAGAAGTGAAACCAAGCAAAACAAAATTCTGCATGGGACAGATCAACCTCTTCTGAAGGTTAAGGGCTGCTGGTTCACAGCTGTGGCTTATGGTGAAGACCAGAGTAGGCCAGTACATACCTGGTGTGAGCCAAGAGTTTCGCAGACTGTGGATCACAAGCCATTAATGCATAGTGAGCTCAGGCATTTTTAAAAATGATCAATAGAGTAAACTAGGAGATACTAGAGTAGATCCCATGTAGTAAGAATAAGTATTTTCTTGACTTCCGTACTCACTGCGTAAGTGTGTGTGTG
>NW_004443976.1:4534428-4547771 GCF_000243295.1 Trichechus manatus latirostris
GAGTAAACTAGGAGATACTAGAGTAGATCCCATGTAGTAAGAATAAGTATTTTCTTGACTTCCGTACTCACTGCGTAAGTGTGTGTGTGTGGGGGTTGGATGTAATATGTCTTTCTTACGGTGGAGCTCAGTAGAAGATAGTTTGAAAAACACTGACTAGTGTAAACAGAAGCCCTGTTTTAAAAGACCGACGTTAATGTGCTTTAGGGCCTCATGAGAAACTAAGTGTGAGCGTTGTATGTTACGGATTCTAAACTTCAGTCTTTCACCATTATATCCCCAGGGCCTGGAACTGTGCCTGCCACATAATAGATTCATTATTTGTCTAATGAAAAAAATGAAAGGTTTAGGCCATGGGTTGGCAATTTTTTTTTCTGTAAAAGTTCAGATAGTTAATATTTTAGGCTCAGTGAGCCATATGGTCTCTGCCGCTAATACTCCACTTCCTCTTCATGGGCCACAGATCCACAGACAGTATGTAAAGGAATGGGCGTAACTGGGTTCCACTGAAACGTTACATACCAAAACAGGCCTTTGGCCCACCGGCCGAAGTTTGCAGACTTCCAGGCTAGGCTAAAGCCTTCAGATATGGGACTCGCTCTTCCCTTACTTTCGGGTAAGCACCCATGACTAACATTCACGCTGAGGTGTTGCAAAGGCATGCTGTAGGCGATTAACTTCCTACGCGAGGTGCAATTCAGAAATTACAGAGCTCCCTGTGGCTGTGTGAGAGCGATAGTCCACCCAGAGTGTCTAGCAGTGACCTGGGGCCCAGGGGGACTTTGTGAAATATGCAGTTATTTAATCTAACCAGAGACGTAAAAGACCTATACAATGCAAAGTACAAGACACCACTGCAAGAAACCAGAAGAGACCTGCATAAGTGGAAAAACATACCTTGCTCATGGATAGGAAGACTCAACATTGTGAAAATGTCAATTCTACCCAAAGCGATCTACAGATACAATGCAATCCCGATCCAATTCCAACAGCATTTTTTAATGAGATGGAGAAACAAATCACCAACTTCATATGGAAAGGGAAGAGGCCCCAGATAAATAAAGCATTACTGAAGAAGAAGAACAAAGTGGGAGGCCTCACACTACCTCATTTTAGAAACTATTATTCCACCACAGTAGTCAAAACAGCCTGGTACTGGTACAACAACAGATACATAGACCAATGGAACAGAATTGAGAATCCAGGTGTAAATTCATCCACTTATGAGCAGCTGATATTTGACAAAGGCCCAAAGTCCATTAATTGGGGAAAAGACAGTCTCTTTGACAAATGGTGCCAGCATAACTGGATATCCATCTGCAAAAAAACAAACAAGACCCATACCTCACACCATGCACAAAAACTAACTCAAAATGGATCAAAGATGTAAATACAAAATAAAAAAACGATAAAGATCATGAAAGAAAAGATAGGGACAATGCTAGGATCCCTAATGCATCTCATAAACAGAATACGAACCATAGGTAACAATGCAAAACACCAGAAGAGAGACTAGATAAATGGGAGCTCCTAAAAATCAAACACTTATGCTCATCAAAAGAGTTCTTCAAAAGAGTCAAAAGACAACCTACAGACTGGGAAAAAAATTTTGGCTATGACAAATCTGATCAGCGTCTAATCTCTGAAATCTATAACATACTGCAAAACCTCAACAACAAAAAGTCAAATAAACAAATTAAAAAATGGGCAAAGGATATGAACAGGCATTTCACCAAAGAAGACAATTCAGGCAGCTAACAGACATATGAAGAAATGCTCCCAATCATTAGCCATTAGAGAAATGCAAATCAAAACTACAATGAGATACCGTCTCACCCCAACAAGGCTAGCATTAATCCAAAAAACACAAAATAATAAATGCTGGAGAGCTTGTGGAGAAGACTGGAACACTTATACACTGTTGGTGGGAATGTAAAATAGTACATCCACTTTGGAAATCGATTTGGGGCTTCCTTAAAAAGCTAGAAATAGAAGTACCATACGATCCAGCAATCCCGCTCCTTGGAATATATCTTAGAGAAATAAGAGCCATCACACGAATAGATATATGTGCACCCATGTTCATTGCAGCTCTGTTCACGATAGCAAAAAGATGGAAACAACCTAGGTGCCCATCAATGGATGAATGGATAAACGAATTATGGTATATTCACACAATGGAATACTACGCAATGATAAAGAATAATGATGAATCCGTGAAACATCTTATAACATGGAGGAATCTGGAAGGCATTATGCTGAGTGAATTTAGTCTGTTACAAAAAAGGACAAATATTGTATAAGACCACTATTAGAAGAACTCAAGAAAAGGTTTAAACACAGAAGAAAACATTCTTTGATGGTTACGAGGGTGGGAAGGGAAGGTGAGGGTTATTTACTAACTAGATAGTAGTAAGAATTATTAGGTGAAGAGAAGGACAGCACACACTACAGGGGAAGTTAGCACAACCGGACTAAACCAAAGCTAAGAAGTTTCCTGAATACAACCAAATACTTCAAGGGACAGAGTAGCAGGGGCGGGGGTTTGGGGACCATGGTTTCAGGGGACATCTAGGTCAATTTGCGTAACAAAGTTTATTAAGAAAGTGTTCTGCATCCTAATTTGGTGAGTGGTGTCTGGGGTCTTAAAAGCTAGTGAGTGGCCATCTAAGATGCATCAATTGATCCCAACCCACCTGGAGTAAAGGAGAATGAAGAACACCAAAGACACAAGGAAAGTGTTAGCCCAAGAGACAGAAAGGGCCACATAAACCAGAGACTCCATCAGCCTGAGACCAGAAGAACTAGATGGTGCCTGGCAACCACCAATGACCGTCCTGACAGGGAACAGAACAGAGAGTCCCTGATGGAGCAGGAGAAAAGTGGGGTGCAGAACTCAAATTCTGGTAAGAAGACCAGACTTAATGATCTGACTGAGCCTGGAGGAACTCCAGAAAGCATGGCCCCGGGACTCTCTGTCAACCCAGAACTAAAACCATGCCTGAGGCCGAATCTTTGGACAAAGATTAGACTGGACTATGGGACATAAAATGGTACTTGTGAAGAGTGTGCTGCTTAGCTCAAGTAGATACATGAGACTAAATGGGCAGCTCCTGTCCAGAGGTGAGATGAGAAGGCAGAGAGGGTCATGAGCTGGTTGAATGGACATGGGGAATCAGGGGTGGAAAGGAGGAGTATGCTGTCACAGTATAGGGAGAGCAATTAGAGTCACATAACAATGTATATATAAATTTTTATATGAGAGACTAACTCAAAATGTAAACTTTCTCTTAAAGTACAATAAAATAAAATAAAGGCAATATGCAGTTATTTGGAATGATGGCATTTTACAGAAAAGGGGGGTATACACTCCAACTACAGCTATTCTGTTTTGGAAAAGACATCCTATAAAAATAAATCAAAATTATCTTTGGGATATTTAAAAAAGTTTATTAATCCATTTGAGGTTTCCATGACTTTGTACTTGGGCATGTTTACTTTATAGGGCTTCCCTTGCCCCCTTTTTCCTTTGTGAGGTGTTGGGAGGCAATAGTCTGGGACACAGTGAGGTTGAGCTTCATCACCTGGTCTCTATACTGAGAAACAACCGCACAAAGCACTTTCATTCAGCATACTGTCTGTGTGGGTGGAGAGTGAGACATTGAAAGTTGGGAACAAAGGTTAGGGAAAGATTTCTGAGGATTACTAAATGACATGTTTTTAAAGAGTCTGGGCTTTATTCTAGAGCAGCATTGTCCACTAGGAATATAATGGAAACCACACATGATTTAAAATTTTTTAGTAGCCACTTAAAAAAAGCAAAAATGAAGGAGTGAAATTAGTTTTAATAATATTTTAATTTAGCCCAATATATCAGATATATTATAATTCCAAGATGTAATCAATATAAAACATTATTAATGGATATCAGTGGGTATCGACAGCTTTCAGTGAAGCGTTGACCCTGCAGACACTCTCTGGTTCAGCTTTGAATCCTGGGAGGCATAGGGAGGGTCCATTGGAGACAGGATGTGTGACTTGGTGTCTTAGTTATCTTGAAATACCACAAGTGGATAGTTTTAACAAACATTTATTTTCTCACAGTTTAGGAGGCTAGAAGTTTGAATTCAGGGTGCTGGCTCTAGGGGAAGGCTTTCTTTGTTAGCTCTGGAAGAAGGTCCTTGTCACTTCAGCTTCTGCTTCCTGGTTCGCTGGAGATCTCCACGTGGCTTGGCATCAGTCTGCCTCCATTTCTGCTCTGCTTGCTTGTTTTAATCTCTTTTATATCTCAAAAGAAATTAACTCAAGGTACACCCTATACTAATCATGCCCATTAACATAACAAAGATAACCCATTTCCAGATGGGGTTATAACCACAGGCATAGAGGTTAGGATTTGCAACACATATTTTTGTGGGGACATAATTAAATGCATACCATTTGGGTAAACAGGTATTGAGGAATCTAGAGGACAGATGATGGGGGACAGAACTAGAGCAGATCAGGGGGTGTCCTAGTCAGGGTTCTCTACAGAAGCAGAACCAGAAAGATACAGCTATAGGTAGAGATATTGTATTTTACACAAATAACACACACGGTATGTTTTTGCCAACCGCGTAACCCTCTCGTGAATTATTTTCCTAGGTGCATTATGTGTGTTATATGTGTGGGTGCGTTATTTACATGGATGCGTTATTTGTCAAAAAATATAGTATATATAAAACCAAAAGTAAATCGAACCAGTTTGTGTCAAGTTGATTCTGACTCATGGTGACCTTGTGTGTTTCAGAGTAGAACCACAAACCATAGGGTTATCAATGGCTGTGATCTTCAGAAGTAGATCACCAGGTCTTTCTTCTGAGGCATCTCTGGATGGATTTGAATCATCAACTTTTTGGTTACTAGCTGAAGGCTTAACCATTTGTGCCACCGATGGACTTACTCTATCTCTGTGGATACATAGAGAGAGAGAGAGAGAGAGATTGATTTTAAGGAATTGGCTCACAAGATTGGGAGCTGGTGAGTCCAAAATCCATAGGTCAGGTGACAGGCTGGAAACTCCTGCAGTCGTAGGTTTGAAATCAGTAGACCAAACAGTGGGCTGGAAATTCTGAGAGATGTCTATTTACAGTTTGGATTTACAGTTTGGAGACAGAATCCATCTCCCTTTGGAAATCTTGGTTTTTGCTCTTAAGGGCTTCAACTGATTGGATGAGGCCCACCCACATTAGGGGGGAATAATCTGGTTTACTTAAGGCCAACTGATTTAAATGCTAATCACATGTAAATACTTTATAGCAACATCAGACTAGTGCTTGACCAAACAACTGGGCACCGTAGCCTGGCCAGGCTGACACATAACACTAACTATCACGTTGTGTACGGCAAGTGGGGAAAAATTTACTAGACAGTTTGGGAGTAGGAATTTTAGAACTTTGTATGGTGTGCCAACAACAAAGGAAGGAGGAGGAATTGCAGACTATTGGAAGATTTCTAGCTCGGGTGTGTGTGTTAGTAGCTATAACGGTGATAGGGGACCCAGAAGGAGGAGTAACAAGTATCAGGAGAACAGACAGCTGTTTTAGACACATTCAGTGGAAAGGATTTGGGGGGTAATCTGGAGCTCATGGGAAGACTAGATTTGGGAGCCATCTACAGAGGCGTAATTGTTGAAGTTGTGACATTGTCACCACAGCAGGGACGTGAAGGTGTGCAGCAGAACACCAGCAGAGTGTGGAAACAGAGGAGGAGCAGGAAAACGTGTTTTAATTCTGGCTCCAAAGGGGAAGAGTGTCTGTCGTTCATGCTGCGCTTAACATAGAGGGAACTGTCCCGATGTCCACAATTTACTTTGAAATGGATAAAAAAATAAGATGGATCAATGGATGGGTCAAGGGGTGGATAGATGGGTAGATATGTGATAATGGAAGTATAAACAATGTATATTTAGAATTTGGTAGGTATTTGGATGTTTGTTGTACAATTCTTTGAAATTTTTTGTATGTTTAAAATTTTCATATTAAAGTGTTGGCGACGGGCTGGGGGCATAGTTTCAAGGTCAGTGGTATCAAATGCTGCCGAAAGGCCAAACAGAGGTTTGAGAGTGTTTGCTTTGTCAGTTAGGAAATCATTGGTGACCCTGAGCCAGTGGTGACAAGTGCCAGGCAACAGTGGGTAGATGCGTAAATGAAAATATGTCCGAAGAGAAGGGGACAGAGTGACTGTCACCTGTCTGCTTAATTTCTGCTCTCCACCCCTCGTCTCTTAGACTTCAGTTGGCCAGTGGAGCCCTCATACTTGCTCTGTGACCATCCGTTTACATAAAACTTCCCAATATGAGCTAAATACCCAAATACTCATTGAACCCTACTTCAAAAAATGACAACACAGGCTATAAAATGTATATTGGGAATGAGTTTTGTACCTTAATTTACATACACTAAGGGAGTTTGTTTTTTAATCTATAATGTTTGAACAAACAGTCCATTGTTGCTTCTCTATAAAATTCTAGATTTAACTTTTCATAAATACTTCCAGAAAATTCTAGTTTAGAGAGCATGGCTTTGTTTTTCTCAGGACATCTAAGACAATATGAATGTCATAAGCTGTTAGATGAATCTGTAAGAAATTATGTTCAAGACTCAGTTTATATTCATGTTAAATGTAACTGCACTGAAAGTTAAAAATTTATGGAAGGAAATATAACGAAGTAAAGATGTAGAATCACCATTTTAGACTTAAGAATAATGCTGTTTTCCCAACTGCTTTGCCCTGTACATCGAAGTTTAAGGTGAGCTGGTACCTGCCTCATCGGCAGTTTGACTGCATGTATTAGAGAATGAAGAGGAGACATTTGTAGTAACACCTGGGAACTGGAAACTTGGTGCTTTAAGTTAAGATTCTCCCCTGCTGCTTATGGATTCCATAGAGTATATGGCTATGAATGATGCAGACGATTATAAGAATTTAGATACTCCTTTGTTAACTTTATAAGTTTTGTGGGAAATTGTCTCCTCCAGCGATTGATCCCTCCTGATGACATGTCCAAAGCAAGTGAGTCTAACAATGTTATATTTTTATCCGTAAGGTTTTCATTGGCTAATTTTTGGGTAGATTGCCAGGCCTTTCACCCTAATCTGTCTGAGTCTGGAAGCTCTGCTGAAACCTGTCCACCATGGGTGACCCTGCTGATATTTAAAATACCGGTGGCGTAACTTCCAGCATCACAGCAACACACAAGCCACCGCAGTATGACAAACTGACAAGATGGGTGGTGGTCCCAATATGAAACCAAAAAAAAAGAAGCCAAACCCATTGGACAGAGTAGAACTGCCCTATAGGGTTTCCTAAGCTGTAATCTTTATAGGAGCAAATTGCCACAGATTGCCAGGTCTTTTCTCCTGTGGAGCTGCTGAGTGGATTTGAACAGCCAACCTTTTGATTAGCAGCCAAGTACTTAAGAATTGCACCACCAGGGCCCCTTAGAGGGTTTTAGCCAGGTCATTTTTTTTTTGGAATTGCAGATAGTACTGTTTGGATGGATGCTAAGGCTTCCAGCATTAATTATTGAGTACATGTCCCATCTGGTATGTCTGATTTATTTTCTTGAACATTTTGGTAAAAGCATAGTGGCTATTTTTCAAGGCTGTCCTGCAACCGTCTATTGTAAACGCCATTGCAAGTGGGCAGGGAGGGGAACTTGCCTTAAACACCTCTATCTTTTTGAATGTTCACTTGGATGTTCCATGAGAGGATGAAGACATTTAAATGCTTTATACTTTTTCTCACCAACACTGACATTTTTTTAAAAAGTTTCAACCATCAGACATTCTTTCATCAGCGACTTGTTCTTATTTCCTTAAATACCAAATATCAGGTAAAATTAAAATCTTTGTCATATTCCTGATGTTTTCCTTTCTCTTCTCTGGAAATCATGGTGATCATGAGAAAGCATTAAAAACAAAACAGAACTGAACAAATTTATTACTTTATTGCCTGATTCACTACTTTATAGTTCATGGCAAAAAACAAACAAACAAAAAGGTGGAATATTTTATTTCTTGTTTCCTTGATGGCTACTGTTTCTCTCCAGCCTCAGCAGACTCATAGAGAAAGGGGTTTGAGGACATTTCAAGCTGAAAATTGCCTGAAATAAGGGGGAGGCTGTGCCTAAAGTTCTGAGCGGTCTTCATGGCATCACTTTCCATTTGCTATAGGATTATTGTAAATAATTTATTTCATGCCTAAGTGTTCTTTCCAGTCCACTAAAAAATCCAGGGCCTCTAGCAACATAGTGACAGATTATGGGGATTTATTTGGAGGGATCGAGGAGGAGGAAGTAGGGGAGAATGTGGAGTCCACAGAACTGAAGGGTTAAAAAGCTGGTGGGCTGAGTTTTAAAGAAATAACTGTACATAAACCCTTACTCCCCTAATACCAAACAGACAAACAACAATAGTTAGGTTCGAGCCAATTCCAACTCATAGAAAGCTGATGTGTGTCACAGTGGCTGATGTTTTGGAAGTAGGTTGCCAGGTCTTTCTTCCAAGGCACCTCTGAGTGGACTTGAATGGCCAACCTTTTGATTAGCAGCTGAGCCCTAAACCATCTGTACCACCCAGGGACTAATAACCTTGGTTTACGTAAAGCCAGCTTCTATGCTGCCCTCTCATATATGCGGCAGAATCCCACTATGGCAGCAGAGGACAGAGTAGGGAACTGGAAGGGAAAGAGAGAAGAGAAAGTGCCCTGAACAAGCACACCAGATGGCCACCAGAGTAGGCTAAAGAAACGCGAGGAGAGGCAACGGGGCCAGCATGAGGGGCAAAGAGACCCAGTCAAGGAGCAAAGAGAGTTAAAGCACCTTCAGATTTTGTTAGCGGCCGACCTTGATATTTTCAGGGGGTTTCTCTGGAGGTGTCCGAGTCCTGAAATTCTCTGAAGTTCTCTTATGTGGGCATGTTTGTACCTGCTCCTCCTTGTCTTCCAAACCATGTGCCTCTCTACGGCCATGGGCTTCCAGGGTACTTCCTCATACCCTCAATTTGTTTTCTTTTTAGCTTTCACTGTAATTTTGTTCGTTTGCCTTTTTTTTTTTTGCAAAGAAGCATTGCCTCCCGTCTGGAGACTAAATGGCTATACTGTCTTCACAAAAATTCGAATGCTCTGCCTCTCCCAAATGAACAAATGATCGAGTCTGATGAACCATGCAGTTTACGAACCCATTATCAAGGTGCCAGAGTGACTGAGTGAATGCCAAGGGTTACTCTTGATGACAGTGTCTGTTACAAAATAAGGCACTTGGAAAGGCGTGACTGTATTTCAAATACAGGTTCTAATAGATTATTGATTTCTCAGGGAGAGGGAGCATGAAAATCATAAATGATATAATGTATGAGAAAGCAGAGCTGTGCAAATGTAGAAGGTGATTATTATGGAATGCTTAGCAATCCATAGGACAGTCAATGTTTCATTCCCTGTACAGGACTTTACCCCCTGGCTGTTAAGCAAACTACGTCAATGGAGACATTATATTTTGACTCTGTTCTTGCAAGTATGTTTCCCTGTCATTTGTAAAAAAGCAAATAAATAATAGTTCATTTAAACCCCTGTACTTGTTCATTGCTTTAGACATCAGACTTGTGTATATCTATTATCATACTGGAAACGCTGGTGGAGTAGTGGTTAAGAGCAATGACTGCTAACCAAAAGGTCAGCAGTTCAAATCCACCGGATGCTCCTTGGAAACTCTATGGGGCAGTTCTACTCTGTCCTATAGGGTCACTATTGACTTGAGGGCAGTGGGTTTATTATCGTAATATGCTAGCATAGTTTTAAAGGGTTGGGCAAGAGCAGGAAATTCAAAACAGGAAGTTGTTAGAAATCAAGTTATAATAGTATATTTAAACAACTTCAGTATTTTGAAATGGACCTACCTCTGACTTATGTCTGCTTCCTATCAGAATTTTGTAGAATATGCTGCTCAATTTCAAAAGTTTGGGCAACATCATTTTCTTTTAAAACAGCAAGTTCTTTTTTTTTTTTTCTCCCCACAGTAGGAAATTTGAACTATTGAACTCAGATTTGAATGATGATGTGCTCTACTTTGCCAAACGAGCTGTTTCCCCTTTTTTAACATCCATCAGAAAAAAGGAAGTGTTCTGTTGGACAAACTGTTTCCTAAGAGAGGCTTGTTTGTTTGTTTGCTTGCTTTTTTATTGGTTGAAGACAAGGTAATTTAAAAATGAGAGGAAAACGTCACCTTGTTCTCAGGTGACAGGCAGTGAAAAGGTTTGCGTCTGTGGGTAATGTCCTGTTAACATGGAAATGCCAAGATAGCAGTTAAAGGAAATAGTATCTCCCATAACCAGAGGAAAGTGATTAAGAATGTTGAATAGCATATGTTCATATAAAAATGGCAGAAATAAGATATAATGTTTTATATATTTGCAGTTCCTTAGAGACAACCACAACAAAATGTAAAATATATTTTAACTTGTTTCAGTTTTGTATATTTAGCTGCAGAATGGTGTGACCAACTTTATTATATTCATACAGCCTGTTTGAAAGCCATGAAGTTTATACTCAATCTCAACCCTCTGGGAAGTGAGCTTTTTTATTCTTATCTAAAAATAAAGTACCTTATTATTAAGAAAAAAGTACACTATCATAAAATCTCATCATTAGCATTGGAAATGACCTTGGGGTCATCGAATTCAACACTTATCAGATAGACCAAAGTTTACTGAAGCTGTTCAATAGCTAATTTAGTCATCAAATAATGCTGTTAAGGGAAGTCATCAAGACATTGATGCAACTTATTTGTATAGTAAGATGTTTAGTAAATAGTAAATATTTAGATTGACATATAGTTATTCTTTTTTGTGACAACTGTTTCTGAGATAGTGTAGACAGCTTTAGAACTATTAGCCCATATTAATGTTTATTTACTTATTATGATGATAATACAGTCAGTCCTGCTATAACACTTGTTTTAAAAATGTGAAATTGTAGCAGGGCGATTAATATATCAGAAAACAATTTGAACATAATGACAATTTTGTATTTGCTTATGTGCATTTTTGTCCACGAGAAACAGCAGATGAATGCAGACAAATGCCCACAGCTGAACGCGTGCGAGCGAACTTCCAGGTGCACACACACACAGACACACAGACACGCATACCTGCACGCACACATGCACTGCACACACACATCTGCACACACACATCTGTACACACACATCTGCACACACACGCACCACTGCACACACACCTGTACACACACATGCACACGTGCATGAACACACACACACACACACACACACACACCCCAAACATCTGCCAGCTTCCTCAGTTCACTGCATGGGTTATGAGCCACACTGTCTTAGTTACGAAGGGCTGCTGTAACAGAAACACCACACATAGGTGGCTTTAAAGAATGGAAGTTTATTTTCTCACAGTTCTAGAGGTTAAAAGTTCTAATTCAGGATCTCAGCTGTACAGATTCTTTCCTTCTCTGTAGCCCTGCCCCGGGTGTTGCTTGGTTCCTTGGCTGATAGATGGTCCTCCCCTGTGGGTGTGCTTCTGTGTCTCGTCTACTCTTTTTATATCTCAGAAGTGATTAGGTTTAGGACACGCCCTAAGCTGATATAGCCTCATTAACATAACAAGAAAATCTATTACATCTACAGGTATAGGGGTTAGGATTCCAATACATATTTTGGGGTAACAATTCAATCCATAACACACACCCACCCACCCACACCTGATGTGCAGCTGTATGTTCAACTTTAGGTACCACTGCTTCCGCCACTTCACAGTAACTCACAAGCTACAGCCCTTCCAGCGCTCACAAGAACACTTCAAGGCTTTTTCAAGGTAAAGCGTGGTATTTATTGTGGTGTTTATGAACTTCTTAACCATTTAAGTGTGTAAAACTGCGCTACTGTTGTTACTAGGTTCCTGTCTTTTTTTTTTTTTTTTAATGTGCCACTGGTGAAATTTTTTGAGTGTTCTACCTTAACCTCATTTTTTCCTATAAGCCCTGGGGTTTTTATTGTGCAATTTTACTTAGCACGGTGGTTTTAGGAATGCATATGTCGGCCTTATAGTACAACTGACTGTATATCCTTTGCAAACATGTAGCAGAGGCAGCAAGACTACCCTTGCAACCAGTTGGATGTATGTCCTCCTGGACATTTTACTATGTATTACATATATTTTTGTTTTTAACCTAATTAGGATCATATCATATGTACAATTTCTTATGATGATTTTATCATTCAGGAGGGTAACAAATATATTCCAACTGTATTGTTAGGCCTTTTATAAATATTATAATGATTTTTAACTTCTCTTTTAACTATTAAGACCTTCAAGATAATTTATTCATCCCCACATCTAGGTGGTATGTGGGGGCTATTACAAACAGTATGATGGACATCTCTGTATATACTACTAGTTCTTATATGGAGTAAGGGTTGTTTAGAATGTATTCCCAGAAGTATAATCCAGAGAACAAAGGCTATGAACATCTGATATATATTGTCAGATGATTTCCAAGACGGTTGAACAGATTTACACTATGAAGTACTGTGCAGGTAGAAATGTGGTAGTTCCCATGTCTATGTGATGCTGGGGAAAAAAAGCCAAACCCACTGCCATCAAGTCAATTCTGACTCATGGCGACCCCACGCGTTACAGAGTAGAACTGCTCCATAGGACTTTCTTGGCTGTAATCTTTATGGAAGCAGATTGCCAGGCCTTTCTTCCATGGAGCCACAGGGTGGGTTCAGAAGCTAAAAGAACAAATAAAAGTAGAACATTTTATTTGAATTAAAAATGTATCCAATTATATAAATGTCTTAAGTTTTGTAAATATATATATTAGAAGCAAGAATGGTGAGACCTCATCTCACGTACTTTGGACGTGTTATCAGGAGGAACCAGTTTCTGGAGAAGGACATTATGATTGGTAGAGGGTCAGGGAAAAAAGAGGAAGACTCTCAACCAGATGGATTGACACAGTGGCTGCAACAATGGACTCAAACATAGCGACAATTGTGAGGATGGTGCAGGACCAGGCAAAGTATAGTTCTGTTGTACATAGGGTTGCTGTGAGTCAGAACTGACTCAACGGCACCTAAATACAGCCGTCAGTAGGGATTGCACCTTAACATAAAAACAAAACAAAACAAACAAAAATTCTCACAACTGGACCAAAAAGCAACATCATGATAAACAGAAAATATTGAAGTTGTCAAGGATTTCATTTTACTTGGATCCACAATCAATGCCCATGGAAGCAGCAGTCAGGAAATCAAAGGACATGTTGCATTGGGC
>NW_004443976.1:4547871-4574162 GCF_000243295.1 Trichechus manatus latirostris
TGAAGTTGTCAAGGATTTCATTTTACTTGGATCCACAATCAATGCCCATGGAAGCAGCAGTCAGGAAATCAAAGGACATGTTGCATTGGGCAAATCGGCTGCAAAAGACCTCTTTAAAGTGTTAAAAGGCAAAGATGTCACTTTAAGGACTAAGGTGAACCTGACCCAAGCCATGGTGTTTCAGTTGCCTCATATGCATGTGGAAAGCTGGATAATGAATAAGGAAGACCAAAGAAGAATTGACACCTTTGAGTTACAGTGTTGGCTAAGCATGTTGAATATACCATAGACTTCCAAAAGAACAAACAAATTCGTCTTGGAAAAGTTCAGCCAGAATGCTCCTTAGAAGCGAGAATGGCGAGACTTCATCTCACATACTTTGGACGTGTTATCAGGAGGGACCAGTACCTGGAGAAGGACATCATGCTTGGTAAAGTAGAGGGTCAGCACAAAACAGGAAGACCCTCAACGAAATGGATTGACACAGTGTCTGTAACAATGGGCTTAAGCATAACATTGATCATAAGGATGGCGCAGGACCTGGGGGTGTTTGGTTCGGTTGTACATAGGGTCGCTATGGGTCAGAACGGACTTGGCAGCACCCAACAACAACAACAACAATGGTGTAGGGCCTGAGAATGTTCATTTCTGACACGCTCCCAGATGTTACTGATGTTGCTGGTTGTGGAGCATCCTTTGAAGGCTAAGGTCTGTATCTGCTCTCTAGAAAACCTTGCTGTGAACATGCTAACACTCAGCAGAATAGTTTTCCCATGGCACTGTCCTGGGAACATATTCTAGCCTTCCCAATCCTTCGGGAGAGTCTCTTTGCTACTCGGCATTGACAGGAATGAATCTTGATCCTTACAAAGGATATTTCGGGGCCTTCTAAACTTGATGGTCTGTGGCTGGCCATTCTAGGAATTAGTTTTCACTCTTTCCCAATGCAGTTTGCATCCCTTCTTGGCGTCTGGTGACAGACTCCTTGCTGATCCTTGCCACCGCCTTCTGCTGGGTGGGACTCTCTTACACAAATACAGAGGGAGCTTAAAATCTCTGACTGACCCTTAGAATACGCTCGAAGCTGAAATGATGGGAGTTAAAGGTAAGAACGGCTTTTCCTTCTTTCTCTGACACAAGCCATGACAATCAGAAGAGAGTGAGCAAAACCCCCTGGTTGGAACCAGGAATTGACCGGATGCGTACTCGGGCTTGTGCTTCCGTGGCTGCTGCTTCAAAGCCGGCCCCGGCCCTTATCAGACTAGCGTGGGTCCATTTACCATGTCTGACTAGTTTCAAAAGTTATGAAATCAAAATGGAGGCTGGGAGTTTCATTCTTTTCTGACCTCCAGCATCATTATCCAACTTTTTTTTAAATCTCTGAGAGATGCCTTTTTAAGTGCAGGAGCTTGTAGAATCTCAGTATAGTGCAGAATCTCAGTATTGGGGGGCAAGTGCAGCTGCCAGCCGAGGGTGCAGAAGGGAAGTGTTCGAGACTCAGAGCTGAGCGAGCAGGAGACGTGTCTGTGTGCTGGAATGTTTGGGAAAAGCCTCCTGAGGGAGATGGGCTCATATAGAATAGCTAGGAATTAGCTAAACAGAGAGACACTGAGAATTCCAGGTAGAGGGAACTGCAGAGTTGAGGAGGGAAACCTATTTGGGTGCTACAGTGGGGTAGTGATAAGAGGATTGATTTGACTAGAGTGGGTATTTTGTCTATGAGGACCACTGCAACATAAGATGAAAAAGATAAATTAGAACCTCATTGTGGAAGACCCTGAAAATCAGTTTACAAGTTTTGAGATGAAGCAGATTGGTGGCTGCCAGGGTGTAGGAGAAGGGAGGACAAGGAGCAAGTACTTAATGGATACGGGGTGAGGGGGCGATTTCTTCTAGTGGGATGAAAAACTTTCCAAACTAGAGAAAGCTAGTGATTGCACAACATTGTGAATGCCCTAAATGCTAGTGAATTGTACACTTTAAAACGATAAGCTGTATGTTATGTGAATTTCACCCCCCTCCCCCAATACTTTTGGATTATTTTCTATGGAAATTTGGAAAGTTCTTGAGTAGGGTAATGATATGTTCACTTAAATGTCTTAGGAAGATTAATATGGCAGTGGGTATAGACTGAATTACCAGGGTTGGGGCTGGGGCTGGGGGTAGAAGTACTGGAACTCCACTTTGAGGATACTGTAGTCATTTGGACTGGTGGTAATGAAGACCTGAACCATGATGAGACTGGGGAGGAAGCATTATCACAATTTGGTGACTGGTTGGTATGGGAGAAAAAAAAAGAGCAAAAAATGGGTAAAAATGAGGGACTATGAATATATATGAAGTCCCTGGGTGGTGCAAATGGTTAATGCACTCAGCTGGTAACTGAAAGGCTGGAGATTCAAGTACACCACCAGTGCCTTGGAAGAAAGGCCTGATGATACTACTTCCGAAAAATAAATCATCGAAAACCGTGTGGAGCACAGTTCTACTCTGACACTCAGAGGCTCACCGTGAATTGGAGTCGACTCCACAGCAGCTGATTTTTATAGAGGGATGAGAGGTTGTGGTGCTGGATGGACAAGAGGCTGGGGAGCTGAGCTCCCAGTGGAACCTTCCATCAGGCAGCAATATGACATGACACATGTAACCTAGGAGTTGTCTCCGTAGAAGTGAGAGAAGAAACCGTGGATGGATAGACACTTTAAGAGATGGAGGGCAGGATGTCTTGGAATAAACCTTAGTGGATGCATTGAGCCATGGAAGGGAATTTAAAAATGTGTTCAGGGAGCCGCTGTAATGCCATGGATGCCAGGAAATGGTCATCTTAAGTGTGGAGGAGGGTAGGGAGAGCCAAGACCACTAAAAATTGAATTGGTTTGGCAATTAGGAGGTCAGGACAAGCAGTCTCAGGGGTGTTCAATGTTTTGACTGAAACGCAGATATAAGGGAAAGGAAAACTTTAATGGAGTGGGTTATTATATTCCTCTAGGCCATCCTGAACTTCAGGACTACATATACAAATCTCTTTCTACTCATTGGGATTAGGCTGTTAAATAAGTGGACTTTGCTGTTGTAAAGGAGTCCCTGGGTGGCACAATTGGTTACTAACGCTTGGTTGCTCACTGAAAGGTTGGTGGTTCGAGTCCACCTCGAGGTGCCTTGGAAGAAAAGGTTGGTGATGTACTTCCGAAAAACCAGCCATTGAAGACCCTATGGAGGACAGTTCTACTCTGACACACATGGGGTCACTGTGAGTTGAAAATTGACAGCAACTGGTAACTGGTTTGGTGGGAAAGGGTCGTCTCTGTTCTTTAATTCAACATGAACAGTTTTAACTTATTACTTTCAGGTCCCCCATATACCTAACAAGATTGCTAGGTTCTTGACGCTGTGGTTTGCTCAATTTTTTATTTTCCTTGCACGTGGCAAAAACTCAGAAAATAGCTGTTGAATTCCTTATCTCCTTAACCCTGTAAAATAAGAGAATGGGTCTGAAGACCAGGCAGAACATCCCTTCCAGGGAGCCCAGCCTTTATGAACAGAAGCCAGAGGTTCAATAATAGTTCATTCAAGCATGAGCCCCATATCGACTTACGGAATAAAATCACTATATAGCTCTCACATTCTCTCTGCTAGCTAAAAGACCACCGTGATGCTCTCTTCCTGGGTAATCCCTAGCATCCTAACCATTTTTTAAACCTCCATTAAAACATTTCCAAATGGACTGGTTTCTTGGTCCTTCCAGTTAAGGTCTCATAAGAAAGTGATCTGATTGGTTATCCCATTGGGAAAAGTATACTGAGACCTAGTGGGATCTGAGAGACAGGAGACCTCCCTTCCGCTCCTGGACCCGCCGTGCCATGTCTTGGTTTGGGACGAGTCAGTTCCCCTTTTTGGGACTCAGCTCTGTTTTCTGATAAATGGGTTTGACTCAATACTTTCTGACTATACTTGGTCATCCTAAGAGAAATGTTCCTAAGTGCTGCACAGAGGTAAAAAGAGCATGATGAAGAGGTAGGGCGAGGAGAAATGAACAGAGATTTAAAAAATCTATTGAGTGCATTTCCTAACTCAGAAAAACATTTTCTTGTGGAGTATTTCTCTCTTTCCTTTTTTTTACAATATTTTATTATGAACAGTTTCAGTGAAGAGCAAAGTTGAAAGAATTTTACAGTGGACTCCCATCTCCTAGATTCTGTTATTAACATTGTGTTCTACTCATTTTATCATATATTTTACCATCTGTCTAACCTCTATCCATTGTGGATGCTGTTGGTTTTCATGCATGATACCTCTGGGTATTATGACTTTTCTCTGACACCACAGGCCTGTAGGAAGTTAAGGATAGTTGCTAATTAGTCATTGGGACAAAACTGGTAACCACGGCCATCTTGGATGCCTGCTGAGCGAGGTTTTTTTTTTTCCTGTAATCTTTGAGATTACAGCATTTGCTAGAATAATGCATCAGCTGAACAATATCAAATGTCAAAATAAGGAGACTAACTTTTAAAAAGGCATCATTAATCTTTCAGTAGGAGAATTCTCTCCTATGCAGAAGAGCCAAGTTCTATCCCCAGCTGATGTACCTCATGCACAGCCAACGCCTGTCTGTCAGTAGAGGCTTGTGTGTTGCTATGATGCTGAGCAACTTTCATTAGAGCTTCTAGACTGAGATGGACTAGCAAGAAAGGCCTGGTGATCTACTTCTGAAAATGAACCAGTGACAAGCCTGTGGGTCGCAAGGGTTAGTTCTGCAGCTGATCATGGGGATGGCACAGGACTGGGCAGCGTTTTGTTCTGTTATGCAAGAGGTCACCTTGAGTTGAGGGCCAGCTCGGTGGCACCTGACAACAGCAATAAGTTTAAAAAACTTAGAATTTGCAGATCCAAATGAGTAATGGTCACGTTTCCAGCAGAAGTTATATACTTATTCCAGTATTGCTGCCACACAAAGTATTGTCGGAAAGTTTTCTTTTGGAATTCCCCTCAGTACTCTTAAGTTTCACAAGAAAACTAGCTTGGTTACTTCTGAGTTTGCAACATTCTGCTTAGACTTAAAATCAGTGCTTCTCAAAGCCACCCTCCCTCCTACCTTTCCGCCTTTAATTTCAGCTGTGGCTGTAGTTCTTACTGTCTGTGAGGTTGTGTAGGCTGAAGGAGCAAACATTAATTCCTGGGTAGGAAGCCATCTAGAAGAGGGCTTTGATAATAACAGGCTTCTCCCTCCTCTGTCTGTGGCGCTAAGCAACTTACTGTCCAGTGTCTGGGTCTCAGTTTCTTTCTCTGTAAAATACGGCCAGGAATTTTTACCTTGGGAGGGTTGTTGTGATGAAAAAGAGAAATAAGGTAAAAATTTAGAAATGCTTAGGATCCTGAAACCATCATAAATATATTAAAAATGCAAAGCTATTATGATTTTAACTCTGCTTACATAAAAGTTATGAGGCTGAAAAAGCAAAAAAAAAAAAAAAAAAAACTAGAAAGAAATATATTGACATACTAGCATGCTATAAATATAGATGAATGATTATTTCTTCCTGTTTCCAAAATTATTTATAATGTGATACTAGTTTTATGACGAAAATGTGTCTTAAAACTAGCATATGGTATTCTTATCATTTCAGGACAAAAAGCAAGAACTGATTTTGTAGTAGTTAGTTAGAGAAGGAAATGACCAGTCGTTTTGGAGAAAAATTGGAATATCAGAGAAGAACTTTCTTTGCACCAAGTGTGGATTTATATCTTCCTCATTCTAAGAATATCAGTTTACTTTGCATGGCTGGAATTTCTCAAATGTAGTAAGAATATTCAAATGTCAATATTTCTAGAAGATCTTATCACTTTTGAGTTATAAGAAGAAGAATTCAAGAGACTGTTGACTCCTGTCCTCTGCACTATACCACTTTCCAAGCTGGATTAGTGAGGACTCCCAGAATAGAATCCCAGCCCACACATCTAGGACATGGCTTATGTGAGCAGGAAGGTGGGCAGTGTGGAATGGCTAAAGATCCATTTCAGGTGGAAATGCACAGAGACCTTGAAAACCAGGGAGGTCGCGGTGAACTTCAGAGGAGAATTGGCATTAATATTCTTTGGGTGTGCAATGCAGAAGTTCTGTTTAACCTTTTTTTTTTTTTTTTACACTACCTTTCACTAAATTCCCAAGGGATTGAGTTTACATCACAATTTTATTTCCAGTCTAGGTCTCCCACATTAAACTTTCAGAAGCTGATAGCTGTGAAAAATGAGCATCTTAAACATTGCTGCTGGTTGTACCGAGAGACAGAGGTGGAAGGAGCTGGCAGAGCAGGCCTGGGACTTCAGCAGCAAATCATCAGTCACTCTTGTGTCATCTCAGAACACCAGGCTTTGTGTACTCGCTAGCCTTCCATAGCAGTCTGCGTCTGAGGGCTTGCGCTGTTGTGTTTAGTGTCTGTCACGTCTTACAGCAATGCATGTCAGTGCCGGATGCAGCCCCTCAGTTCATGAGATCCAGCACCAATATTGGTGTATGATGAAAAGACTTTAATTCTTTCAGAAGCACTTCCAGCAACAAGATTGACTGAACTGAGGAAAGCAGTGCTCTGGTCTTCTTCCCTCTCCCACCCACCTAGCAGTAAACACATAGAAATGCTGCATAAAATACAACAGCAACAGCAAAAAGCAAGGCTACCCAGCCAAAGTTAAAAGAAAGGAAATTCTGCCAGAAAAGTAAGTGGAGGCTGAGGCTGCAGGTGCCCACGAGAGAATGGGCCGGATAAAGGACCTGGAGGCTGAGGGCTGGAGCTGGGGGACTTGGCCACAGCCTGTGTGTACCAGCCTGTTCTAAAAAGCAGATGCTGTGGAGCTGACTCAGACTCACAGCAACCTCACGTGGGTCAGAGTAGAACTGTGCTCCGTAGGGTTTGCAAGCGCTGATTTTTTGGAAGTAGGTCACCAGGACTTTCTTCTGAGGCACCTCTGGGTGGGCTTGAACCATCACCATTTAGGTTAGCTGTCAAACACATAGGCCATTTGCACAAAGCCTCAGACAACGCTGTGCTCCTTGACTTCATGGATTAGGAAACCTCGTAGTTAGAAATCTCAGTCATTCGAGGAAACAGACCACCATGAGGGAAAGTTAGTAGACCCAACAGATAGAGGAATTAGTACCCCAAGACCACAAAAAACAATAATACTCTGAAAGATACTTACAGAAGTTTGTTTCAAATTATTAAAGAAATAAAGAAAATATAAAAATCATACTGAAAAATATGATAATATAAAAAACATTTGAAAAAGGGCCAAATAATACATGAAAGGAAAAAATATAGTTAAAATTAAAAATTCAGTGGATGGGTGAATGCAGATTTCAAAACAGTAGGAAAGCACAGTAACATCTAAAAGAGAGATCTGAGAAACTTACCTAAGATCAGAGCAAAACAGCTGAAAACATTAACTAAAAATTCAAGAAACCTACCAAAGAGATAAAGAGATGGGGGCTATGAAAGGAGACATGGAGAACAGACTCAGTCCAATATATGTTTAATAAGAGGTACAAGGAGACAGAAGATGGGGAACTTCCAGATAAACAGAATTACCCACACACAGACCTTAACTGAATGAGATACTGAAGGCCGTGCTTTAACAAGAAAGGAAAAAGTAAAGCGTGAGGTGATACAAGCAAAGCTGACTCAAGAAATTGGTAAGCACACTAGTGTATATAAACAATCAGTAATTATAAAATTAATAAAAGTAATAAATTGGCTGGATGAATAACAAGTAAAATCAGAATGAGAGAAAGGTGAAGGGGCCAGCAGTTAAAGCATTTTCAAGTCCTTATATTCATAGAGACCATAATAGCAATTTTAATCTGGATTTTCTTAATGACCACTTTAAAATTTTACATATAACCACTAAAAGAATAAAGACAACTTCTAAACTGGAGAGAGGAGAAAAAGAAATTAAAATAAATTTGTTTAATCAAGTAGAAGTCAAAAAAGAACAAAGAAACACAATGGTAAATAGCACCAAATAAGAAGGTAAGAAAAAAGTCCAAATTAGTGAGTAATCAAAATAAACGCAAATGGGTTAAACTCAAATATTAAAGGACACTCAGATTGGATACTTTTCTCAGAAAAATAAACCTCTGTCAAAAAAGAACCTGAATCTTTGTGGAAAAGAGTTCCTCTTCCTTTCAGTTGTCTCAATGCACTTCTAGTATCTTTCACACCTGGGAGTAAAAATGCATGTTGCCGTGTATAGAATAAATAGCATTAACACATGTCGTGAGGTGCTGCTGATGGAAGCAGAATTGCTTTTCTTGGATTAGCAGTAAAAACTTCCTAAAACCAACGCTAAACTCTTTAGCTTCCTAAATTTAGAGCAATGACGATGCAAGCTTTTGTGTAATAGTGGAGCAGCCCATTTGTTCAACAATGATTAAGAAAAGAACAACATGCCTGGCACCAGTGCTAATAGTTGCGATTTTGTGATTTTAAGTTGCCCTCTCACAGCTAATTAATAGCAATAAATCAAAAAAACATTGCTGTTGAGTCATTTCTGGCTCGTGATATGATTATGCTTATGAGGGAGGAACAATTCAGAAAAGGAGGTTGAAAATGGTTGCACAACTTGAAGAATGTAATCAATATCACTGAATTGTACATGTAGAAATTATTGAATTGGTGTGTGTTCTGCTGTGTATATTTTAAGCAACAACAAAAGTAAATAAAATGAATTATTTAAAAAAATAGAGTCGCTATTGGCCAGAATCGACTTGATGGCAACAGGTTTGATTTGGTTTTTCGTTAGCATAAACTCATTGCCCCCTAAGCTTCTATTTAATCTTTCAAGTTGCAGTTATCAGTTTGAGTCAATATAGATAGATCTTTAAACCACATAATGCCCAGGCAGACATTCTTACTAATTAAGCTGAACTATTGTTTGGTTTAAAGAAGACTTCAGGGGATATTTTTGGTTTAAGGTTTAAAGGTTATCTCAGGGCAATAATTTCAGGGGTTTATCCAGCCTCCATGGCTCCAGAATATCTGGATTCCATGAGAATTTGAAATTCTGTTCTGCATCTTGCCCTCTTTGATCAGGATTCTTCTATAGAATCTTTGATCAAAATGTTCAGTAACAATAGCCATGCACCATCCATGTCTTCTGGTCTCATGGCAAAGGAGGCAGTTGTTCATGGAGACAATTACCACACATTCCATAATCCTCCTCCTATTCTGGACTCTCCTTCTGTTGCTCCAGTCTAGTAGAGACCAATTGCTGTACCTTGGATGGCCGCTTGTAGGCTTTTAAGACACCAGGCACTACACAATGAACTAAGAGATAGCACAGAGTTACTAAACACTGTATTTGGTGTCCCAGTTAACCATCACCCGAAACCTCCACACCGACACATCAAATCCTTCTCACCTTCTTTTTTTTTTTTTTTTTGGTAAAAAATCTATCACACATTTGCCAAGTCAACTTTTTACAGGTGTACATACAACTAAGTGACATTTTACATTAATCAGCTGTGCAACCATTACCCTGAATCTGTGCAAATTTCCCATCACCTTAAACAGAAACTCAGTGCTCCATAAGTAATAATTCCCTCTTTCCCCCTCGCTCCCACCCCTGGTAAGCACTAATAAACTTTGGTCTCTATACATTTGCCTGTTCTTGTCCTTTAATTTAAGTGAGGTCCTACAGTATTTGTACTTCTGCGATAGACTTATTTCACTCAGAATAATGTTTTTAAGCTCCATCCATGTTGTAGCATGTATCAGGACTTCATTTCTCTTCTTGGCTGGCTGAATAATATTCCATTGTGTGTATGTACCACATTTTGCTTATCTATTCATCTGTTAATGGACATTTTGGTTATTTCCACCTCTTGGATATTGTGAATAGGGCTGCACTGAACATTGGTGTACGTGTGTCTGTTTGTGTTGTTGCTTTCATGTCACTTGGGTATATACCTAGCAGTGCAATTGCTGGGTCATATGGTAGTTCTATTTTTAGCTTTTTGAGGAACTGCCACACCATTTTCCACAGTGGCTGTACAATTTTGCATTCCCACCAGTAGTGGATAAGGGTTCTAATTTCCCCACATTCTCATCAACTTTGTTATTTTCTGTTTTTTGTTTTATTTTATCTTAGCCATCCAGTTGTCATTGTTGTGTGCTGTCAAGTTGTTTCCAGCTCATAGTGACCCTATAGGGCAGAGTAGAACTGCCATGTAGGTTTTCCTAGACTATAAATGTTAGGGGAGCAGATTGCCAGGTCTTTTCTCCAGCAGGGCTGCTGGTGGATTTGAACCACTCACCTTTCAGTTAGTTAACCAAGCGTTTAACCATTGCCCCACCAGGGCATCCTAGTGGGAGTGAAATGATATCTCTTTCTGGTTTTGATTTACATCTCTCTAATGACTATAGGGTCACCATGAGTTAGAATTGACTCGACCACAACAGGTTTTTTGGAATGATTAATGACCTGAGCATCTTTTCATGTGTTTGCTGACCATTTGACTTTCCTCTTTGGTGAAATTTGTATTTAAATCTTTAGACCATTTTTTTGATTGGGTTATTTGTCTTTTTGTTGTTAAGTTGTCGAAGTTTTATATATATTTTGGTTATTAGATTCTTATTGGTAGTTTTTCAAGTTTTTGGTAAAGTCTTTTGATGAATAAAAGTGTTTAATTTTTATGAGGTTCCATTTATTTATTTTGTCTTTTGCTATTTGTGCTTTTGGTATTATATCAGATAATTCATTGTTAAAAGCTAGCCCAGACAGCCTTGCCCTTGTATTTTCTTACAAGAATTTTATGGTTTTAATTTTCACATTTAGGTTCTTAATCCATTTTGAATTTGTTTTTGTGTTGGTATGAGGTATGGATCCTATTTAATTGTTCTGCATGTGGAAATCCAATTTTCCCAACACCATTTATTGAAGAGTCTGTCTCTTTTTTGCTCATTGAATAAACTTAGCAACCTTGTCAAAAATCACTTGACTATAGATGTGTAGGTTTATTTCTTGAATCTCAATTCTATTCCATTGGTCTGTGTATCTATTATTATACCAGTATCAGGTTGTTTCGATTACTACAGCTATGTAACATAATTTGAAATCAGGATTGGAAGACTTAATATTGCTAAGATGTCAGTACCACTCAATGTGATCTGTAGATTCGGTGCAATCCCAATCAAAATTTCAACATCCTTCTTTACAGAAATGGAAAAACCAATCCTTAATTTTATATGGACTGGCAAGAGTCCCCAAATAGCTAAAGCAATTTTGAAGGAGAAAAACAAAGTAGAAATATGCTGTTTTTAATGCCTCTTACCTTACTCAGGTAAGAGAGGAGCCGCAGGTATGTTCTCTGGGGAAAAATTTACATAGTCAGAAACATCAGCAGCCTACAGTGGGATAAAGGGGGGCCCATGCCCTGCGGGAAGACTTTTCCTGATGCTTTGCCCGATGACAAGCCTCTGTACTCCATCCATTTAGTGATAGCTAGAGCTGGAAGATAGTGCCAGAAGATGAGCCCCCCAGGTTGGAAGGCACTCAGAAGCCGACTGAGGAAGAGCTGCCTCCTCAAAGTAGAGTCAACCTTAATGACATGGATGGAGTCAAGTTTTTGGGACCTTCATTGCTGATGTGGCATGACTCAAAATGAGAAGAAACAGCTGCAAACATCCTTTAATAATTGGAACGTGGAATGTATGAAGTATGAATCTAGGAAAATTAGAAATTGTCAAAAATGAAATGGAACACATAAACATCAATATCCTAGGCATTCATGAGCTTAAATTAACTGGTATTGACCATTTTAAATCTGACAATCATATGGCCTACTACGCCAGGAATGACAAGTTGAAGAATGGCATCACATTCGTCATCAAAAAGAACATTTCAAGATCTATCCTAAAGTACAACACTGTTAGTGATAGGATAATATCCATACACCTATAAGGAAGAACAGTTAAGATGACTATTATTCAAATTTATGCACCAACTTCTAAGGCCAAAGATGAAGAAACTGAAGACTTTACCAACTTCTGCAGTCTGAAATTGATAGAACATGCAGTCAGCATGCATTGATAATTACTGGTGATTGGAATGTGAAAGATGGAAGCAGAGAAGAAGGATCTGTAGTTGGAAAACACGGCCTTGGTGATAGAAATGATGTCAGAGATCACATGACAGAATTCTGCAAGACCACTTGGACCTCACCGGATGGGATATACAGAAATCAAATAGACTATATCTGTGGAAAGAGATGATGGGAAAGCTCAATATCATCAGTCAGAACAAGGCCAGGAGCTGACTGTGGAACAGACCATCAATTGCTCATATGAAAGTTTAAGCTGAAGAAAATTAGAACAAGTTCATGAGAGCCAAAGTACAACCTTCAGTATTTCCCACTTGAATTTAGAGATCATCTCAAGAATATCTTTGACTCAATGAATTATGGTGTTGATGAAGAATATTGAAGATACCATGGACTGCCAGAACAACAAACAAATCTGTCTTGGAAGAAGTCCAGCCAGAATGCTCCTTAGGAGTGAGGATGGCAATACTTCATCTCACATACTTTGGACATGTTGTCAGGAGGGACCAGTCCCTGGAGAAGGGCATCATGCTTGGTAAAGTAGAGAGTCAGTGAAAAAGAAGACGCCCCTCAACGAGATGGATTGACACAGTGACTGCAGCAGTGGGCTCAAGCATAACATTGATCATGAGGATGGTGCAGGACCAGGTAGTGTTTCGTTCTGTTGTACATAGGGTCACTACGGGTCAGAGCTGACTCGACAGCCAGAGTGTTTCAGAACTGGAAAGAACCTTGCAGATTTCTACTCTGATATGCCTCTTCAGAGATGAGGAAACCTAAACCTTCTCTCCCTTCTCTCCTCCACTGCAGTCATCAATTCAGAATAAGTAGACATCTCTGACATTTTCTTAGATTGCCTAGAATCCAGCTCCTATTGCCTATGAAAATCCCACCCCAGCTCCCCTGGCCCCAGCTGACATGAAAGTTCCTAGTGCATGATGAGTTGGGTAAGATGAAGCCTTGGTACCAATCAACACTTAGACCCTTCAGTTAATAAGTAAAAGAGCAGAGAATTTTTCATCCTCTCTTATAGCAGGTAACCAGTAAACCAGTGCCATTGAGTTGATTCTGACTCATGGTGACCCATGTGTGTCAGAGTAGAGCTATGTTCCATAGGGTTTGCAATGATTGAGTTTTAGGAAGTAGATTGCCAGGCCTTTCTTCCAAGCACCTCTGGGTGGACTCAAACACCAGTCCGTTGGTTAGCAGCTGAGCACATTAACCATTTGCAACACTCAGAGACTCCCCTGTAGCAAGTAGAGCTTGTTGTTGTTGTATGCTATTGAGCCAATTCTGACTCAAAAGTAGAAATAGGCTGCTTCTCAATCCCTCCACTTAACCTCCCACTCAAGTTTAAGTTTCTTTCAATACTGTTGCCAACCTGAAGAGATGCTGTGTGATTCTTACCTCCCCCAGGTTTAGGGACACAGTTGAGTGGGTCATCATTTTGCTCCCTTCCAAATGCGATACAGGAATCCTGATAAAGTGCGATGGGTTCCCTTCCCCCTGCCTTCCATCTGTCTCACCTATGAGAACAGGTACGTTGCTCTGTCCCCTCACTTGTAGCGCACCTCCCAGAGCCTGCGGTATCTCGTTGAGGGCTTCTTTCCATCTGATTGAACTGCTTCACTCCAGCAAAGTGAGCAAACAACAGCTGGCAGGCTTAGCCTTTCAGGCTCTGTATCCGCTCCTGATACACAATCCCCTTGTAAAAGGAACTAGGGCCTTCCAAGCAACTGAAGTTAGACAAAATCATCTTTTTATGAACTAAAACACTGTTATAGTAAATATCAGATTGTTTACAGTGGAGTGGCGCATCGTTCGGCTTCATAAACCCTGACTCCCGGAGCTCAGCTGGATGCCTTGATATTTGACTCTGTGGATCAGGTTTGGCCTGGTGGAAAAATTGGCCAGTGATTTCCATCAATGTAGAAAAACAGGACTTACAGCCCATAAATTCTCTGCCTGGCCAGGGGTTGGGGTGGGTAGGCATGGTGGGCCTTGGTGGGGGGAGGCCTGGAGACAGAGAGGGTCGAGTATGGAAATGACTTCCATCAGGATAAGGTTTCTTCAGCTTTTGAATCTATCTTTCACGCTGGGCGCTTTTATGGGGCCATTCAATCTCAGGATGTAAGGGAGATCAGAGGAAGCAGGAGGGGGCTGAAAACGCCAGGGCTCGGATAGGGTTACTGTCCCCCATCCTCTGTTCCTCCGTAAGTGCCTGAGGCCACTGGTGAAGGGATGTGACATGTTCACAGAATGCACCGGAGTGTCTGTCCAAGGGGGACAGGCTTGCCCCAGCCTCTTGCAGAGCGAGCTGGCTCCGACTCTGGCAGCACTTCTGTGTTGACTCGTTCAGGCCAGGGTTGTGTCTGACGCATCTTTTGGCACGTGGCAAGAGCTTAATAAACTCTTGCAAATGAACCCAAGCTGCTAGTCTCCTTTTAACCAGAGGCAGAGGCAGTGTTCCGGCTTGCCTGTGCCAAAGCAGACAGGGTGGTGAGGGCGATGGGAAGAAGGGAAACCAGGGGCCGAGGAAAATCCGTCAGACAGTCGCATTTTAGGAATTCGGAGATAGCACAAACCCTGGCCCCTGCTTGAGAACTCAGCTCATGGAGAGTGCCTCATGCCTTCCTCAGCCGAGTGAGGGTCCCATGGCCACTGAGAATTTCCTCTGAGGAAGCTGCTGTCAGCACTGCACAGACCAGTCTATTACATCCCCCGTTTGTCTTTCTTCCCCCTCTCCTCACTGCTGTGATTGGGACATTTGTGGTGACAGAATGTTTAGCTCTGACATTTTGATGCTTATATGAGTGAAAAGGAGCTATCTTAGTCATCTAGTGCTGCCATAACAGAAATACCACAAGTGGATGGTTTTAACAAAGGAAATTTATTTCCTCACAGTCAAAGTAGGCTAAAAGTCCAAATTCAGGGCGTCAGCTCCAGGGGAAGGCTTTTTCTCTCTGTCAGCCTTCTCTTCGGTGTCCCCCTGGACTAGGAGCTTCTCTGTGCAGGGACCCCAGTCCAAAGGATGCACTCTGCTCCTGGCACTGCTTTCTTGATGGTATGAGGTCCCCCTGTCTCACTGCTCACTTCTGTCTTTTATACCTCAAGAGATTTTCTCAGGACACAATCCAGTCTTGTAGATCAGGTCCTGCCTTACAAACACAACTGCCACCCATCCTCCCTCATTAACATCATAGAGGCAGGTTTACAACATACAGGAAAATCACACAGTAAAAGGAATCATGGCCTAGCCAAACTGATACACACATTTTTGGGGGGACATAATTCAAACCATGACAGGAGCACGTGGTGGGTCAGTGGTAGAATTCTGTCCTTCCATGCAGTAGATCCCGGTTTAATTTTGGGCCAGTGCGCCTCACGTGCAGCCACACCCCTCCACCTGTCAGTGGATGTGTGTGTGTTGCTATGAAGCTGAACAGGTTTCAGCAGAGCTTCTAGACTAAGAAAGACTAGGAAGAAAGGCTTGGCAATCTACTTCTGAAAATCAGTCAGTGAAAATGCTATAGATCACAGTGGTCTGATCTACAGTGGACCACGGGGATAGCACAGAACCTGGCCATGTTGTTCCATTGTGTCTGGGGTCTCCATGAGTTGGGGTGACTGTATGGCAGCTGACAACAACAACATGAGTGAAAGGGCCATCGTTCGCTGCTGTGTCCATCTCCTGCTAGAATTACCCAGTGTCTCCAGCCTGGGGGGAGGTCGGAGACAATGTGGTCAATGCGTTTAGGAATGGTTCTGGCCTGGCAGTATCTCAGGGTAAATGCTTGGAAGAGCAACATCAGAGAGAAAAAAAGTGCTGTGCAATGTTAGCCCCTCAGACAAGGGACTTAGTGCTCTCTGGTGGGATCAGAAATGGACAACATCAGCCAAACCCTGAGCTTCAGCTCCTCAAGGGCAGTGGTTCCCAATCCTGGATATTTTTTTTGTGTGTTGTGCTTTAGATGAAGATTTACAGAGCAAATTAGTTCTCATTAAACAACTAATACACATATTGTTTTGTGATATTGCTTGCCAACCCCACCACATGTCAATGCTCTCCCTTCTCGACCTTGGGTTCCCTATTACCAGCTTTTCTGTCCCCTCCTGCCTTCTAGTCCTTGCCCCTGGGCTGATGTGCCCCTTTAGTCTCATTTTGTTTTATGGCCCTGTCTAATCTTTAGCTGAAGGGTGGAGTGACTTCAGTACTAAGCTAAAAGGGTAGCCAGGGACCATACTCTCAGGGTTTCTCCAGTCTGTCAGACCAGTAAGTCTGGTCTTTTTTTGGTGTGTGAGTTAGAATTTTGTCCTACATTTTTCTCTAGCTCTGTCCAGGACCCTCTATTGTGATCCCCGTCAGAGCAGTCAGTGGTGGTAGCCGGGCACCATCTAGTTGTTCTGTGCTCAGTCTGATGGAAGCTGTGGTAGTTGTGGTCCATTAGTCCTTTGGACTAATCTTTCCCTTGTGTCTTTGATTTTCTTCATTCTCCCTTACTCCAGATGGGGTGGGACCAGTGGAGTATCTTAGATGGCTGCTCACAGGCTTTTAAGACCCCAGACGCTACTCACCAAAGTAGGATGTAGAACGTTTTCTTTATAAATTTTGTTATGCCAGTTGAGCTAGATGTCCCCTGAAACCGTGGTCCCCAGCCCTCAGCCCAGAAATTTGGTCCCTCAAGGAGTTTGGATGTGTCTATGACGCTTCCATGACCTTGCCTGTGGTTCCCAATTCTGAATGCTTATTGAAATTCACCAGTGGGAGATTTTAAATATGGATGCCCTGGTTCCATCCCCAGAGATGCCTATTTATTTGGTCCAAGATGGGCTCCAAACAGTTGCACATCTTCTAATAGCTTCTGAAACTTTTCTATTGTGTAGTCAGGAGTGGGATCATCTGTCTTAGATGCGTTGTGAACAGAAATGAGGGAGAGGGAAGCAATTGCTTCCCATTTCTTAGTGGACCTTCTGCACCCACATCCCCTGCATGTAGGCTAAGCATTTTAAGGCCTTGGACTTCACTGGACAGTAATGCTGGAATTTAAGTTTGCATTTCACCAGCCTTTCCTCAGTTGTAAACTTGAGAATGTCACTTTAATTTCTCAAATTTTGTTTTCTTTATCTGTTAAAGAAGAAAGAATTTAAGAGGTTTTTCTGAAGTGCTAAGTAGTTTAAAATCAAGTTCTCTGTTAGGCACCTGTACTGCAGCCGCTATTGTTGTCAGGGGCTGTGGAGTTGGCACCAAAAGTGACCCCATGCACAATGGAACGAAACACTGCCCAGTCCTGCACCATCCCCATGATGGGTTGCAGATTTGGAGCTTTGTGATCCATAGGGTTTTTATTGGCTGATTTTCAGAAATAGATCACCAGGCCTTTCTTCCTAGTCCGACTTAGCCTGGAAGCTCCACTGAAACCTGTTCAGCATGGTAGCAACACACAAGTCTCCACTGAGAAGTTGTACTTTGGGTAAAATAGAACTAGAGTATTAGGTATTTAGAGATATTTATCCTTAACATTAAGTAATGAAGCTATATTCCTTTGCCTTGAAGGAGATTAACATGGGTATAGTCAGCAAAGATATCCAGACTAATGAAAGCCCTATATTCCAAACCAAAAATCCAGACACATGTTCTAACAACAACAAAAAAATCTCAATGTTAAATATCCAGAGTATGATGATTCTGTCTCCTTATTACTTAAAAGAATGCTTTTGTTCTTAGGAGATACATGCTGAAGTGTTTAGGGTTGAGAAGTCACGATCTCTTCAACTCACTCTACTGTGGCTCAGCAGAAGGCTATATACGTTTGCTCACATACAGAGGCCAGTGTGGCAAAATCGTTAACAATGGTGGTTCGCGGTGAAGAGCATGTGGGCAATTCACTATTACTTTTCTGTAACTTTGGAAATGTTCACATCATTTTCCATGTCTTCCTGTTCTGATCTCTTGATAGCTTCTTTCCACAGCCTTGTTGTTAGTTCTTACTTGCTGTCGAGTTGACTCCGACTTATGGCAACCCCGTATAAAAAGAATGAAATGCTACCCAGTCCTGTACCACCTTCATAATCATTGGTATGCTAGAGTCCATTATTGCAGCAGCTGTGAATTTTGAGTGTCTTCCAACCTAGGGGTATCATTTTCAGCACTGTATTAAACAATATTCTGTTGTGATCTGTTGAGTTTTCACTGGTTAATTTTTGGAAGTACATCTCCAGGCCTTTCTTCCTACTTTGTCTTAGTCTGGAAGCTTTGCTGAAATGTGTCCCCCATGGGTGACCCTGCTGGTATGTGAAATACTGGTGGCATAGCTTCCAACATCAGGGCAACACACAAGCCATCACAGTATGACAAACTGACAGGAGGTTGGCTCTGCAGCTCCGAGGAGATTATTTCAGGTTTGGCCTGCACAATGATGGTTAACTTTTCTATATTTGTATTTTTACTTCCTTCACTTATTTTACATGTCTGCAGTTCCCCTTACACCTCTGCTGACCTTTCAACTAGCTCTTCTTAGCCTATTTTTATTCTTAGCATTCCATGTTTCATCTCTGTTTTCATAAAGTCCATGTTTAAGTTTGTGAGAGCAGGCATCACTTAAAACTTACCTTGGGTTTTGTTTATTTGCTGTGAATCTTTTATTTTCCCCACAATGTACCTTTGTTGTATCTTTCTTCTCAGGGTTTTGTTCCGCTCCTTTAATTTTGTGCCTTTTTTTTCCCCTTGAACTGATGTTGGCTATTTGTTGACTCATACTTGGATGTTCAAAGTTTTATTCTGGCCTTTAATTTGCTCGGAAAATAGGGTGTGTGATTCACCTCAGATAAACAAGACGTCCACTTAATGAAAAATCCATTCTAATTAAGTGATTCAGCAACAGAGAGAAGGGGGAAAGAGGCAGCACTTAGCGCACCCACCAGGGAAACCTTTTGAGGTCACCCCCCACCCACTCACGTCGGTGAGGCTGCTGGGCTAGCTGGCTGCTTTCTGCATGTGTTCTTGTTTGTTGTCTTTTTGTTTGTTTTAATTTGGTTTCCCAGAACCTTTTCTCCTGTTGTATGATATGCTCTGTCTGACCCACTTCCTGTCTGCTACCTGTTATTTCAGGGAAAATATCTGCCGTCTGAGGATCTTCTGTGGAGAGTAAGCACTGGTGTTGTTGGGTTTCCAGGTGGTTCACTGTTTGTTCTCTGATTTCTCCTTGCCCTCTCACCTCCCTAATCTAGGGGATTAAAGGTATTCTCCTAGGGTGGCCCCTGTACCTCTCACCATAGCACACTAAGTCTTAGGAAGGGCGCTCTCCGGTGCCCAGCGTTTCCACCATTGACTTGATCTCATCTGTGTTATAGTCACAGAATACCTCCAAATGGACGTGGATGCCATTCTCTCTAGTTTTTACCGTGGAGGAGGGTCTCCCAAATTTTAATTTTTGTTATTTTGTTTAAAATTGGGTGGGAGTCATGGGAAGGAGGATTTTTTTTTTTTTTCAATGGAGTCAGAGGTACCTTTACCTTCATGGCTTGTTCCTTTCCTTTTATGCTTAGGAAACACCTCTCCTGGAATGGCGGCATATTCATCCATGTTTCAAGTTCTTCTATATAATATATTCGCACATACTCATGTCTGAAATGTCCTTTTGTATGTGGTTCAAGGTACCGATGAAACTTTCTTATCTTAAATAGTTAAAAAATTGTCCTGGCACCTTGTATTAAATAATACATCTTTACGTTTTTCATTCCACCACCCATTTGTCGGTTTGTGGTCCTGTGGTGGTTTGCCTGTTGCTGTGATGCTGGAAGCTCTGCCACCAGTATTTCACATACCAGGAGGGTCACCCATGGTGGACAGGTTTCAGTGGAATTTCCAGATAAAGCAGACTAGGAAGAAAGGCCTGGAAATCTATTTCTGAGAGTTAGCTGATGAAAACCCTATGGATCACAACAGAATATTGTTTGATACAGTGCTGGAGGATGAGCCCCTTAGGTTGGAAGACACTCAGAACACACAGAGGCTGCAACGACAGACTGGAGCACACCAATGATCGTGAAGATGGTGCAGGACTGGGCTACATTTTGCTCTGTTGTCTATGGGGTCATTATGAGTTGGAGCCAGCTGAATGGCAGCTAGCAACAACAACAACAACATATTTTATCTGTGTTGTCAGTCATGTCTTGTTTTGGATGTTAGGTCTTAAACTCAACACGTGAGGCAAGCTCTTATATAGTCAAACATTTCCCAGACAAGCTCTTTAATCAAGTTGGGCATGCCTGAGGCAAGGTGCTTGCACACTGAGGGTCCTGAGGGAAACAGGACCCTTGGAGGGGCGAGGAACTCACACCCATTCCTTGCTTTCTAGGGCATATGCTGAGTGGAAAGTCGGGTCAAATCACCTGCACTATTTCAATTATGTTCTCTCTCTCAGTTGCCAAGTTGAACTTGTGTCAGAGACGTGGGTGTTCGATGTGACACCTCTTTCAACACAGGTGGGTTTACACTTGTCTGGGTTACACTTCTCCATCTGCCTGCTCTCATTTCCAAACGTTGTGAACTGTGTGGTAGCTTTGTGAGAGCAAGAGCTGGGGGAGTGATTCCTGGAGGGGAGTAGGGAGAGAAGAGACTCCAAAGGGCCCAGCAAAGAGGCATGATGGTTTAGTCTGTGCTCAGAGAACACTAGGTGGTTCAGGTCAGCAGACATGTAAGTTATAAGCCAGGGAAGAGTAGGTACTAACACTAGACAGGAAGCTTAGGACCCAAATGGGGACAACTGTAATTTCCAGACTAAGATGTTTGTGCATTACTTGCTAATCAGCTGGATGTCATTGAATGATTTGAAGTAACACCATCCAGAGGGAGCTTGAGGAATAGTAATTCAGCAGCACCAGGAAGCAGGATGGAATGAAATGCGGCAGTCTGCCTTCAGGGAGATAACTCCTGAGGATAGCTCCATAGCTTAGTTTCAAGATAAGGTGGGAGTGTGGTGGCATGGGTGGGACACTGGATGGAGGTGGCATCTGTTAGAACCTCAGGGATGGCATCTTATCCCAGCCCAGCAGATTCTGAAAACCTTGATGAACACTTCCTCATCCTGCTTAAAAAACAAAACCTTTGCCTTATCTCTCCTTTGAACGAAAGCTGAACACACACCTAACGAGGCTGCCCTTGTAGGCTTGGGGGCCTGACAGTCCCTAAGTTACCAGCCCTCTGCGAAGATGGCAGTAATCAGCTGTACTCCAGGTAGGCATCTGGCTGAGCTGCTGCGAGCTCCTTCTCGTCACAGAGATAGCAGGGCCACGCAGGGCCTCACAGTTGTCAGGTGTCAGCTCTGGTAATCACTGTATCTTGTAAACTTAGTGAATTTTCCAGTCCCCTTGTGGTCACTTTTATTTCTCACTTTTATTTTTTAATAAGCTTAAAACATTTTACATTGCTCATTTGCTACTAAAATTGGAACCAGTAGAGCAATAACTGGCAATTACCACTTGAGCACTGTGGATTTCTCTGCTGCTTTTCTGGAATAGGCAGGAGGCTTGGAGCTGCTCGACACCAGACAGCTGCCTTGGGCTTTGCATCTGGACCAGTAAATGTGCTGGGCCTCAGTCTGGCCTGCAGCATAGACTGGCCATTCGATAGACACTCTCAGAAAAAAAGAAATCCTACAGTTAAAAGATGACTTATTTGTGACAGAGGAAGTCCCCAAATCTGGTTAATTCACTAAGAATGTTCTTTTTTCTTTTGAATTTCTGCTTTTCCGTTAAGTCTTCATTCAGCCTTCATATGGGCTGGAGATGATATTGGTAGCATTGTTTCCTTGTCTTGGTGTCTTATTTTCCTTGCAGATTTCTCCCTAAAGTTTTTATGAAAAATTGTGTATCATTCATTGCCCTAAGCCCCTATCTCTAAGGAATATCAAATGAATAACATTTAAGGAAAGTTTTTTAAAGATGAGGATAGTTATGCCAAGACTTTCCTTACAGCTTTAAAGGAAAATACATGAGAGGGCAGAATATGGAAGAGAAATGGGGTTAGGGATGATGGGCTTAAAAAATATTTGAGAAAGCAATCTTATTTCATGTGTGGAGGAACTGTAGGGGCAATCAGAAAGGAGTGTGTTAGCTGGCCAGGGGCACCTCAGAAGAAAAGCCTTTAAAAGCAAGGAGTTCTGTGGATGGGAATTGATTGGTGAGGCCAAGAGTTCCCTTAAAGAAGAATCACATCAGAAACATTTATGGCATAATCTTATCTGGCCAGGACTTAAGGACCCTGGCGTATAGGGACCAAGGGTAGAGAAGATCTTAATTTTTCAACTGAGAGAGACAGAGAGAGAGCACAGTAGTATTGGAACACCACTTGTGTATCAGTCACCATGACAGCTTCAGTGATTACTGGGTATGAACATGAGCTGCACTCTTTCCTGTAAGCAGTTTCTCCTGCGTGTGGACAGTCAAAGTATTCTCTGTGCTGGTCATCCTCAGTGCTGCACCCATCAGCCACAGGTATGTTTCAGGTCCTGTGAACTTATCTGAAGCCCCTGGGTGGTGCAGATGGTTAACCCACTTGGCTGCTAACTGAAAGGTTGGAGGTTCAAGTTCACCCAGAGGTGCCTTGGAAGAAAGGCCTGGCAATTTACTTCTGAAAAATCAGCATTGAAAACCCTAAGGAGCATAGTTCTATTCTGACACACATGGGGTCGCCATGAGTTAGAGTCAACTTGATGACAACTGGTTTGGTTTGGAATTTATAGTATAACCTACTCACTCATCTAAACCCCACACTACCAGTACCAACGAGAAGCCAAATGTAGGAACTAGTTCCCTCGCTCTACTCAGTCTTAGAGACTCAATGTAATCACTCGTTAATAGGTCTCTTGATTTCGTACATGCCATTGGGGCAAAGCAATTCTTGCTTATTGTGTAGACTCTGCCCCGTGGACAACAAAGAGAATTTGTTGACCTGATCGTGGAAAGACCAGGAAGCCTATAACCGAGGGGGCTGAAAAACCACCTTTCTAGGCATTGTATTGGGATTTTGTCTGCTGAAGGGTGGGCGTCGGTTGGGGAGACAGTGGTGGTTCAGTGGTAGAATTCTTGCCTTCCATATAGAAGACCCAGGTTCAATTCCTGGCCAGTGCACCTCACGTGCAGCTACCACCTTCTGTTAGTGGAGGCTTGGTGTTGTTATGATGCTGAACAGGTTTCAGCAGAGCTTCCAGACTAAGACGGACTAGGAAGAAAGGCCTGGCGATCTACTTCCGAAAATCAGCCAATGAATACCCTATGGATCGCAATCAGCAACTAATCATGGGATGGCACAGGCCCCGGCAGCATTTCATTTAGTTATTCATGGGATTTCCATGAGTTGGGAGCTGACTCCACAACAGCTAACAACACTAGAGCAGGAAGAGCTACTTGTCTGGGTTTACTTAAGGTTCAAATTTGTGTGTAGTAGAACACAGGGGTGGAAAGCCCTTCACCCAGCTGACAACTTCCATTTCTTCTTCTCAGTTACAAAGGCCACCAATGAGCCTGGATCAGGATAGGCTTTAGCTGTTTCTCTCTTTGTTTCAATTTACATCTGAAAAAATCCAGGCCCGAAATGTTTAATTATGTTTGGTTTAATAATGAGTGCAGGAACTGAATCACAAAGGTAGATTTGGGCACTGCCCTCTGGGCAGTGGAGAGTTATGGAGAAAAAGACATTTCAGTATAGATGAGAACTCTGTCAATAAATTTACAAATGAGGTAACAGAGCCAAAGCCAGTCAGGGAAGGTGAGGCAGAAGGAGCCTCCTGTGCGTCCACCTTCCACACTGCCCCTGGGAACATTTTCATGGGGAAACGCTCTTCATCAGCGCACTGTCATCGTACTTTGCCCTAACATACCTGGCACTTCGATTACAAGTACCATGGCCAGACAAGGGGAAATTAAAGTGTTCAAGAACCAGATGCAGCAACTGCCGGTCAGACAGCAACGACAGCAAGTCTAAATCAAATCAGTAAGTGCTTATCCGTCAGATCCTCTGTGTGTGGGGACAGGAGGAAGATTAAGACACGGTTCTTACTTTCACAAAGCATGCAGCTGGCTTGGATCACACAGACTCAGAAATAAAATGTTAGATAATAATAATAGAGTTAAACAACGTAACCAAAACCAAACCAAACCCGTTGCCATCAAGTCAATTCCAACTCATAGTGACCCTATGGGACAGAATAGAACTGCCCCATAGGGTGTCCAAGGAGTGGCTGGTGGATTCAAACTGCTGACCTTTTGGTTAGCAGCCAAGCTTTTAACCACTGAGCAACCAGGGCTCCTAAGTAATATAAGAAGACTTAAAGGAGAGGAAGGTAATGCCACTAAAAAATGTCAAATGTGTGGAAAATAGATCATTGCAGAAAGCTGCATAAAGGAGGTGGTTGGTCTTTAATTGATAGAGGATTGTTTTAATGAAGAAGGTAAAGGATGAAATTCTAGGAATGGGTAGCTGTTTAAGCACAAGTATGAAGATAAAAGGTATACAACTTACTCAAAAGAAAGTTTAAAAAAAAAACTTTTTTTTTTCCCTAAGAACGAGATTCATTAAAACCAACCCCAAACCCCTTGCCGTCAAGTCAGTGCTGACTCATAGCGACCCTGTAGGACAAAGTAGCACTGCTCCGTAGAGTATCCAAGAAGCACCAGGTGGATTCGAACTGCCGACCTTTTGGAGCCTGAAAATGAAGAGCCCTGGCTAAGCAGTTTAGAGTTACCTAGTAGGCCTTTTGAATGACTTCATTGTAAATACTTTTTTTTCAACAACATAAACAGCTAATATACACTTGGACCTCGCCAGATGGAAAACATGGAATCAAGTTGACTTCATCTGTGGAAAGAGACGATGGAAAAGCTCCATACCATCCCTCAGAACAAGGCCAGGGGCCGACTCTTTTATGGAAGTTCAAGTTGAAGCTGAAGAAAATTAAAACAAGTCCACGAGAGCCAAAGTATGACCTTGAGTATATCCCACCTGAATTTAGAGCCCATCTCAAGAATATATTTGATGCATTGAACACTAATAACCAAAGACCAGACAAGTTGTGGAAAGACATCAAGGACATTATACATGAAGAAAGCAAAAGGTCATTAAAAAGACAGAAAAGAAAGAAAAGATCAAAATGGATGTCAGAAGAGACTCTGAAACTTGCTCTTGAATATAGAGTAGCTAAAGCAAAAGGAAAAAATGATAAAATGAAAGAGCTGAAAAGAAGATTCCAAAGGGCATCTCAAGAAGACAAAGTAAGTATTATAATGAAATGTGCAAAGATCTGGAGTTAGAAAACCAAATACATTCGGCATTTCTCAAGCTGAAAGAACTGAAGAAGAAATTCACGCCTCAAGTTGCAATACTGAAGGATTCTACGGGGGAAATATTGAGCGATGCAGGAAGCATCAAAAGAAGATGGAAGGAATACAGAGTCACTATACCAGAAATAATTGATCAGTGTTCAGACATTTCAGGAGGCAGCATATGATCAAGAACCGATGGTACTGAGGGAAGAAGTCTAAGCTGCACTGAAGGCACTAGTGAAAAACAAGGCTCAGGAACTGATGGAATACCAATTGAGATGTTTCAAAAAATGGATGCAGCACTGGAAGTGCTCACTCGTCTATGTCAAGAAATTTGGAAAACAGCTTCCTGACAAGCTGTTTTCCAAATCAAGAGATTCATATGGAAAGATCCATATTTTTGCCCATTCCAAAGAAGGGTGATCCAAAAGAATGCAGAAATTATCAAACAATATCATTAATGTCACATACAAGTAAAATCATGCTGAAGATCATTCAAAAGTGGTTGCAGCAGTACATCGACAGGGAACTGCCAGAAGTTCAAGCCAGGGTCAAAATAGGATGTGGAATGAGGGATATCGTTGCTGGTGTCAGATGGATCTTGGCTGAAAGCAGAGAATACTAGAAAGATGTTTACCTGTGTTTTATTGACTATGCAAAGGCATTCTACTGTGTGGATCATGGGTATTCTAGAACACTTAACTGTGCTCATGAAGAACCTGTGCATAGACCAAGAGACAGTAACAATAGTTTGAACAGAACAAGGGGACACTGAATGGTTTAAAATCAGAAAAGGTGTGCATCAGGGTTGTATCCTTTCACCATACTTATTCAATCTGTATGCTGAGCAAATAATCTGAGAAGCTGGACTATATGAAGA
>NW_004443976.1:4574262-4587816 GCF_000243295.1 Trichechus manatus latirostris
TTTCACCATACTTATTCAATCTGTATGCTGAGCAAATAATCTGAGAAGCTGGACTATATGAAGAATGGGGCATCAGGACTGGAGGAAGACTCATTAACAACCTGTGATATGCAGATGACACAAAGTTTCTTGTAGAAAGTGAAGATGACTTAAGCACTTACTGATGAAGATCAAAGACTACAGCCTGCAGTATGGATTACACCTCAACATAAGGAAAACAAAAATCTTCACAACCAGACAAATAAGCAACATCATGATAAACAGAGAAAATACTGAAGTTGTCAAGGATTTCATTTTACTTGGATCCACAATCAACACCTATGGAAGCAGCAGTCAAGAAATCAAAGGACATAGTGCATTGGGCAAATCTGCAAAAGACCTCTTTTAAAGGGTTAAAAAGCAAAGATATCACTTTGAGGACTAAGGTGCGCCTGATCCAAGCCATGTTATTTTCAATCACCTCATATGCATTTGAAAAGCTGGACAATGAATAAGAAAGACTGAAAAAGAATTGATGCACTTGAATTATGGCATTGGCAAAGAATATTGACTATACCATGGACTTCCAGAAGAATGAACAAATCTGTCTTGGAAGAAGTACAGTCAGAATGCTCCTTAGAAGCAAGGATTTTGAGACTTTGTCTTACGTACTTTGGACATGTTATCAGAAGGGACCAGTCCCTGGAGGACATCATGCTTGGTAAAGTAGAGCATCAGTGAAAAAGACGAAGACCCTCAATGAGATGGATTGACACAGTGGCTGCAACAATGGGCTCAAACATAATAATGATTGTGAGGATGTTGCAGGACCAGGTGGAGTTTCATTCTGCTGTACACAGGGTCACTGTGAGTCAGAACCAACTCCAAGGCACCTAACAACAATAATCTGTTGCTGTGTGCATGGTGGAAACCTGTATCAGAGTAATATAGCTGCTGTACCAAATAAATGCAGATCCTGTCTTTATTTAAAATTTGGTAATTTGTTCATGGATATTTTTTGCATGAATTTTGGTTTTTAAAATTTTGCATTAAATATATATCTTGACTACTGATTTTTTAAATTGTATTGTGGTGAAAATATACATAAACAAAACATACGCCATCTCAACTATTTTTGTATGTACAATTCAGTAACACCAATTACATTCTTCAAGTTGTGCAACCATTCTCACTACTTTACTTATTTGTTTTCAATACCTCCTTAAATTTTACGCTGGAGACAAGTACTTCATTCATCTTACCCTAGTCCTGGCCTTGCATAAACCCTCAAATTTGAGTACCTACCTAATAAATGTTTGTTTCTCACTCATAGAACAGTCAAGGCAGGTGTGTTTGGGTAGGTGACTTCACTCCAAGTGGTGATTCAGGGGTCTCAGGCTTCCATAACACATGGGTGCTGCCCAGCAGCCACCTGTGCAAAAGAAATGGAGGATTGTGGAGGAGGGGTTTTTACAGACCAGCCTGGAAGTGATGCACATCACCTCTACTCTCATTCCACGGGCTGGAGCTCAGCCTCACAGCTGAGTCCTGGAAGTAAGGTCTGTAAGCACAGTATCGCTATGTTCACAAGAAGAAGACGAGATAGGCTGGGTGAAATGCTAACAGACTCCTCTGTCACAAGTCCTGAAAAGAAAATCTAAACTAGCATTATTCAAAGCTTGGTCCATGTGCTATAATTTTTGTTTGAACACTACTACTACTAAAAAATAGGTTCAGTTATCAAAATAAACTTGTAAATGTTGCATGCTGCTACACCCTCTGGCAGATTTGTAAAGGCACATTAGCATTTTAAGACTCTGTGAAGTCCTATAATAAATAAAACAGGCTTATTTTAATTTAACCTATGTTTCCCAAATATTTGTGATCATGAAACCTAATTTTCATATAACATCTATCAATGCCCAGTGGGCATTTTGGGAAGTGTTAGGTCTAGAGGAAAGAAGAGTTTCCCGTAAGAGGAAATGAAAACAAAAATTTCTCTGAGTACCATTAACACTTCAGTTCCATTAAAAAGCAAGAAAATAGAGGCATTGGTGGTTCAGTGGTAGAATGCTCACCTTCTGTGTGGGAGACCTGGGCTTGATTCCAGGCTAATGTCCTCATGCACAGCCACTGGAACTTCCAGACTAAGACAGACTAGGAAGAAAGATGTGACTATCTACTTCGGAAAATCAGCCAACGAAAATCTTATAGATTATAATGGTCTGATCAGCAACCGATCATGTGGATGGCACGGGACTGGGCAGCGTTTCCTTCCACCGTGCATGGGGTTGCCGTGAGTGGAGGGCTGACTCCATGGTAGCTAATAACAAGAGAAGCTAGTTTTGTTAACGTTTTTCAACAACTTTTCTAGAAGCTAAAATGGGGGAAAACAAAACACGTGATTGCTGTGCTCCAGGCAAATGGTTAAGTTTGTGTGGTGGCCCATGGAGTTTGTGTGGGCAGTACTGAATAGTCCAACTACGGAGCCCCAGGTGGTGAGGAGCAACTGCCATTGGAAGAGGACAAATGGGCTTGGCTCACTGGGAGAGATCGCTTTTAGGAGCATTTGTGGCATGAAAGGAATGTAGCCGGAGGAAATTTTCATGATGAAGGCGGGAAGTATTTGAGAGCTCAGAGACTGCTTGATGCTGTGCAACGACAAAGCTTGTGCCTTTGTGCTGGGTGACACTGAGGAGTGGAGACTGTCAGTCAGGTCCAGGAAGATGAGAGACTGGAGGTCAAGATTATAGATGGCTCAGTAACCTGAATATTAAACTCATCTAAGATGCTAAGAAACATGGTGGAGATAAAAAAAGCAATACAGCTACCGAAGTCATTAAAGATGATGGAAATGGCTACTGGAAAGTATTAGAGTACTAAAGAAAGAATACAGGCGTGGTTGTTGTTGTGTGCCGTTGAGTGGACTTAGACTAATAACGACCCCATGTGACAAAGCAGAGCTGCCCCATAGGATTTTATTGGCTCTGAATCTTATGGAAGTAGATTGCCAGGTCTTTCTCTGGAGCAGCCACTAGGTGTGTTCAAACCACCAGCCTTTTGGTTAGGAGCCGAGTGCTTTAACTTTTGTGCCACCAGGCTCCTTTTGAGCTTCGTAGTGTAATTAAATAATAGGGATTTTAACAGGAAGGGCATAATGTTACATGCTGGGGAAGGACCAGTTGGAAGACTCCTCTTCTTCCCTGAGATGGATGGGTTGGGGGGTATAAGAGACGTGGCCACAGAATTCGATAGCCAGAAGGAAATTTGGTGATCATTAAGTCTAATGTGCATTCTGTGAGAGGTTCAAAGACAGCCTGGGAAACATGAATTCCACAGTAAAAGAAGTTTGATAAATGTTTCATACTATATGATCTTCTTGGAGATTCATACTGCCTATTAGCACACTGGAGTCCGTGGGTGGTATGAATGTTTAAGTGCTTGGCTACTAACCAATAGGCTGGCAGTTCAAATCCAGCCAAACACGCCTTGGAAGAAAGACCTGGTGACTTATACCCAAAAGGTCACAATCATTGAAAACCCTATGGAACACCGTTCTAGTCTGACACACATGGGGTAGCCATTAGTCGAAATCAACTTGACAATTAGCACGCTAGAGAGTCTGACAAGTCTTAGAGTAAGGATTGAACAAATTTATCTCAACTCTCCCCTAATTTGTCTACAGAATCCATTTTTTTTTTTTTTTATGGTACGTGTTTTCATTCATTCAACAAATGTTTACTGAACATCTACTGTTCGGCACTGTGCTATGGAAGGTTGGTGTTCAACAGGACAAAGTCTGAGAAATGATGATCTTGTCCAACCCCTTGATTTTTCAGGTGAAGAATTTAAGCCTATGAATAATCAGATTTCAGTAAAGGGAGGAGGTACAGAAAGAGGTACAGATTGATGAGTAATAGATGCTAAGAAGTTGATATAATTTTCACAAGGAAGTCAATGGGAAGAATCTACTATGGGGTAACAGAAATTGAGAAGAGCAATATGGAGCTGGCAGGAATGAAGTTAGGGAAACAGATATAGGAGTGGCATATGAAGATAAAGGAATAAGGCAAGATTAAAGCGCGTTTGTCTTTGTGGGGAGGAGGGGTTCTACCGAATGGACGGTCAAGTTTATGAAGTTGGAGGGGAAGCGCTGGTGGGAATTAAGCAAAGAAATACACATGCATGATCCCATGCTCAGGCAATTCCTAAAGATGGCAAGAGGCTGGAGATAAAGATTCAGCTGAAGTATCAGGTTAGATTCTCTGTGTGATGCAGACGTGAGCAAGAGAGGGTCCCCGCGCTCCAGAAGCTCATGACCTCATGGAGGAGATGACACAGCCTTAGCTCCAGGATCAACTGTCCCCAGTACAGTTGTGTTAATTTCAAGAGTTCACACAACCACAATCTGTGGGCACAGAGCAGTGTGACAGAAAATATAACTCTTTCATGCACAGGGATGCTCAGCCCTTACGTATGGGTAGAAAGAGGGGAGGAAGGTTTTCTCAGATGGTGAAGGCAAACCGATGGAAGAGGAAGAAACAGAAATGAAAGCTCAACTGTGATGACCAGCAAAACCTGACACCAGTTATTTGTGGAAGTGCTCCCGGTGGAGATAGCCTTGATGTCTCCATTCATTGTGCTAGGCCCTCTCACACTGCTTTCATTACTTGAACACTGTCTGGTGTCATTAAGATATCCATTTTATTTAGGTATATCTGCATTGGCAGTTTAATTATGTCTGAGTAAAGCTCTGTATTTATTCCTGGGTGATCTTGGGTGTTGTCAGACACCAGCCAGGAGACAAAGACACGGTGTCTGAGGAATGCTAATGTCCCTCAGCTTGCTATGTGACAAACACACACACCGGTTATTACCAGACTGATTTTTCTCAATCATTAACAACACATACATCAGCCTCCTTCACCCAAGATTGCCACACGCAGTCATCTTTTCATAAACAGTTATCCTACAAGGGTACTGAAAATTAATTTCTGGGGGGAGTTGCCTGACTTGGGTCAGCCATGAGATGCAGCAAGCTGAACACCCCTGTTAGCATGATCATTCCATTAATCAGATGAGGACAATAACCCATTGGGTGAGCACTATGTTCATAAACAATACCAATCAGGGTTCCTTTGTGCTGCCCGTGGCTGCTGCTACATTTCTTTCTAGAGAATGGAGCTTTGCAGATCCCCTTGGAAAACGTGGATCTTTGCTCATCCCATCACCCGTCCCATTTATAATAATTATTCTCATTAAGAGGAGCAGGGCGCTGGGAGAGACTCTGGTTGTGGAGGCACCATATGCTCCTTAATGCTCACCTAAGTCATAAGCCTCCTGACATCACTTCTCCACACGGCAGCATGAGCCAGACTCAGGAACAAAGAGGCTGGGACTGTGCCAGGTGTCACTGGCTGAGAAGTAAGGAATGAAAGAAATGGGAAACAGCAGAATGCTCCCAGGCAGAGAGCCCTTCCCTTTGTAAGGTGACTCACAGACAAGGCAGTTGTGCCTTAGTTACGAAGGTCAGCCTAGCGACTTATAACTCAAGGACTAGCATTAGTTTCTCTACTCACAGTTTGTTTGGATGGCATCTCATCCATTTTGGAAGATAGAACCCTCTGTCCAATTTCACTTTGATTTGCTTGAAGTTTTCCTGATGTAATACAGAGTTTTGGATTTGGGATTTTAATTAGTTTGGAAAATTTCCTTTGCAATACACACATATTTGTATTTATATTCACATTTATATTTTTTAAGCAAGCCCAAAGTAAGAAAATAAATACTTTTTTTTTCTTCCTCGGAATGTGGCGCATACAACATGATGATGATGATGCTTTCCATTCATGTTCACTAATACACTAATTTCACAAAAAGTGAACTTGCTTTATTTAAAAAAAAAGATTTTGGAAACTGAGGTTAAGAGACTTTATGAAACTTGCTCAAGATCATGAGGCTAGGTAGTAGTGACCCTTGATAAGAATTGTCTTTAATCTTTTACCACCTTAAAATCATCGAATCAAAGTAGTCCAACATTCTACATGATGCTTCAAAATCCTGTACTTGGTTATTTGCTTGAAGGAACCGCACTCTCTTTGGGTATATAGCTCATCCTATTTTGAATAGCCTTAACAGTTAAAAAACCTTTATTATAATGGAGCCAATATCTTTATAATTTCTAACTGGTTCTAGATTTTCTCCTACACATGCATAGAACAAATCTGATTCTCTATGGAATGGCTCTTCAGATATTTAAAGGCAGCTATAATGCCTCCTGGAAGTTTCTCTTCTTCAGACTAATTCCAGGTAGCAAGGCTATGTGGTATTAGTACTAAGTCAAGGCCTTCGTTTTATTGGCATGTGCAGATCTCATATACACAACCAGAGAAAGCCAGTCCATTCACAATATCCGGAGCTATGTGAGGGATCTGACCTCCATTTCCTTTCTTCAGGTAGCCTGAATGGGTGCTATGTAAACAACCAACAGATGACCATCTGGCCAAGATGCTAAAAGATCCAATCTAAAAAACGTTGAAAATTAAGGCCAATGCAAGAGGTCTGACTCCACTAAGGGAAGAGAGTTCTCAAAGAGAATGAGTCTCTTGGAACTGGCTGTTGTGTAGCACATGATGTAAAATTGGAATAATCACCCTCTCGAGTCTCAAACAGAGTAGACTCAGGCCTTGTTTCCTTATAGTATGTTTGGGAAGGTGGAGAGGGTAATTATTTAAGCTGGCCCTTCCATTCCCAACATCTATACCAAGAGCAACTGTGACAGTGATGAATTACCCAGGATGAAGTTAGAATAATTTAATAAAAAGAGGAGGAAATGGGGTCTTTAATTCCTAACCTTTTGAGCTGTGGCTAAAATCCATTAATAGAGCTTGGATTAAGAAGTCCAAAGTAAGATTCCTTAGTAACACCCTCCAGTGAATGACTCTGGCACTTGGGTCAGAATTAACATCTGAAGAAATCTTGGACTCTTTATGGCTGAGATTTTTTCCCCTCCTTGGCTTGGCTTTTTTTGTACTGTTGACTTCTTTAGCCAGGGAGATAGTAAATCTTTGGCATCCTTTCAAAAGTCATTCAAACCATAGGGTATAACTATAAAGGAGGCTTTTGGGGATATGCAAGATCAGTCTGAATAGTTTGTATCATAGCTTTCAGTTAAATAATTCTTTTACAGCATCAGTAGGGAGAATTATATCACAATATATAAATAGATTCAGTAGATTTGCAAATCCACATGTGCTCCCTTAAGCGGTAGTTTTCAAACATTTGATGACCTTAGAACTCTTGGTTCAAATGGAAGTTTACACAGAAGTGGAAGTGAATAAACCTGACTAAAGGAGAGTTGCTCTGGTTCCATATGTTTGTGAGGTCCCAGAGACCCCTGCCTTTCCATGTTTCTCCTTTGGGTACCCCTATGGAGAACAAATGCCAAGATCTTCTAAGAAGATAGATTAGATGCTTTTCCTCTAAAAGTCTCTCATTCCAAAGTGAATTTCTCTCAGTGAATTATAGAACATGTGTGAAGGAAAGCTGCTCATTAAGTGTTAAGTCACACGTCTTCTTTATTTTTGAAAAATATTTTGAAAATGATCAGGGGTCTTCCAACATCAATGTGGAGATTAAAGGAAGCAGAGTTTCCTCACAGTAGGAGCATTTAAAATCCTTTGACTGTTTAAAGCAAACTGCTGGAAAAAAAGGTATATTTCATCAACTGAACATGCATTTTTAATCCATCAAATCATACAATGCTGAATATGGAAGAGACCCTAAAAACTGAAATCAAATAAGAGATAAAAAATGCTTTATGACTTTTAAAACACTCTGCAAGAATAAATGTTTATGATGAGTATGTTCAACCCCTTTGTATTTGAAAACTGTAGCTGAGAGAAGGGAAAAATGTCTAGTGTCTGTCGAGCAGCTAGTCAGTGACACAGATCACACTAGAATATAATAGGTTGTTGCTCGAGTGACATTTCGATCAGTCATAAAAGCCTAGTAACTAGAGGGCAGTAAGAAACTATTTACTTTCTCTTGTACAAAAATGTGTTTCATCTGTACCTGAGATAGATCCCAAGGAAAAAGTTTGTGTTGGAACACATGATAAATCTGTCTTAGACTTCTCCTTCAAATTTAAAATAAGTTTGATGGAGGGAATTTGGGCTTATTGACCTAAGTCCCAGCTGGAAAGCAGAGGGGTACCCTCTCTTTATAACCCTTCATTGATAAGTTTGAAACATACAGAATGGAATTTTATCTTACGTGGTTGGTGGTGAGCTTCTAAAATCAATGTAGAAAATAAAGATCCTACATAATCAAAATCACCTCTGAGAATCCTCTGGATTCTTAGCAGATCAATGACAGTATATTATTTTGTCTCTGGAAATGTGGCTGAGTTTTTCCTTTCCTGTGATGTTGGAAGCCAAGGTCTCTTTTGGACTGAGTAAGGCAGAGTAAATGAGGGGTGTTTTGTTCTCTTTGAGCTTGATTGGTTGACTGTGTTTAGGATGTGCATGTGACCTGATTCCACAATACAAGTTTCCTACTTTACCCACAAAGTGAGTCATGGTGCTAGGACTGACTTGTAACTCAAATAAATTGGAAATACGGATATAATAACAAATATGCAGTGATTTTTAAGGGAAAAAAGTGTTATTTGGCAGTGTTTCTAAGCTGAGTTGCAATTATGGAGGGTGACCATGAACTTTTCCAACTGACCTTTAGTACCCTCATCTGTGCTGGGATCTGGGAGTTGGTGTGGTGGATTGTCTTCAATGATGGCAGTCAACAATTCCTCTACCTATATTAGTGTGTTCTACTTTTCCCATAAGAAGGTGGGGTCTATTTCTTCCCCCCTTGGATCTGAACTGACCTTGTGACTTGCAGTGGCAAATAGAATGTGGCATAAGTGATGTGCCAGTTCCAGGCTATCCATTAAGAAGCCTGACAGTTTCCCCTTTTGCTCATTTGGAGCCCTAAGCCACCATATAAGTCATCCAACCATGCTGCTGGACAGAAAGGCTCAGCCAGCCCCCAGTTCTTCAGCTACCTCAGCTGAGGACCCAGACATAAAAGTTACACCGTCTTGGGCATTCTAGCCCCAGCTGAGCTACTGGCCTAATAAACTTGAATGAGTGACTCCAGATGACATCACATGAAACAGAAGAACCATTCAGCCAAGCCCTTCCTAAATTGCAGGATCATGAGCAAATAAACGTTTTCTGTTGTTTTAAGCATTAAGTTCTAGAGTGCTTTGTTACACAACATTAGATAAATAAAAGAGTTGGCTGGGAGATTTCTGATAGATTTTGTTTTATAGACTCTTCCCTGACATGTCTCCTTTCTCCAAATAGACTTTTCTTCTTTGGCATCCTCTGACCCTGCCCAGGATCTTAGTGAAGGAAAAAATGAAAATACAAACATCAGAGATGTCTTCAGTGGTGGAGTCTGCCTAGGCTGTTTCCTCTTCTCATCTACCCCAAACAGATGGTCTTGTCTAAGTTCATGGATGTGGTTCTCAGCTTTTAGGAGTATTCATCATTGCTTATCATAGTTTCATCAATTTCACATTCTATGAGCTCTTAAACCACTTGCCATTGAGTTGATTCTGACTCATTTGGGTTAGAGTAGAGAGTAGAACTATGCTCCATAGTTTTCAGTGGCTGATTTTTCAGAAGTAGATCACCAGGTCTTTCTTCTGAGGTTCCTCTGGTGTCACCAGGCACCACGGGGTAACCATGAGTAGCAGTCAACTCAAAGGCAATTGATTTTTTACTGGTATATGCTCTTACTGGTGCTTTGTTTCCAATTCTCATCAGAAACGAAGATGTGTTTAATTCTGTAGTGATATTTGGCACACAATTACTTTCTATAGGATTCAAAACCTATGTGGGAAGAAGGCAGTAACAGGGATCAGAAATGGGAAGCTGGACAATTATAGGTTCAGCAGGGTAAAACGAATGACCATCTAGGAAAAGAGCATGCTGTCACGAAAATATCATGAAACAACTTCAATGACTTGCGAAATGGTGAGTCCATTTCTCCTGGGTTACTCCATGGGCAGTCTGGGTGGGCAGTCAGTTAGTAATGGTCATTTTAGTCAATTGTAAGAAGATTGTGTCTGAAAAAAAAATGCAATCACCATCTGTAAAAGCTAAGGGTGTCTTTTATCTATCCAATGCCACAGTGAGCTTCATTCTGTGAACCTACAGACACAGCTGCTGGATATCTGGCCATAAAGTAGTAAGACACATTGCTTTTATTGGATAAAAAAAAAAAAATACTGTAAAATTTATGTGTCATTTAAAATACACAAACGTAGCACTTATAGGCCAAATAGGTAGAAAACCCCTTTTTTTATTTTTTCCCATACAAAAATTTATATATACGTTGTTATGTGACCCTAATTGCTCTCCCCATACTGTGATAGCACACTCCTCCTTTCCACTCCTGATTCCCCATGTCCGTTCAACCAGCTCCTAATCCTTTCTGCCTTCCCATCTCACCTCTGGACGGAAGCTGCCCATTTAGTCTGTTGTATCTACTTGACCTAAGAGGCGCACTGCTCATGAGTATCACTTTATGTCCCAGAGTCCAGTCCAATCCCTGTCTAAAGTTCTTTTAGTTCTGGGCTGATAGAGAATCCAGGGGCCATGCTTTCTGGGGTACCTCCAGTCTCTGTCAGACCATTAATTCTGGTATTCTTACTAGAATTTGAGTTCTGTACCCCACCTTTCTCCTGCTCCATCCAACACTTTCTGCTGTATTTCCTGTCAGGGCGGTCATTGGTGGTAGCTGGGCACCATCTAGTTCTTCTGGTCTCAGGCTGTAGAAAACTCCTTTTAAAACCTTTGCAGGGTAAAGCAATCTGCTAAAGAGTGTTTATTGTGTTAGTTGAAAACTCAGTTAAATTCAGTGATGTTTTCACCTAAGAAAACACTAAAGACCAAATTTGAACCTTACAGAAATATTGATGGCATAAAATAGAGGCTGAGGAAACAAAGGCTTCTTACTACTTTCAGTACCTTGGAATGAGCTTCTTACCTGTGAACTCCAGGAAAATACTTTATTACTGCCACCCACCCCCTTCCCCATCAAGACGTAGTTCAACCCTGGTGGAAATTTTATAAGAACTGTGGAGTTTTCATTGAGGCATCAGTTGTCTTTAATACTTGAAAGAAAATAGAAGGGAAGGATTCGATTACTCATGTGAGAAATGAATCTTCTACCCAAGGTTTGGCCACTGCTGGTATACTTATTTTAAAACTGAACTACAGGTGCAATACATTTTCCAGAGACACAGGCATTAATTTTTCTCAAAGCATTCAAGATTGGGAGGACAGGCTAGGAGGGAGCAGAGAGAAAATAAGATAATAAGAGTTTCACGGTGATTTATTCACCTTTGTGCAAAGTAATGGCGAGAGGAGAGAGACTACCACTGAGCCTGGAAGAGAGATGGAGGACCCGTGGCCAAAAGAATTGCGGGGCAGCCTGCCAAACGGAAAGTCAGATTGTTGTTCTTAGATGATATAAGGACACTTTATTTCTCTAGCTGCTTTATGAAAATACGTATGCATAAAATATGCCACATGTTGCAGCCAGAGTGAGCAAAGTCCATACTGTTTGTCCAGGAAAGAATTGTATTCCTAACCTTCCTGTCTGTTAGCTCAGTCCTTTAATAAAGATAAACTGGGCCTTTGCATAGCAAAGCTGGGGCTCTGATTCCAATGCATTTGATTCTGGGAGTGCGTGAGAGGTTGGCTTGCAGTCGGCGTTGGGCAGATTGATGGGCTCTTGCAGACGAAAAGTTGATGCCACACAGAAGTTTGTGCACATGCGCGATCACCAATCCAGAAGAGGCCCTGGTGCTTGCAGACCCAATGTTGGATTACGTAGTGTAGGTGGGAGAAGCATTGGACCAGGAGTATGTGGAGGTCTTGCTGAGTCACTAATTAGCTACCTAATTCAGGGGCCCAGTGCAAAATTTCCCTTATATGCATGCGAAGGCTGGGCAATGCCAAACAAAGACAGAAGAAGAACTGATGCATTTGAATTGCGTTGTTGGCCAAGAATAGTGAATATACCGTAGACTGCCAAAAGAATGAACGTATCAGTCTTAGAAAAAATGCAAGAAGAATGCTCCTTACTCAGTGAGGATGGCAGGGCTTTGTCTTGCTTACTTTGGACATATCAGGAAAGACCAGTCTCTAGAAAAGGACTTATGGTTGGTAAAGTAGTATAGGGTCAGTGAAAACGAGGAAACCCTCAATGAGATGGATTGACATAATGACTGCAACAATGGGCTCAAATATACAAATGATCATGAAGATGGTGTAAGACTGGGCAACATTTCACTGTTGATAAATAAGATCAGTATGAATCAGAGCCGACTCCACGGCACCTAATAACAGCAACAACAGCTTCAAATGAAATCATATCCACTCAGAGGATAAAAATTAGTCCTTGCCTTTCTTCTAAAACAACTTAAACTTCTTTTTTGTCCCCAAACAGCAATTTTAAGAAATAGCATAAGCTCATTTATCTCAGAACTGACTTTGCAGGCAAAGTTGGTGGGTTTATCTATTTGAAAAGAGACCTTGAAAACTGAATGCCTTCTTTAAATCTTGAAGTACTTAAAGCCCTGAAGTTGAACTTCTAGGACATGACGAATGAGAATGGATGAAGTTTAACTTTTCTTGCTTTAACCTAGAAGGACCACTAAACCCAAGAGAACAAAATTTGCCTTTCTTGTCCTGAGAAGCATCGCCCTGTAACTGTGATGAGCCAGTTCATTTAGGGAAGTTTCTGGAGTTGCCACAGAACCTGCCCATCTTTTGCTTTCTGGTCTTGATGGGAGAATCTAGTATGATCCCGAGGATCGGCATGTTTTCCTTCTTTCATGCACTGGAGAGTAGTCAGTGGTCAGTAAGCCCTGGAGCCGATCACTGGCAGAAGGAAAGCAACTTGACATTAACTTGCCGTTTTGTATGAACTGATGTCTTCCTGACCTATAGATGGTTTTGCTTTTTTGATGAGAAGGGGACAGCAGATTTGGGAGAACAGAAGTAGTCCCACAATGCATTTGCCCTATTTTTACAAGTTTTTAATTCTGATTTCTCATTCATCTATTTAACAAATGTGTTGTGAGCCCACTCTGTTGGAGTGCCTGAAGGATATAAAGAAATACAAAAAATGTATCCTTTTCCGTCAAAGAGAGATCTCTGGGTGGTGCAGATGGTTAACAGTTAACACACTTGGTCGCTTACCAAAAGGTTAGAGGTTTGAGCCCACCCAGAGGTGCGTTGGAAGAAAGGCCTGGCAATCTATTTCTGAAAAATCAGCCATTGAAAACCGTATGGAGCCCAGTTCTATTCTAGCTCACGTGGGGTCGCCATGAGTTAGAACAGACTCAACAGCAACTGCTATCCTCAAGGAGTGGGTTTAATAACAGTGGTTACCATTTTATTTTTTTTAATTTTTTTCTTTTATTGTACTTCAGGTGAAGGCTTACAGAACAAATAGTTTCTCATGAAACAGTAGTACACATGTTGTTTAAAGACATTG
>NW_004443976.1:4595132-4619315 GCF_000243295.1 Trichechus manatus latirostris
AAAGCCCCCCTAAAAAAACAGGAAAAAAAAAACCAATGATAAAAGAAATGTCCTCAGGTATCCCTCTGCACGTCTGTGGAAGCCAAAGGGGAGTCTCCCTGGCACGCAGCTCCGCCTGGCCAGAAAGGGCTCCCAACTTAAGAAAAGGAAAAGAAAACAGACAAACAATTCAAAATGAAGAAAAGCCCTGGGACCCCACCAGTGTGGTAGCCCAGACCAGGAAGCAGCTCCACCCTCAATTGGAGCTCCGCAGCCCCTCAGGAAAAAGCAAAGATGGCGCATGGAGCCAGGCACTCGAGCGAAAGGAGGGGGAGGTGGCGAGAGGCAAGCAAGAAATCCAAAGAAGCAGGAAAAAAAAAAAAGCACCACCAGCAGCCAACAAATGGCACTCAGAGAGCCAGCCAGTGCGGGCTGGTGTTTCTGGACAAGAGACTGTGTCCGTGGGAAGCAGAGGAGGCCGAGTGTGGGTGAAGAAGGGTGGAGAGTGGGAAAGCTTGTATCACAAATTGCTGGCGCTCTGGAACCCCTCAGGAAGAAGCAAAGATGGCGCACGGAGCCAGGCACTTGAGTGAAAGTAGGGGGAGGTGGCGAGAGGCAAGTGAGAAATCAAAAGAAGCAGAAAACAAAAGCAACACTAGCAGCCAACAAATGGCACCCAGAGAGCCGCCCGCTTGGGTGTGTGGAATCCAGGCAGCCGGCACCTCCCGGTCAAGAGACCGTGGCCGCGGGAAGCAGAGGAACAAACGAACAAAAGCTCCGGGATCCCACCAGCGAGGCAGCCCAGACCGGGAAGCAGCTGGACAGTTGAATGGAGCCCAGCAGCCCTGCAAGAAGAAGCTAAGATGGCGCACGGAGCCAGGCACTCGAGCAAAAGGAGGGGGAGGCAGCGAGAGGCAAGTGAGAAATCAAAGGAAGCAGAAAAAAAAAGCAACACTAGCAGCCAACAAATGGCACCCAGAGAGCCACCCGCTTGGGTGTGTGGAATCCAAGCAGCTGGTGCTTCCTGGTCAAGAGACTGTGGCCGCGGGGAGCAGAGGAGCCCGAGCTGGGGCAAAGAGGGGTGGGGGGGTGGGAAAGCGCACACCTCAAATTACCGGCTGTTTTGTCTCCCACTGGACACTCCGTGAGGCTGCTTTCTCGTACCCCTGTTTGCTGGTCTCCGATATGAGTCCAAGATGGTGGATCCACGCTGCATTAGCTGGTAGGGGACCTCTGCATGAATCTCTCCTCACTCTCTGTTCTCTTTCGGTGTTCTCACTCCATTTGGTGCTCGGCTGAGTTCTTTATCTCTTCATTTGATGTTCTAGGGTTTCAGGATTGTTGCATTCTCTGTTTGGCTTAGTTTTTCGGATCTTTGCTGTGGAGGGACGGCGTGGTGCTTCTGCCTAGAGCACCATCTTGCCGGAACCTCTGGTTACCTTTTTTGAGTAGTTATTCCAAGCTCCTTAAAATCATTATCTTCTTTAATTTTCTCAGTAATACTATAAGTTGGACATTAACTATCATTATGGGAACAAAGACTCAAGTTCTCACAGCTACTAAGTGGCACAGCCAAGATTTGGAGCCGATTCTGTTGGCTCCTCCAGTCACGCATTCATCCTCTTATCTCTTCTGGCCGTGTAGTCAACGAGCAGCAAACTCAAGTGCTGTCACCTGGCGAGAGGACTTTGATACCTGTGCTGGCTTTATGGACTTCGGAACTGAGAAGAAGGAGGTAGCAAAATAGCTGTTTCTGGCTGGTTTTCTCAGAAACACCAAGTTCCTCCTAGTTGCTTCCTCTATCATCCTTTGAGAGATGTGTTAAAATGCTCTCAGAGAAGCTCTTCTGGAATTGAGAGGCCTTAATATGTTGAATTCTTTCTCTTCTGATTTGTTGCATTAAATATAAGGCAGGAACTTTGAGCAAGCAAGATGAGAACTTTATACTCTAAACTATGATCTTCGACTGCAATAAATATTATTTAATGTTTTGGGTGATTGCTGTCCTGTTTAATTAATTTATAGGCCCTGTCTAAAGCTTTAGGGGTAGTGGTGATTCAGTGGTAGATTTCCCACCTTCCATGCAGAAGGCCTGAGTTCAATTCCAGGCCAATATACCTCAAGCACAGCCACCACCCGTCTGTCATTGGAAGCTATGATGCTTAACAGGTTTCAGTGGAGCTTCTAGACTAAGACAGACTAGGAAGAAAGGCCTGGCAATCTACTTCCAAAAACAATCATCCAGTGAAAACCCTATGAATCACAACAGTCTAATCCCATCGTGCATGGGGTCACCATGAGTTGGAGGCTGATTTGTTGCAGTTAGCAACAAAAACCATCTAAAGCTTTTGGAAGTTGCTTCCGTGTAAGTAACATCCTTCCATCCTGATACAATCAGATCCTCCTATTATTTATTATTTTGACTTAAACATTCACGGTGAATGTAACCAGCCTCAAATTCCAGAATCAGATACAGAGTGGTTTTCTCCTGCTTTAAAAAAAAAAAAAAAAAAGAGTTCAATAGCTTTCCTTATTATGAGAGCTATTTATGTATTTTTAATTTTTTTTCCTTGTCTTCCATTTAAAGGTCTGGGAACGTTTAAGAAGAGTCTGTATTCCAGACCCTTCCCTTCCAAGCAGAACTTAGAACAATGATCTTTTTTCCTGTCCTTCCAGGACTGCTGTGAGGATAAGGTGAGATAACATAAAATCACCTTGCGCAGTACCTGACTTATAGTGGGTCTCGTCAGGTATGAGTTCCTTTCCTACTCCCCTTAATTTATTAAGCAGTTTAATTTTTGTTTAATGGTTGAGGCCATTTATCAGGCTAGTGTATAAATGAGAAGGACTACCTTGTGCAGATATCGCTATGCGTGATAACCTTTTTGTTGCTGTTGTTAGTTGCCATCAAGTTGGCCCTCAACTCATGATGACCTCATGTACAACGGGATCAAACCACTGTGATCCACAGGATTTTCATTGGCTGATTTCTCAGAAGTAGATCACCAGGCCTTTCTTCCTAGTCTGAGTCTGGAAGTTCTGCTGAAACCTGTTCGGCATCATAGCAACACCTAATCCTCCACTGGCAGGTGGTGGCTGTGCTGAGGTGCATTGGATGAGAACTGAAGCCAGGTTTCCTGCAGGAAAGCGAGAATTCATGCTACTCATGATAACTTTACATGTGTAAAATGCTTTACAGTTTACAGAGATTTTCCTCTCCACATGCTTTATCCACTTTAATCTTCACAGCAACCTTGTGAAAGGGAGGGAGCATGTGTTATTGCCATTTTTTGGTAAGATGAGACTCAGGTCCAAAGAAGATGAGCTTATGCAGGATAAATGACAGGTATCACTAAAAATAAGTTGTTATATGTCCTCCATTTTCATCATGAGTCAAAAAGCATATATGTGGTCATATTGCTTACTAAAACCAAAACTGATTGCTGTCAAGTTGATTCCGTCTCATAGCAACCTTATAAGACAGAGTAAAACTGCCCCTTAGGATTTCCAAGGAGCGGCTGGGGGATTTGAAATGCCAACCTTTTGGTTAGCAGCTGAATGTTTAACCACTGTGCCACCAGGGCTCCGTATTGCTTACTAGTTGCAAATATTTCTTGGAAACATTCAACAGAGATTATAAAAACCATCAGGATCTGACTTCTGCATGTTGTTTTCTGATGCTGTTATCTTCTGCTGCCCAAACCGAAAACCAAACCAGTTGTCATGGAGTCGATTGTGACTTATGACGACCTCGCATGTGTCAGGGTAGAACTTGCTCCGTAGGGTTTTCAGTGGCTGATTTTCCAGAAGTACATCACACTGCCAGGCCTTTCTCTCAAGGCACTTCTGGGTGGACTCAAACTCCAGCCTTTCATTTAGCAACAGAACATGTTAAGATTCCCTAATTTCAGACTTTTGTCTGCCAACCCTATGGAGAATGGGTTCCTTTCTTCATCTTGGGCATCCTTTTCAGCAGATATGGAAGAATTCCCTCTCTCTTGAATTCCTAATTTCCAGATTTATTCTCAGTGTTGTTCTCTACTGTATCCTTCTTTGATTTTGACCTCCTGACACGTTGCATTCTCTTGGAAAACTGATTTCCTCCCCATGTTGCCCGAGTCTCCTTGTTGCCAGGTCTTCGACTTGATCCTGAAGCATTAGCCTTAGTTTCCTGATTTCTGAAACTTTGGCTACTTTTCCTCCTTCTGGAACTTGCTATCAGCCTTGGGACTACACGTTTGCCAGTTTGAAGTCCGAAATTCCCCTGGTCATCTTCTGGCCTTCCCCTTGTTCCTTTGCTCATCGAAGGACTCTGTCTGTGGTCCCCATGTTATGTGATGACAGTCAGCTCCCTTGCAGATACCGTTTGTCAGTAGACACGTGTGCAGTGAGTCCTGGTGAGCAGGCGGGAGATCTTTTTGCATACAGGAGACTGTGTGTCCGAGTTGGGCAGCTCCCACCCCAGCCTTAACAGCAACTGCCAGAAAAGTCACTGGTGAGCTTCGCCCACTCCCTCTGCCCCCTACAGTGAGCTGTTTCACCGCATCTGGCTGATTGTACTTGCAAAGAGGCTTGATTCTCAGCTCTAATTACCAGCGGCTAATTCAGTCCTGGCCTTCTGATCATTCATCTTTTAAGTGTTCAGCTTCTGAATCTCATTTGGTTCCCTGTCTCCCCTCTCTTTCCTCCCACCTCCCCTTGATGTGGCCAGAATAGTTAGCTCAGACAATTAGTAAATGCTGAATCATTGAGTCAGTGAATGAAGCAAGTGTCTGTGTGAGGTACACGACTTCCTGAGTGGGCTTAATGGAAGCCTAAAGAGATTTTTCACAGATTCATGGGTTTTCAAAAGAGAAATTTGCATATTAATAAGAAGCTGTTCAGACTGATTCGCTTAATGTGTTTGGAGTAAGTATAATTAAATGTCAAGGGAGATATATCATGAAGTAATGAAGCTGAAGCCAATTTATCAAAAATAAGGTCTAGAGAGAGACATTTCAAATAATAAACAGTTCTCCAACCTTCCTTTTTAAGGTGATTTGCTTAGTCTGGGCCAAGATTTACATGTTTTTTGTGACTGGGTTCAAACAAAGATGCTGGGAACAGGGTTGGGGGTGGAAAAGGAGAATGGACATTTTTCCTATTCAAGTTTGCAACATTCAAGTAGGTCTTTCCTGCCTGGAACACTCTTAAAGGGAACAAAACCTGTTTCATTTTCCTCTGTCAGATACTGGGATGTAGTTAGGATCAGCATTGCCATGCACTCCCACAAATCCAGCCACCATTTGCAAACTCCTGTTCTGACAAGTGAGATTGTAATATGCAAGGGTGGCTGGGAATTGCTCAGGAATTGCACCTATAAGGTAAAATGATGAAAACCCAATCCTGAGCTCTTGATTTTGAAGTGACTTCTTAACTAATGAGCATGCCTTAAGAGTTAGCCATTCTTTAGACAAAATCAGTCCATGCTTCCCTTTGAATTCATTTGGCAGAGAACTCATGATAAAATTACCATGCCATCTTCCTAAGACTTCAGTTGAATTAACCAAGAAATTCAGACTCATGCCATAGATGGATTCTGTTGAATGCTGATAGCACTAAAGTGACCCCAGGAATAGATGCCTGACCAACACAATGGAAACAATCCAGCACTTCTTGATTTGTTTCTCAGAGTGCAAAAACAATTGTGTTCATTTCTAGCCAGAGTGAAGTCAGCAGGTCCCTCCCTGGCCCACTCCAGCGAGGTCTTGGAGCAGGAGGGTAGGGGCTTGAGTCAGTGCTGTGAAATCACTAGGGAAGAGCAGGAATGCCTGCCTCACACCCTCCGCCCCACCCACAAAATGAAAAGTCACATTCACAAAACTGAGAGACTGAGGAGTCTCCACTTGACCTGACTGCACGCTGTACTGACTGGCTGCTGGGAGGACTAAGCAGAGGAAGGCCCTGCTTCAGGGATACATGTTTTCTGAAGCATCATTTAAATTGTGGGTGGTGGAAGGTTCCCCCAAGTCCCATAAAAGGAGCTAACCCTGTGAAGCATTGAGAGAACTCGATTTTGTCCCATACTTGAGCATACTGCTGTATATATGATTTTTATAAGTTAGTCAAAGTGGCCTAATGCCTTTGTATTGCCCTTGAAAGCTGCTTGTCTTGGGTTCAAGTTACAACACTACTCTTTATCATCTGGGTGTCTTTGAACAAGTTACTTAACCTCTCTACACTTTAATTTTGTCAGGTGGGAAGTGGGAATAACCACATCTACCTCCCTGGTTTTTGTCAGGGTTAGGGATGCTGTATGTGAACAACCTTGCTGTGATATTGCTGTGATTTGTATCATTCAACCTATGGCTCCATGAAGCCATCATTGTGGACATGCTTTACCCTTAAAGTGATTGGAGAAGTTGGGTTTTGCAGTTTTCTTGTAACTTTGTTCAAAACTAAAAATAAGAACGATACTTTAGGTGGTTGTATATGCCTGACTTTGGAAACTTTGTGCTGTATCCACTTAGAGCAATGAAAAGGATGGTATTTCTTTCTCAGAGATAAAGTCCCTGGTCATCCCCCTTCTCCTCACAGCTGATTTAACTTCCCCACGTATGTGTGTGTATGTCTTAGACTAGGTTCTTTAGAGAAGCAAAACAGTAAAGCATATAAATACATATGTCCCATTGCCTTCAAGTCAATTCTGACGCACAGTGACCTCATAGGACAGAGTAGAACTGCCCCCATAGAGTTTCCAAGGAGCGGCTGGTGGGTTTGAACTGCTGACCTTTTTGGTTAGCAGCCAAGCTCTTAACTACTGAGCCACAGGGCTCCATAAATATATAGATGGATGGATGGATGGATGGATGGATGGATGGATGGATGGATGGATGGATGGATGATAGAAAGATAGACAGACAGAATTTCTATCAAGGAAATGGCTCACGTGGTTGTAGAGGCTGGAAAGTCCCAAGTCCATGGATCAGGCTGGAGGCTTCTCCTGATTCATGTAGCTTCATGGGCTGGTGAACCCAAGATTGGCAGGTTAGACAGCAGGCTCTTGCTCATAGACTTCAAAGACCAAAGAATCCCAAGATCAGCAGGCAGGATGGCAGGTAAGCTGCTAACTCAAGTCCCAAGAACCAGAGGTCAGACAAACAGGAGCCAGCTGCAGAATCCAGAGCCAGCAAAAGCCCATGAGCCTGCCAGAATGTCCACCTATATTGGATGCAGGCACACTCCCAAGGAAACTCCCTTTCAACCGATTGGCTACTCACAGCAGATCCCATCATGGAGGTGATCACATTATATCAGATCTCATTATGGAGGTGATTACATCATTATATTAAAAAAAAATCCATTGCCGTGGAGTCAACTCTGACACATAGCAACTCTATAGGACAGAGTAGAACTGCTTCATAGGGTTTCCAAGGAGCAGCTGGTGGATTCGAACTGGCAACCTTTTGGTTAGTAGCCGATTTCTTAACCACTGCACCATCAAGGGTCCTTACATCATTATACCGCTGCCAGACTGCATCATAACTGCCAAACCACTGAGAATCATAGCCCAGCCAAGTTGATACGCACCCTTAACAATCACAGTGTATGTGTATTATATCTGTGTATATAATACATATATATACATATATTGGAGCCCTGGTGGCACAGTGGTTAAGACCTTGGCTGCTAACCGAAAGGTCAGCAGTTCCAATCCACCAGCCGCTCCTTCGAAACTCTGTGGGGCAGTTCTTCTCTGTCCTATAGGGTCGCTATGAGTCAGAAACAACTCGACAGCAACGGATAATAATGGTAATATACATATATGTATTACATGTAGAGACAGATTAGCTCACCAGCACCAATTGCCGTTGAGTCAGTTGCGACTCATGACAATCCTATATGTGTCAAAGTAGAACTGTGCTCCTTAGGATTTTCAGTAGTTGATTTTTAAAAAGTAAATCACCAGGTCTTTCTTCCTGGGAGCCTCTGGGTAGACTTGAACCTCCAACCTTTTGGTTAGTAACCAAGCACAGTAACTGTTTGCATCTCACTACCTCACATGTCAAAGGAACCTCTGGGGTTACATTCAGCCTAGTTGGAACGCATAGCTCATTGGCCTGCATTTTCCCTATCTGTGTTGAATAAGTTTACAACACTGCTTTAGTAAGGCCCCGTTTTTATCTCATCACCCAAACTTACAATCAAAGCGAGAATATTATACTATGGTCACAAACACTAGGAACAACCTTATACAAATGTCCCTTAGTACAGGAAGCTCTTTTCATAGATGATTGCTTGGCAACCTTGAAGACCATAGGTCTTGAACTTCTCATTTATACCTTCAAAAGCATTTCCAACTGTGAGCTTTTCTCCTTCTACCACAGAACAGTGAAGTGACTGTTCCACGCTCCACTGTTAGGGTTTCCACAACATGGCCAGAGGGAAAGATCATCCATATAGCTGACTGGGAGTAAAGCTCCTCCATTAGCTTTTGACTTGAGTACAGAGGCAGCAGGTTCGGAAGAGAGGCAAACCTTTGTGAAACTGCAAGGCAGTTCTTTTGTTTACTGCTGTCAAGTTTTGATATGAAATGCTTTTGAATTACTCAAAGTCTGCCCGCAAAATGTGTTCCCTATAGTGTTACTTCTGTAGCGTTCGTGGGTATTTTACAGATAGGAGGATTCTGTGATCAAATATGAGTGAGAAATATATTCAACAAAGTTAAAAGGATTATTTTACAGCAGACTTCTCAGAGCCATGTTTCTAAGGCTCACTGTGAAAAGTCAAATAGGATACAGCATATGCACCATTTCCCATGTTACAATGACTGTGGAAGAAACATTTGTCAGGAAAAGCCCATAGGACTATGTGTTCCCAGGAACACAGTTTGGGAAATGCTAAAAAATGTAAAACCAGTTATGATTTGTAAAATGAAAACCTCCGTAGAATAGACGGACTTCATTGTTAGAATTTGATAATGGTCCTAAGGAAGTTGTTTTAGGACCCCATGCTCAGGTCCTTCTCTTCTGCATAAGGGACAGCGAGGGGAATATTAACTTCCTATTTCTTTCCTAAAAGCATGGACCTAGAGACTGAATTTTACAGGATAGACTGATGTTATGATATGATTGATTTTACTGTTCTATGGGACAAGCAATTCATTCTCTCCCTAACAAATAGCAGGTGTATTCATTCAAGGAAACCACCTACATGGAAGTAAGATATCTTTTTTAGGGTTTTCAAAAGTACTATGCTGAAATTCTCAGCATTTTATTGCTTTGGGTAGCTCGTATGTCTGCCAGAGTCACCATTTTCCTATATCAGAGTCTACAAACCTACGGGAGGCCATGTATAGGGACATTTGTGGCAGATGCATATCTTGAAACTCCACAGTGTTTTTCAGCTGTATTTCCCCGGCCCACCCCGTCTCCACCAGCTTGTATGCCTCTGCTGTTTCCATAGCACTACACATGGTTCCACATCCTGTGTGTATGTCACTGTGCCTTTGCATATGTATCCATCCTCTGCTTGAAATGTCTATTTTCTTCTTCCCCACCTATTAAATTCCTACTCCCTCTTCAAAGCTCAACTCAAATGTTACTTCCTTCATGATTTTGCTTTCCCCAATTCCCCTAGTTGGACTAATCCCATCCTCTTTTAAGTTGCATGTCACTTTGTGTATAACTCATTCTCTATCACCATTTGGATTCTCCAGGAAACAGATCCTGACATAGAGAAGGACAAAGGTGTTCTGGGGAGCAACACTTGTGGAGGAAAAGGAAGGGAGTTGGAGTGGGCAGACCTGATGCAGATCTGACAAAGTTTCTGCAAGCCCCACGGGGAGCTCCAGAGCCAACGTTGCTCACCAGAGGAGGCCCGACTTGGGTAGAATTTACTCATCTCCTGTGCCACTGCTTTGTTCAGTCATTGGTCAAGAGTCACCCAGAACAAAGCACTGCCTGTGCACTAAAGCTGAGATGGACCTTAAAGGCTTGAACTCCTTACAGCTGGGCAGCAAGTCCTGTCTTGAAGGGGGATCTGAATAATGCATCTCTGTGTCAGCCATGCATCAGCCATGTTTCCCATCTTCTTTCTGTCTATCATAGCTTTTTTTTTTTCCCTTGACCCATATGCCCAGGATGTTAGAACCAAAAGAGACTTTTGTGATCATGCAATCCAGCCTCCAAATTTTATAGGTGAAGAAACTCAGACATTCGTCATCCGCACTAGGTTATGATTTCCTTGATTGTATGATCCGTACTGAATTGAATCTTCAGTCGTGATCCAGTAGATCATTCCAACCATTCCTCATGTCTACTCTCTTCTTCCAATGGCATGTATCAGTGTCTTTTTTTCTGGCTGCCCCAGGGATCACCGCCTTTTCCTAGGGCCTAAATAAAGCTAACAGGAATGGATGTTGATAGATATCTGGTAAGAAAACAAGAAAATTATTAGTGATATCTGTACTAGGCCATCGTAGTCCAATTACACATTAAAAAAACAAAACAGTATTGACATTTTAAATATTAGGCTTTTGTGACTTGAAGTCCCCAAACAATTACAGATAATGAAGGGGAGCTGAAACCTGCAAAACTAGGTCCACTGCAGCCTTAGTGTGGAGTCCATGAACAAATTTTTGTTTGTAAAAGGAAGAAAATCAATGAGCAGAGCGGGAGTAAATCATGGCCGTGTTTGTTTTCCTCTCTGTTCATCAACAGCTCTCAGTGAGGCGCTTGGCTCCAAGGCTGCCTCCCGCAGCTCCCTGCTCTTTGTGAGGGGCCTTGGCACTGTTGGTCAGGGGCCCCACTCTCCCACAGGGGTCTGTCTCCCCACTCTGATGGTGACCGATAATGCCTTAATTACTGAACCCAAAGCAGGTGATGTCGCCTCCTTGGTCCTGAGGGCTCTTGATTTGTTAGCTCCCTGAAAGGAAACACTTTCCACATCAATAATTAAACAGAGCAATTAAGGGAATTTAAAAAGAGCATAATTAGACAGAATCAATTCTGTGTCCCTTGAGCATTGTATCTCTTTCTTTTTTATGCTTGGTGGTCCTTCCCTCATCCTTCCCCTGAAGTGTCATTTTGTGGATACAAGAGGCTTCTATTCAGTGTCTTTAAAGTTCAGGCAGGAGAGGACAAAATCCATTGAAAGGGATGCATGTAAGGAGTGAAGGTCAGTACAGACCAGGACTGTCTGAGTTCAGTTCTGGAAAATGTCATTTCCTACATTCGGCCAGCCTCAGCTCTTGGGGCTTGCAGGGTGAGGATAAGGTAGAGTACTTGGGGCTGGCCCATGCAGCTGTGCAAGCAGGCTCTGGGAGTGGTGCCACCACCCCCCTGGAATAGTGCAGAGCTCAGCCTGCAGCCTAGTATGTGTGGCTCCAGAGGACTTCCCAGAGGAAATTACCTCTGCTAGTAACTTCTAATCCATCTACTATCCTCCGGTGAAGAGAAACTTTTTTTTCTAACTCAATCACAGGCTAATCAGCTAATACGAAAAATATGAAAATTAAAGATGTATCCTAGTTTGATATGTTAATAAGAACCTTTGCATATAAGTTCCCAGTGAAATAGCCAAAGAAATATTAGCAATAAGGAGAAAATGTCATCAGTAATGGAACAAGAACAAGTCCCCATCCACATGCCAAAAATTGCATTAATTTCTCTAAGACATAATGCAGGGATATCTGGATTGAGGAAAGGGCCATCGAGCAGGGCCCTGGGAAGGAAGCAGAAGGGACATTCATGGAACTCTTAAGCTCAGATACCGTAACCTGAGATGAGGCTGTGCTGTAATACAATGATGAAGGACAGATCTTGAGTTTACTTTGGAAAGACTCCAAGTATCAGGATTGAACAAGCATCATTCAAGCTTGCAGTTGGCAAGGCTGGGTGTGGCACACTGGTCCCCAACCCTTTAAAGATAGTCATGTCAGGTACAAGTGGCAGCTCAGCACAGCTAATTTCAGGTCTCAGCCTTGGCGTAGCAGTTCTTGTGCTCTCTCCCTGTCTCCTCCTCATGGGCTCTAACTTCTACTGTGACAAAGTAGACCACAGAAGAAAGGTGACATTCCCCCTCTCCCTTCATCTGGGCCCAACAGATTTCAACAGGAAGTCAGAAAAACAGAAGCTATCTCAGCACCTAAATATGGACAAATATAGATTCACCTCTGGCACCCTGTAAGGTCAGCAAGCAGAAACATGATCAGACATAAAACTCAGCCATTTAAAAGAACAGAACCAATTGGAGGAATTGGAGTCAATGTCCTCCCCTCTGTTCCTCTATGATATAGAGTTTCAGTATGAAATAGGAGAAAACTTGAGAAAATCTCTAATTTGTTTTCTCAACAAGAGTTGAGTCTTCAATTTTAAAAGGTTAACTGAAGGCCATACGAAGGTAATGAAAATGACTTAAATGTATCCTGATTCCAAAGAGAAAGATTTAATCAAAGGACGAAGGGGAAAAAACCCTACAATCAACTAGACGACAAAAACAGGTTGTTTCAAAAGAAGGAACGTGGAATTGGCATCATGTCTCACTCAAAGCATTAGCCTAACCTAACAGTTTTGAGTGGAGAAGTTTGTGACTCAAGAATTCTATAACCACCCAAATTATTTCTGGTGGTTAAGGCAAAGAAAGTTAAGGAATCACAATAAAAATGAGCAAACTAAAATTATATATTAAAATCAACAATCTGTGGCACGTACTTGTTTACAGAAACATACTGAAAAACAATATAAGGTAATGTTTAAAAATAAAAGGTTGGCAAAGCTGACATACCAGACACACACACAACGAGAAAGTGAGAGAAAAAAGTAATAAGCAAGCTGGGGTAGCAAAATTAGCACCATTCCAGGAAAAAGATTTTAAATTATATTAAAAAATCTTTTTAATAATCAAGAGTACAATCTATACCTTAATATTCATGAAACTTTATGTGCTATACGACATAGCCATTTATCATCAAAATATATTAAGTGAAAGTGCTTAGAAATGTAGGCAGAGTTTTTTTTTTTTTTTGATGTTTTATTTTTTTCAAAACTTTTTATTTTGAAATAATACATAGGTTCACAGGTAATTGCAAAGAAATGCTCAGAAAAGTCCCATGCACCCTTCATACGGCCTCCCCCAAAGTTAACATCTTGCATAACTATACTACAGATCAGAACCAGGAATTCGACTTTGGTACAGTCCACAGAAGAATCGATTTTTTAAAAATATCACAATACTTGTGGAATATTTTATTACACTCATTTTAATTTTTACCAAAGCAATTTGAAAAATATGAATAACATATAAACCAAAACTACACCAAACCCATTGCCATCGAGTTGATTCTGACTCATAGCAACCTTATAGGGCCGAGTAGAACTGCCTCATAAGGTTTCCAAGGAGGGGCTGGTGGATTTGAACAGCTGACCTTTGACCTTTTGGTTAGCAGCCAAATACTTAACCATTTCTGCCACCAGGGGTCCAAATAACATATAGAACCCTCAAAAATTAATTTTGATTTAATAAATATGTATCACAGTGTTTATTGTTGTTGTTAGTTTCCTTTGAGTCAACCTCCGACCCCATGCACAATGGAATGAAATGCCACCTGGTCCTGTGCCATTCCTATGATTGGTTGGGACCATTGTGACCCAAAGGGTTTTTGTTGGCTGATTTTCAGAAGTAGATTACCAGGCCTTTCTTTATAGTCTGTCTTAGTCTCAAAGGTTTGCTGAAACCTGTTCAGCATAATAACAACACCCAAGCCTCCACTGACAGACAGATGATGGTTGTGCATGAAGTGTGTTGGCTGGGAATTCAACCCAAGTCTTCTGCACTGCAGGCAAGAATTCTACCGCTGAACCACCAATGCCTCATGAGAACGCTACCTATCCTAAAAACAGAATATTGACCATCTTTTCCAAGTCTATGTCTGTGGAACATTTAATGGAGTCTCAGGGTGGCACAATCCATTAAGCACTCAGCTACTAACCAAGAGTTTATTGGTTCATTAAAAAAAAAAAAAGTTTATATATTTGGCCACAAATAAACATAAGACATTTCCCAAAAGATTAAATAATACGAAACTCACACTCTGACTACAAGTGAAAAATAATACCAAAAGGAACAATAAAATGAATAAAACCACTAAAAGATTAAAAAATTATTTTTTAAAAAATTCCGGGATTAAAGAGGAAGCTAAATCTGGAGTTAAGGGCAATTTAGATAGCAAAATTATAACACTACATACCTGTCACATTTGATACAGTCAGTGACGATGAATTCAGGCCTTTATCTATTTTAGTATTAAACTAGAAAGAGTGCAAACAAGTAAAATGAGCATTCAAATACAGAAACTAAAAAAAGAGCAAATAACATAAAATAAAACAGTGAGAGTGGATATGACCAAAAATATCAAAGATACAAGAAAACATGCACTTTATGATCCTATGTAACACATTTAAAATGTATTTTAAATAAATTACTGTATTTACCAAAAAAAAGAAACCAAACCCATTGCCGTCAAGTTGATTCCAACTCATAGCAACTCTATAGGACAGAGTAGAACTACCCCATAGGGTTTCCAAGGAGTAGCTGGTGGATTTGAACTGCTGACCTTTGGTTAGCAGCTGAGCTTTTAACACAACTCACCAAAATTGTTTGTAGAAAACATAGGAGACATCAGTTGTTGAAAAAAACCAAAAATCAAACCCATTGCCATTGAGTGGATTCCTTCTTGTAGCGACCCTATAGGACAGGGTAGAAATGCCCCATAAGGTTTCTGAGTAGCATCTGGTGGATTTGAACTGCTGACCTTTTGGTTAGCAACCATAGCACTTAACCACTGGGCCACCAGGGCACCCAGTTGTTGGAAGGGAATCTAAATTGGATTAAAAATTTTACTGAGAGAATATTGGTGATTTCTGTATGCAGAACTAACTCTGACCTGTTATCTGCAGCTCTAATAAACCAGCTTCACTGTGGAGGGAACAGATTCTAGGGAAACTGTACTTTCCAAGGGCAACAATAATTCATTGTGTTGCCAAGTCCACCGTGGCGCATCATCTTTACTTGTGTGTTTGCAGCATTTGTTATTTGCCGTCTTGCTCATGACCACTTGTTGCTTTTTCTGGCATTCCCTTGGTTTTTTCCTCCATGTGACACCTCCTTCCTCACTGACCTTTCCCAAAGGTCCACGCTTGGTCTCACCAGTTGTTACTTCCTTTGTCTGTAGTAACTGATCCTGTTTCCTTCTCAAGAAATTAACTAGGCCTGCCACCTTTGGAGTCTTCTCCTTGCCATCTTCACCCACTTGCACCACAACCACAGTCAGGTCACGAAATCACCTTTTTCTAAAAAGGAAATACACAAGAGGAAAGTGGACAGAACTTGACTGGGTCTTTTGCTTAATTCTAGACTCTTGAATGCTTGACTCTCGGAACCTAATTCCTCCTGTCTTGTGAGCCTCCTGGCTTGTATAACTTCTCACTTTTGATCATACCTCCTGCTTCTGGTTCTTATGTTGACCCATTTTTGTTTCATTTCCAAGCACTCAGCATTTCCAGCCCCCTACCCCCACCCCTGGTTTTAATGGCTGACTATGTCAGCTTGAGTACCTGCTCTACCTCTACCTACAAAACTTCACTTCTGTGTTCTACAGCGTCACAGGCCTAATATGCCTGAAATCGAGAGCATCATCTTCTGTACTCATATTTTTAATTTTTTGTCTTTGCAACTTAAGTTGAAACAGCTTTGGTATTATTAAATATTATTTTACCATTCTATACTTGTTTTAGTGTTTGTATATTCATGTCATATATATGTTCCTGAAAGCAGGTACCATTTCTTGTGAGAAGTGATATTCACCGTCTTAACCTGTGTGGTCTATCTATAGAGTGAGCCTTAAATAAACATTGTTCAGTGAATTGTCTTCTGAAATAGATGATAAGCCCTGAGATGGCAGTGTTTGACTTCACATAGTTTTGGTATTTCCTCCCACACATAGTAAATCCTCACTAATCTGCTAGATGACCCATGATATACTGTTTTGATCATTTTGTATTATCTGTTGTTGTTAGGTACCATAGTGTTGGTTCCAACTCATAGCGACCCTGTGTACAACAGAACAAAACACTATCTGGTTCTGTGTTATTCTCATGATCGTTGTTAGGCTTGAGCCCATTGTTGCAGCCACTGTATCAGTCCATCTCGTTGAGGGTCTTCCTCTTTTTCGCTGACCCTCTACTTTACCAAGCATGATGTCCTTCTCCAGGGACTAATCCCTCCTGATAACATGTCCAAAGTATGTGAGACGTAGTCTCACCATTCTTGCTTCTAAGGAGCATACTGGCTGTAATTCTTCCAAGACAGATTTGTTTGTTCTTCTGGCAGTCCATGGTATGTTTAATATTCTTTGAAAACACCATAATTCACAGGCGTCGATTCTTTTTCGGTCTTCCTTATTCGTTGTCCAGCTTTCACATGCGTATGAGGTGATTGAAAACACCATGGCTTGGGTCAGGAACACTTTAGTCCTTAAAGTGACATCTTTGCTTTTTAACACTTTAAAGAGATCTTTTGCAGCAGATTTGCAATAAGTTGTCTGATTTCTTGACTGCTGCTTCCATGGGTGTTGATTGTGGAGCCAAATAAAATGAAATCCTTGACAACTTCAACTTTTCTCCGTTTACCATGATGTTGCTTATTGGTCCAGTTGTGAGGATTTTGTTTTCTATATGTTGAGATGTAATCCACACTGAAGGCTGTGGCCTTTGATCTTCATCAGTAAGTGCTTCAAGTCCTCTTTACTTTCACTTTTTTAGGGTAGACGTAAATCACCAAAGTTGTCGTCATAAGGTAGAAAACAAAGTGTCTGTTAGTCAAGATACTGTCAGTATTTCTTAAACTTATTAAAACCAAGATCTACATTATTCATATGCATATACATACTAACAAACAAATAAATAAATCTGAAATAAATGTCCATGAAATAATACTTTCTCTTATGCTGTATTGCCTGATATTTTCTATCCTATCCTATATTATTCTATTCTATTCTTTTTTTTTTTTTTTTTTAAATGCCAGTTGCAGTTCTCTAAAGCAGTGGTTCCCAGCAGGGATGATTTTGCCCTCACCTCCCTCTGGGGACATTTGGCCATGTCTGGAGACATTTTTGGGTGTCAGACTCGTGCTTGGGAAGTGCTACTGGCACCCAGTGAGTAGAGGCCAGGGATGCTGCTAAACATCCTACAATGCACAGGGCAGTTTCCCCTACCCCTGCCTACCCCCCACCAAATTATCCAGCCCCAATTGCCTATAGTGCTGACGTTGGGAAACCCTGATCACAGGTCTGAAAACATTTCTCTCAAAGCCAGGGCTACCAAGAAGGAAGGGACATTGCCATAGTAATATACCAAGGTTCTTCCAAGAGGAATAATAAAAGCAATTTTTGTCTTTGTGGGAACCCCACAAAGCAGCCCCATTTTTCTGGCTGGGCAGTGCTTGGTATACTCTTTCTTTAATTTTCTGTCAAGTTGTAAGCCTTAGGTCTTCCAGGCCCGTCAGCACACTTTGAGGTTAAGACGTTAATGAATGCCTCTCTAAGTGTTCATGAAAGCTGAGTCAGCACTCAGGATGGTTAGCAATGTTGGGTTAGAACTAATGAGCTTTGGATGCCAGTAGCTGGTATTTGAGATTAGTGGGGCATTGAGACCCAGCAACGCTCAACGTCTTTCTGACTTGCCTCAGCCTCTCTTATTTCAGAACCCAACAGTGGGAAAACTGCTGAATCAGCAGCAGTTCATTCCCCATCAGGCTAATTACTTCTTTTCCCAGATCAAGACCATATTTTGGAAGGGCTGAGACATCTGAAAGCAGAGAACATCCTGCCTACTGGGGCAAGAAAGTGAAGGCCGTTTTTGTGCCCCTTAAATAGGTGATTAGCAGAGACTCTGAAAGGAGAGCAGGAAGGGGAGAGACTTAGAATGGAGTCTGTAGACCAACTCTGCCAGGAAGCAAGATGTGAGTACAACTCTGCAGCATGCGCTCGGGAGTATGCAGCCACTGCAGACAGCTGCTGCCCAGCGGGAAGAAGGTGGCAGTGGGCTAGGAAAGCACCACAGAACACACATAAAGCACAGAGAATTTGGAACAAAGCACAGGAAGTTGTTTTTAGTCAGAAGTTTCGAGATTGTCTCCGCAAGCTCTCATCAAACTCTACATATCTGAATGCTGTTAGGAGTTTTCTTAAGAATCAGCAATGTATCTTCTTTTTTAAATGGAAATATTTTATGTGTTCTTCAGCATTGTTAGCTATAATCCCTATGGAGTAGTTCTACAGAAATACAGTGATTGGAAAATAGCTTACAGGTTGCTCTGGCCTGGAGGGCAGGGTCCTAGGTGTTTGTTTCCATGTGGTTGGTATAACATTGGGCAAGTTACTTTACGTCTCCTGGCCTGGTCTTTTAATATCTAAATGCATGATTAGACTGGTATGATTTCTAAAAGCTTGTTTCTCTTGAATGTACAATGGATTTAAAAGGATTGGCTAATAATGGAACTCCCTTAAGTACGTGCAGCAGATCTTGTTTTATATCACTATTCAAGCAGACTTAAGACAATAAAAACATACTGGGGAAAAAAAAAGAAAAACCTAATTTTTTTCCAGATAGATTTGGTTATAAGAGACATGGAGAGTGGCTATAGTGTACCAGTTCCACACTGATGCTTTACCACTGTTTCTTACTTGAGTGTAGAAGTAAGGAAGTGGTGGTGAGTGACTGAAATTGATTTCTACAACAAGAGTACCTTGATTATTTATATTAAATGGATGAGGAAACTCATATAGAGAAATTAAGGCACTTTGGGTCACAGTTATTTGGAAACGGAACCAGGTACTCCTTGTTCCCAAACCTGACCCGTTTTCTTGCTATTTTTCCATCCTATGACTTCTAATAAGCTCTGTGCATCACACCAGGGAATGGTTCACCGATATTTAAATTTCTGCAGTTAATTTAAATGCCTTGCAGGGGGTTAACAGTATATGTTGAAAGCTTAATGTGCAGTGAACAACACAACTAAATCAACAATAGTTTGTAATTACTTTTTTTTCCTACACTTGGTAGAGGTTAGCAATAACCATACCTTCTCCCAGACAGTTAGCATGATTGAATGAAAAATATATAGGAGCCCTGGTGGCACAGTGGTTAAGTGCTTGGCTGCTAACCAAAAGGTCGGCAGTTTGAACCCACCAGCTGCTCCGCGGGAGAAAGATGTGGCAGTCTGCTTCCATAAAGATTTACAGCCTTGGAAACCCTATGGGGCAGTTCTACCCTGTCGACTCAGTGGCAGTGGGTTTGGAGTTTTTTGGTTTTATATATATAAATATATGTATCAGTACCTAGTTATTTATAAAATAACCCAGTTATTTTAATCAACTGTAAGGCCAAATAAACCAACTTTAAGGTGTGTAATAGATCATATGGCTGTTGGCTATTACTGTGGCTAAAAATAAACACACCATAATCATCAGCATTAGCATCATCATCATCACCATCCTAAGCACATACAGCCTATTATACATTTGTATAGCTTTTTAGCTACTTTTAATATTTTCTCACCATGGTTTTTCCTATTCGTAATAGACACAGGCATTATCTCAATGACCCCCTCCCACAGCAGGAGCCACTTGCGTCTTTATTTTACAAAGGAAATACGGGCTAATATAGAGAAGTTAAGTGGCTCTTGCACTGATGCTCAGCCTATCAATGTGGCAGACAAGAACAAAAGTCAACTTTTAGAAAATTTTGACAAAGTCAATGATGTCACCACTTACTTAATTTTAAGGCTTTAAGCAACTACTAGGAGTCCGTGGGTGGCACAAATGGTTAAGTGCTTAGCTGCTAGCCAGAAGGTTAGAAGATCAAGTTCATCCAGAAGCACCTTGGAAAAAAGGCCTGGTGATCTACTTCCAAAAAATCTGCCATTGAAAACTCTATGGGACACGGTTCCCTTATGACACACATGGGAATCAGCTCCATGGAATTTATATTTGTTTATTGTTTTAAGAAGCTAGCAGGATTAGGCCTTCTTTTCATATCCAGTCTATATTTGGCATCTTAAGAACAAGTTAGAAAGGAAAATGAATCAAAGCAGAAGTAATTCCATTTTTTAGAGGGTACAGCAAAGCAATACAATAAAAAGGTCTATGTTTGAAACTACGTTGTTGACCTGCAGTTTAATTCCCTAGATGTGTCGTTGTGAACTGCCATTGAGTCAACCCCTGACTCATGGTGATCCTATGCCCTACAGAACGAAATGCTGCCCGATCTTGTGCCATCCCCATGATCAGATGCAGATCAGAATTCCCGAGATGTAGACACTCTTAATAGTTTGCTGTGCATCTTTCCAGCCTATATAGTATTCAAATACTGCATGTTAGTTATTTATGGATAAAATAATGCTGCATAATATTATCCCAGAACTGCAGAGACATACAACATTTCTTTAGTTTCCAGTCTGCAGGGTTAGCTGATCTTGGTTCGTTTGGCATCTCAGCTGTCCTTGCTCATGTATCTGTGATCAGTTGTGGGTCACCTAGGCGGCTCTGTTTATCTTGGCTGGGCTTACTTACATGTCTGGGAGATCAGCTGGCTGAAGGCTGATCTGGGATGGCCTCTTCTGAGATGACTGGGATGACTTGACTTTGCTTCATTTGTCTTTCAACCAGCAAAAGTCTACAGACATGCCCTACAATACACAAGAAAGTCATATGGTTAAACTCAGAATAAAAGGATGGAAAAATAGATCCCAGTCATAAAGGAAATCGATTCCACTTGGAGAAGGGCAAGGATAAAGAGAGGGAAGAAGAACTGAGGTCATTAACATACTCTGTCTACCAGTCACAGACGGATATTCTTACACACAAACGTTTTTTTTTTTCCCCCTTCTTTGCCTGTTTTTACAAATATGAGATAATATCCTATTATTTTAAGGCTATTTTGTAACTTAATAATGTTACAAATATTGTTTTGAGGGGCATGAGTTGTTCAATGGTAGAATTCTCCCTTTCCATGTGGGAGAATCAAAAACCCAAACCTGTTGCCATCAAGTTGATTCTGACTCCTAGCGACCCTATAAGACAGAGAAGAACTGCCCCACAGGGTTTCCGAGGAGTGGTTGGTGGATTCAGTCTGCTAACCTTTCGGTTAGCAGCTGAGGTCTTAACCACTGTCCCACCACGGCTCCACATGTGGGACGCCTGAGTTCAATTCCTGGCCAATGCACCCCAACCGCAGCTACCACCTGTCTGTCAGAGGAGGCTTGTGTGTTGCTATGATGCTGAACAGGTTTCAGCAGAGCTGCCAGACTAAGACAAACTAGGAAGAAAGGACTGGCAGTCTACTTCCAATAATGAGTCAGTTAACTATATGAATCATTTTGGTTGGATCCTTTTGTATACGAGTTGCCATGAGTTAGGTATGGCTGGACCACAGCTAAAAGCAACGACAGCAAAGATCATTCTATGTCAGTTGAAGCAAATGTAACTCAGTCTTTTTAAAACATTGCAAAGTGCTCATTATATGGATATTCTGGACATTTTTAACCAGTCCCCTAATGGACTCTTAAGTTGTTTCTTGTTTTGGGACTTTATTAACAGTCATACAGTGGGCACCTTTTTACACAAATATTTGGGTATTTACACTGGGTTTTTTGTAAATTAAACTTGTGAAAATGGGAAGTAGAACTTTGGAATCCCTTACACTTTACACTTCAGCAATACTGAGCCACTTGTATTTCCCTGAACAAACCACAATCTTCTACACCTCTGTGTTTTCAAACATACTGTTTCTTCTAGAAGCCTCCCTACTCCCCCACTGGTCCTCTAACAAACTATAGTGCAATCCAATGAGAAAGTGAACTTGCGTATAATTGGTGATTCCTTCTGCAGTACTTCAGCTCCCTGGTATAGGTGACTGCATTGTTTTGGAGGCCACTTATATCTCTACGATCACCATCCGTCTAGTCTTCACCCAAGAACTGCCTTACCAGTGAAGGCTTCTCTAAATTTCTTGGATAGATTCAAGCACTCCTCTGAATGTTATAAACACTCATTACAGTAATTCTCTCATTGAAATATATTTGTTTTCATGTCTGTCTGCCCAGTAAGCTCTTTGAGAGAAGAAATGTTGTCTTTTTATCTATTTAGCTCCATTTTCTAATAAAGCAGTTGGCCAAAGCAAGCACTTAATAAGTCTTTGCTAAATAAAAATCTTACACTTGGGGTCAAATCTGATTTTAGCCAATATAATAATTAAATAAGTTTATTTGTTTAATCATTCAATAAATATTTATTGAGTGATTATTATATGCAGGGATTTGGATATGTTTTGAAATGAGAAGATAGGAAGAATGTGAATGTGTTTTGCTAAAATGAGATGGTCTTCTTAGTGTGTCTGATGAAATTCCAGACATTTTCCCCAGAAAAATGTATATAAGCTCATACTCACATTTTTTCTTACAATTACAGTGAGTTCACTACTTCCTGATACTCAGCGTTGAAATGCAGGATAAGAACTTGTAGCCTACATGGATAAGAACATGGCCCTATGTCAGACTTAGCTACTCTAAGGACAGATTTTGGGGACTTGCAGTTAGACCATCTATGTACCTTCCATCGCAGTACCTCATCTTTACTTATGACAGGTGTGTTAGAGGTTCTGTCATATCTATACCTTTATCTACATTGTAGATATCTTACCTACCCCACCAAATGTATTGAGACTCACATACTTTAGGCTACAGATAATGAGATATGTATAAATGGAAATTTCTACCACAAAGATGTCTCATGACTCATTTGACATTACTTAAACGTAATTCTCTTTAAATTCTTAGCTTTGTTCAATTTGTTGGAAGAAAGAGAATTTCAAAAAATCGTTAGGTAGGAAATAGAATTTCTGCATCTTAAAGGACATTTTAAGGCATATTTACTTGATCTATTTTTTCCATCCTTTGAGTTTAAGTTGGTTTCTTTGAGCCTAAGATGTGTCTCTTGTAGGCAGCATATAGATGGATTGTGTTTTTTAATCCATTCCGCCACTCTCTGTCTCTTCATTGGTGCATTTAGTCCATTTACATTCAGCATAATTATTGACTGGTATGAGTTTAGTGCTGTCATTTTGAAGTATTTTTTTGTTTGTGTGTTGTTGGCAGTTTCTTTGTTCCACTTAATTTTCTGTGCTGAGTTGTTTTTCCTTATGTATTTTCTTTTAGTCTTTTTCATTGTTGTTGATTTTGTGTTTGCTGAGTCTTTATGTTTTTCTTGTTTTTTATTTTGATGTGTAGGATTGTTAGTTTCCTTTGTGGTTACCTTAATATTTACTTCTATTTTTCTAAGTTTAAACCAATCTTTCATTTCTTGATATTGCCTTGACTTCCTCTCCATATGAAATTTCTATGACTACAGTATTTAGTCCCTCTTTTTTGTTTTAATGTTGTCATCTTTTACAAATTGAAGTCTCTGTTTCTGTATTTTCAGTGTTTTAGCTTTGATTTATTTTTGTGACTTCCCTGTCTGGGTTGATATCTGGTTATTCTGTCCTGTGTTCTAGTCTTGGGTTGTTATCTGATGTTATTGATTTTCTAACCAGAGGACTCCCTTTAGTATTTCTTGTAATTTTGGTTTGATTTTTACAAATTCCCTTAACTTCTGTCTATCTGGAAATGCCCTAATTTTGCCATTATATTTGAGAGACAGTTTTGCTGGATATATAATTCTTGGCTGGCAATTTTTTTCCTTCAAGGCTTTATATATGTCATCCCATTGCTTTCTTGCCTGTATGATTTCTGCTGAGTAGTCAGAGCTTAGTCTTATTGAATCTCCTTTGTAGATGACTTTTCATTTATCCCTAGCTGCTCTTAAAATTCTCTCTGTATCTTTGGTTTTGGCAAGTTTGATTATAATATGTCTTGGTGATTTTCTTTTGGGGTATACTCTGTGTGGGGTTTGATGAGCTTCTTGGATAGATACTTTTTCATCTTTAATGATATCAGTTTTCTGCCAACAAATCTTCAACAATTCTCTCTGTATTTTCTGTTATCCCCCCTGGTCTGATACTCCAATCATTCATAGGTTGTTCCTCTTGATAGAGTTCCACATAATTCTTAGGATTTCTTCATTTTTTAAAATTCTTTTATCTGCTATTTCCTCAAATAAATTGGTGTCAA
>NW_004443976.1:4619415-4641651 GCF_000243295.1 Trichechus manatus latirostris
CAAGTGCTTTATCTTCAATCTCACTAATTCTGACTTCCATTGCCTCAATTCTGCTCCTATGACTTTCTATTGAGTTGTCTAATTCTGAAGTTTTATTGTTAGTCTTTTGGATTTCTGTTTACTGTCTCTCTGTGGATTCTTGCAGCCTGTTAAATTTGTCATTATGCTCTTGTATAACCTTCTTAAGTTCCTCTGTTGCTTTGTCTGTGTGTTCCTTGGCTTGGTCTGCATTTTGCATGCTCTCCTTCCTAATGTCTTTAAGAGATTTGTGTATTAATCTTTTGCATTCTACCTCCAGTAATTCTAAGACCTTCTCTTCCTCTGGGAGGTTTCTTTATTCTTTGTTTGGGAGCTTGCTGAAGCCATCATGGTCTGCCTCTTTATGTGATTTGATATTGACTGTTGTCTCCCATCCATCAATAAGTTATTATATTTATTTATTTTATGTTTGCTTACTGTGTCATAGCTTCTTGTTTTATTTTGTTTTGATATGTCCAAATAGGCTGGTCGTGTGAGCTACTTTAATTATTGACATCTTTAAAGCTCTCATGTTTTGTCACCAGGTGGTTAGAGCTGTTACTAGGTATGTGAGCCCAGAAGTCCATTTAATTTTCTTGTGTGGATTCAGCTCAGGTGTCCAGGTCGTTGGTCACCGAGTGTGTGGTGCAGGCCCTCACCTACAGTCCTACATGGCGAGGCTACATAGGGGTGATTGGAGTAGGCACAGGTATTTGGCTGCACTAGGGGGTTATGTGCTGAGCAAGGTAGGGGGCTGATGGCTGCCTCTGAGTGCCTGTGTGGAAGATGTGTCCCTGCTTCCTAGAGCGTGTAGGTGGGTGGGTTTTCCGTAGGACTTTGGGCACCCAGTGCTGTTGGCTGTAAGGACTGGGAAGCACCACTTATTCTCCAACCCCGTCATGGGTGGCTAGGTGGAGTGGGTGGAGCCACCAGTCCTCAGGCCGCTGATGTGGTAGGCGAGGACCCTACTTAAGGGGCAGAGTGGTGTCAAATGTCACAAATCTGCCACTCCCCCTTAGCTGTTGCAGTTGAAAATAGGCTTCAGGTATATACCCTGTTGTGCTATGCTAATGAGGGCCTACACTGCTGAAGTGGACCCACACAGATCTAGGCAGGAGTGAAAGGCATTCAAAGTCTGTGGACCCCTTACACCTGTGCCTAGGCAAAGGGCTGTGCCTGCCCTGAGTTCCTGGCTTAGGGGAGTCGGCAGATTATTTTTTCCTGTTTGTTAATTTGTTCCCTCTCCAAAGCTGGGAGAATGGCTTGGGGCACATGATGGATCCCACTTCTGGCCTAGGGGGCATGGCAGTTGCTGAAGATGGACCAGTCCTGGAGCAGAGCAGGGACAGTGGGGTAAATGGGAGAAAGGTACTTCCCGGGGGGGAAGGGTTTTTTTGATCCTGCACAGTAGGTTAGAAGCTTGCAGTTAAATGTTTTCCAGTGTGGAAAATGCATCCTGAGAGTTACTGCTTTCTTTCCTCAGCCCACATGCGCTGGCTGATCCAAACTGCAGGGTGCTGGCCAGGTCAGGTCTGGCAGATACTCACTGCTTCTGAACTGTCTCTCCCTCCTCCTGCTGCTCAGTCCGAGTCCTCAACTTTGTCTTTGATGTTCAGGGCTCCTAGGTTTTCATGTATAATCAATTCACTTGTTTTTTTGGATGTTTGTTGTAAGAGGGACCACAGGAAGTGTATGACTACTCCACCATCTTGGCCCCACCTTAAGGTATATTTAGATAAAATGAGACATCAATATCCCATTTGTAATAGCAGCAAAAATAGAAGCTATTTTTCAATAATCACAAGAAATGTGCAGGACTTGCCTGTGAAAAGTTTTACTAACTCATGACCTGGGGCTAAAAACACAATGCATTAAAGAAAAAATGATAAATTGGACATTATCAAAATGAAAAATTTTGCCTGCTGAAGACATTGTTAAAAGAATGTAAAGACAAAGTACAGACTGGGAAATATTCCCAAATCACATACCCCAAAGGAACCTGTACTTGAAACATATAAAGGTCTTTTAAAACTCTACAGTAAGAAAATAAACAGCACAATTAAAAAATTCACAAAAGAGTTTAACACACACCTCACTAAAGAAGCAATTAAGTACATGAAAAGATATTCAACATCATTAGACATTAAAACCGATTGCCATCGAGTCGATTTCAATTCATAGCGACCCTATAGGACAGGGAAGAACTGCCCTATAGGGTTTCCAAGGAGTGGCTGGTGGAGTTCAAATGCTGACCTTCTGGTTAGCAATACCACAGGGAAATGTAAATTAAAACCACTACGCAATACCACTACAAACCTATTAGATTGGTTAAAATAAAAAATACTGGCAAAGTTAAGTGACAAGGATGTGAAGAGAATAGAATTATTGTAAATCGCTGATGGGAATGCAAAATGGTATAGCCAATTTGGAAAGTGATTTGGCATGTTCTTATACAGTTAAATATATACTGATAAAATGTTCTAGCAATCTCACTCCTAGGTATTTACCTTAGAGAAATAAAAACTTAGGGTTGCACATATGTACCAGACATTTATAGCCATTTTATTCACAGTGATTAAAAATTGTAACCAATCCTAATGTCCTTCATGGCTGAATGGAAAACAAACTGTGGTACATCCATACAGTGAAATACTACTCAACATTAAAAAGGAAAAAACTACTGATGCATGCAACAACTTGGAAGAATTTCAGAGGCATTACACTGAGTGAAAGAAGCCAGTCTCAATAGATTACATATTTTCTGGTTCCACTCATATGACATTCTCAAAAAGGCAAAACTAGAGTGACTGAGAACAAATTAGTGCTTGCTGGGGTTAGGGGTTGTGTGGAGAGTTAAGTCTACAAAATTATAGCATGTTAATGGGCTAATGGAACTGTTCTATATCCTGATTTTGGTGGTGGTTACACAAATGTATACACATATTAAATTTCATAGAATTGTACTCTAAAAGTAAATTTTACTATATGTTAATCAAATATAAAATAGAGGCTTTGCTGAGGAGCATAAAACAAAATTTGTATAAATGGGAGTCATATCATTTTCCTAGACTGATAGAATCAATATAGTAAAAATGTCATTTCTTCCTAAATTAGTTCATACATTTTATGAAATCCCAATTTCAATTAAAGTGAGGAGGGAAAGGGGTTTAATAAAAAAAAATATATAATTCTTTATCCATTTGCAAGAAAAACCATTCAGTAAAAAATATTCAAGTGTAGGATAGACAGGAAATTTCATGTTAGATATTAAGACATATTATAAAACCACAGTTAACGGAGTGCTTTGCCAGTGCCATAATAAGCAGTGAATAGAATAAAAGTATCCAGATAAAGAATAAAGGTTACATAGAAATTTAGCATGTGATATAGGTGGCATCTTAGTATTGAATAAAAGGTCTGTTAATTATTTTACAAGAAAGTATTTAGAATTCAACCTCATAACATAATTCAAAACAAGTTCCAAAATTAATAAAATTTAAATTTAAATCAAAGATGAATATTTAGTTACTATTAAGGTAAGAAAGATCTTACTTAGAAATTATAATTAAAAAAGCAAAATCAGAAAGAAAAGACTGATGGATTTAAAAGAATCAAAATTAAAAAGTTTGTATGTCAAAAGTACCATAAACAAAAAGGAAATGAGAAATGATAGATTTGAATATTTGCTATATAAAAGACAAAGGTTAAATATCAGTAATATAAAGAGAATGCTTAAAATCTAAGAAAAAATCTTAGTAGAAAATAGTAGACACAAATACATAAACAGGAAGTGTCTTTTAAAAATCATATTCCTAATAAATATCTTAGAAAACGCTCACTAGTTTAAATAATAAGTGTTTAAATAATGAAAGATCATGTTTCTGTATTTATGGGCAGCAGTTATACAATATCATAATATACAGTATTAATGAGTGCATGAGAAAATAGGTATTTTAATGTACTGATATAGAACAAAAATTGCCAAAAGTGTTGATTAAAATTTAAAGACAATATATAAACATCTTCATGGAAGACAACTTTGCCATAAGGCTCAAAAAGCCATTAAAATATACATGTCTTCCTTTCCATGTCAATGAAATAATAAAACACGAGAATAAAAATTTTTCACTATGTGAATGAAACATTTTAACTTTTGGAAATAACCCAAGTATCCAGCAATAAGGGATTCATTAAATACTTTATGACAATTCATATAACAGGAGAACTGTGTAGCCATTTAAAATGAAGTAGGTATGAATTTAACGAGAAGGATGATGTTTCCCAGTTACTCACCAGTGCAAAAAGCAGTTTAGAGTAGTGTATGTTTGGTATGATCTCACATATAAATAAGTTATAAAGACCTTATGGAGTAGTCTGGATGGATGTATTTTAAAATGCTACATCTGAGTGGTGAGTGATTTTATTTTTTAGAATTTTCTGTTTCTCTAATTTTTTTATTTTTTCTTTAATGAATATTTTTTTACTTGTGTAAATTTTGAAATTTAAACAAGTCCTTTTGTAAAGCAGCTCTTTTCCCCATCATCTCAGCCTAGACTCTGTGTTGTTTTGTTCTCCTGCGCGAGAAGACGAGGATACTGTGCACGGCGGGATATTTACATTTGCACTGACGTACTTAGAGCACGGCTGTGACATCTCTACTGTGCTAGCGCCACGCAGGACATGTGAATCACTTTGTTTGGGAAGTTCAGTTCCCAGGGCTCCTCACACTTATTTGGAACCGGGAGCCTCATTTGTCTGTCTTGTTTCTCTTTACAATGATTTCTGTGGGTTCTGGCCCATTTTCTTCAGGCCCACCCTTAACGCCTCCAGGGCCCTGGACCAGAGCACAAACGGAGGCCCACAAACCACATGCTGAAATACACTAAAAGTTGTAAATCTAGCTTATAAACTGTTAAGTGAAACATATTCCATTATGCTCTTTTGATAGATATGTCTTCGTAACAATAAAACAGAAAAATATGTTTAAATCTATTGTTTTTATATGTCTGAAAGTTGGCAAAAAATCCAAGATGACTGAATTTAATTATTATTGCTCATCTGAATGTTTTGTGGACTGGCCAATACTGTTTGGATGAGTGATGAACTACAGACATACACAGAGCAGGAACTGTTACGTATTTATTCAATACAATTAATTTGTCATACCTTAATTTCAGCAAACTTTTAATTATGTTATCAAGATTTTTATATTGTGTTCTATTGACAGCAATGATCTAAAGCAGAGATAGGCAAACATTTTCTGTAAAGGGCAAGGTAGTAAATACTTTAGGCTTTGTGGGCCATATAGTCTCTGTCACAACTATTCAGCTCTGCTGTTGTAGTGCGGAAGTAACGCAAAAGTAGCCATAGACAGTATGTAAATGAGTGGGCGTGGTGGTGTTCCAATAAAAGTTTACTCATAAAAATAGGCAGTGAGTAGAATTTCACCTGTGGGCCATAGTTTACCAACTCCTAATGTGAAGGATTTTTTTAAAGTTTAAGTGTACAAATTTGGATATATGTTGATCAAAAATATAAATTAAAGTAACTGTATGAACTAAGAAATTAAATCTATTTTCATGTTTTTAAAATTTATTTTCTTCTAAGGTATTCCAACATCTCTATCATAATCGAAAGACAAAATACATGGTATAATTAATAAATACTAACATTTTAAGTTGAAATTATTTAAGGTTTTTTTTTCTTAATTTTTAAACTTCTAAATTAAACCTTATTAAACATTTTCATAAAATTAAAATTATTCTCAGGTCTAGCGGTCAATGTCCATTTAGTTGCCAGTGTAAAGGATCAGTATCATGCTTCACATGTGTGATCTGTTGTTAGTTGCCGTCAAGTCAGCTTCTACTCCTGGCAACCTTATGCATAACAGAACGAAACGTTGCCCAGTCCTGCACCATCTTCATGATGTTTGAGCCCATTGTTATAGCCATTGTGTCAGTCTGTCTCTGTTTCATTCGACATTAGCTATGATGCTTCAGATGCAGAGGCAGGAATCATCTAAAGGCTTGCTTACTCACCTGTTGGTCTGTGTTGAGGGGATAGACTTCACCTCCTGATGGACAATGAATGGAAAGGCACTGGCAGGTCAGGTTGTTGTTGTTAGCTGCCTTCGAGTTGGCCCCAACTCATGGCTACTCCATGAGCAATGAAATGGCTACCTGCTCCTACGACATCCCCACGATTGGTTGCATTTCAGACGATTGTGCTCCATAGGGTTTTCATTGTCTGATTTTTCACAAGTAGATCACCAGGTCTTTCTTCCTAGTCTGTCTTAGTCTGGAAACTCTGCTGAAACATATGTAGCATCATAGCAACACACAAACCTTCACTGACAGACAGATGTGGCCACAGGTGAGTTGGGACTGGAAATATTATTGTAGCTATTGTGTCAATCCGTCTTATTTAGGGTTTTCCTCATTTTCATTGGCTTCCTACTTTGCCAAAGATGATGTCCTTTTCTATCAATTGGTCTTTCCTGATGATATGTCCAAAGTAAGTTAGAGGAATACTCTCTACCCTTGCTTCTAAGGAGTGTTCTGGCTGTGCTTCCTCCCATGAGGATTTGTTTGTTCTTGTGGCAGTTCCTGGTATGTTCAGGGTTCTTCACCAACACCACAGTTCAAATGCATCAGTTCTTCAATCTTCCTTTTTCATTGTCCATGCTTTATCTAGACTTACATATTTACAAGTCTAAATATGCATCGCGTGTTTAATCTTACAAAGTGTCTCTCCGCCTTCATGTGCAACTGTTGTGAATACGAATACTACCCTAATGCCTGAGTATCTCCAGAACTGTGAACCACGTTACCGGCATTCAGACCTTCTGTTTGAAGACACAGGCTGAGAAGTTTGGAGAAGCGTTTTCCGGGGGCCTGAACAGCATTAGCTGTGAGATGGATGTTTAGGGTGATGGCTTGCAGTGTGCCAGTATGTGAATGACAGTTTCTTTAGGACATTTGTCTGTGAATATGTGATGTGTGTTACTTTGTAAATTGTGGGACTTAAGGCTGAAACCCATCTTTCTTAGATTTTATATCTACAGCCCATGCTTGCTTTCAACCTGTGTCCCTATTGGAGTGATGGTTTTACTCCTTCATAGTATGGTGTGGGTACAGCTATGTTTTGGATTGTGTATTATATACATTCATTATTTGCTTTGTTCAAGTTTGTTTTGTCCCCATGTCTCATTTCATGATGATGTCATTATTTTGGATGTTTACTTTGTATCATAGAAGTAGTTGGTGTTGGTGGGACAGAATGAATGTCATTTTTTGCTGTTTAAGAACAGTAGAAGTTGAGATAGACAGGGTGCTGAAGGCAAATTTTAGGAATAATATCCAGGCATCTCAAAGCCCCAGACCACAGCCAAAATCATGCCTTCAAGCCATTTTTCTTGTTTCAAACTTAAAAGACATGTTTATTTAGCATCAACTGTACGTCCAGAACCTAACAAGTGGGGGAAAAAAACAAGGAAACAGACAAACAAAAAACCTGCCATTGCCAAAATGTAACAAAGAGCCTTTCTGAAATTTCAGATTTTTCGCTCTTTCTGCCCTCGGTGTGCCCTGCTCTCGGCTTCCCCACCCCCTTAGATTGTTGATTTCCAGGCGAGGAAGGCACGTTCTCCGCCTTATCTGCAGCAGCACATATGCAAAGACCTGATAATCCCAGACTCACGAGAGAGCATCATTCTGAAGCAGCTGTCCAGCAGTAGCACAAAAGCCGATAGCATCACTCAAGCTAATCATTTATAAAATTCCTGTCAGAATTTTGACATGAGTCTAGATAGGGCATTTCCTGGGGCAGCCCCGCCACGGGGCTGGGAGAGTTTCCTTCCCTCGGCCCGTGCTCAGCTCACTTTAAGAATTTTATTTTCTCCCTCTAGATTTTTTTGTTTTATAACATGGTTAATAGGCAGACAGAAAGCCAATTCTGCCTTTAATCAGAGCTCACATTTGATGTAACTGTCCCACTTCAGATGGTGAAGCAGAATTGCAAGGCAATTTTCCCTTCAGGGATTTAAAACTTTAAGATGGTCCAGCCCAGGGCATGTTGTACTGCTAGAATTAAGGCATAATATAACTAGAAAGAGGAGGGAATAATTAGGAGACCCATAGTCTTGCGTCCATTTAGTGGCATGTCCTGGGACAAGTCACTTCTCAGGAACCTTTTCACATCTGGGAAAAGAAGGAGCTGGATGAGAAGAATTCCAAGGCTCCTACCAGTTCTAGCATTCGCTGTGCGGCTTAGAGACTAGTCCACCCGCTTTCTGTTCTCCTGCTGCTGCTTTTTTTTTTCCTCCTACCCTCTCAGTCTCTTTCTCTCTGTCTCACACCCACATAAGCATATACAGAAAGCACACTGTATTTACCTCGTCGGGGTCCCAGCATCCAGTCCCATGTGGAAATCACTGCAGCCCTAGACTGTCTTGGCAAGGATCAGTGTGGAAGCTGTTTGGTGGAGTGGTTAGCACATGGAGTTCTTTTAACTACGTATACTGTGAATGGAAACAACCAATCGTACATTTTCCACTCTAGTAACTACCTTTAAGTTTTCCAAGAGAATTGCTGTGTTGATATAGATGAAATGAAAGAGCAACTTTTGAAAGACAGTCCTATTCCCCTTCAGGAGTCCCTGGGTGAAGCAAACTGTTAACGAGCTCAGCTACTAACCAAAATATTGGTAGTTTGAGTCCACCCAGAGTTGCTTCAGAAGAAAGGCCTGGCGACCTACTTCCAAAACACCAATCATTGAAAACGCTACGGAGCACATTTCTTTCTTTTTTTTAATGAACTTTGTTTGTTTTTTGTTTTCCTCCTACCTCACTGGCTGCCTCTTCTCTGTCTCCCTTACTTCTTCTCTGCCTGCCCTCCAAAGTTTGGGAGTTTCCTGGGGCTTGGCCTTGGGCCCCCTGCCTTCTCTCTCTTTATTCTTCCTTTAGGTGGGATCAACCATTCCTCTGGACTTAATATCTTTCAGATGATGATCTCCAGCCAGATCTCTTCTCTGAGCTCCAGACTCATGTCCTAACCTGACTCCTTGATATTTTCACAAATAACTGCTATCTCAAACCTGAGATGTCTACCTCTTGGTATCTCTAAGCCTATGCCCATTCCCTCTGGCCCTATCTAACTTCATAAACGGCTCCAGCATCCACTGAGTAGCTGAGCCACGATATCTGGGTTGTGGATGGCTCTTTTTTCCTCTTTATAGTCCATCCCAAGTTTGTCACATGGCTCAATTCTACCCATTTTGCCCCCGTCTCCACCTCTACCTTCTTAGTCTGGGAAAACCCTCTCAGGAGGAGTCTTACAAAGCCACTACTCTCCTCATTTCACTCCTACCCTTCTACAGTCACAGCAGGGATGTCAGTTTTTATTATGTATATTTGATCATGTTACTCTTCTGTTGAACAGATTTCAATTAGTAATACTCAGGTTGCTTATCACCGCCAGCATGGGCTGGTCCTAACGTGCCTCTTCCTGCTACTCTCCTCTCTGCTGCCTGTGCTCCAGCCACACTGGCCTGTGGGAATGCAATGCCGAACGCTTTCCAGTGCCTGGGTTTTCTCATGCTCGCCCCTCTTTTTTTTTAATTGTGCCTTAGGTGAAAGTTTAGAGCTTAAGTTAATTTTTCATTCAAAAATTTATACACATATTGTTTTGTGACATTCATTGTAATCCCCACAATGTGACAGCACACCCCTGTCTTCCACCCTGGGTTCCCTATGTCCATTTGTCCATTTCCTGTCCCCTCCTGCCTCCTTGTCCTGCTTTTGGACAGGAACTGCTCATTTGGTCTTGTGTATTTGACTGAGCTAAAAAGCACGTTCCTCACGTGCGTTGTTTTTTTCTTTTATAAGCCTGCCTAATCTTTGTCTGAAAAGTGGGCTTCAGGAATGGTTTCAGTTCTGGGTTAACACAGCATCTGGGGGCCATAGTTTCCGGGGTACCTCCAGTCCCTGTCAGACCAGTAAGTCTGGTCTTTTTTTTGTGTATGTGAATTTGAATTTTGTTCTACATTTTTCCTCTGCTCTATCTGGGACTCTCTGTCAGGGAAGTTGGTGGTGGTAGCCAGGCACCATCTAGTTCTTCTGGTCTCAGGCTGGTGGAGGCTGTGGTTCATTTGGTCCTTTAGTCCTTTGGGCCAGTGTTTTCCTTGTGTCTTTAGTTTTCTTCATTCTCCTTTGTTCCAGGTGAGATGGGACCAATAGATGCCTCTTAGATGGCCGCTCACAGGCTTTTAAGACCCCAGATGCTACTTACCAAAGTGGGATGTAGAACATTTTCTTTATAAATTATGTTCTGCCAATTGACCTAGATGGCCCCTGAGACTATGGTCCCAGGCCCCAGCTCCAGCTTTTTGGTGCCTCAAAGTGTTTGGCAGTGTCTAGGAAACTCCTATGCTTTTGCTTTGGTCCACTTGTGCTGACTTCCCCTGTATTGTGTCTTGTCCTTCCCTTCACCAAAGTTGGCACTTGTCTACTGTCTAGTTAGTGATTTCCCTTCCCCCTCCTCCCCACCCTCATAATCATCAAAGAATGCTTTTCTCTGTGTGTAAACCTTTTCTTGAGCTCTTATAAATAGTGGTCTCATACAATATTTGTCCTTTTGTGACTGACTTATTTCACTCAGCATGATGTCTTCCAGATTCATCCATGTCACGAGATGTTCTGCGGATTCATCATTGTTCTTTATTGTTGCATAGTATTCCATTGTGTGTATGTACCATAATTTATCCATTCACCTGTTGATGGGTATTTTAGTTGTTTTCATTTTTTTGCTATTGTGAGTAATGCTGCAATGAACATGGGTGTGCATACGTCTATTCCTATGACAGCTCTTATTTCTCAGGATATATTCTTAGAAGGAGGAGGGATGGATCATATGGTATTTCTATTTCCAGCTTTTTAAGGAAGAACCATATTGTTTTCCAAAGTGATTGTGCCATTTTACATTCCCACCAGCAGTGCATAAGAGTTCCAAACTCCCCGAAACCTCTCCAACATTTGTTAATTTGTGTTTTTTGAGTTAGTGCCAGCATTGTTAAGGTGAGATGGTATCTCAGTGTAGTTTTGATCTGCATTTCGCTAATGGAGGAGCACATTTCTACTCTGACACACATGGGGACTCCACGGCAGCTGGTGGTCATTTCCCTTTAACATCTGAACACACACACACTTCTGAGGGTTTATAAATATTTATCGGATTTTAGATCCTGAGTAATTTAATTATATTTTATTTCTGCCATTTGCAGTCACTTTATAACTAGATTTAGAGGAATTCTTTAAGACTTATTTCTTTTCTGAGTTTAGATATCCCCTCAGTCTTTTTGTACAACGATGTCTTTCTTCTCAAGCTTTTAATTTTGCTCTATCTCTTGTTCAACGGAAATGAACCTTCAAGTTTATGTTTTCCTGAGATGACATGGGTGCTAAGTTTTTAAAATCGTTGCGTATCTGAAAATATCATTTTGGTATGGGGTCTTTTTCCCTTGACTCTTTCACTGCTTTGGGGAGTTTATTCCTGAAGTCTAAGCCCAAACCGTTTCGCCCTTCATTTGTCAGTAACCTCATTGCTGTGTTGTTTTGTTTCCCTTTCTGTATGAATGCCCATGAAAGATGTTCTTTATTCTCAACTTTAACAAAGTTGCAAGTATTTATCAAGCTGTGACTCTCTTTACCCAGGCCAGGACTAGAGATGAGGCAGGAGAGGTGCCTCCAGTGCAAAATTTAAGGGTGATTTCACCCTCAGGGTAGCACAAGTATAGTGTTGCACTGTAGAATAGAAGAATAATTGTTCCTTTTTGGCATGGCGTATAGTGTCTTAAATGCTAGACACCATTTTAAAACACAGTTTTGGAAAATGTGTGCAAGCTTAGAAATGACATTTAAAATCTTATGAATACATGAGTTCCCCAATGATGTGAATTTAGAAGAAGACCAGGGAGTCAGGCAATGAGCCTTACATGATGTCATGGGTTGAATTGTGCCCCCCAATATATGTGTCAACTTGACTAGGCCATGATTCCTAGTATTGTGTGGTTGTCCTCCATTTTGTGATTAGATGTGATTTTCCTGTATGTAGATCATTAGGCCTTTGTTCTTACTCTATCTTAGTCTGGAAGCTCTGCTGAAATCTGTCCTTGCTATTATTTGAAATATCAGTGGTATAGCTTCCAGCATCATCCATCACTCATCTGTCTGTTGTAGTGTAATGGCCTGTATGTTGCTGTGATGCTGGAAGCTATGCCACCAGTATTTCAAATACCAGCAGGGTCACCCATGGTGGACAGTTTCCAGCGGAGCTTCCAGACCAAGACAGACTAGAAGGACCTGGTGGTCTACTTCTGAAAAGAATTAGCCAGTGAAAACCTTATGAATAGCAGTGGACCACTGTCTGATATAGTGCTGGAAGATGAGCCGCTAAGGTTGGAAGGCACTCAAAATACAACTAGGGAACAGCTGCCTCCTCAAAGTAGAGTCGACCTTAATGACATGGATTGAGTAAAGCTTTTGGGACCTTCATTTGCTGATGTGGCACGACTCAAAATGAGAACAAACAGCTGCAAACATCTATTACACAGTGGCTACAACAGTGGGCTCAAGCATGACAATAATTGTGAGGATGGCGCAGGACTGGGCACTGTTCTGTTGTACATAGGGTCACCATGAGTCAGAACCAACTCGTTGGCATCTGACAATAACAGCTTCCAGCATCATAGCAACACGCAAGCCCCCACGGTACAAAAAACTGACATGATGGGTGATGGTATACAAGCATAAAGGATTATGAACCAAGATATTTATGAGCCAAGATAACTCTTGTACCTTGCCACTTAGCACTACTCTTCTCTCTGATCTGACCTTAGATGTCCTCTGTCTTTTAATGAGGTTTGTCCCCAAGTTAACACTAAAAGGCCTTGACTCCCCCCCCCCCCCCCGGATAGCGAGGGAATGTTGGGTTGCTTTCCTGAAATCAGGTTTGTTGCATATTGTGCTATACAGCCTGGTGAGAGTAAGAACCACTTCTTTCTCTTTCTTTACTTTGTCATTCAAAATCTTAGAAGGAGTCTGCTATGAATGATGTTGGGAAGGGACCCAGCTTTTGAGTCTGATGTTTGACTTACCTCTATGACAGTTTGATTCTTGGAATCGCACATCCAGATTCAGTCAGTGTGGGAGGCAGTTCAAAACCATAAGTCTTCCTCTCCCACAGAAGCCAACTTAAACAACAGCCAAGGGGAGCTAGCTTTCCAGCCTGACAAGTCACGTTTGGAGTGGGGTCCCATGTAACAGCAGCAGGAAAAGAAATATAACTGTGAGCGGGGCTTGGCCAGAGGGACGGCAGGCTGACAGCCCGGGAGTTTGCAGCAGCTTCCTTTGCTCCCAGGTGTCTGTCATCAGAGACCCACAGGAACTACATTAAGGCCATGAAAAGAGCGTGTTTTTCTAGCATGTTCTGCTGCTGGCAGCTTCCAAAAACAGACACAAGGCTCAGGTTGGCTGTACAGACTAAAAAATGTATGAATACACGGGCTAGATTTATTTATTCCTCAAGGTAAATTACTTTTGCGTTATAACTGAGGGGTTGTTTCTTGCAGCATGCCCTTGCCTTGCAGAAGATAGACTTTTAAAAATATGTTTTACCTGCATGATCTCATTTGTATGAACTGTCTGGAGCAGGCAAATGTATAGAGACCAAATTTTTATTAGCAGTTACCAGAGACAGGAGGGAGAAAAGGGGAGTCATTGTCTAGGAAGCAGTGAGTTTTCTGTTTATGGTGATGGAAAATTTTGTACTGATAATGGGTGATGTTTGCACAATATGATTAATGTAATTGATACCATTAATAGTATACATAAAAAATGATAAATTGGCAAATGATGTGTTGTATATAATCTTACCAAAACCAAACCAAACCTGTTGCCGTGTAGACTCATAGCCACCCTACAGGACACAGTAGAACTTCCTCATAGGGTTTCCAAGGAGACACTGGTGGATTCCAACTGCCAACTTTTTGGTTAGCACAGCTTAACGCTTAACCACTGCACCACCAGGGCTCCATATAATTTTAGAACAGTAAAAAATATATTTTTACCTATTTGCAAGATTCTGGGCAGGATGATTTGAGTAGAGAAGTAATGTATTTAATACTGGTATGCTTTGACAGAATGCCAGTAACATCAACCAGAAGAGTTATGCTGATGTTGCTTGGGTATTTGGGAAGGTTGAAAGAGTATGTGCTTTAGAGTCACAAGGACCTGGATTTTCTTTCTGCTCTCTTGCTCATAACTGTGTGTCTTTGGACAAGTCACATGAACTCTCTGAGCCTACTTCCTCATCTGTGAAAACATGGTAATCATTCCAGCTTTCCTTGTTGCTGGGGGACTCAGGAAACAACACATCTGATCTCCTTGTACGGTAAATGCTTTATAAGTGCTCATGTGCTTCTGTCTTCATCATGTTCCTCCTAAAGCTCCTGAACCTGAACTCCTCGCTGCCCTGAATCTGTTATTTTTAACATAGACTTATCCATGAGCTTCGTCTTCTAGCTGTGATACTGTATTTTGATGTTTTAGGCACAGAAGAAATAAGGACTGGATAGGGGACTCCTTTGAATACTTGCCTTTTTGAATGCAGTGAGACTTTTCAGCCCCTGGGCTTTTTGGTGTTCCTGCTGCCCCCCAAGCAATAGTGAAGTGCCACATTAGCCTCCATTTGAACTAACCTCAGCATTTTCACTTGGCATCAGTTATTTGAACTGCATTCTTTCAGACCTCATTGATTTTGAAATCAATTCTGTTGATGCAGAATTGCCCTGCCTAACTATCTGCACAAATCTCTTGATTTAGTTAGTGAAGCCACACTTCAGAGCAGAGCAGAATGAGGCTGTGCAGGGCTTTACATCTGGCACATTAACAATGAATTAAAATTCCGCCCCATCCATAGACTCTTAGAGTGGAAAACCCTTAGAGACCATTGGGGACAATAGTCTCATTTTGCGTATGAAGAAACCAAGACCCAGAGAACTAAAGTAATTTTCCCAGGGCTGCGCATCTTACTAACAGCAGAATCAAGACTGAAATCCACACTCCTGATTCCTGGTTTTGAGATTCCTATAAAACTGTGTTGCCTTCATGGAGATATGTGATCCACCGGTGTCACATTTTAGAATAAAACCAATAATGTTTTGTCTCCATTGAAAATCTTAGGCAGAAACCCTAGCTATTTTGCTATGTAGCCTCCACTCAGCTAGAAAAGATGCTATATTTTATTTTTTCTTTTGGTGGGGCGAAATTAGGAGCTTCTTCGCTCTTCAAACTAACTGTTTCTTAGTAGAGTCCCTCTCATTTTCCACCTTTGAAACTTTGGGATCTTCTTTGAAGACTTCTGCTTTGTTTCTTCGTAAATCAACTCTCCAGCCCGGTGAGTTCTCCCCTCAGTGTATCTCTTGTTCTCACCCATTCTTTGTTCACCGCTGTCAGCACCCCGACTCAGCCCTTTCTCTCTGTAAGCTCACACTGTATTGGAAGAGCCTCCTGAAGTGTTCAACTACCTGCATTCTTCTCCTGCTCCATTCTAGCCTATGCACTGCCTCAGATTTGTCACTGACGCTAATTATATCATCATATTTTCAGGCTAATTTCATACAATCCCCCAATTCAAGCAGACACATTCCTTTATTCAATTCAGAGTTTAAGTCTTTCAGAATCTTCACAGCTACACTGTACAAAACCTGTTGCTGTCGAGTCAATTCTGAATCACAGCGACCCCATAGGACAGAGTAGAACTGCCTCATAGGGTTTAGCTTGTAATCTTTATGGAAGCAGACGGCCGCATCTTTCTCCCATGGAGCGACTGGTGGGTTTGAACCATCAACTTTTCAATTAGCAGCCACGTTCTTAACCATGGCGCCACCAGGGCATATTCTCATAGTCTCTATCTATTGAATTTGCTCCATCAACTCATCTTTTGTATATTCCTTTTCTAATCCCCTTGTCACTGACTTTCCCTTATCTGATGTAACAGAAATAACCTTGCAGTAAACATTGGGAAAACCATCCATCACCTTCCATATACTGGCTGTGACAACCTCAGCATGCCCATTACCCTCTCTGAATCTCAGCTTCCTAGTCAGAAAAATCAGGGATAAAATTCCTACCCTGTCTGTCTAATGGTTGTGAAAAGATTAAATGAGAAAATAATCACTCAAATGTTTTGCAAGCATAACACCTTCTTCAGATAGCTCTCCATTTGTATTCATACTCATGAGGTACATGCTCTGTGATTCACGGCGATGTGACGGTCAGTGGCCTGCTCGCCTGTGGGACAGGTTAGGCGTCTCCTCTTCTAGCTTGCCCGGGGTGAAGGGAAAGCGGCCACCGAAAGGACCACTGCTTCCCAGGTGTGTGAGCCTCAACTGTCTTTCCTTTATCACATTTGGTTTAGCAAATGCCCTTTTTAGAAATGCATGCTTTTCTTGGAGAATTGTGGGAGATTGGCTTTTTTTTTGGGGGGGGGTTGTTATTCTTTTTATAAACTTTGTAAACTTTTTATTGAAGTATAGCATAAATCCAGAAAAGGACACAGATCCAAGAACCAAAATACTTCTGTTACCCAGAAGCCCCTCATGCCCCCTTCGTGTCATTAATTCCCCCAAGGGACACCGCTGCCCTGATGTCTCACACTGTGGATACATTTTTGCTTGTTTTTGAACTTCTTATAAATGAAATCATGCAGTATATATATTTTGTGACTGGCTAAGTTTGTTAACACTGTGTTTGTGACATTCATCCATAGGGTGCAATGCATTCATTCTGATTGCTGCATAGTACTTCATTGTGTGTATACAGCTTTATATTTTTGATGGATGCTACGGTAGCTTACATTTTGGGATATTATAATTAGCTGTGAACATTTTTAACATGTCTTTTGATAAACATATGTACAAATTTCTATTAAATATAAACCAGGGGGTGGAATTGCTGGGCTATAGTGTATAACCATGTTCAGCTTTGCTAGATACTGCCAGAAATTTTCCTGAAGTGGTACCAATTTACACATCAGCCAGCAGAGTGTTAGTTGTTCCTTATGCTTGCCCACACACAGAATTCACTTTTTTATTCTAGCTATTAGGGTGGGCATGTAGGAGTATCGCACTGTGTTTTAATTTGCATTTCCCTGATAATGAATGAATTTGAGCACCTTTATTTATTGATCATTTGTATACCATCTTTTGCATTCAGTGCTTATTTAAGTATTTCGCCCATTTTTATTTTGTGCTGTCTGCTTTGCTTTACTTATTGACTTATCGGAGCTCTTTGTATATTCTGGAAACAAATATTTTGTCAGATATATGTGTTTTGAATATCTTCTTCTATTCTGAAGCTTTCCTTTTTTACTCACTTAATGGGGTCATTTGATGAACCTAAGTTCTTATTTTTAATATAGTCCAATTTATCATTTTTTTCTTTACAGTTCCTTCTTTAAAGATTGAGGAAATCTTTGCTTTCCTTAAAAACATTAAGATAATTTTTCCCAAAAACTTTATTGTCTTACCATTCAAATGTGTATCTACCAGCCAGAGACAGGGGTCATTGAACAACCAGTTGTTGTTGTGAGGTATCATCAAGTCAGCTCTGACTCATAGAGACCCTGTGTACAAGAACGAAACACTGCCCGGTCCTGCGCCATCCTCATAATCATCGTTATGCTTGAGCCCATTGTTGTAGCCACTGTGTCAATCCATCTTGTTGAGGGTCTTCCTCTTTTTCGCTGACCCTGTACTTTATCAAGCATGATGTCCTTCTCCAGGGACTGGTCCCTCCTGATAACTTGTCCAAAGTACGTGAGATGAAGTCTTGCCACCAATTGACTAAGCACCATTTATTAAAAAGAAAATGAGGAAAGGTAGTTGTAGTGAGAGGTTGAGGAGGCAAGAAGACAATATGAAGACAGTGGAAATCTGGAGAAAATGGCTCAAATTGGTAAGAAGGGTGAAGCAAATGAGGTAGGAAGTATCACCTTTTTTTTGTATTCTCTTGCACATATTAGACACACAGTGAAGGCGTGTTGTCGAGCGCCATCGAGGGCTCCCCCTGGTGGTGGTGTTGATCATGGCGGTGGGAGTGGTGCAGGCAGCATTAGGACAGGGGCGATTTTATTTGAAGGAAGGCCTTGCCTCTCGGACTCTCAGAGGGGCACAGCCGTGGAGGCAAGTCTGTCCTATCAGGCGTGTGCAGTGGGAAAGCCCTCTGGGTCATTTTAATCCCCCTACCATAAATTACTCACTTGATTTAGGGCTGGAGTACAAAAGAGCTAACTATTTAGCAGGTCTCTATGGTTCCTGCTTGGCAACATTTCCCACACCATAGACTGACAGCTGCTCGAACCACTCTAGTCCCACAAATGGAGGCTTATCCTACTGTGACCGATCAGATCAAACTGAAATCCCCAGGACGGCAGGGTAGCAAGATGTCCTGAATCAGACGCGAGCATTGTCAAGCAGTTTCCCTCTCAGCACAACTGCAGCACCCGCCATGAAAAGAAATGTATCCCTCTTCAAAACTGAGCTCATCTCTCTCACACGATAACAAGGCAGTCTCTGTCCTTCCGGAGAACTTGGCTCTGCTAGCTCATGGCTCTGATACCAGGCCTCCTCACTGTCTGAGCACCCTGTTCATCGAGGCCTCAAGTGAACAGATGTGTGGTTGGCCCAGGAACATGGCAGAGAGGCTTACTTAGCTCTGGTTTCCTCTGTGCCCTTGTTATCTGAATTGAATGAGGCTCTCCTGCCAGTCAGGGATTCGGAACGCCGGTGCCTGGCGTATGTCCCATAATAATGGTCACACCAATGGCCCATTTATGGTTCCGATACCCTGAGCCTTGGCTGTGTTGTTCTGATGAGATAAATAAACTGAGATCGTTGTTGCTGTTGTTAGCTGCCATCCAGTCAGCTCCAACCGTGGGGTCCCCGTGTACAAAAGAACAACACATTGCCCAATCCCACGCCATCTTCGTGACCACTGGTATGCCTGAGTCCACTGTTTGGCCACTGTGTATCTTGAGTATCTTCTGACCTAGGGAGCTCATCTTCCAGCATCATATCAGACGATATTCTGTTGTGATCCATAGGGTTTTCTTTGGCTGATATTTGGAAGTTGATCACCAGGCCTGTCTTCCTAGTTCATCTTATTCTGGAAGCTCCGCTGAAACCTGTCCCCATGGATGACACTGCTGCTGGTATTTGAAATACCAGCGACATAGGTTCCTAGCAACATGAAAGACACCTCAGTATAACAAACGGAGATCAGAGAGGTTAAATGAGTAGCTTATGGTAACGCTAGCAGCTACCAGTGGGCAGAGGCAGGCCACAAACCCTGGTGTTCTGAATTCAGATCAGCGGCACAGAATCTCATACACTGCTGTGTTCCCCATTGGGCTGGTAAGAGGAAAACAAAACCACCTCCTCCTTCAGAACCTTGTTCTAAATTTAAAGCCAAAAAGACTGCTTTATCTAACTAAATTCTATTGATGCAGTTGAAGCTCTTGTCTTCTTTTGGAGTTCTTTACAGAGGAAGAACAAATATGAGCAGCCACCTCCTCAGAATAGTTCTTAATTTGCCTGTGAAATCCCTCCGTATCCTTCTTTTCTTCAGGGGGGAACAAATTAACTCCCCTAATTTTTCCTTATAATTCTGGTTTCTGTGCATTTCCCCATCTTCCTACCTACTACATATGTCTCCTTTTTTTTTCATAATTTAGGGGCAAAATTGGAATAGTCTACACTTTGGAATAGTCTACACTGCTTAACCTAGACATTGTTGTTAGTTGCTGTTGAGTCAGCTTCGACTCGTGGCCACCTTACATATAATAGAACAAAATGGTGCCCAGTCCTGCACCATCTTCATGATTGTTGGCATGTCTGAGTCCATTACTGTGGTCATTGTGTAGTGTCTTCCAGGCTATGCGGCTGATCTTCCAGCATCATATTAGACAAAATTCTGTTGTGATCCGTAAGGTTTTCTTTCATTGGCTGATTTTTGGAGGTAGAATTCCAGGCCTTTCTTCCTAGTCTGTCTTAGTCTGGAAGCTCTGCTGAAATTTGTCCACCATGGGTGAAGCTGCTGGTGTTTGAAATCCTGGTGGCATAACTTGCAGCATCACAGCAAAACACAGGCTACCACAGTACAACAATCTGACATATGGGTGGTGAAGCCTAGAAGTTAGCCCTCCTAAAACCTACCCACTCCTCCCATCTTCCAATCTAAGTTCTTACTCCCTGCCCAACTTGTTCACTTCTCCGGCAGACTGCATCTGTCTTCTCATGGCACACACCTTTGTGCCCCCTAGAGTCTGCCTGGTATTTCTACAAGCTTTCCATAATACTGGAGTGGACCTTGACCTGCGCGTCTCAGACCCATGCCCTTTACAGAGTAGAGTGACAATATGTGCCTCACTCAGAGAAGGAAGGAGGCTTCCAGGTTCTCCTGTGCATTTCTAAATACAGTATCAAAATTTACATGTGCAATTTGTTTTACATCATCCATGAGCACTTTCGTGAACATAAAAATCCAAATTGCAGTAAGAAAGTGAATAGGCAATTCTATTACGAGTCTTTTTATAAAGCAACTGTTCTTTATAAGGTAAGCTTCATTAAGGATTTATTTAGTCTATCACTTCTTTTTTAAGAAAAGCAGCTTGCAGGAAGCTTAAAGTTAGCCCCAACGCCCCACTCCCACCAATGCTAAACCAGTCATTTTTTCTTATTGTGTAGATATGAGTTTTTCTTCTGAAATCCTGCTTTAGCTGTTTCCTCTTCAAAAGCCTATTTTAGATAGATCTTTTCTGTATCGTACTGAGATCATTTAAAATATGGTTTCTTTTTTCAGGGGTGTTAGTAGTGTTTTCTCTTGCCCAGCACAATCTACAGCTTTCGTATCTGCTGAAAGGCCGCTGGGAAACTGTGTTCCTCCAGAGACAGGCGGGAAGGAAAGCTGGGATTGCCAACCAATAGCGCTGAGTGAAGTGTGTTGTCTCTATCTTACTGGCCATATGCAAGGTGAAGTTAAAGAGCATAGGAAAGGAAGCAGGAACGCTGACTTTTTCTTTCTTTAATCAATAAATACAAGTGTAACTTAGCTCTCAAAGTTGGGTGGCCTAGCCAACTTCTGGATTCTAGGAAGGACATTCATGTCACACAGTGGAACCACCAGTATTTTAAATACTAGCAGGGTCACCCATGGTGAACAGATTTCAGCAAAGCTTCCAGACTAAGACAGACTAGGAAGAAAGGCCTGGTGATCTACTGCTGAAAATTAGTCAGTGAAAACCCATGGATCACAGGAGAACATCGTTCAGTATAGTGCTGGAAGATGAGCCCCCTAGGCTGGAAGGCACTCAAAATAAAGTGGCCACAACAATGGTCTCAAGCATACTCATGATCATAAAGATGGCACAGGACCGGACAACGTTTCCTTCTGTTGTACGTAGGGTCTCCATGAGTTGGAGCTGACTTGAGAGCAACTAACAACAATCTAATCAAGAAGGCAGAAAGAAATGCAGAAAAGATTACGGTTGAGAATGGGATTATAACTGCAACTACTCACTTGGTGATTTTTAGAAAATTATTAATTGCCAAAATTGGCAGAAGACAAGGCAGCATGTTACACTAGACTAATAACCATAGAAGAAACATGAAAGATAGTTGAAGATCCTACTTCCCTTCCTACCCTTACCCCCAAAAGTGCCAGTATAAGATGGCTTTGTAGGTAACATCTATCAAATTTTGAAGGAATAGAAAATTATTTTGCTACTTAAACTTCTCTAGGACATAGGAAAATATGAAACATTTCTCAACTCATTTGTGGAATAACACATTCTAACATTTGATGATGCTATTGAACAAAATAAAAACAATAGGAACATCTTATTAATGAACATGGGTGAAAAATCCAAAACAGAGTAATGATAAATCAAGTCTAGGACTTTATTTAAAGAATAAAATACCATCATCAAGTGGAGTTTACTCCAGGAATAAAAATGAATCCAATATAAGGATATTTATAAATATGATTCTTCTTATCAATGGCTCAAAGGACAAAATGCATTCAGTCATTGCAATAAATTTGAAAAAGACACAATCTGATATTTACTTGAGCAACATCTTCTTCCGTATAAAATTTAGAATTAGGAA
>NW_004443976.1:4641751-4665141 GCF_000243295.1 Trichechus manatus latirostris
ATAGTGAATTACATGGCAGTACTCTTAAGCTGGAATAGCAAATAGCTTTTCTCGCTTCTGCTCTAATTCCATAGGAAAGCATGCTTTAACTGAGCAGCAATATCTACTCCATCCAAACTCCAGTGGTATTTTTTTAACATGACAAAGTGGTTCTAACATTCATCATGAAGAATAAGCCGATAAGAATAATCAAGAACATGTTGAACAATAGTTGGGATTTGCTTTGGCATGCATTAAAATATACTGTGACATGATACAGTGAAACCTGTGGGGCTGGAACTCGACCACACTGCCTTGTTTTTCCAGGTCTTAGGAGTTTTCCACCTTTGATGGGGTGCAGTCTTACCACTGTTCTGTCCTCTTTTTAGTGGAAAATATTTGAGTTTTCCTTCTCTGACAGGTTTCCACCTTACACAGGTTCCAGCTTTCACAGATTTTACTGTTATAACTTAAACAACATGATAATTGGACCAATGCAGACAGGAACAAAGGTATTTAGCTTATAATATGGCAGAACTTCAAGCCATTGGAAAAAAGATGGTTTATTTAACTCACAAACCTTTTTTATTGTTCGTTACAGTAAAACTCAGGAATTATGAAGATAAGTGCTTTGTGTAATATGTTTGATATTATGTTAAATACATTAGTTCTATTTATAAAAAAGCTACAGAAAGGGTCTGGGATATTTTAATGCCCTTCTGATAGCAATATAAACTCGTTAAAAACCAGTTACCATCGAGTCAGTTCCAACTCATGGTGACTCCATGTGTGTCAGAGTAGAACTGTGCTCCATGGGGTTTTCAATGGCTGATTTTTTGAGAGTAGACCACCAGGCCTGTCTTCCAAGGCACCTCTGGGTGGACTCAAACCTCAACCTTTTGGTTAGCAGCTGAGCACTTAACCGTTTGCATCACCCAGTAACTCCATAACAGTATAATTGTGTGTGTTGTGATATTCTAATTCACCTGAAGAATTTGATCAAGGTTTTATTTGATAGCATTGTTGACTGATAATAATAAAAAACAAAAACTTATATAGCACTGATTAAGTGCCATGCACTTTTCTCAGCTGATTATATATATTAACTAATTTAATCATCGGGACAACCCTAAGAGATAGGTAATGTTATTATTCCTTATTTGATAGATGAGGAACCCGGGGTGCAGAGCCATTAGGTGACTTTTCCATGGTCACATATTTAGTAAGCAGGAGGGTTGGAATTTAAGCCCAGGCTGTCTGGCTCCCTTGAAATGCCCTCTCTGTGTAAATCAGGGAATGAGGCATTGGTAGTTGGTGGTAGACCGATGCTAATGCTAGTGTTGATGATGACGGTGTGCTTGTTTTTAGCCACAGGAATATAATAGCCAACTTTCATATGATTTATTGAGGGCGGTGGTGGTTCAGTGCTAGAATTTTCACCTTCCTTGTGGAAGACCCAGTTTCAATTCCTGGCCAATGAACTTCATGCACAACCACCACCCATCAGCCAGTGGAGGCTTTTTTTTGGCTATAATGCTAACAGGTTTCAGCAGAACTTCAAACTAAGAGAGACTAGGAAGAAAACTCTGGGAATCGACTTCCGAAAATTAGTCAATGAAACCCCTGTGGATCACAACGTTGGACCTGCAGCAGCAGATCATGGGTTGGCTCCGGACCAGGCAGCGTTTCCTTCATTGTGGATAGGGTGGCCGTGAGTTAGGGCTGATTCAATAGCAGCTCTCAACAACAGTGTTAATCAGAGGAAGATACTCAGTGCTCAGTCTCTAACACCCGTTTTTCCTTTTCTCAGGGACCTGATGCCGAGAACCCTGGACGGGCAGATCACCATGGAGAAGACGCCCAGTTACTTTGTCACGAGGGAGGCGCCGGCGCGCATCTCGGCCATGTCCAGGGACACCAAGCTGATCGTGGTGGTGCGCGACCCCGTGACCAGAGCCATCTCGGACTACACGCAGACGCTCTCCAAGCGGCCCGACATCCCCACCTTCGAGAACTTGACGTTCCGCAACCGCACGACAGGCCTCATCGACACGTCGTGGAGCGCCATCCAGATCGGCCTGTACGCCAAGCACCTGGAGCACTGGCTGCTGCACTTCCCCCTGCGCCAGATGCTCTTCGTGAGCGGGGAGCGGCTCATCCGGGACCCGGCCGGCGAGCTGGGGCGCGTGCAGGACTTCCTGGGCCTCAAGAGGATCATCACCGACAAGCACTTCTACTTCAACAAGACCAAGGGCTTCCCCTGCCTCAAGAAGGCCGAGGGCAGCAGCAAACCCCACTGCCTGGGCAAGACCAAGGGCAGGGCCCACCCCGAGATAGACCCGGAGGTGGTGCGGAGACTGCGGGACTTCTACCGGCCCTTCAACCTCAAGTTCTACCAGATGACCGGGCACGACTTTGGCTGGGATGGATAACGATATAATTTAAAAAGAAAAATATTGAAATATAATATATTTTTTTACCAATGGGTAGAGAAGAGGCAGTTTAATATTTGTGCTGAAAATATTCGTTTCAGTATTTTTTTTCTGATGAATGTTAAGAGATTGTTCTCACCCGTGCCCTCCCCTCAGTGTGTAACAGCAAACATTTGGATAAAAAAGGAAAACTTCATTCATCTAAATACTTCAAATTCTCAGCGTTTATTTTATCTTTTATATACACAATCATAAAGGATAAGGATCAGTTGTCATTAAAAGTTTTAAGAAAATCCTGAGGGTAAACATCCCTTTTTTTTTAAACAGCCCTGATAAAATTGATATCTATTCTCATGTGTTTCCTCCTTTAATCTTTCCTGTGCCCCTTTTTTAAACCATTATCCACGTGATAATACTGTATGTACATCACTTCGTAGTTTTCACAATGATTTCAAATACATCTTTTTTTATTCTTGTACTATGTGGTTTAGGAACAAAAACATAGAGATGATTATCCCCATTTTACAGATAAGAAAACTGAGTCTCAGGCAGGTTAAATGATTTATCTTAAAGCCAGATGGTGGTCTCTGGGAAAAATCTCACCTTCTACTTTTTCCCTATGTCATGCCACTCTTCCTGGGGAGAATGGGAAATAAAGGCATCTACGTCTTTCGAAATGGTTGCTAGTTTGGGGATGATCTAAGAAGTGACAGAGAGGGTTTCTGTTCCAGGCTACCATTATGGCCTCCAGTCTGGTTACACAGTGGGGCTTGTGCTCAAGGACACTACTCAGATCTGGGCACAGGGCCAACCTTGCCTATTAGAGTACCCTGTGATGTGGAGATCTCAGCTTGATTGACGTTGAGAGAAGTTATTAGATTCTTGTATTGGGAACAAGACGGACAGCCCCACTAGGAGCAGGCCGAGATGTGGTAGGAATGGAACTTACCATTTGTTGATTTGGTTGTCATTTTTAAAAAAGAAAAACCCATGTCAGTAATAGCTTACAAGTGTGAGTACCATTTTTCTTCACCTCTTTTTAAAGAAAGAACATCTGCCTCTCTGTGTATCTCGTTTCTGACCTTTGAGATGGTGCTGAAAATATCAATTAACAACGCATTTATAATGCTTTATTTTTCATGGATGGAGAACTCTCACTTTGTCTTTTTCCCCATTCCTTACTCATACTGGTTATAACCTAATGTTCATTAATATTTGGAAAATATTCTAAGAAATATCAATTTGGGTAAAATGATGGTTAATCCTCTTCTTCTGTATGTTCTTGCCCATTCCGCATTTAAATTGCTCAAATAAATCAGTAGTTTATTAAGAGTATTTCTTCCCTCTCAGAGTGGGCATTAACAAGATTAGCATTAATGAGAATTAAATTGGTTTAGAGAGAAGCACATATGCACGAAATATATAAAACATTTATAATTAGTCTGTCAACAGCATTTTATTACAGGTTCAAAACCAAGAGGAAAATGTCTCTTATCTCAAGGAAGTTATATCTTATATCTGCCAACATTTAAACAACCAGACACTCTAGTACTCTAAAGCAATATTCCTTTTCCTTCTCCAATGTTGTCAATCACAAGAAACTAACGTTATTTTAAAATATGCGTTACAATTGTGCTCTTACCATAGCTGCTATAGTCTTTGATGTAAATACTTCTTTTTTTCTTTGTAATTGTGTTTTAGGTGAAAGTTTACAGCACAAATGAGTTTCTTATTCAAAAATTTATACACAAATTGCTTTGGGACATTGGTTACCGTCTCTGCAATGTGTCAGCGCTCTCCCTCTTTCCACCCCAGGTTCCCTGTGTGGATTCATCCAGTTTTCCTGCCGCTTCCTGCCTTGTCTTTGCTTTTGGCAGGTGTTGCCCACTTGGTCTTGTATACTTGACTGAACTAAGAAGCACATTTCTCATGCGTGTTATTGTTTATTTTATATGCTTGTCTAATCTTTGGCTGAAAGGTGGACTGCAGGAGTGGTTTCAGTTCTGAGTTAGCAGGGTGTCCGGTGGCTTTAGTCTTGGGGGTTCCTCTAGTCTCTTGTCAGACCAGTAAGTCTGGTCTTTTTTTGTGAATTTGAATTTTTTTCTTCGTTTTCTTCTGCTCTGTCCGGGACCCTCTTTTGTGATCCGTGTCAGAGCGGTCGGTGGTGGTAGCTGGGCACCATCTAGTTATTCTAGGCTCAGGCTGGTGGAGGCTGTGGTTCATGTGGTCCAGTAGTTCTTTGGACTAATATTTTCCTTGTACTTTTGGTTTTCTTCATTCTCCTTTGCTCCAGACAGGGTGGAACCAATGGATGTATTTTAGATGACTGCTCACAAGCTTTTAAGACCCCAGACGCTACTCACCAAAGTAGGATGTAGAACATTTTCTTTAACAACTATGTTATGCCAATTGAGCTAGATGTCCCCCAAGACCATGGTCCCCAGCCCTCAGCCCCAGTAACTCAGTCCCTCAGGGTGTTTGGATGTATCTAGGAAGCTTCCATGGCTTTGCCTTGGTCAAGTTGTGCTGACTTCCCCTATGTTGTGTGCTGTCTTTCCCTTCGCCAAAGTTAGTACTTCTCTAGTATCTAGTTAGGGATTTCCCCTCCGTTGTATCCCTCCCTCATAACCATCAATGATTGTTTTCTTCTGTTTGTAAACCTTTTCTTGGATTTTTATAATAGTGATCTTATACAATATTTGTCCTTTTGTGACTGACATTTCACTCAGCATATTGCCCTCCAGATTCATCCATGTTGTGAGATGTTTCAAAGATTCATCATTGTTCTTTATCATTGTGTAGTATTCCATTGTGTGTATGTAGCATAATTTGTTTATCCATTCATCTGTTGCTGAGCACTTATGTTGTTTCCATCTTTTTGCTATTGTGAATAATGCTGCAATGAACATGGGTGTGCGTATATCTATTTGAAAGAGGGTTCTTAATTCTTTAGAATATATTCCTAGGAGTGGGATTTCTGAATTGTATGTTATTTCTATTTCTAGCTTTTTAAGGAGGTGCCATGTCATTTTCCATAGTGATTGTACCATTTTACACCCCCACCAGCAGTGCATAAGAGTTCCAGTCTCCCTGTAACCTCCCCAACATTTGTTACTTTATGTTTTTTTTTATTAAAGCCAGTAATGTCAGGGAGAGACGATATCTCATTGTAGTTTTGATTTGCATTTCTCTAATGGCTAATGATCATGAGCATTTCCTCATATGTCTGTTAGCTGCCTGAATGTCTTCTTTGTTAAAGTGTTTGTTCATATACTCTTCCCATTTTTTGATTGGATTATTTGTCTTTTTGTTATTGAGGTGTTGAAATATTTTATAGATTTTAGTGATTAGACTGTAAATACTTCTAGAGAAGCTTAATGCATTAGGGTTAAAATGAAGGAAAAAACTTTTACATTTCTAGATATTTTGTCATTGCTACAAATCTTTGGATTTATTTCTTAATATTCCATCTAACAGAGTCAAAGAAGCCCCAAATCCAGGTTGCCCTTTTCCAGTTGATTTCCTTCACTCATTACCCTCATTCTCCAAGGCTACAGCCTTGTTTTTGTTCTACTTGAATTATCACTAGCAGCAACAAGATTCATTTTAACCTTTTCTCATCTTTTAATTCATTATATTTTGGCTTCTGATTCTTTTGTAAGCATTCGCTTGGTATTATGTAAAATTGGCTTGCGCAAAGAAGCAAACACATCTAACAATCACATTCAGCAACCTTTGTCTTTTTGTATGGGAGGAATAATAAAAGAATAGAATTGAGTGACAAGGACCTCTACTTACACATAGATATTTTTGTTCATATTATTTTAAACATTAATGACTACAGCAGCACTCAAGGAAACCTTCTAACTTCTAAGATTTTGTAAGATTGCTAGAAGTTATGGATCCCAACAAAATGTAGAAAGTCCTAGGGTCAGCATACACTTAAATTTCCTCCAGAACAGAAATTTTCCATTTCTGCCTCTCCATGGCAGTGATTCTTGCTATGCTTGCTCTTGGCCTCAGATTTCTTTTCAACATCGTTGTACATGTAGCTAAATAAAATAACAGGCTTCGCTCTTGAACATTTTAGCCATCCTTCCTCGAAGTTGTCTGCTCCAAAACTCTGCCTACTGAATACTTTAACTCTTCTTAAAACTGGTTGCTGTGGAGTCACCTCTGCCTCATGCAACCCCACGTGTGGCAGAGGAAAACTGTGCTCCATAGAGTTTTCAATGGTTGATTTTTTTTCAGAAGTAGTTCTCCAGACCTTTCTTCTGAGGCACCTCTGGATGAACTCAAAACTCCAACCTTCAGGTTAGCAGCTAAGCTCATTAACTGTTTGCACCACCCAGAAACTCCTAATTCTTCTTAGAGGTAGAGCATTATCTTTCCAGAAGAACATCCGAAGATGTCCAGCTTCACCAAGAGCGCTTTGCTTCCAAGACCACATCTATAGTGTATAAATTCTCCAGATTAGTAACTCTTAAGGGAAATGAGTAACTGGAGATAAATAGGCTCCCAGAGAATGAATATTTCTAGAAGTATTACTCCCATTCTAATTTTCTTATTTTCCAAGAATCAGCAAAGTTAGAATAAGCCTGAATGGTACTTTGAATCAAATTTCCATTTGGCACTTGGATTCTTTCTTTAGCTGGTTGTGTAGGGCTGTAAAACATTGATGTGTCTGTAAATTCTTAACTCTTGATTTTGCAGCTCTAAAGGGGATTAAAAAAAAAAAAACAAAAACCAAATCCATTCCCACTGAGTCCATTCCGACTCATAGCAACCCTATAGGAAAGGATAGAACTGCCCCATACAGTTTCCAAGGAGTGCCTGGTGGATTTGAACTGCCGAACTTTTGGTTACAGCTGAACCCTTAACCACTGCACCACCAGGGTTTCCCTAAAGGGGATAGATTTCCCCTAAACATCCTCTATGTGCTCAGCCATCTGAGACTTCCAAATCTCCTGTTACCAAGAAAGATATATTAAATTCAATGCGTAAATAAATAAATGTGCCTATAAAATAATAATACCTTATATTGCTGTAACAGATTATGCTTTCAAATGCATCATCTCACTTTAAACCAACAGAAGCTCTCCACTCTCATTAGTTCCATTTTGCAGATGAGAAAATTAATGCTTAAGACTGTGATGCTCAAGAAAATGCGATTTTGTGACCCAGAGTCATTTGACGATGTCTGCAGGCATTTTTGGTTGTCATAACGTGGGTTGGGAGGAGGGAGGCTTGCTGCTGTCATCCAATGGGTAGATACCAGGATGCTGTTAAACATCCTACAGTGCATGGCACAGCTCCCAAAGAATGTTCCCACCCAGAATGTCAGTAGTGCCAGGCTTCCTGGCTTAAGAGGAAGTAATCAATCCCAGGTAGTGTGTGTTTGAACCCGGTCTAAGAGTCAGATTCTAACAGCATTTGACTGGTAATTCTTTTACTTCGCCACTCTGGATTTTCTACTGGAAGCCTCTTGCTCTATCAAGCAGCCCCATGCCAGTCTGCATCAACATTTGCTTTGCCAGAAGCACTAAAGGGAGACATCAGTGAACTGGGCTTTTACAACGGAGACATAGAAGTAGCTTGTAAGAAATGTGTAATTGCATATCTATGAAGCGGAATCAGTCAGTTTAGGTGGAAAATAATATCCCAGTACAACATTTCTAAAGACTTTTTTCAAGTTCAGGTCTTGTGTTTCAGTTTGCTTTTGTGACAGTGCCATGACTATTTCTTGTCACCTGATACAACCAAAATGTCAAGAGATAGAAGTAATGCCTACACTTCTGTTAAAAGCTAAATCCACATGGATGTGCTGTGGTTAACAAATATCCCCCATGCTGAATAAGAACAAAGGAAAGCCATTTCTTACTGCCACATTTTCTAGGAACCCCAGAACTTTGTGCGTACTTCTGTAGAATCATGGAAGAAAAGAGTTTATGGTTCTCAAACACAGTAAAATATGAAGAAAATGTTGCTGAGATTCAATCCAATGCAACCCTTGGTGTAGGGGGGAAAAAAGGTGCCATCAAGTTGGTACCGACTCATGGCAACCCCATGCATGACACAGTAGAACTGCACTTCATATGGTTTCAATGGCTGATTTTTCAGAAGTTGATCACCAGCCCTTTCTTCAGAGGTATCTCTGGGTGAACTCAAACCTCCAACCTTTTGGCTAGCAGCTGCGCTTGTTAACTGTTTGCACCACCCAGGGACTCTGTAGAAATAAAGACTACCTATTCTCCTATTTTTATCCAGTAATTGTTGAACAGTTGTTGTTCAGTGCCATCCTCACAATCATTGCTATATTTGAGCCCATTGTTGCAGCAACTGTATCAATCCATCTCCTGGATGGTCTTCCTGTTTCACTGTCCCTCTACTTTATCAAGCATAATGCCCTTCTCCAGGGACTGGTCCTTCCTGATAACATATCCAAAGAAAACGAGACAAAGTGTCGCCAACCTCGCTTCTGAGGAGCATTCTGGCTGTGTTTCTTCTAAAACAGATGTGTTTGTTCTTCTGGCAGTCCATGGTACCTTCAATATTCTTGATCAACATCATAATTAAAAGGTGTCAATTCTTCTTCAGTCTTCACTATTCATTGTCCAGCTTTCACATGCATATGAGGTGATTGAAGACACTATGGCTTGGGTCAGGTACACAGTCCTCAAAGTGACTTCTTTGCTTTTTGACACTTTAAAGAGGTCTTTTGCAGCAGATTTGCCCAGTACAATAATAAGTTCTTTGATTTCTTGACTGCTGCTTCCATGGGTGTTGATTGTGGATCCACATAAAATGAAATCTTTGGCAACTTCAGTCTTTTCTGTTTATCATGATGTTGTTTATTGGGCCAGTTGTGAGGATTTTTGTTTTCTATATGTTGAGGTGCAATCCATACTGAAGGCTTTGGTTTTTGATCTTCATCCATAAGTGCTTCAAGTCCTCTTCACTTTCAGCAAGCAAGGTTGTGTTATCTGCATATCACAGGTTGTTAATGAGTCATCCTCCAATCCTGATGCCACATTTTTCTTCATATAGTATACCTTCTCGAATTATTTGCTCAGCATACAGATTGAATAAGTATGATGAAAGCATACAACCCTCACACACACCTTTTCTGACTTTAAACCATTCAGTTCCCTACTTTTCTTTTCAAATGACTGCCACTTGATCTATGTACAGGTTCCTCATGAGCACAATTAAGTGTTCTGGAATTCCTATTCTTTGCAATGTTATTCATAATTCTTTATGATCCACACAGTCGAATGCTTTTATATAGTCAATAAAACACAGGTAAACATCTTTCTGGTATTCTCTGCTTTCAGTCAAGATCCATCTGACATCAGCAATGATATCCCTCGTTCCATGTGCTCTTCTGAATCTGGCTTGAATTTCTGGCAGTTCCTGTCAAAGTACTGCTGCAACCATTTTTTAATTATCTTCAGCAAAATTTTCCTTTTGTGTGATATTAATGACATAATTTGATAATTTCTGCATTCTGTTGGATCACCTTTGGAATGGGCACAAATATGGATTTCTTCCAGTCGGTTGGCCAGGTAACTGTCTTATAAAATTCTTAGCATAGATGAGTGAGTGCTTCTAGCATTGCATCCCATTTGCTGAAATATCTCAATTGGTATTCTGTCAATTCCTGGAGCCTTGTTTTTTGCCAATGCCTCCAGTGTGGCTTGGACTTCTTGCTTTAGTACCATTGGTTCTTGATCATATGCTACCTCCTGAAATGGTTGAACGTTGACCAATTCTCATTGGTACAGTGACTATGTATTTCTTCCATCTTCTTTTGATGCTTCCTGAGTCATTAAATATTTTGCCCATAGAATTCTTCAATATTGAAACTTGAGGCTTGAATTTTTTCATCAGTTCTTTCAGCTTGAGAAATGTCGATCATGTTTGGTTTTCTAACTCCAGGTCTTTGCACATGTCATTATAATACTTTACTTTGTCGTCTCGAGCCACCCTTTGAAATCTTTTGTTTAGGTCTTTTATGTCATCATTTCTTCCATTTGCTTTAGCTACTCTATGTTCAAAAGTGAGTTTCAGTATCCCTTCTGATATCCATTTTTGTCTTTTCTTTCTTTCTTGTTTTTTTAAACGTCCTTTTGCTTTCTATGATGTCCTTGATGTCATTCCACAACTCGTCTGGTCTTTGGTCATTTATATTTGATGTGGTCAAGTCTATTCTTGAGATGGTCTCTAAATTCAGGTTGGATATACTCAAGGTCATACTTTGGCTCTTGTGGACTTGTTTTAATTTTCTTCAGCTTCAACTTGAACTTGCATATGAGCAATTGATGGTCCATTCTGCAGTCAACCTTGGCCTTGTTCTGACTGATGATATCGAGCTTCTCCATCTTCTCTATCCACAGATGTAGTTGATTTGATTCCTGTGTATTCCATCTGGCAAGGTCCACGTATATGTTATTGTTTCTTGTTAGGTACTGTTGAATCAGTTCCAACTCATAGCAACCCTATGTACTACAGAACGAAACACTTCCCGGTCCTGCGCCATGCTCACAATCATTGTTATGCTTAAGCCCATTGTTGCAGCCATTGTCAATCCATCTCTTTGAGAGTCTTCCTCTTTTTCACTGACTCTCTACGTTACCAAGCACGATGTCCTTCTCCAGGGACTGATACCTCCGGACAACATGTCCAAAGTATGTAAGACATAGTCTCACCATCCTTGCTTCTAAGGGGCATTCTGGTTGTACTTCTTCCAAGACAGATTTGTTTGTTCTTTTGGCAGTCCAGGGAATATTCAATATTCTTCGCCAAACCACAGTTCAAAGGAGTCAATTCTTCAGTCTTCCTTATTCGTTGTCCAGCTTTCACATGCATATGAGGCGATCGAAAACACCATGGTTGGGTCAGGCACCCCTTAGTCTTTAAGGTGACATCTTTGCTTTTCAACACTTTAAAGAGGTCTTTTGCAGCAGATTTGCCCAATACAACGCGTCTTTTGATTTCTTGACTGCTGCTTACATAAGTATTGATTGTGAGTCCAAATAAAATGAAATCCTTGACAACTTCCATCTTTCCTCCGTTTATCATGATGTTGCTTATTGGTCCAGTTGTGAGGATTTTTGTTTTCTTTATGTTGAGGTGTAATCCATACTGAAGGCTATGGTCTTTGATCTTCATCAGTAAGTGCTTCAAGTCCTCTTCACCTGCAGCAAGCAAGGTTGACTTTGAGGATAGAAATGATGCCAGATATGACATAGAATTTTGCAAGACCAACTACTTATTAATTGCAAATACATTTTTTTTTCCAACAACATAAGGGGCAACTATACAGAACTATACACAACTATCCATGTGTATGTTTATATGTTCCAACTACTGATCTTTCTTCTTTGTTTTCAACTTTTGCATTCCCATAACCAGTAATTATCAATACATCTTGATTGCATGCTTGATTAATTTCAGACTGCAGAAATTACTGGTAAAAATCTTCAATTTCTTCATCTTTGGCATTAGTGGTTGGCACATAAATCTGAACAATAGTCATATTAACTGGTCTTCCTTATAGGTGTATGGATCTTATTCTATCACTGACAGCATTGTCTTTCAGGATAAATCTTGAAATATTCTTTTTGATGATGAATGAGACACCATTCCTCTTCAATTTGTCATTCCCAGCATAGTAGACCATATAATTGTCCAATTCAAAATGGCCAGTACTAATCCATTTCAGCTCACTAATGCCTGGGACAAGGAGCCTTGGTGGTGCAATGGTTAAGGCACTCATCTGCTAACCAAAAAGTCGGTGGTTTGAGACCACCAGCGGCTCCAAGGGAGAAAGATGTGACGGTCTGCTTCCATAGAGATTTATAGCCTGGGAAACCCTATGGGGTCGTTATGAGTTGGAATTGACTTGATGGCAGTAAGTTTGGTTTTTGAAATGCCTAGGATAGCAATCTGTATGCACTCCATTTCATTTCTGACAACTTCCAATTTTCTTAGATTCATACTTAGTACATTCCACATTCTAATTAGTAAATGGATGTTTACGGCAGTTTTCTTATTTAGAATCATGCCACATCAGCAAATGAAGGCCCTGAAAATTTTACTCAGTCTGTGTCATTAAGGTCAACTCTACTTTGAGGAGGCAGCTCTTCCCCAGTTGTATTTTGAGTGCCTTCCAACCTGAGGGGCTCATCTTCTGGTACTATATCAGATAATGTTCTGATGCTATTTATAAGGTTTTCACTGGCCAGTGTTTTAGAACGAGATTGCCAGGTCCTTCTTCTTGATTTGTCTTACTCTGGAGGCACCACTGAAATCTGTCCACCATGGGTGACCCTGCTGGTATTTGAAATGTCAGTGGCATAGCCTGCCAGCATTACCTCAACATGAAGCCACCACATTACAACAAAGTGACAGAGGAGTGGTGGGTTGAAGAGTAGTGGGACTTTAAAAAGCCAATCCACAAACCATCTTCGGAAAGCATCAGTGTTAGTGTAGAATTTGCAGTCCTTGAAATACCTTCATTACTGTGCAAACAGATTTGTACTTGGAGTCTCAATTTTATGGATGAAGAACATAGAGAGGTGAATTATAAATGTGTTTGTCACATAATGGAGCATTGGAATGGCTGATCTTCCCTTTAAAGTTTGAATAAGGATGAATTTCGGAAAATTATGGAACGCATTTTATACACAGAGTAATAACAGATTTTAGTTATGCCAGGAGGAAATAAGACTGAAGCTAGAAATTGCTTCTAATCTATGGATCCATTGGGAGATGGTAGGAAACGTGAGTATGTTGGAGGCTTTATATAATCCTAATCTTTGAGTTCAATTTTCATCTCTTAGTTGTGTTCTTTTAATAGCCATATGTTCAACAACTTAGCCTCCTCTAGTTTTACATCAAACTATAAGGCACCAATAAATGGAGGACACACATTCTGTTGTGAGAGCTTTTCCCCCCAAAATGCCTGGGGTCTGATATTTTAAGTGCATTTGAAGCACCAGATAAGATAGGAAATAACATCCTTCATCAGATCTGCCTGGGTGGTACATGATTAGGCTAGATTTCTGATTGATGCCAACTTTGATAAATCATAAGAGAGCTTTCAGGTAACTCTCTGGACCACACATTGGCAAACTATGGTCATGTGCTCAAGTTTGCTCCCAAGGTCAACTTTCAGTAAACCGAGAGTTGTTATCCATAAGTTTTCCACTGACTAATTTTCAGACTTTGGATCGCAAGGTCTTTCTTTCTAATCTTTCTTAGTCTGGAAGCTCTGCTGAAATCTGAACACCATGGGTGACAATACTGGTATTTGAAATAGTTGTGGCATAGCTTCAGCATCATAGCAACACACAAGCCACCATAGTTTAAAAAACTGACAGATGTATTGCATTGGGCAAATCTGCTTCAAAAATCCTCTTCAAAGTTTTAAAAAATGCAGATGTCACTTTGATGACTGAAGTATGCCTGACCCAAGTCATGGTCTTTTCAATGGCCTCATATGCATGTGAAAGCTGGAAAATGCAAAAGGAAGACAGAAGAAGAATTGATGCTCTCAACATATGGTGTTGGAGAAGACTATTAAATATATCTTGGGCTGCCAAAAAATGAACAAATAAGTAATAGAAAAAAATTCAACCAGAACATTCTGTAGACATGAGAATTGCAAGTCTTCATCTTGTTTACTTTGGACATGTCACCAAGGAAGACCAATCTTTAGAGAAGAACATCCTGTTTGGTAAAGTACACACACACACACACACACACACACACACAACCAAAGCAGTTGCTGTCAAGTCAATTCCAACTCGTAGTGACCCTATAGGATAGAGTAGAACTGTCCCATAGGGTTTCCAAGAAGTGGCTGGTAGATTCCAACTGCTGACCTTTTGGTTAGTAGCTGAACTCTCTTAGCCACTGCACCCCCAGGGCTCAGCAAAAAAGAGGGAAACTCAATGAGATCGATTGATGCAAGGTTGCCACAACAGACTCTAGCATATCAATGATCATGAAAATGGTGCAGAATCGCCGGGCAAAGTTTTTTTCTGTTGTACATGGGGTCTCCATGAGTTGGAGATGACTAGACAGCAACTAACAACAACAGAGTTGTTAACACCACTGGAGTCCTACCTTAATTGCAAATAGAAGTAAAGTGTCTTTTTTTCCTCCCGGCTCTTTTTCTTTGGGCATCTCTCACTTTCTGGTGCATTGCCCCCCACGTCCTGCCTGTGTGTAGTAATTACTGTTTTCCGGACCTCTGCCAGCCTAAGTTCTGCTCTTTTTTCAAATGCCCCACACTTGATGGTGTCCACTTCCTACTTCATATTCTCGGGAATAACTTTCAGGGCTACCTAGAGCAACTACTTTTAGCTTCAGCACTAGGGAAAGCAGTCTGATTATCTGATGTACACACCCTTAGAGATGAAGGTTAAATGAGTTTAACTTTTCCCAAGAATATTTACATTTAATAAAAGGGTCCAAAAGAAGATCAATGAAAGAGAGTCTGTGAGTTGGGGGCACATGTTTGATAGCAGACCAGGAAGGGCATTTACCAGGTTTCCGGGGATCCATCCCTCACCACTGACCTGGAGAGCCGAGGTCAGCAACTTTGCATTCCAGTCCTGAAAAAGGTTGTCTGCTTCTGGACTAGACAATGGCAGTTTTCTCCCGCCTGTTTTCCCATAAAGCCTTATCTAAGCTCAGATTTCTTTATTTCAAGCCTGCAACAGCTGGTTAACCAGAGAACAGTAGGAAGCAAGGAAACTTTACAGTCATTTAACTGATTTTTCAGAGGGTACATGAGTTCTTGATTAGGTATCAGCAACTGATACCTTTATAGTCAAACCTAATTCTTATTTCAGGTTATTTGATTTTCCTCTTAAATCCCTGATCGGTTGTACTTTGCTATGAAAAGTCTAACTAAATATTATGTAATAGTAATACCTTACCTTTATATAGAGTGAGTCAAGGTATTTTCATATCCTACTGTAGTCTTGAAAAGGAGCCCCAGTAGTACAGTGGGTAAGCGTTCCCCTGCTAACCAAAAAACCTGTGGTTCGAACCCACCAGCCACTCCACAAGAGAAAGATGTGGCAGTCTGCTTCCATAAAGATTTACAGTCTTGGAAACCATGTGGGGCAGTTCTACTCTGTCCTACAGGGTCACTACGAGTCAGAATCGATGAGATGGCAACGGGTTTGGTTTTTTGGTTTGGTAGGCTCGAATGTTACTACTTTTTCCTTTCTTTCCAGATGACATATGTTTGTATGGTCTGTTAAAGCTCTTTCCCATTTCCAACAAAACCACATTTCCTCTCAGTGGAATTACTTACAAGCATCTCTCCTGTCTCTTTCTTTCTACTCTTCTTATTTCCATATTATTTCTCTTCTTAGTAAACTTTTACTTTTCAGTATTTCCCTGTATCAAAATATTTGTATAAAAAGCTATCTGCATCTTTCTTTCTTTCTTTCTTTTTAATTCCTCCTTCCTTATCAACAAGACCTGATTGTTTCTTTTCCCTTTTGGTAAACATCTGGTCTCAAAATTATACTTATTTTTTATTTCAAAGCACTTGGTTGTCATCCTACCCTTTTATTTTCTTTACCTCTTCTAAGATTGTGCCTTTTCATTTTAGAAAAAGATCTCTTTAGAGAAAAATCCCCTTCCCACTAGCCTTCTAGTATATGCCATTTGAAACCTACTTGTACATGTAGCTTTTTTATCCTGTCTTACCCCCTGAAATGCAAAAATACCAAATGGCATTGGTTTCCAACTGTAAAATGATTCCATACTGAACATGTCTAGCTCTTCTTCCATGTAGCAATAAATAATGAGCTGCTCTTTTTCAGACTCCTTGGCTCTGCTACTTATGAGGTCATTAATAAAAAGTTCTATATCAACAGGATGATAAACTCTACTAGCCTAAACCATATATAACAAACACACAGAAAAATTAGAAGCATATCTGTTTTCATCAGCCTCATCCTGTCTTCTAACATCAGTTGCAAATCTCCCCCATGGTAATAACGCCCACTGTCTGTTTCCCTCATCACTCCTTCAACGTGTGCCCTTAGGTTTCTCATCAGCCTGTTCTCTGCCTTTCCATTTGCATTTATTCCTCTAACAGTTTCATTATTAAATGGGCTCTTGTTCCAATTTCTCCAGTCTTGTTTTCATCATTTTTTACTATGATGTCCCTTATTTCTGTTATTGCCACTCTGATGTTTTCTAGGTGTCTAAAACTGTGCCTTTCCCTTACACTCTGTCATCTTTGTATTCTACTTCTCTTAGCTTTCGTTGTATTTCCTCATTAGTGGAGTCACTGACTCTGCAGACAGAAGTTCCATGAGCAGCTTCCTTCATTTCCTCCCTCATTGAACATATTTCTCCACTCACTGTTTGAGCCCAGGGATACAGTGATACTGGTAAATAATATGATCATATATGTATTAGGTCTAGCTGGCACTTCATACTTACATGTACTTTGAAAGAGGAAACTATGGTGCTATGGATTGAATTATGTCCCCCCCAAAATATGTGAGGGAATACTAACCCCTATACCTATGGGTGTAGTCCTGTTTAGAAATAGAGTTTTCTTTGTTATGTTAATGAGGCTATATCAGTCTAAAGTGTATCCTAAACCTAATCATTTCTGAGTAAAATAAAAAGCAGAATAGACACAGAGATGAATGAGTGCAAACTGGGAAAGACTGAAGCACATTTGAAGATCACCAAGGAACTCAGGAGTGCCAGGGCTACAGAAGCTGAAAGAAACAAGGATCTTCTCCCCTAGCCAACAAAGAGAGAGGCTTCCCCTTGAGCCAGTGCCCCAAATTCAGACTTCTAGCCTCTAGAGCTGTGAGAAAATAAAATTCTTTTCTTTAAAGCCACCCACTTGTGGTATTTGTGTTAGAAACCCTGGTGGTGCAGTGGTTAAGTGCTATAGGTGCTACCAAAAATGTTGGCAATTCGAATCCACCAGAAGCTCCTTGGAAACCCTATGAGGCAGTTCTACTCTGTCCTATAGGGTTGTTATGAGTTGGAATCAACTTGATGGCAATGGGTTTTTTTTTCACTTGTGGTATTTGTGTTACAATAGCACTAGTAAACTAAGACACATGGTTTATCAAATCCGTCCACTTTCTTGACGCAACTAATTTTTTTTTCATAATATTCCTTAGTTTCACCAACTCTTCCTTTGCCTTAATGATGAAACTCCATGTCTTGTGAATAATCTTGTCAATCGTCTTGGTTTGACTATCAGTGGTGAAGTCACATGAATAACTCAGTACCACTGAGCCTCAGTTTTCTCATTAACTTAAAAAAAAAATGAAAATAATAATCTGTGCTGTCAGACTTATTATCTATTCTGGTATGCCTGGAAACGTTTTATGGTTAGGATTGACTGCCATTCTTAATTATTTTCCTTTTGTCTCTTAAAATTTGATTACTGTATTTTTATGCAAGTAAGTGCTGCTATGCCAATGTTTTTACATGTTGCTGTAAGAAATTAGCATAGCACATTTATGAAAATACCTCTAGTGGAGAGGACGAGGTTGACAAACAAACATAGATGGCACACATTATTTGTATAAAAATATGGTACCGTTAAGTCAATCACTTTACCTGTCTAGCATAGGCCACACATGGAAGACTGATAAAGATGAGCTTTTATTAGAAAGAATCAGTGCTCTCTGGTCACCAAGTCTTTCCTTTCTCTATAGCTTTGTCACAGTTATCAGTGTCAGAGAGGTGATGGCTGCCCTTGACTTGTGTGTCTCTTCCTACTTTCCTTGAAGTCCTGGCATTATCACCTTTCCTTGAAACTGAGGCCATGTCTTTTCTGACTTCTGAAATAATTCTGTGGGAAAAAAAATTCTTAACAGTTTCTAAACTGGAGCTATCTTTATCCATCTATTTTCAGCCGTTTAATGTACAGACTACCCTCTATCTTAAACAGTAAAACATAGCTTTAAAAAGCACATTCATCCTTTTGCTTCCCATTACTTACTTAATCACTTTGATCTGGTCCAGAAAGGCCATGTTTTTCCTTTGACATATGCTATTTTTCTGCTAATTTTTATACAGTCCCCCTCCCCAAACTCCTGCTCCATTATCTGCTTTTGCAAAAGAAGGGCACAAACTTTGCTCTTTAAATCCCTTACTATTAAGGGTTTGCACCATTTTAAACCATCTGGAAATGAGCAGTGGTTCTTGTCTCTTGATCAACCCTTCAAACACTTTTTGAGTCTAGGGTTTACCTGAAGATAATCTCCACATAACCAGAAAAGGCAGTATCTATTGATTTGTGTTCCGGCCTCTTTGGTCCTTAAAATTAAGTCCGTTAGCTGTGATTTGTGGAAATTCATTTACTTCCTGAGGTATCCTTTGAACTTCCAGTCTTTACTTCAGCCTGTCCCTTCCCTTCTTCTTGTTACTCTTCTAGGGAAACTTTTCTTTTTCTTTTTTAAAAATAATACATGACCTTATTTTTTCATTCTTCTTGCCCTTTCCTGTCCTCCTTCCCTCTCTGTGTCCCTCAAACGAAGTCAACTCCCACCCTCTTTCTTTTCCCCAGCAGAAACTATCTACTCCTTTACTTTCTTAGCTTCCTTTGCCTTCTTTCAAACTTTGCATGCCTTGGAAACTCTCCTTAAGCTTACCCTGAAACCTTAATGTGGCTTTATCTGGGTAGATCTTAATTTGCACAACTTGTCTGGTCTTCCCATGCTAGTGTCTTAAAGATGACCAACTGTACCTTTTTCTTTCTCATCACCATAAGCAAATGAAGAAAAAGATTGGCCACAGCCATTGGAATAAGTTGTTTGTAACTAGGGTGCCCATGCTCACTAGCACCTCAATACACTTGCACATAGCCTTCCTGAAGGACAGCATTCAATCTTCTCTTTACTTGAGGTTTTGCTAGATCCTTGTTTCCCACATTGGAGGAACACTTTCCTGATGGTATGTAACACTCAAGTGACCCCTCCATTCTACTTTAGGCCTTGAAAGAATGGTCTAGGTCTTTGGCTACCAGCCATACCACCCAGGTTACAAATAGCAGACACATTTTCCTTCATACCACATGCCTTTGTCACATATATATTCATCAGTACAAACTCTACGCCAGCTTGTCAGTGTAACCAGGACTGTGAACACAACACAGTGTTCTTTACTGGTCACAATTTCTCCCTTACCCTGAAGGGAAAAAACAAAATTTATCTTGAGCCTAGTCAGTAGGATCACTGTGAATAAAAGCAAATTGAGCCATTTTTCATTGGTCACTTCATAAAATAAAAGCGTTACTATGAATGAAAGAATCTGCTTGAATTCTTGCTGCTGCAGTCTTGAAAAACGTGTATCAGAAAAATGCTACCAGGAGCAAATTCAGAACTCTGGGCTTAGAGACAAATCTTGTCCTTAGATGGACATAGATGTCTAAACCTTAAATAGGCTGTCCCACTCACTGATCAGACAAAGGGATACTGCGTGGTTTAAAGTTAAGAAAAGTATGCTTCAGGGTTGTATCCTTTCACCACACTTATTCAGTCTGTATGCTGAACAAATAATCCTAGAAGCTAAACTCTATGAAGAAAAATGTGGCATTGGAATTGGAGGAAGACACATTAACAACTTGCGATATGCAGATAACACAACCTTCCTTGCAGAAAGTGAAGATGGGGCCAGGGCAAAGATGGCAGATTAGTCAGATGCTTCTGGTGGACCCTCTTACAACAAAAACCTGAAAAAACAAGTGATTCTATTATATATGGCAATCTGGGAACCCTGAACATCCAAGGCAGAGTTGAGGAACCAGACTGAGTGGCAAGGAGAGAGAGAGACAGTTTGGAAACAGTGAGGAGTTGCCAGACCTCACCCGGAGAAAGCCTGAGCCTTTCAGGCCTGATCAGCTCGGGGGTAAGTGGTGAGGCGGGCAAGTATTGGTGCTTGGGAGATTTTCCGTACCGGGAGAGACCCAGTGCCAGAGAGTCTACATGGCCACCCAGAACCAGTGAGAAGCAGCTCTGGATAGGCGAAAGATAAGTACGTGTGTACGGCCTACCGCACAGATCAAAAACACCAACCTTAGGGAAAAACCTCTCTCCCATTTACCTCCCCACTCCCTGCTCTGCACCGGGTCCCGGACAGGCTTCAGCAATTGCTGAGTCCCCTGAGCCAGAAGTAGGATCTGTCACATGCCTGGAGCCATTCTCCCTGACTTGGAAAGTGAACAAGTTAACAAATAGGGGAAAAAATAAACTGCTGGCTCCCCTAAGCCAGGAACCAAGGGTAGGTACAGCTCCTTTGCCTAGACACAGGCATAAGGGATCCACGGACTCTGAGTGCCTTACCCCCTGCATAGAATTGTGTGGGCCCATCTCAACAGCGTAGGCCCTCATTACCATAGTACAACAGGGTATATACCAGAAGTCTAACTTCAACTGCTTCAGCTGTGAGATGGCAGGTTCTTGACATTTGACACTGCTCTGCCCATTAAGCAGGGTCTTCACCTACCCACATCAGGGGCCTGAGGACTGGTGGCTCCACCCATGTCACCTAGCCACCTGCAATAGGGACCCATGAATAAGAGGTGCTCCCCAGTCCTTAGACCCAACATCATTAGGTGCTCATAGTCCAGCTGCAAAACCCACCCACCTATGTGCTCTAGGAAACAGGGACATGCCTTCCTCCTGGACACTCGGGGGCAACAGTCAGCCCTTTGCCTTGTTCAGAGTGTGTCCCCCTGCTGCAGCCAGGTGCCTGTGCCTACACCAATCACCAATGCTTATCTAGTAATGTAAGTGAGAGCCTACACCACACACTTGGTGGCTATCTACCTAGGCACCTGAGCTGAATCCATACAGGAGGAGTGAGCAGACTCCTGAGCTCACATAAGTAGTAACAGATCTAACCACCTGGTGACAAGACATTAGAGCTTCAAAGGGCCAATAATCACACTAGCTCATACGAGCAGCCTATGTGGGCATATCAAAACAAAACAAGAAGCTAGGACACAGTAAGTAAACATAAAATAAATAAATATAATAACTTATTGATGGCTCAGAGACAAAAGTCAATATCCAATCCCATAAAGAGGCAATCCATGATGGCTTCAGCAAGCTTCTAAAATAAAGAATCTAGAAATTTTCTAGAGGAGGAAAATTTCTTGGAATTACCCAAGACAGAATACAAAAGATTAATATACAGAACTCTTTAAGAAATTAGGAAGGAAACTAAGCAAAACACAGAACAAGCAATAGAGGAAATTATAAAGATTAGAGAAGAACATAATGACAAATTTAACAGGCTGCAAGAATCAATAGAGAGACAACAATCAGAAATGCAGAAGATTAACAATAAAATTTCAGAATTAGACAACTGAATAGAAAGTCAGAGGAGCAGAACTGAGGCAATGGGAGTCAGAATTAGTGAGACTGAAGATAAAGCACTTGACACCAACTCATTTGAGGAAAAATCAGATAAAAGGATTAAAAAAAAGATGAAGAAATCCCAAGAATTATGTGGGACTCTATCAAGAGGAATAACCTATGAGTGATTGGAGTAACAGCACAGGGGGAATAACAGAAAATACAGAGAGAATTGTTGAAGATTTTTTGGCAGAAAACTTCCCTGATATCATGAAAGATGACAACATAACTATCCAAGATGCTTATCAAACCCCATATAAGGTAGGTCCCAAAAGAAAGTCACCAAGACATATTATAATCAAACTTGCCAAAACCAAAGATAGAGAATTTTAAGAGCAGCTAGGGATAAACAAAAAGTCATCTACAAAGGAGAATCAATAAGAATAAGCTCTGACTACTCAGCAAAAACCATGCAGGCAAGAAAGCAATGGGATGACATATATAAAGCCATGAAGAAAAAAACTGCCAGCCAAGAATTATATATGCAGCAAAACTGTCTATCAAATATGATGGCTAAATTAAGGCACTTCCAGATAAACAGAAGTTTAGGGAATTTGCAAAAACCAAAGCAAAATTACAAGAAATACTAAAGGGAGTCCTCTGGTTAGAAAATCAGTAACATCAGATAACAACCCAAGACTAGAACATAGGACACAGCAACCAGATATCAATCCAGATAGGAAAGTCACAAAAGTAAATCAAACCTAAAACACTGAAAATAGGGAAACAGATGTCAATATGTAAAACATGACAACATTAAAACAAAAAAAGAGGGACTTAAAAAATGTAGACATAGATTTTTTCATTTGGAGAAGAAGTCAAGGTGATAAAAAGAAATAAAAGACTGGTATAAACTTAGAAAAACAGGGGTAAATATTAAGGTAACCACAAAGAAAACTAACAATCCTACAACTCAAAATAAAAAAACTAGAAAAATATAAAGACTTAGCAAACACGAAATTAACAATAATGAAAAAAATGAAAAGAAAACACGTTAAAAAAAGACTCAGCACAGAAAATTAAGTGGAACAAAAAAACTGAACAACACACAAAAAAGACAACAAAATGACAGCACTAAACTCATACCTATCAACAATTACGCTGAATGTAAATGGACTGAATGCACCAATAAAGAGACAGAGAGTGGCAGATTGGATTGAAAAATGATCTGTCTATATGCTGCCTACAAGAGACACACCTTAGACTTAAAGACATAAACTAAAACTCAAAGGATGGAAAAAAAATATATCAAGCAAACAACACTCAAAAAAGAACAGGTGTGGCAATATTAATCTCTGACAAAATAGACTTTAAAGTAATATCCACCAGAAAGGATAAGCAAGGACACTATATAATGATTAAAGGGTCAGTACACCAGGAGGACATAACTATAATAAATATTTACGCACCCCATGACAGGGCTTCAAAATACATAAAACAAACTCCAAAAGTACTGAAAAGAGAGATAGACAGCTCCACAATAGTAGTAGGAGACTTCAACACACCACTTTCAGTGAAGGACAGAACATCCAGAAAGAAGCTCAACAAA
>NW_004443976.1:4665739-4666852 GCF_000243295.1 Trichechus manatus latirostris
CAGAATACTATGAAAAATTGTACTCTAACAAATTTGAAAACCTAGAGGAAATGGACAAATTTCTAGAAACTCACTACCTACCTAAATTAACAGAAACAGAGGTAGAACAACTAAATAAATCTATAACAAAAGAAGAGATTGAAAAGGTTATTAAAAAACTCCTCCCCCCCAAAAAAAACAAAACAAAACAACAACAAAAAATAAATAAATAAAAACCTGCCCTGGATGGCTTCACTGGAGAATTCTACCAAACTTTCAGAGAAGAGTTAACACCATTACTACTAAAGGTATTTCAGAGCATAGTAAAGGATGGAATACTCCCAAAATGATTCTATGAAGCCAACATAACACTGATACCAAAACCAGGTAAAGGCACCACAAAAAAAGAAAATTACAAACCACTATCCCTCATGAACATTGATGCAAAAATCCTCAACAAAGTTCTAGCCAATAGAATTCAGCAACATATCAAAAAAATAATTCACTATGATCAAGTGGGATTTATACCAGCTATTCAGGGATAGTTCAACATTAGAAAAACAATCAATATAATCCATCACATAAATAAAACAAAAGACAAGAACCACATGAATTTATCAATCGATGCAGAAAAGGTATTTGACAAAGTCCAACACTCATTCATCATAAAAACTCTCAACAAAATAGGAATAAAAGGGAAATTCCTCAATATAAGTAAGGGTATTTATACAAAGCCAACAGTCAACATCATCCTAAGTCTCCTCAAGTGGAGACTTTGAAAGCATTGCCCTTGAGAACGGGAACCAGACACAAATGCCCTTTATCACCACTCTTATTCAGCGTTGTGCTGGAGGTCCTAGCCAGAGCAATTAGGCTAGAAAAAGAAATAAAATGCATCCCAATTGGTGGGGAAGAAGTCAAAGTATCTCTATTTGCAGATGATATGATCTTATACACACAAAGCCCCCATGAATCCACAAGAAAACTACTGGAACTAATAGAAGATTTCAGCAAAGTTTCCGGATACTAGATAAATATACAAAAATCAGTTGGATTCCTTCACACCAACAAAGAGAACCTCGAAGAGGAAATCACCAAATCAATACCATTTACAATAGCCCCCAAGAAGATAAA
>NW_004443976.1:4667126-4687768 GCF_000243295.1 Trichechus manatus latirostris
AAAGTTGGAGGCCTCACACTACCTGATTTTAGAACCTATTATACCACCACAGTAGTCAAAATAGCCTGGTACTGGTACAACAACAGATACATAGATCAATAGAAAATAATTGAGAATCCAGACACAAATTCATCCACCTATGAGCAGCTGATATTTGACAAAGGCCCAAAGTCCGTTAATTGGGGAAAAGACAGTCTCTTTAATAAATTCTCCTGGCATAACTGGATATTCATCTGCAAAAAACTGAAACAAGAGCCATACCTGACACCATGCACAAAAACTAACTCAAAATGGATCAAAGACTTAAATATAAAGTCAAAAACAATAAAGATCATAGAAGAAAAAATAGGGACAATGTTAGGAGCCTTAATACATGGCATAAACACAATAGGAACCATAAGTAACAATGCACAAGCACCAAAAGGAAGACTAGATAACCGGGAGCTCCTAAAAATCAAACACTTATGCTCATCAAAAGACTTCACCAAAAGAGTCAAAAGACAATCTACAGACTGGGAAAAGAATTCTGGCTATGACAAATCCGATCAGAGTTTAATCTCTAAAATCTACAAGATATTGCAAAATTTCAACAACAAAAAGACAAATAATCCATTTAAAAAATGGGCAAAGGATATGAACAGGCACTTTGCCAAAGAAGATATTCAGGCAGCTAACAGACACATGAAGAAATGCTCACAATCATTAGCCATTAGAGAAATGCAGATCAAAACCACAATGAGATATCATCTCACCCAAAGAGGTTAGCATTAATCCAAAAAACACAAAATAATAAATGCTGGAGAGGTTGTGGAGAGACTGGACCACTTATACACTGTTGGTGGGAATGTAAAATGGTACAACAAATTTGGTTTCCTTAAAAATCTAGAAATAGAAGTACCATCTGATATAGCTATGCCGCTCCTTGGAATATATCCTAGAGAAATAAAAGCCATCACACAAATAGATATATGCACACCCATGTTCATTGCAGCACTGTTCACAATAGTAAAAAGATGGAAACAGCCTAGGTGTCCATCAACCGATGAATGGAGAAACAAATTATGGTATATCCACACAATGGAATATTATGTAATGATAAAGAACAAAGATGAAGCCAGGAAACATCTTATAACATGGAGGAATCTGGAGGGCATTATGCTGAGTGATTCATTCAGTCTTAGAAGGACAAATATTGTATAAGACCACTATTATAAGAACGCAAGAAAAGGTTTAAACACAGAAGAAAACATTCTTTGATGGTTACGATGGTAGGAATGGAGGGTGAGGGTTATTTACTAACTAGATAGTGGACAAGAATTATCTTAGGGGAAGGGAAGGACAGCACACACTACAGAAGAGGTCAGCACAACTGGATTAAACCAAAGCTAAGAAGTTTCCTGAATACAATGTAACACTTTGAGGGACAGAGTAGCAGAGGACCATGCTTCCGAGGGACATCTAGGTCAATTGGCATAACAATGCTTATTAAGAAAATGTTCTGCATCCTGCTTCGGTGAGTGGTGTCTGGGGTCTTGAAGGCTTGCAAGCGGCCATCTAAGATGCATCAATTGGTCCCAACCACCTGGAGTAAAGGAGAATGAAGAACACCAAAGACACCAGAAAAGTATTAGCCCAAGAGACAGAAAGGGCCACGTAAACCAGAGACTTCATCAGCCTAAGACTAGAAGAACCAGATGGTGCCCGGCTACCACCAATGATGGCCCTGACAGGGAACACAACAGAGAGTCCCTGATGGAGCAGGAGAAAGGTGAGGTGCAGAACTAAAATTCTAGTAAGAAGACCAGACTTAATGGTCTGATTGGAGGAACCCCAGAAAGCATGGCCCCCGGATTCTCTATCAGCCCAGAACTGAAATAATGTCTGAGGCCAACTCTTCAGACGGGGATTGGACTGGACTGTGGGACATAAAGTGATGCTCCTGAGGAGTGTGCCTCTTAGCTTAGGTAGATACAGGAGACTGAACGGGCTGCTTCTGTATGGGGGTGGGATGGGAAGGCAGAGAGGGTTAGGAGATGGTTGGATGGACATGAGGAATCAGGAGTGGAGGGGGGAGTGTGCTGTCAGTGTGGGGAGAGCAATTGGAGTCACATGACAATGTACATATAAATTTTTGTATGGGGAAAAAGATTCACAGCTGCTATTTGGAAACCCTATGGGGCAGTTTTACTCTGTTCTATTGGGTAGCTGTGAGTTGGAATCAACTCAATGGCAACAGGTTTTTGGATTTTTGGTGGGGATTATGACTTTTTTCATCAAATAAACACAATACTATTTGTTTTACTATTAAAAAAAAAGGAACATGCACACTCTACAAGCTCTAGCATCTACACAGAAAGGAAACATTCTAGCCTTTGACTGTTTGTCACGTGGTCATCTATGTTATATATTGCCTGAATTATAACTAGTAGTATATCAGTTAGAGCACTTTTTTAGTTCCAATTATCAGTTTATGAACTGCCTTAGTCTCTTAATAAGAATCACAAGATCCAATTCTTATACTCCACTGGTCTCACCCCTTGGGGAGCAAGGGAGAAAGAACAGAACAGGATACAAGGAAAAGATTTGTCCAAAGGACTAAGGTACCACAGCTACCAAGGCCTCCATCAGACTGAGTCCAGTACAGCTAGATGGTGCCCGGCTACCACCAGTGACTGCTCTGACAGAGATCACAACAAAGGGTCCTGGACAGAGCTGGAGAAGGATGTAGAACAAAATTCTAATACACATAAAAAGACCAGACTTACTGGCCTGACAGAGACTGAAGAAACCCCAAGAGTATGGCCCCCGGACATCCTTTTAGCTCAGTGGTGAAGTCACTCCCGAGGTTCACTGTTCAGCCAGGGATTGGACAGCCCCATGAAACAAAACAGGACTTATGAGGCACAGCAGTCCAGGGACAAGGACTAGAAGGCAGGAGGGGACAGAAAAGCTTGTGGTAGGGAACCCAAGGTTGAGAAAGGACCGTGTTGACATGTCATGGGGTTGTTAACCACTGTTATAGGGCAATCTGTGTACTGTTTAATGAGAAACTATTTGTTCCATAAACCTTCATCTAAAGTACAATAAAAAAAATTAAAAAAAAAAAGAAAGTGTTGAAGCACTTACTGATGAGGATCAAAGACTACAGCCTTCAGTATGGATTACTCCTCAACATAAAGAAAACAAAAATCCTGATAACTGGGAGAGCTGAGCCAACATGACACTATAGACAGACGCACCACGCTGCCCCTCCGCAGTAAAGACCTGAAGAACTAAGTAAAATAGAGACAAACGTCAATCTTGGAACCCTAAGCTTCAAATGCAGAGATAAAGAACTCAACCAAGCATAGAATGGAATAAGAAACTGACAGAGAACAGAGAGCAAAGAAAGTTATGAGCAGAGGTCCCCTATCAGCTAACCTGGCATGGATCCACCATCTTGGACTCCTGATGGAGATCGGTGGACAGGGCATACAAGAAAGCAGATTTATGGAGTTCCCAACAGGAGACAGAGCACCCGGTAACCAGCGATACAGACTTTCTTACCCCCCAGCCTTGCCTCCCCCTGGTCTACCTTTGCTGCTTTCTGGCGAGCCTATCTGCCACTTCCCAGCTGGCAGATCCACAGCTTCTCGTCAGGCCAATCCTCTGCTTATAGGCGGGCCACAATTGCTGCATGGGAGGTGCAAGTTCTATGCTGCCCAGATTCACCCTGCCCATGTCAGCTGGCTTCTTCAGTGCCATTTCTTTGTTGCTGGTGTTACTTTTTTTGGCCTCTTTTGGTTTCTTACTTGCCTCTCATCTCCTTCCCCTCTTTCTCTTGAATACCTGACTCTGTGTGCCATCTTTGCTTCTTCTTGACAGGCTGTGAAGTATGGCTTAGGTGGGAAACTGCTTCCTCGGTCTGCGCCGCCACATTGGTGGTATCCCTGGGGGCTTTTTCTTTTTTTCTTTTTTTGTTTGTTTGTTTTCGCTTTCTTTTTTCCTTTGTATTTTTACTCATTTCTGGGTTTCTATCTCTTTGTACTACTTTCTTTTCCTGTCTCCTGAATACCTGGCACTGTGTATCATCTCCACGCTTTCTAGCTGGGCTGTACTGCATATCTTGGGAGGTGCTTCCCCTGTCCGTGCAGTTGCACCAGTGGGATCCCTGGGGACATTTTTTTTTTAAATTTAATTATTTTTTAATTTTTATTTCATTTTAAAATTTTTTTCTCATTTTTTTCTTTTTGTTTTTCTTCATTTTTCAGTTTCTCATCTCTTCACTCCAACAGCAGTCTCCCGCAGCACTTTTTTTGTCTCCTGCTTCTCTTTCCTCTTTCTCTTCTATCCCATACCCAACCTAGCTCCACATATCACAACCTCCCCCTCACCCCCTCCCTCCTGCTTATCTGCAGTGTGTGCTGAACATTGTAGTCCGAAGCAGCACAGGCACAGCCTACCAGAACCTGCTCCGCATTGACCCCAGCTCACCTTGTCGGCACCAGTACATGCCACAAACAACCCATCCCAGGCCCCCCCCTTCAGCTGGACCTGCCCTGCTGCACCATAGCTGAGCAATTGGCCCTGCCCTTTGGACAAGGAGGTGAAAAATATTGTGTCCACAGATCAGCAAACAACAAAGAATACACAGCCTGCCTGCTCAGACAAAAAAACAAACACAAAAAACAGGATGAAACAAACTAATCTACAATCAAGAAACAAAGAAAATAACTACTGAATGTCCTGAACACAGCAGACATTATCAAAACCTATAAAAGACCAGGACAGGGTGGTTCCAGAAGGCATTCAAAATAAAATACCAGATGACTTTCCAGTAGAAGAAAAGGCAGTGGAACTACCTGATAGGGAATTCAAATCTCTAATATTCAGAGCTATCCAAGTGTTGAAGGATAATGCAGACAAACATAAGGAAAAAATAGACAAATTCATGGAAAATACAGACCAAAAAATGGAAGAATTCAGGAAAGTAATACAGGAACAAAATGCCAAAATAAATTCAAAACTAGAAATCATACAAAAACAACAATTAGAAATCCAAAAAATAACAAGATTTCCAAAATGGACAGCATCATAGCAGGACTGAGGAAAAAGTCTGAAAAAATGGCAGACAGGATCAGCAAAACTGAAGACAAAAACTTGGATGCAACTCTGAGGAAAAATCAGAAAAGAATGAGGAAAAATGAAGAAACCCTGAGAATTATGTGGGATACAATCAAAAGCAAAAATCTGTGAGTGATCGAAGTTCCAGAACAGGAGGAGAAAACAGAAATCACAGACAGGATCATTGAAGAACTGCTGACAGAAAACTTCCCCAATACCATGAAAGATGAAAAGCTGACCATCCAAGAAGCTCAATGTACCCCATATAGGATAGACCCCAAAAGAAAATCACAAAGGCATATCATAATCACACTCGCTAAAACCAAAGACAAAGAATCCTGAGAGCAGCTCAAGAAAAAAATGAAGTCACATACAGAGGGGAAACAATAAGACTAAGCTCTGATTACTTGGCAGAAACCATGCAGGCAAGAAGGCAATGGGATTATATATATAAAACCTTGAAAGAAAAAAATTGCCAACAAGAATAATATATCCTGCAAAACTCACATTCAAATATGATGGTGAAATTAGGACACTTCTAGATAAACAGAAATTAAGGGAATATATAAAAACCAAACCACACTTACAAGAATTATTAAAGGAAGTCCTTTGGTTTGAGAACAAACATCAGATCACAGCCTGAATCTAGGACACAAGATAGCACCAGCCAGATACCAACCTAGGAAATGAACTCCCAAAGACTATTCAAAACCAAAAGATTTACAACAGGGAACCAGAGAGGTTAATCTGCAAATGACAACAATGTGAAAACAATAAAAGAGGGAATAAACAGTGTAGGTATAGAATTTTCTAATTCAGGGGAAGGCAAGGTGATTCCAAGTAATAATAGACTGGTTCACACTTAGAAAGATAAGGACAAATTTCAAGGTAACCATGAAGAAAGTTAACAAACCACTCATCAAAGTAAACGAGAAAAACATAAAGTTTCAGTAAAAACAAACTCTACACAAACAAAATAAATGAAAGAAAATCCACAAACAAAAGGAATTCAGCACAAAAGAGTAAGAGGAACAAGGAAATCATCAGCACCACAGAAAAAAGCACTATAAAATGACAACAATAAATTCTCATCTATCAAGAATTACACTAAATGTAAATGGCCTAAATGCACGCATAAAGAGGCAGAGAGTGACAGAATGGATTAAAAAAAACAGGATCCATCAATATGCTGTCTACAAGAGACACACCTTATAAATAAAGACATAAATTTATTAAAAATCAGAGGATTAAAAAAAATATATCAAGCAAACAGCCACCAAAAAAGAGCAGGATTGTCAATGCTAATCTCAGATAAAATAAAATTTTAAACAAAATCCACCATAAAAGACAAAGAAGCACACCATATTATGATTAAAGGGATGATCTAGCATGAAGACATAACCATAAAAATATCTACACACCCAATAACAGGGCTCCAAAATACATAAAACAAACTTTAACAGCACTGAAAAGAGAAATTGACAGTTCCACAATAACAGTAGCAGACTTCAACACACCACTCTCAGTAAAGGACAGAACATCTAGAAAGAAACTCAACAAAGATACAGAAGATCTAAAGGCCACAATCAGCCAACTTGAACCCATAGACACATATAGAACACTCCACCCAACAGCTGCAAAGTACACATTCTTTTCCAAAACAAATGGAACGTTCTCCAGAATAGACCACATATTAGGCCACAAAGCAACCCTCAACAAAATACAAAACACTGAGATAATACAAAGTATCTTCTCTGATCACAATGCCATCAAGGAAGAAATTAACAACAGGAATAGCAAGGAAAAAAATCAATTACATGGAAACTAAATAACACCCTGCTTAGAAACCACTGGGTAATAGAAGAAATCAAAGATTGAATCAAAAAAATTCCTAGAATCAAATGAGAATAAAAAAACATCATACCAAAACCTTTGGGACACAGCAAAAGCAGTCACCAGAGGTCAATTTATAGCAATAGATGCAGACATCAAAGAAGAAGAAAGGGACAAAATTAAAACATTAGCTACACAACTTGAACAAACAGAAAGAGAACAGCAAAAGAAGCCCACAGCCACCAGAAGAAAAGAAATAATAAAGATCAGAGCACAAATAAATGAAATAGATAATGGAAAAACAATAGAAAGAATCAACAAAACCAATAGTTGGTTATTTGAAAGGATCAACAAAATTGACAAACCACTAGTCAAACTGGCAAAAGAAAAACAGGAGAGGACACAAATAACTCAAATAAGAAATGAAATGGGGGACATTACAACAGACCCAACTGAAACAAAAAGGATCATAACAGAGTACTATGAAAAACTATCCTCCAACAAATTTGAAAATCTAGAGGAAATGGCAGATTTCTAGAAACACACTACCTAACCAAACTATCACAAATTCATGTGGAAAATCTGAACAGACCCATAACAATAGAAGAGATTGAAACAGTAATAAAAAAATTCCTCCCCCCACCCCCCGAGAAAAAAAGCCCTGGCCCAGATGGCTTCACTGGAGAATTCTACCAAACATTCACAGAAGAGCTTACACCAGTACTACTCGAACGATTTCAGAACATAGAAATAGAAGGGATACTTCCAAATTCATTCTGTGAAGGCAGCATAACCCTGATACCAATCCAGACAAAGACACCATAAAAAAGAAAATTACAGACCAATATCTCTCATGACTATAGATGCAAAAATTCTCAACAAAATTCTAGCCAGTAGAATTCAGCATCATATCAAAAAAAAATAATACACCACGACCAAGTAGGATTCATACCAGGTATGCAAGGATGGTTAAACATTAGAAAATCAATCAACATAATCCACGAGGAAAATAAGATAAAAGAATCCTATGATCATCTCAATTAACACAGAAAAGGCATTCCACAAAGTTTAACACCCATTCCTGTTAAAAACTCTCAATAAAATAAATATAGAAGAGAAATTCCTCAACATAATAAAGGACATCTATACAAAAGCAACAGACAACATCATTCTTAATGGAGAGAGGCTGAAAACATTCTCCTTGAGAACAGGAACAAGATAAAGATGTCGTTTATCACTACTCTTATTTAACATTGTGCTGGAAGTCCTAGCTAAAGCAGTAAGGCAAGAAAAAGAAATAAAGGGCATCAAAATTGGCAATGAAGAAGTAAAACTGTCCTTATTTGCAGATGATATGATACTATATATAGAAAATCCAAAAGACTCCACTACTGGAACTAATAGAAAGATTCAGCAGAGTAGCAGGATACAAGATAAACATACAAAAATTAGTTGGATTCCTATACACCAATAAAGAGAACAATGAAAAGGAAATCAGGAAAACATTACCATCTAAAATAGTCCCTAAATAAATGAAATGCTTAATAATCAATCTAACCAGGATGTAAAAGACCTATACGAAGAAAGCTACAAAACACTACTACAAGAAACCCAAAGAGATCTACATAAATGGAAAAATATACCATGCTCATGGATAGGTAGACTCAACATTGTGAAAATGACAATTCTATCCAAAGCAATTTACAAATACAATGCAATCCCAACCCAAATACCAACAAGATTCTTTAAAGAGATGGAAAAAACAATTATTAACTTTATATGGAAAGGGAAGAGGCCCCAGATAAGTAAAGCACTTTTGAAGAAGAAGAATAAAGTAGGAGGACTTACACTACCTGACTTCAGAACCTACTCTACAGCTACGGTAGTCAAAACAGCCTGGTACTGGTACGATGACAGATACATTGACCAATGGAACTGAATCAAGAACGCAGATGTAAATCTATCCACCTACAGTCACCTGATCTTCAACAAGGGCCCAAAGTCCATCAAATGGGGAAAAGACACTTTTTAACAAACGGTGCTGGCAAAACTGGATGTCCATCTGAAAAAAACTGAAACAAGACCCATATTTCACACTATACACAAAAACTAATTCAAAATGGATCAAAGACCTAAATATAAAACCCAAAACTATAAAGATTATAGAAGAAAAATTGGGATAAATGCTAGAGACCCTAATACATGGCATTAACAGGATACAAACCATAACTAACAACCTAAAACTCTGGAAGATAAGCTAGATAACTGGGATCTTCTAAAAATTAAACACTTAAAATGCTCATCAAAAGACTTCACCAAAAAAGTAAAAAGAGAACCTACAGACTGGGAAAAAAAAAAAAAATTGGCTATTACAAATCCTACAAAGGTCTAATCTCTAAAATTTGCAGGAAATCCAACACCTCTGCAACAAAAAGACAAATAATTCAATTAAAAAATGAGCAAAGAAATGAGAAGACATTCAAGCACCTAACAGACACATGAGGAGAGGCTGACGATCGCTAGCCATCAGAGGAATGCAAATCAAAACCACAATGAGATACCATCTCACCCCAGCGTTACTGGCGCGAATAAAAAAAACAGAAAATAACAAATGTTGGAGAGGCTGCGGGGAGATTGGGAAATCTTATGAACGTGCTGGTGGGAATGTAAAATGGCACTACAGTTTGGGAAAACAATATGGTGCTTCCTTAGAAAGCTAAAAACAGAAATACCATATGATCCAGCAATCCCACTCATAGGAGTATATCCTAGAGAAATAAGAGCCGTCACACGAATAGACATATGCACACCTATGTTCATCGTAGCGTTGTTCACAATAGCAGAAAGATGGAAACAAAGTAGATGCCCATCAACAGATGAAAGGATAAACAAACTTTGGCACATACACACAATGGAGTACTACACAATGATAAAGAACAATGATGAATCTGCAAAGCATCTCACAATATGGATGAATCTGGAGGGTATTGTGCTGAGTGAAATAAGTCAATCACAAAAGGACAAATATTGTATGAGACCTCTACTATGAAAACTCATGAAAAGGTTTACACACACAAAAAAAACAATCTCTGATGGTTCCGAGGGAGGGGAGTGGTGGGGATGGAAAAACCCTAAACAGACAATAGATAAGCGGTAACTTTCATGAAGGGTAAGAAAGTACACAATACTGGGGAAGCCAGCACAACTTGTTCAGGTTAAGGTCATGGACACTCCCTGGATGAATCCAAACTCCCTGAGGGACTGAATTACTGGGCTGAGGGCTGTGGGGACCATGGTCTCAGAGAACGTCTAGCTCAATTGGCATAACAGAGTTTATAAAGAAAATGTTCTACATTCTACCTTGGTGAGTAGTGTCTGGTGTCTTAAAAGCCTGTGAGCAGCCATCTAAGATACTCCCTGGTCTCACCCCTTTGGGAGCAAGGGAGAAAGAAGAAAACAAGATACAAGAGAAAGATTAGTCCAATGGCCTAATGGGCCACAACTACCACAGCCTCCACCAGACTGAGTCCAGCACAACCAGATGGTGCCCGGCTACCACCACTGACTGCTCTGACAGGGATCACAACAGAGGGTTCTGGACAGAGCTGGAGAAAAATGTAGAACAAAATTCTAACTCACAAAAAAAGACCAGACTTACTGGCCTGACAGAGACTGGAGAACCCTGAGAATATGGCCCCTGGACACCCTTTTAGCTCAGTAATGAAGTCACTCCTGAGGTGCACCTTTTAGCCAAAGATTAGACAGGCCCATATGACAAACGGAGACTAATGGGGCACGTTGGCCCAAGGGCAAGGGCTAGAAGGCAGGAGGAGACAGGAATGCGGGTAATACGGAACCCAAGTTCAAGAATGGACAGTATTGACATGTTATGGGGTTGTTAACCAATGTCATAAAGCAATATGTGTACTAACTGTTTCATGAGAAGTTAGTTTGTTCTGTAAACCTTCATCTAAAGTACAATAAAAAAAATCCTCACAACTGGACCAATAATCAACACAATGATAAATGGAGAAAAGATTGAAGTCGTCAAGGATTTCATTTTACTTGGATCCACAATCAACACGCATGGAAGCAGCAGTTAAGAAATCAAATGACGCATTGCATTGAGCAAATCTGCGGCAAAGACCTCTTAAAGTGTTAAAAAGCAAAGATGTCACTTTAAGGGTAAGGTGCACCTGACCAAGTCATGGTGTTTTCTATTGCCTCATATGCATGCGAAAGCTGGACAATGAATAAGGAAGACCGAAGAGGAACTGACACCTTTAAGTTGTGATATTGGCAAAGAATATTGAATATACCATGGAATGTACTGCCAAAAGAATGAACAAATCTATCTTGGAAGAAGTACAGCCGCCAGAATGCTCCTTAGAAGCAAGGGTGGCGAGACTACATCTCACATACTTTTGACGTGTTATCAGGAGCGACCAGTCCCTGGAGAAAGACATCATGCTTGGCAAAGTAGAGGGACAACGAAAAAGAGGAAGATCTTCAATGATATGGATTGACACAGTGGCTGCAACAATGGACTCGAGCATAATAACAATTGTAAGGATGGCGCAGAACTGGCCAGTGCCCAATCTGCTTGGATATTGTGCTCAAATTCTAAGAATTAATCTTGTTTTTTTTCTTCTGTTACTAAGCTCCCATCTTGTAATCCCACCCAGTAGCTAAGTGTTGTCTGCTACCTCTATAGATGGGTTTTAGTCTTTCTACCTTCTTCTCCCAGAAACCCGAGAATCAGGAGTTATGCCCAAACCCATCTTTTGACTACATTCTTGATATCTACTGCCAGACCTTCCTTGCTTTTATCCACCAAAGCAGGTCAGGATATCTAGTCTTCTATTTGAATTCACCCAAACATCTGCTCTATTCCTCTATTGTTTTTGTTGTTAGTTGCCATCTAGTCGACTCAGACTCATGGCGACCTTACGTACAACAGAATTAAACCTTGCCCGGTCCTGTGCCATCTTCATGTTTGTTGTCTCTTCAAGTAATATATCTTCCAGTAATATATCTAATAATGTTTTGCTATGATCCATAAAGTTTTCATTGGCTGATTTTTGGCAGTAGATCACTCGGCCTTTCTTCCTATTTGATCTTAGTTAGTCTGGAAGTTCCATGAAACCTGCCCACCATGGGTGACTCTGCTAGTATTTGAAATACTGATGGCACAGCTTTCACCATCACAGCAACGCATAATCCACCACAGTACAACAAACTGGCAGATGGGTGGTGACTTATTCTTGTAGGCTGTATTATTTTATCATCTTGGTGATTTCCTTGCTGGTCCTTTCTAAAAGGCAAGGTAAGTCTAGTTATAAAGAACTTGTTCCAATGGCTGTGACCCCTCTATTTCTTCATAAATTGTCTAAGACAAACCATTTTTCTCTTTTGATTGGAGCATCTTGCTTCAAGGAACTTTAAGGGTAGCCTTTGTGGCTTTGGTTCCTCCCAATTTTAATTGATAGGCCCTGGGTGGCTGTTGTTTCTGCTAAAGGGTCTTCTTGAGGAAATTTCCAGACTACATAGATAGAAGGTGTTTTTTTTTTTTTTTTTTTTTCTGTCCTTGCCTGCCTTCTTGGTGGATTTACCATGAAGCTAATACAGATAATCCTTGACTTCCGATATGTTTGGGGTATGATGAACTGCACTTAAGACAGTCCTTTTTATTTATTTATTTTTTGGTACATCTTATTGTTAGTACTATGTACTACATACAATGTTGTAGTACATAATTTGCTGATGTCATCATATTTATAAGTTTATATGTAATGTTTCCAATCCCCAAAGACAAATAAAGATCAGATTTATAAAGATACTACTAATAAAAGACAATAATAATGAAAACTAAAAAAAAAGAAACAAAAACAAGGTATTCAACTTAGGTCAGAACGGACTTAAGACATGGTCATCAGAAGGAACCCTGTCGTGAGCTGGGGACTACTTGTAAAGCTCAAACCTTAGACTGGTACAAGTCTTTCAAAGTCTTTATCCCATTTTATATTTGTGGTTTTGTATTATTTTTCTTAAAGAACCCCAAAAATGGTATAAGCTTTAGACCCCACAAAACCTGCATCCACTTCTGTTTGCATGATTCCTGCTGAAGACAAATTTGAAACATCAACAGGATATAATCTCTTTCCTCTTATCCCTTTCTTGATTAGTGCATCCAGATTTCCATTCTTTCCCACCTCCTCCAGTCCCTCTTCCTCATTCTGATCATTTGCCACAAATACCTGTAACTTGACAAAGGGAGGCTTATGGACCTGTGTACGAAATGAATGGCAAGCCAACACAACGTGAGATATCATTCTATCAGCTTCATTTGAAAGAATGATAATGATGCATTTTAATCTTAGCTGGTAGCATCAGATAAAACTGATCAGTACAGGCCTAAATCCATGGCGACTAGGGAAGTTAGGTATGTTAATACAACGCAAGTCAACTACATCCTTGTTAGACCCTCCTGAGGCTATTTTATAATATTTTTTTTTTCCCCTGAGAATGAGTGTAGATTATCAGTTAAGAGCAGGAACCCTCAAGGTAGACAGCACAGGTTTAAATTCTAGTCTTGCCAATTACTAATTATGTGACTCTGGGAAATTTCAGATTAATTTTCTAATCTGAAAAGAGGATGATAATTATAGCACTCACAGCATAGGGTTGTTATGAGGACTAAATTATGTGACATGCTTGTATCTATGCCTGGCACACATATATAAGTACTACACAGGTTTTAGCTCTTATATTAGCTATTATTTATGAGACTTATCATCATACTCTTTTGGCTCTAAAAAATGACTACAGTATGTATGAATATGTTTGCATACATGTGCATGAGGTCTGTGCTCTTCCAGGCCTCTTTGCACAGAGATTATAAACTTTGGAAAATTGCATTAAATTTTAAGATTATTTTAACTTGAAATTAGAAGACTACGTTGAAGTTTCCAAATCCTAAAGTTCTGTAACAACTAATTAGAAGTGGGAAGGAGAAAGGAGTAATTGAAAACCACTAATGGAGTCTTCATCATTTCATAGTTATGTCTCGCTATTTTTTTGCAGAAAAAAATCACAGGAAGGAGGAAGACCATCTAGGTTTCCCAGTGATAAGTCAGCCAACAGAAGGAAAACACTCGTGGTTACCTTGTAGAGTGATTCATGGATCTCCCTGTTTCAAGGCTGTGAGAATCTGTGAGATGTAGCCCCTAAGAGCCTCAGGACCTGAGGTTGTGTTCATGTCTAACACTATCTGTGACGTTTTATAAATCCTTGGGCCTCTCTGAGTCTCATTTGCTCATCTGTGAGATGACTTTGATGGCTCCTAATAGCTCTAAGCAAGTATAAATTCACGTTTCATCAAACTGATTGCTTGTAGAATCCTACTGATAACACATTTCATTGTAGAATACTCTAGGGTTTGCACAAATCTTTTGTAGGCACAGATTATTATTATTCAGTATTCAATTCATGCACATAAAGGTGGATATTTCTGTGTTTATCACTGAATGTTCCTGATAGTACCTAAGTTCAATGACACTTCCTCACTAATACTTTGTAAAAACATGAAGAGTATTATCCCTAGTTAAAAAAAAATCATTATCATGGGCACAAAAGGCCTCGTAAATTTAGGAGACTATGCCACATCCACTTCTGCCATCTACTAACGTATAAACAACTTATATTCATATTTTACATTTTTTATTGAGAGAGGAAACCAAGACAAAAACCAAACCCATTGCCTTTGAGTTGATTCTGACTCAGAGTGACCCTAAAGGACAGAGTAGAACTGCCCCATAGTGTTCCCAAGGAGAGGCTGGTGGATTCGAACTGCTGATCTTTTGGTTAGCAGCCACATGCTTAACCATTGTGCCACCAGGGCTCTGCTGAAGTTTAAAAATATACGAATTTTTCAAGGGATAAGTTTCAGGGGGAAAAAAAAGTTTAACTAGCCTAACTAGAGATGATTTTCATATGAGCAACCTCAATAACCATAGAAACTAGGTTTATCAAACTAGGAGGCTCTTTACCAGAATTCCTTGAGGTAATGGAATCAATCGATAGTTATACAGCTGCAAAATCTCAACATGATGAAAATGGTCTTTAAAAGCAATTCCAAAGGATGAAGGCATTTATCATGAAATAGAACTTAATATGCTGTGAAATAAAACTTTACAAGGTTCCCTGCTTTATAGATGAGGACTATTAGCATTTTGTATATCATTCAAATTGGTTAAACAGTTTTAACTTCACTGCCTTTTCTTAAATAAAAAGTTATAATTTTTTTCAAGGGTAATTCTGGGCTTCATAGGGCTTTTTGCAAATATATTAAGATTCATAAAAATAAGCAAATTGGTAGTTTCCCTTGATGGTTTGGTAAAATTAATCCAATTGTATATTTTTGTTTATTTTCTTCCTCCTATAGTGGACAGGGAACTGAAAGGAAACTATCCATGGTGGTGGTTGTTGATTTGATGTAGTTTGTGTTCTCTTATTTGTTGAAGGGGAATGATATTTATACATATGCTATATTAAGGAGGAACTCTATTTGAAATTTCAAGTTTTAGACCCTATTTGATGATCATTAATATAAAAAAGCCATTCAAAATTCCTCTAAAATATTTTCCTATGTCTAAGTCTTCAAAAAGATAGCTTTGATGTGCTTCAAGTCTTTGAAAATTTTTAGTATCCCAAATTTTCTGCACCTGAAAGAATTCCTCAGTTTCTTTCTTTGAGGAAAGTTAATTTCTTCCTCTCTTATTTCCATAGTTCTTGATATTTTTTACAAAAGCTGCTAAGTGATCTTTCATTCAAAATTCTTCTAGGAGCATTATCTTAATTCTGTAACATTTTCACTTTATTAACTTAAACTGGAAACTGTTTAATGTATTGAATGTAAATTTACTGTGATAAAATTACTAGGAAAATTACAGATGATAACAATAAATTAAAAATTCAAACTTAAATTGGGAAATCTCATTTTAAATGTATTTATTAAATTGCATAACTACACTAGATTTTCTGTCTCTTTCCAGGTCATGTAAAAAAATATGTTTTCAATGATAAAGGTTTAAGAGATTTAATAGTCCATCTTCACATAATATTTTATGTTGGACATTTGTCCCTTCAGTATTATTTCTATTTTAAAAAGTAAATTATGTTTGTATTTTATGTCTTATTTAATAAAAGACACTATTTCACATAGTACAGTGACATTTGTTGTCATTCAGTGATGCTTGCCTATACGTAATGCCCAAGCATCCTGATATTTATGAAGAAATGAACATTATTTAAATATTAAAGTTAGATTTGTGCTTTTAAAATAAAAATTATCAAAACATTATACTTTCATGTATTATTTTCCCTTTGAAAATTGTTTTCTTGTCTACAAGACATAGGGAGGATTTTTTGTTTTCTGATAAAGTAAAAATTAATATTAGTTTATTATTTAAACAGTTTATCGATTTCATTCTTTTGGTTTCCCAATTTTGGCAAACAATTGAATATAATAAATACATAAATATAACAATACATAATGTATATAATATAATATGTATGATTTGATAAGATTTGACATATGTAAACACCCATGAAACAAACACCACAATCAAGATAATGAACATATTCAACATTTCAAAAGATTTCCTATTTCTTCCTGTAGTTCCATCAGGCTTTCTTCATGTATTTTGAAATTCTGTTTTTAGGTACATAAACATATCTTATTGTTAAATTGTCTTGATGAATTGACCTTTTTATCATTATGAAATAATGTTCCTTGTCCCTGGTAATATTCTTTACTCTGAAATCTACTTTGTGAGATATTAATCTAGCCATTCAAGCTTTCTTTAGATTAGTGTTAGCAGGATAAGTCTTTTTTCCCATACTTTTACTTGTAGCTCATTTGTGTCTTTATGTACGAAGTGCTTTTCTTATAGGCAGTACATAAGTGGGTTTTGATTTTTTTTTTAAATCCCTATGACAATATCTACCTTTTAATCAAGGTATTTAGACCATTTACTTTTAATGTGATTATTATTATTATTTGTGTGATTTAGGTGAAAGTTTACAGGGTAAATTAGTTTCTCATTAAAAAATTTATACATATTGTTTCACGGCATTGACTGCAATCCCGCATTGTGTCAGCACTCTACCCCTTTCCCTTTCCACCCCAGGTTCATTGTGTCCATTTGCCCAGTTTTCCTTTCCCCTCCCACCTTCTCATCTTTGTTCCTGGGCAGATTGATCTCATACTTGATCGATCTAAGAAGCACGTTCCTCACGTGTGTTGTTTGTCTTATAGGCCTGACTAATCTTTGGCTGAAAGGCGAACTTCGAGAGTGGCTTCAAGTCTGAGTTAGAAGGGTATCCAGGAACCATAATCTCAGAGGTTCCTGCAGTCTCTGTCATACCAGTAAGTCTGGTTTTTTTTGCAAATTTGATCATTTGTTCTATATTTTTCTCTCGCTCTGTCCAGGACCCTCTATAGTAATCCCAGTCAGAGTGATCAGTAGTGGTAGCCAGGCATCATCTAGTTCTGGGCTTGGGGTCGTGTAGGCTGTGGTTCATGTGGTCCATTAGTCCTTTGGATTAATTGCTCCCTTGGGTCTTTAGTATTTTTCCTTCTCCTTCGCTCCAGACTAGAAGAGACCGATGGTTGTATCTTAGATGGCTGCTTGCAAGCTTTTAAGACCCCAGACGTTACTCACCAAAGTAAGATGTAGAACACTGTCTTTAAGAACTATGTTGTGCCAATTGACATAGATGTCCCCTGAGTCTATGAACCTTTGTCTTCAAGCCTGGGAACTTCATCTATGAGGTGTTTAGTTAAGAGGTTTCCCTGACCATGCCACTTGTGTGCTCTGTTGTCTTATTAATATATGAGGAGCACCTACACTCATGTATTTAGAAATTTCTGTCTCTGAACCTGTATCTGCCCGTGGATGTGTTCCCTCACCTCTTGGCATATCTATCTATCTATCTATCAATTCATAGATTATTTTTTTTATTCTATTGTTGCAGGATTTTCTATGATATAGTAGTTACCATAGTTGTCCTTTATTCATGTGTTCTTCTCAGTGTCCTCTCTTGCCTTGGTCATGTTGTACTGACTTCTCTCATATTGTGTGTTGTGTTTCCCTTCACCAGAATTAACTAGTGTCTACTACTTCTTTGGTAATTTTCCATCCCACCCCTCCCATCCCTGGTAACCATCAAAGAGTCTTTTTTGTTTTTCTTTTCCTGTGTGTAAACCTTTATAAAAGTAGTCTCATACAATACTCATCTTTTTGGGATTGACTTATCTCACTCAGCATAATGCTGTCTGGATTCATCCATGTTGTGAGATGTTTTATGGATTCATATTCTTTATTGTGGCCTAGTATTCCATTGTGTGTATGTACCACAGTTTGTTAATCCATTCTTCTGGTGATGGGCACTTAGGTTGCTTCCACCTTTTTGCTATTGTGAATAATGCTGTAATGAACATGGGTGTGCATATGCCTATTTGTGTCATGGCTCTTATTTCTTTAGGGTATATTTCTAAGAGTGAGATTGCTGGATCATATGGTATTTCTTATTTCTAGCTTTTTGAGGAAGCAATATACTGTTTTCTATAGTGGTTGTACCACCAGCAGAATATAAGAGTTCCAATCTCCCCATATCCTCTCCAACTTTTGTCATTTTCTAATACTTGTTTTTATTAGTGCCAGTAATGTCAGGTGAGATGTTATCTACTGTAGTTTTGATTTGCATCTCTCTAATTGCTAATGATCATGAGCATTTCTTCGTATGTTTGTTAGCAGCCCAAATGTCTTCTTTGGTGAAGTGTCTGTTCATTTCCTTTGCCCATTTTTAAGTTGGATTATTTCTCCTTTTTTTGTCGAGGTATTGAAGTTTTCTATAAATTTCAGAGATTAGACTCTTGTTGGATATGTCATAGCCAATTTTTTCCCCAATCTGTATGTTTTCTTTTTACTTTTTTGGAGAAGTCTTTTGTTGAGCTTAAGTGTTTAATTTTTAGGAGGTCTCATTAATCTAGTTCATTTCCTTCTGTGTGTGTATTTTAGTTATGCTTGGTAATCTATTTATGCCATATATTTGGGCCCCTAGCATTGTCCCTAATTTTTCCTCCATGATCTTTATAGTTCTAGGTTTTATATTTAGGTCTTTGATTCATTTTGAGTTAGTTTTTGTATATGGTGTGAGATATGGATCATTGTTTCATTTTTCTACAGATACATATCCAATTTTTCCAGCACCATTTGTTGAAGAGACTGTTTCTTCCTCATTCAAAAACCTTTGGTCCTTTGTCAAAGATCAGCTGTCCACAGGTGCATGGATTTATGTCTGGGTTCTCAATTCTGTTCCATTGGTCTATGTGTCTGTTGTACCAGTACACTGTTTTGACTACCATGGCTGTATAGTAGGTTCTGAGATCAGGTAGTGTGAGGCCTCCTACCTTGTTCTTCTTTTTTAATAAAACTTTACTTATTCAGGTAATGTTAGTATTGATATGGTTACGTTTAAACCTATTATCTTGATTTTTGTCTTCTGTTTTTCTCATCTGTTCCTTATTCTCCTTTTTCCATTTTCTGCTTTTTTTTGTACTGTTGGCTTATGGAAGTTGTGTCTTTGTAGGGTAGCAAGAGGTATTCTAAGAAATGTGGGGTTATCACAATACCTAGCCCTTATAATTCCATTTTGAAAGTGAGCAGGGCCATTCTTCTACCATTAAATAACTAGAAGTGAACCTTGTCTTCTCCCTGCTCCCTGTTATAGATTATTCTTATGTGGTTTGGATGAGCACATACACACACACACACACACACACACACACATACACATACACATACATACACCTTCTCCACTGCTCTCATTTGGCCCAGTACATCTCAAGCTCTGTTCCTGGTATCTTAACACCTCAAAGAACTCAGATCTAGGAGCCTTGAGAGCTCGGATCCCTAAGCTTACTTTCCAATGTACCTTGTATCCAGAGGGCATTTACTGAGTTAACTGAAAACAAATCATTTCTCCTTTCTGGGTTTCATGTTTGTATTGATGATCTGTTTTTACATAACACATTATTAAAAAATTATGATCTCACAGTTTCTGTGGGTCAGGAATTCAAGCAGAGCTTAGCTAGATCATCTTCTCAGGGTCTTATAAGGCTGCAATCAAGGTGTCTGCCAGGTTGTGTACTCATCTGCAGGTTCATCTGGGGAAGAATCTACTTATAAGCTCATTCAATTTGTTGGCATAGTTCATTTCCTTGGGGTTGTAGGACTGAGGACCCACTTCTTGATGACTGTCTGATCCTAGAGGCAGCCTGTACTTCCTAGAGGCAGCCCTGAGTTCCTCGCCAGGTGGCTTTCCTTAATATGGCCCCTTCATCAAGCCAGCAAGTAGAGTCTCTAGAGTAAGTATGCTAGCAAGATGGTGTCTTATATCATGTAACATAACAAAAGGAGTGTCATCCCATTATCTTTGCCATATTCTATTAGTTAGATGCAAGTTCTGCCCACAATCAAGAGGAGGGGAATACACAAAGATGTGAACATCAGGAGGTAGGGATCATGGTGGGGTTATCTATATTTATTTTTTATTGTACTTCAGGTGAAGGCTTACAGAACAAATAGTTTCTCATGAAACAGTAGTACACATATTGTTTTATGACATTGGTTAACAACCCC
>NW_004443976.1:4689565-4726008 GCF_000243295.1 Trichechus manatus latirostris
GTCAGGTAGTGTGAGTCCTCCAACTTTATTCTTCTTCTTCAGTAGTGCTTTACTTATTCGGAGCTTATTCCCTTTCCATATAAAGTTAATGATTAGTTTTTCCATCTCTTTGAAGAATGTTGTTGGTATTTGGATCGGTATTGCAGGGGCCATCTTGATGTATGTCTGCCACAATGTTTTCCTCAACTGAGGAAAGAGGGGACTGAAGTAGGAGCTCACTAAGGTTCCCTTAAGCTCTGGCATCTGCACGTCTAGGGGAATCCTTCACCTCCCAGTTTATGCTTGTTGGTAACCCCCTGCCCTGTGCTGCTCCTAATATACAAGCACAGAGCCATTCAGTAAATTTACCTGTGTTTTTGCCAGTACAAGGTCCAGACGTGTTTGAAGCTTTTGTTAAGATTGGTGACCATTCACAGAAAGTTTTCTTTAATCAATTCAAGGTGACTTTTAATCCCTGCCTAAAATAAGGCCTTCACTTTCCTCCCACTGAGCAGAATAACTTGAATTTTAACAGTCTTGGCTTGTTTTCTCCATGGCACTAACAGTTAAGTGCTTGTCTACTAACCAAAAGGCTAGCAGTTTGAATGCACCCAGAGACGTCTCAAAAGAAAGACCTGGTGATCTACTTCCAAATAATCAGCCACTGGAAGCCCTATGAAACACAGTTCTACTCTGACACACATGGGGTTGCCATGAGTCAGAGTTCACGCAAAGGCAACTGTTTGGTTTGGGGTTTTTGTAAAATAAGGCTTTCATTTTTATCTTACTCAGAAGAATAATCTGAATTTCTAGCACTCTTGACTTGTTTTCTCCAGACACATTTTGAAGAATAAAAATATTGTATTGATCTGAAGTTATCATCAGATTCCTTGCTTCCCAAAAAGCAAATTACAGAACTATGGCCTTTTGATTTAACTAATTGCTCAGGATAGTCACCAACAGAATGTCTTTTCCTAGGCTGCTTTCAGAAAACCTGATTTTTACATAACTCTTGCTTGGGAGATCTTGTTTCATGACCCTTCTCTCACATGATACAGGATTCCTTTTTCTTACCTCACTCCCTCTTTTTTCTTTCCTCCTTTCTTATTTCTTCCCCTGCCTGCTCAGGCTAAAACCAACCCCAACCCTGTCACTGCTAGAAACATTCAGATAAAAACAACAAAATAACACACACACATACACACAAACTTCTGAAGTGTCTGTTGCCTTTCTTTTCCTTTTCTTATACCCTTTTTGGTACCTCACCCTTTCTTCTTGTCCCAACACTGATGCTTCTAGCTATAGGCCCACCCTCCCTTTCATTATCCCATTTATGGTTAAAAACCTGCACTATCCATGATAGAAAAGCTCAGAACTTATGTGGTGCTGCCACTAAGATTCCTGCTAAGCTGTTGCTCTGGTCATTGTCTATACAGGTTCATGCTGTCCTCCGTGTCCTATCCTCACGTTCACCCCCACCCATGACACTGGGTTCTCATTTGCCACTTATTCCTCTAACTCATAGGTTAAGTTTACAGAGCAGTTTCTAAAGTCCCCCAAGCTAGTATCCTTTTCTCTCCTGTTTAGTTTGCACATCAATGAGAGAAAAACCTTCTCAGACCAAGGATACAACAATATAGAGCCAGATCAGTGTTACATTTACATTCCAGTAAAGCAGTTGTGAGGATGCAATTTTGATGGGGGCCCATGTTTGTTGAAGCTTCTCTTTAATCTCCAACCTCACAGCCATGAATTGATCCATCAATTTAAAAAATTTTTTACTGTGTAATAGGAGAAAGTTTACAGAGCAAATCAGTTTCCCATTTGATAGTTTGTATATAAAGTGTTCCATGACATTGGTTTCATTCCCCACAATGTGTAGGCACTCTCCCCATTTCTGCCCTGGTTTCTCTATTTTCCTTTCGTCTGAGTTTCTATCCCTTCCTGCCTTCTCATCTTTGCTTTTGCGCAAACGTCGCCCTTTTGACATCATATAATTGATTGTTATCAGGAGCATGTTCTTCTCAGGTGTTATTGTTTACTTTGTGGGCCTGTCTATGGTTTGGCTGAAAGGTGGTCTCTGCTAATGGCTTCAGTTCCAGGTCAGAAGGGGGTCTTAGGGCCATAGTCTCAGCGGGTTCCTTTAGTCTCTGTCAGACCAGTAAGTCTGGTCTTTTTTGTGAATTAGAATTTTTTTGTTCCACAATTTTTCTCTTGCTTTGTCAATAGTATTTGAGCATAGCTTTGTAGGATAAATGAATAGGATTACTGTTAGTGGTATGAGGGCAGGAGTTGGCATACAGCAACCACAAAGAAGCTTCTCAGAGTGTATGTTAATGAATTAGTTTGTTGTTTCAGGTTATCATTAGAGTATCAGCAGAGGAACAGTGGCACCTGTGCAGGAGTGGGGATTACTAGGCTTACCTGGCTCTTATACTCCCTCCCATGCCTACAGAAGACATCATTAACTGATCATAGTTCTCTGACTTATTGAGCCCCACTTTACCCTGGGAATCCTCCCCAACCAACCACATGCTTTGGGAAGCTACTGCCAATTGATTGAAGCTAGTGCGTGCCATGAAACCACTTTGTCATCCCTGAACTAGAGCTTGGGTTATCTAAGAGGATAAGATGGGGAGAGAGAAAGGAAAACGGACAGGATTACTGGAATCTCAAATGGCAGCTTACTCTTTTTACGATATATTTAACATGATCATATTTCAGCTACACAGTCTAGCAGCTGAAATGTAGGTGCCCAAAAGTTATGAGTTCCCTAAGATCACAGAGCCTATTTATGGTGTTTTTAATTTGTTTCATTTTCCTCATCTGTAAAATGGAGTCCCTGGGTGGTGCAAACAGTTAACGTGTTCGCCTGCTAACTGAAAGACTAGAGGTTCAAGTCTACTCAGAAGTATGTCAGAAGAAAGGCTTGATGATCTACGTCTAAAAATCCATCCTGATGATCTACTTCAGCCACTGAAAACCCTACGGAGCACAGTCTTACTCTGGCATACTTGGTATCATCATGAGTAAGAGTTGACGTGATAGCAACTGGTTAATAGCATCAAATATAACATTACTGTAAAGATTAAAGTTATGTGTGTTATATTATTAGGATAGTGCTTGGTTTGTGATCAATACTAGCTAAATATTAGCTGTCATTTGGTGTTAATATTACGACTTCCAAGCAGTTACTCTCTTGGTGAGGTTCAGAAGACATCTTTTACCTTCAATGCAGCCTTTATCCTGTGGGCTGGGTGGAATTCTTCCTCTGCTACAAGTGCAAGCCATGGGAAGGAACTGGCAAACTCATTTACCTCTACATTCACCATGTCATGGCAGAGTGGATATGTCTGTGGGGTCTGCAGTGTTGTGTGAATCATAATAAACTTCCCAAATGCAACCTGACCCCAGTCCCTCACTGTGCTTTCTGTTAACTTTTACTTCACCTCCAAAAGACCTTCATGGGAAATGTGGTTTTAAAAGTGTTGGAGGAATTTGTCATAAGGGACCTCTTCAGTTACAGAACCCAAGTGAAGTAACCAAGGCAGGAAATACATCTGTTCCACAGCACTGAGCTGCCCCAGTGGGTATGCAGTCTCCAACTCGGGAACTTTCATACACCAGCATCCTGTATCATAGCCATCTGCACCAATAAATCCTGTACCTACTGCTAGTTAAAACCAGTGGTATCCAGGGATAGAATGCTTGATACATTAGCTACTGATGTGACTAGGAATTGAAAGATCTGCCTTCTATTTTCTGCTTCATTACATCCCAGAGCAATTAAGAAAATTGATTTTGTCACATGCTCTTGGCAATAAATGCAGTTTCAATGGACTTAGCTATAGCCCTGAAGCAAAAGGGTCATATGTTTCTATTACATTTTCCACTTGAAACTCATGATGGTCATTGTCACAACCTTTAACCTATCTGTGCCTCCATTTTATTAGCCAAAAAATAAAAAAGAAAGGATCGACACATTGACTTCCTTTCAATAGAGCCATGAACATTGGAGTCAACTGATCCTCAGAGACCTTCTTGTTGCACTATGGGCCATGCTTTATGTTTGAGGTCCTTAGAGGAAAGATGAAATTCAACCTGACCCATAGATCAGAAGCCAAGGGTTTGCCAACAGGCATAAGAGAATCCTCTCAGATTTATGAAGTGCTCTGAGATTCAAACTTCCATTCCAGACCTGGCAGGCACATCTTCTCCCCTTCCTTGGGCCTTCGAGCAATGCATTGCTGTGCCCCAACGGACTGTTATATGGAAAGTGGGATGAATATTGAAGACCTCAGCAAATCACTGGGTGTTTTTCTTGCCTGTGTTCCAAGAAAAAAATATATGGTAGGAATGAAAAATAAAAAGTACTCCAGAGGAATCAATGATTTCAATTATTGCCATTGAAAATGTTTTGCTTCAATCCTGATTATATCCATAACCTACATGACTTTTTCTTCCCACACAAAATAGAAGATGCATTAATTTTTTAAGTGTTCTAACAACTTAGGATTTTCAAAACAGCAAAGCAAATTGATCTTCCCTTGTACCCTGGGCCAAAATCCAAAAATTCAATATGATTGGCCAGGGGCATAAACAGATGCCCAGGACTGTCAATGAAATGTCAAGTGCAGTGCAGAAAATCTTAGTGAGCTTTTCTTCATTTCCATTTACTTTCATCTTGAAATTCAAACGGATCTTTGAGGTTAACTTTTCCACGTTCTTTAAGGTCTAGACAAAGCCCCCAGATGGTCATCTTAGTCCTTTTCTCCAGTGGTCACACCTTGGTTTTCTTGGCCTTCTAAGGGAACAGAGGAGAAGACCCCTTGGGCCCTTCTTACTCTATCAGGTATTTGTAAGTATAGGGAGATCCTAAATGGACTCAAACATATCAGTGATCATGAAGATGGTGCAGGACTAGGAAACGTTCCGTTCTGTTAAACATGAGGTTGTCATGGGTTGGAGCCGACTCAAAAACAACAACAACAGATAGGCCTTTCATGAGGAAGCAGGAACTTTCACATTTGTTCTTACAACTGAAACTCCATCCTGTAGCAAATTGACAACATTTTCTTGGGATTAGAGAAGGGTTAGGGAAGGGGGAACCCAGTACTTTCACTAGATGTTGAAGGACGCCAGCAGTAATCCCACACTTCAGTCACCCTCTGTCTTTGACTTCTGGTTGCCAATCCAGACCTGTCTTTGTGGGCTCTGTAATTTGCCCACATCGTGTCATTTGGCCTGACTTTCTGACTAATCTCATCTTCACCTCATGGCCCATTTCCTGCCACACTCTACTCCTAGCCACAACCTCCACAGACCACAAGCTGTTGGTCTCTCTGATTTATACTGTGGCCCAGTACAGAGAAATTATCGCATTTATATGGACTAACTGGGACTTCAGATTTGGGAGGAAAAAAATGAATGCCATTATACTGTTTTTACCCAAATTACCTGTGCATTATACATTTTTTTGCCAACTGCTCAGCTCAAACTCCTTCTTCACCCAGCTATTTTCATAAGTGCTCTAGGTCATGAGTTACATGTGTGGGTGTCATTTACATGGGCACGTTATTTGCAAAAATACAACATAATGGGCTCTGCTCAGTACTCGTCATGTGATGTTCTTCCCCCACACACATGGTATAAGGACAGAAAGGTGTTTGATCCTATTAATAGAGCCAGAATCTAGTACAAATAAAGCCCTCATTATGGCAGTTAGAAGGCTTAAAGATTGAAGGAATTTGACTCAGGTGAGAGAAAGCAAAGACCAGATGGAGATGCGAGAGTGGAAAAAATCTTGCCCAAAAGGGCTTGGGAAGGAATGAGAGGACTGTGAGATGTCAGGTGATTTATTGATGGGGCTCTATTCCATTACTCTTGGTTGGATTTCAGAAGGATCCGCTCCCCACCCAAAGGGTGTCACTCAAACAACCCCAGTGGTTCCTGGTGGATGGGAGGACTATGACCTCTCTGCCAAGAGTCATCTTGCCCAATTGAGTAAATTATAGAAATGTATTTTTTCTTCATATAGCTACACAAGGATTGAAAGTAATAGTAATCACTTGTAGATGGGAGACTGCCCTTTTTTAAAATACTTTTTCAAAACTGTATAGTTAATCCACCACCCAGCTGTCAGTTTTTCGTATGGTGGTTCTTGCATGTTGCTGTGATACTGGAAACTATGCCACAGTTATTTCAAATACCAGCAGGATTACCATGGTAGACTGGTTTCAACAGAGCTTCCAGAATAAGACAGACTAGGAAGAAAGGCGTGGATATCTACTTCCACAAATTAGCCAATGAAAACCTTATGGATCACAAAAGAGCATCGTACAATTTGTTTGCTTTGGACAAATCATCAGGAAGGATCAATCACCGGAGAAGGACATCATGTTTGGTGAAGTAGAGGGCCAATCAGTGTAAGGGAGACCCTTGATGAGATGGATTGGCACAACAGACACAAGGATGAACTCAAACATGCTGGGAATCATGAGGATGGTACAGGACTGGATAATGTTTCATTCTGTTGTACATAAGGTAGCCATGAGTCAGAGTTGACTCAATGGCAGCTATCTATCCATCCATCCATCCATCCATCCATCCATTCATGCATGCATCCCTCCATCTATCTACCTATCTATCTATCATCTATAAATATCATTAATGATCATAAATTCTGACACTGGTGACTGTGCGAGTCTTCTGTGAGTCTTCAGTGGTTTACTTCTGGTTCCAGTCTGCCCTTTGTGCCCATGCCACCCTTGGTGGTAGTTGCTATACTCTCAGGCACAGTCCAAGGAACCTGTACTCCAATTCCAGGAAATGTACCTTGCGTATCCAACCTGTTTCCTTCTGTAAACATTTAATGCCAAACATCACATAGCAGAAAGCTGAATATTTACCACCAGCAAGCCTTTCAGGAGACTACATGATATTCAATTTTCTGCATTTGCTTTCCTGCAGGAGGAAATTCTAATTGTTTTCTTAACTTGAAGATTAATTTCTATTCTTGATTTTTGACTATATACTCTTATTCAGTTAACCTAATCATAATGGCTCTGTGGAGGCCTTAGGTGATGCAAACAGTTAATGTGATCAACTGCTAACCAAAATGTTGGAGGTTCTGGTCCACGAAAACACACCTCAAAAGAAAGGACTGGCAATCAACTTCTAAAAAATCAGCCATTGAAAACTCTATGATCAGAGCACAGTTCTACTCTGACACACTTGGGGTCAACATGAGTCAGGATTGACTCGAGAGCAACTTTTAGGATGGTAGTTTAATGCTCTGAAGGAAGAAACTGAGCATTGGTATCTAGGATGGTTAATGTTGTATGTCAACCTAGCTGGGCCATGATTCTCAGTGATTTGATAGTTGTGTGATGTTTTGATCACTTCCATGATGAGATTTGATAATATGTGATCACCTCCACGATGGGATCTGCTGTGAATAGCCAATCAGTTGAAAGGGAGTTTCCTTGGGCATGTGGCCTGCATTGAATGTAAGTGGACATTCTGGCAAGGTTTGTGGGCTTTTGCTTGTTGTGGATCCTGCAGCTGGTTCCTATTCATCTTACTTCCGGTTCTTGGGACCTGAGCTAGCAGCTTACCTGTGGTCTTGCCTGCCGATCAAGAGCCCTGTTCTCCGACCTACCGATCTTGCGTTCACCAGCCCCTGTGGCTATGTAAATCAGAAGAAGCCTCTATTCTGACCCACAGACTTGGGATGTTCCAGCCTCAACAACCACGTGAGCCATTTCCTTGATATAAATCTCTCTCTCTATATATATATTTATACACTTTACTGGTTTCACTTCTCTAGAGAACCCAGATTAAGACAATATCATTAGTAAAATGAAGGGTATTTTTAGTGACTGTCCTGGCTCAGGGTTTCCCAACATCCTGAGTTTATCCTCTTATCTAGGCTGACGGCTATTCGGGGGACATTGCACTAGCAAGGAAGTGACAGGGACTAAGGAAAGGCCTTGGTCTGGATATATGTCCCTTCTGCTAGGCATTCACTAGATGAGGAAATAAAAGTCTCATCAGTCACCTAGGAAAGTCATATGTGATGCAACAGTCACGTCCTTGGAGAACTCACATAATTCAGAACATGCTTATTTTAAAATTATATATAAGACACCACCATCAAGTCAATTTTGAATCATGGCGATCCTGCGTGTATCAGAGTAGAACTGTGCTCCATAAGGATTTTAGTGGCTGATTTTTCAGCAGTAGAACACTAGATCTTTTTCCCTGGAACCTCAGGGTGGACTCTGACCTCTAACCTTTTGGTTAGCAGCTAAGAATTAACCATTTGTGCCACCATGGACTCCTATATTTATAAGACAGGAGGGATATATTCTCGGACTCCAAAAGCCACAATCACTGAACGTAATTTTTCATGTTAATTTTTATGCTGTTTTTTCATCCCTTCTCAGTATTCTTTCTAATACACTGCAGCATTCTCTCACTAAATAAAGTATCATAAGGGCTATTTGGCCTTCATCATTGCATTTTGTAAGAGCCCTGGTGATGCAGTGTTTATGCGCTTGGCGGCTAACTGAAAGGTCAGTGGTTCGAACCCACGAGCTGCTCTGTGGGAGAAAGATGTGACATTCTGCTTCTGTAAAGATTTGCAGCCTTGCAAACCCTATGGGGCACTTCTGCTTTGTTCTGTAGGGTCACTATGAGTTGAAAGCAACTCAACAGCAGTGGGTTGGTTTTTTCAATTGCATTTTATACCATTTACATTCCACTCCAAACTTAGTGATTTTTCAAATGCAATTTTTAGTATAGCATTGATTGGTATTAGCACTTATTGAACATTCAGATAGCATTGTTGAGATAAAAAGAATGTGAAATTATATTTGCAACGAATGCTAAAATAGCAGCACAATAGCTTCCATGTCACTTCAGAAGTTCCCCCACACAGAAACAACAGGGTAGTTCACAGGACACTCAGGCACAGAGGGTGCCAATAGTGTCTATTTACAGCTGAAGTAGGGCTGTTGTTTTACAAAGGTGACAACACATTTTATCATTTGAAATGATGTGATTATTTCATTATTTCTGCAAAATTTTTGAATATTCAGTCTTTTAAATCATTTTTTCATATAAAGTGAGATTAGACTAATACTGTCTTTACATCTCTATTTCAATTTGCATAAAATGAAAAGAAAAAGGCCCAAATTTTCAAACTCATGTTGTTGGGCTCATATTTACATATGGGATTGCCATGGGTTGGTAACTGGTTTTTATGATTCTAAGTTCATGGGTTAACTCACTTAGTGTTCCCAACAACCTTTTGTGGTTGGTCCCTTGTGAACATCAGTTTATGGATGAGGAAACTGAGGGATAGCTAAGTGCTTGTACAAGGTTACAAAGAGGCGAGTGATAAGCCCAATCACAAGCTAGACAGTCTGCCTCCAAAACCTCACTCTTAACCCACAACTACCACCTCTTAGAATATAACAGTTAAATAATCACATGGGACTTCACACCTGAAAGAGTTTCAAAGTCAAACAAGTCATATGCAGAAAGCATCTTTGAACAGTTACTATATATGCTAGGCATAGAGCTAGATGCTTTATACTTATTTATTACATCAACCTTGTGATGAGTCTGTTCCATTTCCTAGAGATCGATATGTGTTGTGATTTGATTCGACAGCAATGGGTTTAACCAAAGAAAGTAGTGATAATAGGATCTACTCATTGAAATTTTCTTTTGGTTTTCCTTTATAAAAGTGCAATCTCTAGAGAAAACTGTATCACTTCTATTACAACCAGCTCTCCCAAGAACACGGTTAGAAGAAAATGGAATAGATTCCTTCCTTATTCATATTATTGCATGCAGTCAGCCTAAGCTGGATCCACCCAAACCCAAGCAGGATATCCAGGTGGAATTAATTTACCTCCATGGAGCTGGTATTGCACACGCCAGGTATAATTTTGGTTGTCATCTTTTAATACAAATGGCATCCTCATTGGAAAAAGTTTCAATATCAAATTATCTATCTGGATGGATTAGTGAAGCAGAGTCTTGTTTCTTTTGTGCTTCTGGATTTATCACCACAATAATCTTCCAGAATATTTAGAGACTCTCCCTCCTGGTCAGAAATTTTTATTAGCTTATTATTTATGTCATGAAGTCCAGCCTCTCAGTATACCATTTAAAATCTTCCCATGATGCAGTCTGAACTTTTTTTTTTATGTTGTTTTCTGTGATTCCTTTCTTCCCTTTCCACTCCTCATGTTACAGTCTGTGCCTCTCTGGCTCTCTCTCATACACTTGCTCATGACTTCTGGAATGTTCTCTTATGCTCCCCATCTCCTAACTTCTACATAGGTCTATATATTGTGAATCTTTCAAGGCTCCATTGAAACACCAGTGGACATAATACCTTCTCCAGTATCTCCATAACTTGAAGCCCTCTCCCCTTCCTTTCATAGTCCTTCATCTGAGCCTTTTTGTGACACTTAACCCTTTCTATATTGTTATTTATATACAAGTTATTTACGTGCAAGTCTTATAGTCTTAGTTTGTAATTTCCTTGAGCGTGGAATCAGTGACATCCTGGCACAGAAACAGAGACAGATATGAGTAGCGTTATGAAGGACATCAGAGAAGGGGGGTAAGGCCCCAGCTGTTATGACACTGGATGTACCCCACATTTCACAGAGAACCAGAAGAACAGCTTCTCATACTTCACAGATAACTGACTGAAGGCAAGTGACTCAATCCTTCTGTGTTCATTTCAAAGAGGACCTCAGTGGGTCATTTTGCCATTACATAGTACGGAGGGCCCTATTGGGTAGTGATTGCCTCAAATCAAATTAGAGGCAATTGACCTCCATTGTACACAGCCCCTATGCAAGTCCTTTGAATAAGCACCAGTTCTTAAACTAGTCACTGGGAATCAGGGGAGTAGAGTTGGCTTCATGAGAGTTCACTTTAGCCATAGCAGCTTATATAGAAAATAACTGTCAAGACATTTTTCTTCAAAAGTAGTTAGACCCCTTCTTTATTTTGCCTGCCTAGCTCAGTTGGATCAGGTGACTTCTAATAAGGTTGGAGGAATAAGGCTTGGTTCCTAATTCTGCTTTCCACCATAGTATGGCCCTATCTAAGCAGGATTTTGAGAGTTAAGGCAGGAGGGCTTGCTATGCCCGCATTGTCTGTCCGAAAACCTTGAGAGGTCAAGGAATGGTAAGAAGTACCTCTTGGATGCCTGGCTGGAGCATTGCTCCACATAGCTCAGGCTGCAGCCAGTCATGGCCCTCTCTGGTTACTGCTGTCCCTCTATCACTTGGATCAGGAGCCCTTTTACTATCTTTGCTGGCTTAGAAAATGTAGGTCAGTAAGAAGTTCCTGTGCCTACACCATCACATAGTTTTTTGTAATCAACCAACAAGCATGTGCCCAAGGTGTGTTGGGGTCGACTCACTGATAGCTTGAAGTAGAACACTGCTGGGATATTTACACCATGGAAATTGGTAAGCACTACGAACCTGGACTCTTTTTTATTATTTTTAAGAGAGCTGGTTTACCGAAATACCACTAAAATAAGCCTACCACTACTAAACAAATACAAGAAGGAATACCTGCCCGTAGGTGTCTTATCCCATTTCTCCTAATAGAGAAAATATATCCTGTTTCTTTGAGGCTGAGTCCATTTGAGGAAGCTGAGGTGCACAGTGACTTGTTCCAAGGGAAAGAACACTGAAGTAGACTTCTGAAATAACCTAGATGGGTATCTTATCTCTACCCATAGCTAGCCTAAGGTACTAAAGTTATCTGACCCAAAGAGTCAGATGAAACAAAAGGAATTAAAAAAAATTTTTAAAAAGCCAAACAGACTGATTAACTATTTTTTTTTTTTAAAGACAAATGAAGTCAATAAATGTTTAGAATGGAGAAAGCTGCTCCTGTCCTAGGGCTGTAGTGGCCTCTAGTACATTTCCATGTTGTGCTGGCCCTAATGGAAAGTGACAGCTGATGAAAGCTGCTATTCATGGTCATCTGAAACAGATTTTCCCCCCAGATGAAATTTGGTGTGGCATGAGTCTAAACACACAGACCAGAGGCCAGGAGAATGTATTCCCCAGGTCCCCAAGTGCTGGCAGAGGCGACTCTGTTTGTGAAGGGGGCTTCCTGACGGGGCATCAAAGAGGTTCAGTATACACAATAGCAGCCTTTATGCCCCTCCTAAGCTCAAGCCCGAGATGGTGGTCTTGGACCTAGACTGCCCATCTCAGGCCCTCCTGTTTGTTTACAATCAGTTGCAGGCACATGGGGTAACTTTGGGGTTTTGTGACTAGTATTTTACACATCCATAATGAACAAAGCCAAGGCTTATCCTCAGTGTCTTCTAGGTGAATCATGTATCTGTAGGGAACAGTGTTGGGGTGGGTGACATGATGTATGAATGGATTCAGTTTTGAGGTGAGTACTCTGACTCCTTCTCTGGAAGCACCAAGATCAATTGTAAATCTTAGTAAACGGGTTATTTGTATGGAGTTTAGAGATGCTGGGTAATCCCAGCAGCCTATAGGACTGATCTTTTAGCCTAAAGCAAGCAAATCCTGATTGGAACAAGAAGTCATCGCTTCTACTCCTTTTCTTGCCATCTGACACTGACATGAAGTTACAAACATATGGTTCTCATCAAAACAGAGTTGGCTGTATTCCATCAGCCTCAGGGAGGTAGAGATTTAGTAACTAGGGTAGCTAGTAGCTTGGTAGCTAGAGGCTAGTCACTTGGAATAATGGCATCTGGGGCAAGAGGCAAGTCCTGCTGGAAGAGCCAATACAAATTATACTAGGACAAGTATTGGGAAAAGTGACGAGATCAAGAAGGCAGGACTGTTATGAACTGAATTATATCCCCCAAAAAATATATGTTGAAATCCTAAGCCTTGTACCTGCAGATGTGATCCTGTTTCGAAATAAGGGATTTTCTTTTATTATGCTGGGGCAGTTGTTTAGACAGAACAAGGGGAAATTGCATGGTTTAAAGTCAGGAAAGGTGTGGGTCAGGGTTGTATCCTTTCACCATACCTATTCAATCTGTATGCTGAGCAAATTATCAGAGAAGCTGGACTGTATAAAGTAGAATGCAGCATCAGGGTTGGAGGAAGACTCATTAACAACCTGCATTATGCAGATGACAAAACCTTGCTTGCTGAAAGTGAAGAGGACTTGAAGCACTTAACTGATGAAGATCAAAGACCACAGCCTTCAGTATGGGTTACACCTCAACATAAAGAAAACAAAAATCCTCACAACTGTACCAATAAGCAATATCATGATAAAGGGAGAAAAGATTGAAGTTGTCAAGGATTTCATTTTACTTGGATCCACAACCAACACCCTTGGAGGCAACAGTCAGGAAATCAAAAGACGCATTGCATTGGGCAAATATGCTGCAAAAGACCTCTTTAAAGTGTTGAAAAGCAAAGACGTCACCTTGAAGACTAAGGTGCGCCTGACCCAAGCCATAGTATTTTCAATCGCATCATATGCATGTGAAAGCTGGACAATGAATAAGGAAGACCAAAGAAGAATCGATGCTTTTGACTTGTGGTGCTGGTGAAGAATATTGAATATACCATAGACCACCAAAAGAATGAACAAATCTGTCTTGGAAGAAGTACAACCAGAATGCTCCTTAGAGGCAAGGATGGCTAGACTATGTCTTACATTCTTTGGACTTGGTATCAGGAGGGATTAGTCCCTGGAGAAGAACATGATGCGTGGTAAAGTGCAGGGTCAGTGGAAAAGAGGAAGATCCTCAATGAGATGGATTGACACGGTGACTGCAACAGTCGGTTCAAGCATAACGATTGAGAGCATGGAGCAGGAACAGCAGTGTTTCCTTCTGTTGTACCTAGGGTCGCTATGAGTTGGAATCGACTCCACAGCACCTAACAAAAACAACAAGTTTTTATCAGTGTGGGATGGATCCTAAACCTAATCACTTCTGAGCGTTTGTGTGTGTGTGTGTGTGTGTGTGTGTGTGTGTGTGTATGTTGGAAGAAGGTTTACAGAGCAAATTAGTCTCTCATTAAACAGTTAATAAATTAATACACATATTGTTTTGTGACACTGGTTGCCAACCTAGCAATAGGTCAACACTCTCTCCTTCTGACCTTAGGTTCCCCATTTCCATTTGTCCAGCTTTCCTGTCCCCTCCTGCCTTCTTCTTCTTGCCCCTAGGCTGGTGTGGCCATTTTGTCTTGTATACACGGTTGAGCTATGTGTATTATTGCTTGTTTTATGGGTTTGTCTAACCTCTGGCTGCAGGGAGAACCTCAGGAGTGACCTCAGTACTGAGTTAAAAGGGTGTCCAGGGGCCATACTCTCAGGGTTTCTCCAGTCTCTGTCAGACCCGTAAGTCTGGTCTTTTGTGAGTTTGAATTTTGTTCTATGTTTTTCTCCAGCTGTGTCCAGGATCCTCTATTGTGATCCCTGTCAAAACAGTTGGTGGTGGTAGCTGGGCACCATCTAGTTGTGCTGGACTCAGTCTGGTGGAGGCTGAGATAGTTGTGGTCCATTAGTCCTTTGGACTAGTCTTTCCCTTGTGTCTTTGGTTTTCTTCATTCTCTCTTGCTCCAAATGGGATGGGACCAGTGGACTATCTTAGATGGCTGCTCACAAGCTTTTAAGACCACAGACACTACTCACCAAAGTAGGATGTAGAACATTATCTTTACAAAATATTTTATGCCAATTGAGCTAGATGCCCCCAAGACCATGGTCCCCACAGCCCTCGGTCCAGTAATTCAGTTCCTCAGGGAGTTCGGATGTGTCTATGAAGCTTCTATTACCTTGCCATGGTCAAGTTGTGTTGACTTCCGCAGTATTGTGTACTGTCTTATCCTTCACCAAAGTTACCACTTATCTATTGTCTATTTAGTGTTTTTCCTTCCTCACTTCTCCCCTTCTTCATAACATCAAAGATTGTTTATTTTTGTGTGTAAACCTTTTCATGAGTTTTCATATTAGTGGTCTCATACAATATTTATCCTTATGTGATTAATTTATTTCACTCAGTATAATGCCCTCCAGATTCATCCATGTTGTGAGATGTTTTGCAGATTCATCATTGTTCTTTGTCGTTGTGTAGTATTCCATCATGTGTACATACCATAGTTTGTTTATCCATTCATCTGTTGATGGGCACCTAGGTTGTTTTCATTTTTTTTTCTATTGTGAATAATGCTGCAATGAACATGGGTGTGCATATGTCTATTCGTGTGATGACTCTTGTTTCTCTAGGATATATTCCTAGGAGTGGGATAGCTGGATTGTATGGTGTTTCTATTTCTAGCTTTTTACTGAAGTGTGATATTATTTTCCAAAATGGTTGTACCAGTTTACATTTCTACCGCAGTACATAAGAGTTCCAATCTCCCCGTAGCCTCTCCAATATTTGTTATTTTCTGGTTTTTTGATTTGCACCAGTAATGTCGGGGTGACATGGTAACTCATTATAGTTTTGATTTGCATTTCTCTGATGGCTAGTGATCTTGAGCATTTCTTTATGTGTCTGTTAGCACCCTGAATGTCTTTTTTGGTGATGTATCTGTTCATATACTTTGCTCATTTTTTAAATGGATTATTTGTCTTTTTGTTGTAGAGGTGTTGGATTTTCCTATAGATTTTAGAGATTAGACCTTTGTCGGATTTCTAATAGCCAAAATATTTTTCCCAGTCTGTAGGTTCTCTTTTTACTCTTTTGATGAAGTCTTTCGATGAGCATAATGTTTAACTTTTAGAAAATCCCAGTTATCTAGATTATCTTCTGGTGTTTGTATATTGTTAGTTATGGTTTGTATCCTGTTTATGTCATGTATTAGGGCCTCTAGCATTGACCCTATTTTTTCTTCCTATGATCTTTATAGTGTTTGGTCTGGGTATGGGGTCCTGTTTCATTTTTTTGCAGATGGATATCCAGTTTTGCCAGCACCATTTGTTAAATATACTGTCTTTTCCCCATTTAATGGACTTTGGGCCTTTGTTGAAGATGAGGTGACCGTAGGTGAATGGGTTTACATCTGGGTTCTCAGTTCTGTTTCATTGGTCAATGTGTCTGTCGTTTTACCAGTACCAGGTTGTTTTGACTACTTAGCTGTATAGTAGGTTCTGAGATCAAGTAGTGCAAGTCCTCCCACTTCATTCTTCTTCTTCAGTAGTGCTTTACTTATCAGGGAACTCTTCCCTTTCCATATAAATTTAATGATTAGTTTTTCCATCTCATTAAAGAATGCTGTTGGTATTTAAATTGGGATTGCATTGTATTTGTACATTGTTTTGGGTCAAATTGACATTTTCACAGTGTTGAGTCTACTATCCGTGGGCATGGTATGTTTTTCCATTTATGTAGGTTTCATTTGGTTTCTCTTGCAGTAGTGTTTTGTAGTTTTCTTTGTGTAGGTCTTTTATATCCCTGGTTAGATTTATATTCCTAGGTATTTTATTTTTTTTAAGGGCTGTTATAAATGGTATTGCTTTTCTTACTTCCTTTTCGTAGTTCTCTTTATCAGTATATAGGAATCCAACTGATTTTTTGTATGTTTATCTTGTATTCTGCTACTCTGCTGAATCTCTTTATTACTTCAGTAGTTTTCTTGTGGAGTCTTTAGGGTTCTTTGTGTATAGTATCATATCACCTGCATATAGGGACAGTTTTACTTCTTCCTTACCTATTTGGATGTCCTTTATTTCTTTTTCTTGCCTTATTGCTCTAGTTAGGACTTCCAGCACAATATTAAATACGAGTGGTGATAAAGGGCAACCTTGTCTTGTTCCTGTTCTCAAGGGGCATGTTTTCAGCCTCTCTCCATTATGAATGATGGCGGCTATTGATTTTGTATAAATTCCCTTTATTATGTTGAAGAATCTCCCTTCTATACCTATTTTGTTGAGTTCATGCCTAAGTTTCTTGCCCAGTGACAAGAAAGTTGTGTGCGCACACCTGTGAGTGTATAAGTGAGGGTGTTAGGGTGTGTATGGAGTGTGTCTTGTCCAACATTTTTGTCTGCAGTTCTGGTATTCATTGACCTCCCTTGTTCCCATTATTTCTCCAGTAACTTGTATATTTAGCTTGTTGCATCATCCTTTTTACCCTAACCACAAGGACTCTCCAAGTCCATCTCCCCTTCAGCACTTTCTGTGTTTCTTTTGAGGGTTTAGGGTAAACATTCGGCTCTTTCAATTGCCATTCCTAAACCTTAACACGTGTAGCTATTTCCACTCCACAGCTCGCTTGCTGTGCTGGGGATCAGGGAGCAGACTTTTCACTTCCCCAAGCTCCCTGGAGAAGAGAGACACACCTTCTCCAGACCCACTTAGGGTCTGTATCATGTTGTCATCCCCTCAGGATTGGGCCCTAGTATAGGTAGGGCATGGGCAGCACACTAGTCTCTAATTTATTTCTATCTCTCTAATTCTCCTTTCTTCTCCCAGCCAATGGAGTCTGGTGTGTGGCCAGCATAACTCAACTGCTTATCAACCTGCTCATTTCAGTGTTTATGAAGACATTCGCTGTACCATTTGTGCTTTGACACTCATAATTTTGAGGTCCTTGTGATATAAAGATCGTTTTTCTGCAAACTGTTGTTCCTGCTAGGAGTTTCAAAATTGATTTTGATCCAAAGCTGACTCACTTCTTCTTTCTCTTGGCATAGCAGCTAAGACAAGAGAGTGGCATGTTCAGCAGTCTGGGTTAGGGAAAGTATCACTGGGTAAAGAAAAGGGAAGGGAAACCTTTCATTAATACTATATATTTATAACATGATATGCATAATAAATAAAAATAGCACCCCACTTTACTTGTTTTGATCAGATGTCCTGAGACTGGCCCTCACATGACTACTAGGATCCTTTGGGAGTATTTTTAGGGAAATGTCTCAACATAGAATGGCTATATTCTGAGACGAAAAAATATCTGAAAAATCAGGATCTTGCCAAAAATGTTGAATAGAAAAGGAATAGGCTCTTCACTTCTCCTTCAACCTCTCAAATGAGAGAGGCTCACCAGAGTTCATTTCACTGAGGAACATTGACAAAGTGTCTCCTCACTGTTCATCTCTCAGCATATTATGGCACATAGAGCTGATAGGAAAGGGGCTTAGGTCCAAGAGATATCTTGTATCTTTCTAAGGTGAGAGGATTATAGGGCCGTTTCCCAGTGGTGGGGAAAAGAAATAGGGAGACTTATGGCAGATTTCCTTTCTCTCAGAAATTTGGAGTGGTTAAACACAAACCACCAAGATTTTGTTGGCCTTTTATCTCAAAGTTCATACATGTCCTTTCTTAGTGTTGCTGCCTTTCACTGTCAGAACGTCTGTTATGTGCCTTGGTGAACAACCAAAGGATTTATAGTCTAATTCAGAAATTAGCAAACTTGACAAGTGTTTGAGAAAAACTATTGTCCTGTTTTTCCAGAACAAATGAGGATGGTGACTCTCATGAGATGTGTGTGTGAGTGTGTTGTTTGTGTGTATGTGTGGGTGGATGGGTGACTGTGTGAGTGAGTGTGGGGGCTAGGAAAGTGGGGGAAACAGGGAATGAACATACTTTGATATAGGGTATATCACCTTCTCCAATTCCCCCAGTATTTCTTCAACACTGCTTGACATTCTTCATTTCCATCGCTAGAAAGGCTGAAAGCAACTTATTTATTTGATTTAACCAGTATCTTTTCTGAATAAATAAATATATATATACATAAAACTAAGAAAATTTAAAGGAAAATTTCAATCATTCATATTGTTGTATGAACTCACTTCGCATAAAATAATCCCAATCCACAATACACATTCTAAACTAGCTAATCTGAGTGAGAAATCTGAAGCCAAGGGAAATGGAATTACTCATCCAAGTCTACAGCTGTTAAATGAAACATCTTGACTTTCATGGAAATTCTTTTCCCACTCTAGCACTATGGATTTAATTTAATTTAATTATATACACTAATGGAATAAGAGTTTTAACAGGGATTTAAGATGAGAAGCAAGAACACACTAGGTTGTAACAGTCCTGATTTTGGCATAATAGTTAAGACCTTAGAAGATGCCAGAAGGAAGCTTGAAGCTACTTGATACCAGGAGGTGCCAGAGGGATAATATAAGAAAGAGTGGGGGTGGGATCAATAAAATAGACAAATCACTGGCTAGACTGACAAAAGGAAAAAAAAAAGAGAGAGAGAAGAGGCAAGTGACCTAAATAAGAAGTGAAACTGGATACATTACAACAGATTCAGTTGAAATGAAGAGGATTATAACAGAATACTACGAAAAATTATACTCCAACAAATGTGAAAACCTAGATGAAATGGACAACTCATAGAAACACACTATGGGGTCTTACAGCTCAACAATTATTAAAACTATGTTAGCGTTATGTTATTCTGTCTTAGTTTCCTAGTGCTGCTGTAACAGAAATACCATAAGTAGATGGCTTTAAAGAAATTAATTTTCTTACTTTTAGCCTCTGGAGGCTAAATTTGCAAATCAGGGTCTCAGGCATATAGATTGCTTCCTTGTCAGTATCCCAAGGCATTTCTTACATGGTACCTGTCTTCCCCGCGTGTGTATGTGTGTGTGTGTGTGTGTGTGTGTGTGTCTAACCTGCTCTTTTTATAACTCAAAAGTGATTATTAGATTTACAGCCCACCGTCTTTGGGCATGATCTAATTAATGTAACAAATAAAATCCTATTTAAAAATAGGATTTTATCACATATTTGGGAGGAGGGACACAATTTAATCCATAATAGCACCAGTGATGATGAAAGAAAGATAAAAAAAATCAGATATAGCAGCATATGAAAGTTTCACTTCTTTTTGAAAGAGTTCTTTGCTTAATTAGAAGGATTCACCTGTCCTATGGGTGAATAGGGGTAGAGGAAAGAGTAGGCCACTTTCTTCATGATGAAAGGCTTCCAGAGAGTAAAGACTGGACAAGCAAATCAATTTTTTGGTTGTTAATGATTTAGGCTCAGATTGAATGGGATCTCTACCTCTGTCTGATCTGCCATTAAATAACTTTGTGAAAGAAGAGAAGAAAGTAGGGTTATTGTGTGGACAGATACAGGGTGTATAAGCAGGAACCTAAAGGAGAATTGAAAGAATAGAAGGGAGGAAACTGGAAGCCAAGTACATCAGCTCAGGCCCTCCAGAAAGCAGAGACTAAGGTGGAATTAAAGTACAAAAGAATTTTTTGGGGAGACGCCTGTCTGTCTTTTGATAAAGAGGAAAGGGTATTAAAAATAGATGGGAAGAGTCTCCAGAGAGTGAGGCAGGTCTGGCATCTGTGAAAGGAAACCCTCAAACTTCAGCAGATCTCTGAGAAAGTCTTGTTGATGATGAGCCCTAGAATGGAGATTGCCCATCAGAGGGGTTCCACAGTGGGCAGAAATGGACTGGCTCAAGCCCTCCCACTGTGCTTAGGGATGGTCTGGGAGCAGCCCAGGAAGAGCTGGGCCTCAGTGGAGATGGGAGAGCCCACAGTGGATCTGAAGGTGTAGCAGTTGGAGGTTGTTAGCCAACTGTGCTCCCCAAAATAGGGTCACCCCAAGGGAGATCTGAGCAGTGCATTTCCATGGCTACCATACGTGCTGTGTCCAAACCAGGAGAGGGGCTCCAGAGTGGCTCCCACCTGGAGGTGCTGGTTAAAAGAGCACTTCTTACGTGCCTCAAAGCTGTGTTGAATCTAAGTCTTCACCAACCAACCACCCAAAGCTTAAATGAAGGAATTTCATGTTCTCTGCATCAAGAAAGCCCTCAGCAGCTGACTAGTCCATTACTGCTGGAAGGGGAGTGATTCTTGGCCCATGCCATATATCTTCCCTTAGTCACAATCTCTAACTGCATGCTGAGGAGACATTGTTATATCTGCATTGGTATGAATGAATCCCCTGGAGAAGCTTGAACTGGAATAGTAACCAGTGCACATCTCTAGTTCATCTGTTTACATAGAAACCAGATGCCTGATTTGGAAACGTGATGTGATGAATCTAAAGTTAATGTGGATGAAAGTCAGAGTTTAAGGGCTATAGAACACAGCTGAGAAACAATATCATATCACTGTAATCATGCCCTTGCTTTCCTTCCCTTCCAGTTGCTGTGGAATTGATTCCAACTCATGGCAATCCCATGTGTTATAGAGTAGAACTGTGCTTCTGAGGGTTTCCAATGGTTGTGTTCTTTCAGATGTAGGTCACCAGGGCTTTCTTCTGGGACACCTCTGGGTGGATTTGAATTGCTAACATTTCAGATAGTAGCCTAGCATTTAACTGTTTGCACCACCCAGGGCCTCATGCCTTCACTAGATAAGTCAATGATGCCTGCAAAGATGTTTGCTTCCAGAATATAATTAATAATTTAGTCATTTTATTTTAAGGTAAAGGGAATGAGTGTGCTAGTGAATGACTGAATTACTGACATCCATCTCTCATGATTCCTGGGTGTTTGACTACAGAGCTACAGAGAGCACACGTGAAAATGGTATAATAAACTAGAGACCCGTTATCAAATGTAGAAGCTACCACAATGCTACACGCTTCGAGACGGAATATTCACCACAATCAAAAAGAAAATTACATGTTTTAAAGTAATAAAACAGACATGCCTCATGCACACAAAAAGCTGTACTTGGAGAGACGGGAGTTCTGAATAAATAACTGATGATTCTCTCAGCCAAATGTACAATAGATTTTTGCATCATAAATAAATGAGCAACCTTTTATTTATCCGACGAGACCTCCTTTAGCACACACGTAGAACATCATTCTTGTATCACCATGTTCTTTTAAGGGCTAACTAGCTGTTTGCTCCGCGCACTGAGGAACAGGGGAAATGGTTCGTGCAAATGAAAATAGCAAATAAGTGTCAGCCACAGGCACTGTGAGGGCCTTGATTTTATGTTGGTTTCTTAAACCTTACATAAAGAAAAATGGAATATTGTCTTCTGGAAGATGAGTTTTATATATCTGTACTGGGAGTAGTGACATTTTATAAAATTATCACTTTATACCAAGGTTGCAAATTCAAGACTCAAGAAATTAATCATTTTGCTTACCACCAAGTGAGCAGTGAGTGTTACCCTGCCTGTGAGCTCTGCGGTCCAGAGGACAAAGCTTATACTTCAGCACCAAAACCAAAAAGCAAACCCGTTGCTGTCGAGTTGATTCCGACTCATAGCGAGCCTATGTGACAGAGTAGAACTGCCCCCATGGGGTTTCCTAGGCTGTAATCTTTACAGAAGCAGACTGCCACATCTTTCTCCCTCAGAGCTGCTGGCGGGTTCCAACTGCCCACCTTTCAGTTAGCAACTGAGCACCTAACCACTGTGCCACCAGAGCTCCTTCACTTCAGTACCAGGGGATTAAATTTTACAATAAAATAAAATATCATTTAAATAACCAGCCAATGAAACTGTGGCAATTATAAAATATGTCCTTAAATTCTGGACTCTTCTCCCATGGAGAGGTGGGATCTTCACCCCTTCTTCTTGAATCCAGTCCAACCTTAGTGATTGGGCAAAACATAGGATAACGTAGAAGTGACACAATGTGACTTTCAAGGCTGGGTCACAAAAGGAAGTTTCTGCCTGGAATAAGCTTCTGTGTGGAAAGTCTTATCACTCTGAGGCTGCCATGCTGGGAGGAAGTTCAAAATAGTCCACGTGGAGAAACCACAGAGAAAAACCCTGACACTACATGGAGAGAGAAAGGGACACCTGGCCAGCCCTGGCTACTCCAGCCCACAGGTGCAGGAGTTTGACCCTAATGCATGAGAAACTGCCCAGCTGAGCCCTCTCCAAATTTCTAAACCACAGAAACTGTGAGAGATAATAAAATCGTTACCATTATTTCAAGGCACTAAGTTTTGGGGTGGCTTGTTATGCAGCAATAGATAATGGGAACAGAAAACCTAATCATAATAGTGTAGAAAGTTATAGACATAGAAATTGCTCATCAATTTATTTCAGCTTAATTATAATCTAACACACAGACCTAATTCAGGATATCCATGTCATGAGTATGTGAACTACCGGACTCACCTGAGGTCCTGAAGCTTCTTTATGTGTCAGACCTTTCACCAACAGACTTTCCTTTTTGGCAGCTTATGGCCTTCAGAGGGTATTTTCTGAGATTTCTTCAAGCCTGTAGGAGGAAAGTATTGCATTTGCCTTTTCTAACTTCTTTGTTTTCTGCACCTACGTTCATGTAAAAGGTAGAAATTGTAATCTGTCTCCTTAGTTCATCAAGAATCTTAGCTATATTATGTATTAGATTAATTTAATTGCTTAAAAATGAATCCCTCCAAATCCAGGAGCATGTTAAAAAGATTATACACCATGACCAAATGGGATTTATCTCATATCCCAGGAATGCAAGTGTGGTTCAACATACGAAAATCAATCAATACAATATACCACATTAATAGAATGGAGGAAAATAAAAAACACACACACACAGACGATCATTTCATTTGATGCAGAAAAAGTATTTGACAAACTACAACACACTTTGATGATTAAAATCTAGCAATAGAAGGGAACTTCCTCCACCTAATAAAGGCCATTTATGAGAAACCCATAGCTGACATCATAGTGGTGAAAGACTGAAATTTTTCCCCTAAGATTAGAAACAAGAATGCCCACTTTCAGCACTGTTATTCAGTATTGTACTGAAAGTTCTAGCCAGAGAAATTATGCAAGAAAAAGAAATAAAAATCATCCAAGTTGGAAAAGAAGTAAAACTATCTCTATTCACAGATGACATAATCTTATATAGAGAAAATCCTAAATAATTTTTTAAAAATAATTATTAGAGCTAATGAATGAATTCAGTAAAGTTGCAGGATACAAGATCAATAACAATAATCAGTTGTATTCCTACACAATAGCAATGAACAATCCAAAAAGGAAATTTAAAAAAAAAATTGATTTACAAAGCTTCTAAAAGAATAAAATACTCAGGAATAAATTTAACCTAGTAGGGGAAAGGTTTGTATACTGAAAACTACAAAATATTGCTGAAAGAAATTAAAGAGGCTCTAATAAATAGAAATATATCCCTGATGATGGATCGTAATGGAAGACTTTATACTGTTAAGATGCCAACACACTCCAAAGTGATCTACAGATTCAATGCAATCCCTATCAAAATCGCAACAGCCTTTATTGCGGAGAAGCTGATACGGAATTGCAAACGGCTCTGAATAGCCAAAACAATCTTGAAAAAGAAGAGTTTCTTCTTCACAATTTTAAAACTTACTACAAAACTAAAGTAATCAAAACAGCATGGTACTGGCATAAAGACAGGCATATAGACCAATGTAATAAAATTGAGAGTCTGGAAATAGACTCATATATCTATGGTGAATTGATTTTTGACAAGGGTGCCAAGACCCTTCAATGGAGGAAAGAATAATCTCCTCAATAAATAGTACTGGAGCAACTGGATCCCCACATACAATAGAATGAAGTTGGACTTTACCTCCAACCGCATACAAAAATTAACTCAAAATGGCTTAAAGACCTATATTTAAGAACTAAAACTATAAAACTCTTTAAAAAATCAAGTGTAAATATTCATAATCTTCTTTTTGGCTATGGATTCTTAGGTATGGCAGCAAAAGAACAAGCAACAAAAGAAAAAACAGATAAAATAGACTTCATCAAAATTAAACACTTTGGTACATCAGAGGACACTCAAGAAAGTGAAATGATGACCTACAGAATGGGAGAAAATATTTGAAAATCATATATCTGACAAGGGTCTAGTATGTAGAATATATACAGAATTCTATACAGAATTCTTACTAGTCAACAACAGAAAGACAAAAAATCCAATTAAAAAAAGGGCAAAAGACTTGAATAGACATTTCTCCAAAGAAGATATACAAATGGCCACCAAGCACATGAAAAGATGTTCAACATCATTAGTGACTAATAAATACCCATTGCTGTCGAGTCAATTCCGATTCATAGCCACCGTATAGGATAGAGTAGAACTGCCCCATAAAGTTTCCAAGGAGCGGCTGGTGGATTCGGACTACCGACCTTTTGGTTAGCAGCCTATCTCTTTAACCAGTGTGCCACCAGGGCTCCCATTAGTGATAAGGGAGATGCAAATCATTAGTGATTAGGGAAAAGCACAATAAGATACCACTTCACACGTGCTAGGATGATTATTAAAAACAAACAAACAAAAATGGATATAACAAGTGTTAGTGAGGGTGTGGAGAAATTGGAACCCTTGTTCATTGTCAATGGGAATGAAAATGGTGCAATGGATTGTGGAAAACGGTTTCTCAAAAAGTTAAACATAGAATTACCACATGACCCAGCAATTCCACTCTTAGGTATATACTCAAAGTACTTGAAAGCAGAGACTCAAACAGATACTTAAACAGATACTTGTACACCGATGTTCATAGCAGTACTGTAAACAATAGCCAAAAAGTGGAAACAACTCAAGAATATTCATCGACAGATGAAGGAACAAACAAAAGTGGTATATCCATACGATGGAATATTAGTCAGCCACAAAAAGGAATGAGGTACATGTTATAATGTAGACAAACCTTGAAAACATTGTTGCTGTGTTGTTATGTGCCGCCAAGTCAGTTCTGACTCATAGCGACTCCACGTACAACAGAATGAAACACTGCCCGGTCCTGCCCTATCCTCACAATAGTTAGCTTGAGCCCATTGTTGCAGCTGCTGTATCAGTCCATCTCATTGAGGGTCTTCCTCTTTTTGCTGACCCTCTACTTTACTAAGCATGATGTCCTTCTCCAGGGACTGGTCCCTCCTGATACCAAGTCCGAAGTATGTGAGACAAAGTCTCGCCATCCTTGCTTCTAAGGAGCAATCTGGCTGTCCTTCTTTCAAGGCAGATTTGTTTGTTCTTCTAGCAGTCCATGGTATATGCAATAAGTGAAAACGTTAGGCTAAGTGAAAGAAACCAGACACTAAAGGTCATATATTGTATGATTCTATTTCTATAAAATATCCAGAAGAGGTAAATCCATGAAGACAGAAAGCAGATGAGTGGCTTCCAGCAGAAAGGGAAGAGGGCAATGGACACTGACCTTTCAGTGGGTGGAGGGTTTCCTCTGGGAGTGAAGAAAATGTTTTGGAGCTACGTAAAGGTAATGTTTGCACTGCACTGGGAATGTATTGAGTGCCAGGGAATTTTATGTTTTAAAATGGTTATGTCATTTACATTTCACTGCAATTAAACCAAATGAATCCCTTAATAATCATATTTAATATAAGCCTTGCTACAAACATGCATAAAGGTTAGTTAGAAAATCTATATTTAATATAGAAATTATTCTAAAGGAGTCAACATCCATTCCAGAAAAAAAACAATATTTAAACAGAAAATTAAAGACGTCTTTTAAAATATGCTTAAGTGTTTTTTTATTATCTTAGTGTTTCAAGGAAGGATTCCTCAGCTGGACAGACTGCTTTTATTCCTGTTTCTAAATTCATTTTAAGTTGTCCATGTTATTATAACTTTTTTCTTGTTAAATATTAATTGTAGAAAAATTTGAAAATACAAAGAAGCCAAACATATATATATACACGTATGTGTGTCTGTGTGGGTGTGCACACATGTGCACACACAAGCCATTATTCTATCATCTGCCATTAACATATTAATATTCTGGTATGTATCTTTGCACTTGCATGTATCTTTTGAATTTACTCACACAAATAAAAATTAAATCTTAATGTGCTAACATACTCAAAGCTTTTCTTTGGTATTACAAAGTGTGTTTGTTGATCATCTGAACTTCTGCTCTTAAATTCATTTTCTGTCCTTCTGCTCTGCCCTGAGTCCTACAAAACCCATTTCAAGTCCCAGTGGAGGCTCTGGTGGGAAGCTGGAAAGCAGGCAGAGGAGAGAAGCCAGGTTACCTACTCCCCCTTCAGGAGGAACCTCTGGCAGGTGCTAGATCTTCTGTGTGGCTCCACCTGCTGTAAAAAGCCCCTTTCTTCATAGCCCCACCTCACCTGGTGGTTGGACCACCCATCACTCTGTCCTCCAAGATTCTAGCTCCTGTTTGGCAGCCCTGGCTTCTGAGCTCTGGCAGTGCAGCCTTCTCCTTGGCCCCTCCTCCGGCCATAGCTGGTGTGGGCTCTCGGTCTCTGCAGTTGCTGATCTCAGGTTGCCTTTTGCAGCCTTCTCCTCTGGCCTCATTCAGCTCTTCTGATACCTCATGTGAGTTCTGTTTTCCCGGCTGGATCCTGCCTAATACATGAAGTAATTTGTCCACAGCAGTTGTTTACTTACTAAAGAAATATAGTCCTTTAAACATATATCACATAAAATCCTTTAGACATATAGTTGAATGTTGCCTAAATCATTAGTATTGAGCTTTCTATAGTTACAAATCGTAGAATATCGGATGGGCTAAAGTGTTCTGCCACCACTGATCTGCCAGTTTGTTGTACTGTGGTGGTGTGAGTTGCTGTGATGCTGGAAACTATGTCATCAGTGTTTCAAATACCAGCAGTGTCACTCATGTGTACAGGTTTCAGTACAGCTTGCAGACTAAGACAGACTAGGAAGAAAGGCATGGTGATCTACTATGGAAAATCAGCCAATGAAAACCCTATAAATCACAATATAAGGCTAGAAGATGATCCCTCTACACAGTGGCCACAACAATGATGAAGGACAGGGCAACATTTTGTTCATTAGTACATGTAATCACTGTGTTTCTCTCTGGAGGCTCTAGGGGAGGATCAGTTTTCTTGTCTTTTCTAGCTTCTAAAGGCTGTTTGTATTCCTTGACTTGTGACCCCCTTCCATCTTCAAAGATAGCAACTGGATCGCTATAACCTCTGCTTCCATTTCCACATCTCCTCTTCTGACCCTGATTCTCCTGTCTCTCTCTTTCCCTAATAAGGACCCTTGGGATTTCATTGGGCCCACTCGAATAATCCAAGGTAATCTCCCCATCTCAAGGTCAGCAGATTAGCAGCTGTCTTAGTTTGTGTTCTCTAAAGGAGCAAAACCAGCAAGACGTGTGAGTGTGTAATAGACAGATAGACACAGCTACAGACAGAGAGAGAGAAAGGAAGAAAGAGGGATTTACTTCAAGGGATTGGCTCACACAACTGGCAGGTCCCAAATCCACAGATCAGGCAGCAGGCCAGAGACTTCTGCAAGCTTATGTCCCAAGATATGTAGGTAAGGTGATGAGAAAAGCACAGGGTCAAAAGAGAGAGAGAGCTCTGCCACAAAATCCATTTATATGCTAAAGGCAGATCACACCTCCAAGGAAACCCCCTTTCAAATAATTGGTTGATCACATCATATCACATCATGGAAAATGACTGTATTGCATTACTTATATTGCATTGCACTGCCCTGCACTATATTACGTTTCTTTACATTAGGAAACAGCAACTAGTCCAGAGTCTGGCCAAACCACTGGGAATCATAGCCTATCCAAACTGACACATAAAATTAACCATCACAGCAGCCTTAATTCCATCTGCATACTTTATTCCCCCTTGCCATGTAACATAACATATTTGCAGGCTCTGGGGTGTAAGATGTAGACATTTTTGCTGGGGCATTATTCTGCCTACCAGAGTGTATATACAGAATATCATCTTATTTAAAGAAATGCACCACACTGATGAACTATTCTCAGGGCTGCTGATTACTTTCCACAGTTACTAGGGGAAATACTTTTAGAGCTGGAGCTAACCTAAGAGGTTATTTAGTCCTCATCCAACTGGAGTTCCTTCTCTGTCTTGATCATCTTACAGGAGTCCACACTCCCCATTCCATTTGGACGAGACTATAGGTCTCCATTTGGACAAGCCTACAGGAGCCCTGGTGGCACAGTGGTTAAAGCTATCGACTGCTAACCAAAATATTGGCAGTTCGAAACCACCAGTGGCTCCACCTGTGAAAGATGTGGCAGTCTGCTTCTGTTAAGATTTACAGCCTTGGGAACCCTGTGGGGTCTCTGTGAGTTGGAATCAACTCAACAGCAGTGGTTTGGGTTTACAGGTTTCCTTATACATTACTGTCGTTGCCTTCATTTTGAGTTTCTTCCATGCCTACCTTACTGCTTAGAACACTCAGGACTAAATATTAAATCATGTTCTTTCTTCAAAATCCTGAAAGACTCTCCTTAGAAAACCTCCCCAGGGCAACCCCTGCAAATCTAGGTATATGGGTTATGCTGATATTGATCGATACCCATTTTTTATTATTTACTTCTTGTATACAACATGAGCTAGTGTTGCCTTGACCTTTAAGTAATGAAGAGTAAAGCAGATGTTACAAAAGTGTTCTATGGTTCTGCTTTTCTATTCCCTGTCTCGAACCTGCCTACCTTTTGGTAGTTCCTTATTTCTTTGAATAGCATCCATCTTCATCAATGACTTCACTCACCATCATTCCATCACATCCTGTTATAAATCCTACATGTTTTGCATTGATGCTTCTCTTTCACTCACCTTTTTTTTTTTTTTTCTATTCCCATTGCCAATGCTGTCAGTCACATTCTTATTACTTCTTCCCTAGATTATTGACTCGATGATCATCCAGGTTCTCTACTGCCTATTTCTCCTATTTGGGGCAACCTTCATTCTGAGACATTTTCTTAAAGGCATAGATGCTCATAATTTTTCTTAACTAAAAATTAAAATTACTGGGATTCACTTTTTAAATAATGTTTCATTGTGTTTTTAGTGAAAGTTTACACAGTAAATTATGGATTATCAATTGAGATGTTTCAACAAACGGATGCAGGGCTGGAAGTACTCACTCGTCTACGCCAAGAAATTTGGAAGACTGCTACCTGGTCAATTGACTGGAAGAGATCCATATTTATGCCTATTCCCAAAAAAGGTGATTCAACCAAATGTGGAAATTATCAAACAATATCATTAATATCACACGCAAGTAAAATTTTGCTAAAGATCATTCAAAAACAACTGCAGCAGTATATCAACAGGGAACTGCTAGAAATTCAAGCTGGATTCAGAAGAGGATGTGGAACCAAGGATATCATTACTGATGTCAGATGGATCCTGGTTGAAAGTAGAGAATACCAGAAAGATGTTTATCTGTGTTTCATTGACTATGTAAAAGCATTCAACTGTGTGGCTTATAACAAATTATGGATAACATTGGGAAGAATGGGAATTCCAGAACACTCAATTGTGCTCATAAGGAACCTGTACATGGATCAAGAGGCAGTCGTTCGGACAGAACAAGGGGATACTGCGCGGTTTAAAGTCAGGAAAGGTTTGCATTGGGGTTGCATCCTTTCACCATATCTATTCAATCTGTATGCTGAGCAAATAATCTGAGAACCTGGACTATATGAAGAAAAATGGGGATCAGGATTGGAGGAAGACTCATTAACAACCTGTGATATGTAGATGACACAACCTTGCTTGCTGAAAGTGAGGAGGACTTGAAGCACTTACTGATGAAGATCAAAGACTACAACCTTCAGTACGGATTACACCTCAACATAAAGAAAACAAAAATCCTCACAACTGGACCAATAAACAACATCATGATAAATGGGGAAAAGATTGAAGTTGTTAAGAATTTCATTTTACTTGGATCCGCGATCAACACCCATGGAAGCAGCAGTCAAGAAATCAAAGGACATAGTGCATTGGGCAAATCTGCTACAAAAGACCTCTTTAGAATGTTAAAAAGCAAAGATGTCACTTTAAGGACTAAGATGTGCCTGACCCAAGCCATGGTGTTTTCAATCACCTCATATGCATGTGAAAGCTGGACAATGGATAAGGAAGACCAAAGAAGAACTGATGCCTTTGAATTATGGTGTTGGTAAAGAATATTGAATACGCCATGGTCCGCCAAAAGAATGAACAAATCTGTATTGGGAAAAGTATAACCAGGATGCTCCTAAGAAGTGAGGATAGTGAGACTTCGTTCACATACTATGGACATATTATCAGGAGGGATCAGTCCCTGGAGGACGACATCATGCTTGGTTAAGTAGAGGGTCATCAAAAAAGAGGAAGACCCTCAATGAGATGGATTGACACAGTGGCTGCAACAATGGGCTCAAACGTAATAACAGTTGTGAGGATGGTGCAGGACTGAACAGTGTTTCATTGTGTTGTACGTAGGGTTGCTATGAGTCAGAACTGACTGGACAGCACCTAACAACAACAATGTCCCCTAAGCATAAACTCTCCCTCCTGCCTCCGGTAACCACTAATAACCTTTGATTTCCACTCATTTCCTTATTTCATGTAAATGAGATTATACAATATTTGTCCTTCTGCAACTGACTTATTTCACCCAGCATGATGTTTTCAGAGTTCGTTCATGCATCAAGACTGAGTAGTATTCCATTGTGTATATATACTGCATTTTATTTATCCATTTATCTGTCGGTGGATGTTTTGCTTGTTTCTATATTTTGGCTATTGTGAAAAGTACTGCAATGAACAGTGTACAGGTTTCTATTTTTGTTCCTGCCTTCATTTCTTCAGGGTATATACCTAGGATTGGGATTGCTATGTCATATGGTAGTTTCGTGTTCAACTCTTTGAGGCACTGTCAAACTGTTTTCCACAGTGGCTGTGCCATTTTACTCTCCCACCAGCAATGGATGAGAATTCAACTTTCTCCACGATGTGGCCAACCTCTGTTGTTTTCCTTTTTTTTTGATCATTGCCATTCTAATAGGGGTGAGGTGTTATCTCATTGCGGGTTTGATGTACATCTCTCTAATGGCTAATGCTATTGAGCATCTTTTCATGTGTTTTTGGTCATTTGAATACCCTCTTGGGTGAACTGTTTGTTCAAGTCCTTAGCTCATTTTTTGATTGGGTTGTTTGTCTTTTTGTTGTTAAGTTGTAAAGTTTTATATATATATATATATATATTTTTTTTTTTAACGGAAGAGAGTATTAGACTCTTGTCAGATATATGGTTACCCAAAATTTTCTCCCAATCTGTAAGCTCTCTTTTCACTTTTTTGATAAAGTCCTTTGAAGAACAAACGTATTTAATTTTTATGAGGTCTCATTTATCTATTTTGTTTTTTGCTGCTTGTGCTTTTGTTGTCATATCTGATCATCCATGATTAAAACCAGGCACTGCAGCCAGGCAACCCTGTGTTTTCTTCTAAGAATTTTAAGGCTTTAGTTTTCACATTTAGGTCCTTGATTCATTTTGAATTAGTTTTTGTGTATGGTGTCACGCATGGATTCTGACTCATTCCTCTGCTTGAGCAAATAGAATTTTTCCAGCACTATTTATTAGTCTGTTCCTTCCCCATTGAATAGACTTAGAACCCTTGTCAAAAACTAGTTGTCAATAGGTATATGGATTTATTTCTGGACTGTCAATTCTATTTCAATTTCTATTCCATAAATCTTCTATTTTAACAGTACCAGGCTATTTTAATCACTGTAGCTTTATAGCGTGTATTGAAATCAAGAAGTGTGAGTCCTCCTACTTTATTCTTCTTTGAGATTGCCGGAGCTATTTGGGGTCCCTTGCCCTTCCATATATATTGGAGGATTGGCTTTTCTATTTCTGTAAAACAGAGTGTTTGGATTTTGATGTGGATTACATTGAATTTATAGACTGCTTTGGGTAGTGTCGACATCTTAACTATATTAAGCCTTCCAATCAACAAACATGGAATGTCTTTCCACTTATTTAATTTCTTTTAGTAATGTTTTATAGTTTTCTTCGTACAAGTCTTTCACCTTCCTTGTTAAGTTTATTCCCAGATACGTTATTCTTTCAGATGCTATCGTAAGTGGTAATGTTTTCTTAATTTCTTTTTCTGCTCCCTCATTGCTGATATATAGAAACCCAGCTGATTTTTGTTTGTTGACCTTGTACCCTGACACCTTGCTGAATTCATTTACTGTATTTTTACTCAAATAATATGCAGCTTCTATGTTTATTTGCCAACCACGCCCTCCCCCCATTGAGGCATTTTTGTAAGCACGCTATACTAATTTTTTTTACAGCAACATGTAAAAAAAATTGGCACAGCGGCGCTTATGAAAATACATCGTGGAGGGAGGGTGTGCTTAGCAAACAAATGTAGAAGGCCCGTGTTATTTGTGTAAAAATACGGTATTAGTTCCAATAGTTTTCATGTGGATTCTTTGAGGTTTTCCGTGTATAGGATCGTGTCATCTGCGAAAAGGAATAATTTACTTCCTCTGTCCAGATTTGGATACCTTTTTTTTTTTTTTTCCTAGCCTAACTGCTCTAACTAGGACTTCCAGAAAGATGTTGAACAGCAGTGGTGAGAGTGGCGTCCCTGTCATATTCCTGATCTTGATGAGAAAGCTTCCGTGCTTTCTACACTGGGTATATTAGCTGCGCGTTTTTCATAAATGTCCTTTATTTTATTGAGGAATTTCCCTTCTATTTTTATGTTGTTGAGTGTTTTTATCATGAAACAGTGTTGAGTTTTGTCATAATGCCTTTTCTGCATCTATTGAGATGATTATGTCCTGGGATATTTTGGAGTTTAAAAAAAAAAAGGAAAGTACACATTTTAGCACCATACATTTTCAAATCCAAGTCTCACAAATTTGGTTTCTACTAAATTTCAATTGGTTTTATCCTTTTGAGTCCTTTTTGTCCTCATTGGGACTGAGCCTCCAGGGTCTTGCTCTGTTTGCATTTTATCTCTGGTCTGTCCCTTCAGGCTGAGACACTGGAATGGATGGCGTGATGCCTGAAAGACACAAACCAAATCTCAGTGGGGGAGGCAACAGGGAGCCTGAGGGAATGTGGAGCAGGCTTGGTCCACACTTGGAGCCCTCCCCCAGGACCTAGTGGGGTTGCCCAGGCAGAGGCCTCTCCCAGAATGCCTAGCAAAAGGACAACTTAGAATAGGCATCTTTTAATTCAGCTATTTATATATCTCTGTTTCTTCTAGACATTTCTCTGAGCATTAATCCTATTCCTAACACACCCTTGTCTTTGGGCTATGATTTGAAGCTTTACTCTTTAATAATTCCAGCTTGTTTTTTGTTTCTTTCCCTGTGAAATCATTTTAAAAGGCCCTGATGGTCTCAAACTTTGCAGAGGCCTTTTAAACTCCATCTTTGCATGTGGTGGGTGGGGAGGGACTATCTGAAAAAAAAATTTCATTTGTTTTGCCTTGTTTAATTAATAGGAAAGATGAGCTACGTATGTGCAGAAGTGTTAGACATTTCTCTTATTTTCATCTTTAGCCTGGGCAGATCTGGGAGCTGTTGAGTCCTATCCAGGAGTCCTGGAAGGGTTGCAGCCTGTCTCAATCCCCAGGGGCCTGGCTGGGTGGGAAGCAGTTTTGTTTGTTGGTTTTACAGATTATGTTTGTTTGGCTTCTGTTGTGTTGTTGTTGTGTGCTATCAAATGGATTCCAACCCATAGCAACCCTATATGACAGAGTAGAACTACCCCATAGGGTTTCCTAGGCTATACTCTTGACGAGAGCAGATCACCAGGTCTTTTCTCCTGCAGAGCAGCTGATGAGTTCTAAAGGCTGAACTTTCAGTTAGAAGCCCAGTATTTAATCATTGTATCAACAGGATTCCTTGTTTGGCCTCTGCAGTGCCCTTATTACAAACAGCCTGCATTTGGATAGGATAGTGGTGGTTCAGTGGTAGAACACTCACCTTCCATGTAGGAAACCCAGATCTACTTCCAAAAATCAGCCAGTGAAAACTCTATGAGTTACACATGGAACATTGTCGATCCCCAATCAATCATGGGGATGGCACCGGACTGACCAGTGACGGCAACCAGCAAAAACATCAATCTTTGTTTTTTTTATTTTTCCCCTTATAAAAATTTATACATACATTGTTATGTGACCCTAATTGCTCTCCCCATACTGTGACAGCACACTCCTCCTTTCCACCCCTGATTCCCCATGTCCATTCAACCAGCTCCTAATCCTCTCTGCCTTCCCATCTCACTTCTGGACAGAAGCTGCCCATTTGGTCTCTTGTACCTACTTGAGCTAAGAAGCACATTCCTCAAAGTGTCTCTTTATGTCCCACAGTCCAGTCCAATCCCTCTCTGAAGAGTTGGCCTCAGAAATTATTTTAGTTCTTGGCTGATAGAGAATCTAAGGGCCATGCCTTCTGGGATTCCTCCAGTCTCAGTCAGACCATTAAGTCTGGTCTGGGTACTAGAATTTGAGTTCTGTGCCCCATCTTTCTCCTGCTCCATCTGGGACTCTCTGTTTTGCTCCCTGTCAGGGCGATCATTGGTGGTAGTGGGGCACCATCCGGTTCTTCTGGTCTCAGGATGATGAAGTCTCTGGTTTCTGTGTGGCCCTTTCTGTCTCTTGGGCTAATACTTTCCTTGTATCTTTGTCGTTCTTCATTCTCCTTTACTCCAGGTGGGTTGCGACCAATTGATGCATCTTAGGTGGCCGCTTGCAAGGTTTTAGGACCCCAGATGCCACTCACCAAAGTAGGATGCAGAACATTCTCTTAATAAGCTGTGTTATGCCAATTGACCTAGATGTCCCCTGAAAGCACGGTCCCCAGACCCCTACCCCTGCTACTCTGTCCCTCAAAGTGTTTGGTTGTATTCAGGAAACTTCTTAGCTTTGGTTGTGCTGACTCCCCCTGTAGTGTGTGCTGTCCTTTCCTTCACCTAAGCTACTTCTTATCTACTGTCTAGTTAGTAAATAACCCCCACCCTCCCTCCCCACCCTCGTAACCATCAAAGAATGTTTTCTTCTGTGTTTAAACCTTTCCTTGAGTTCTTATAATAGTGGTCTTATACAACATTTGTCCTTCTGTGACTGACTAAATTCACTCAGCATAATGCCCTCCAGATTTCTGCATGTTATAAGAAGTTTCACAGCTTCATCTTTGTTCTTTATCCTTGTGTAGTTCCATTTTGTGGATATACCACAACTTGTTTATCATTTGATGGGCACCTAGGTTGTTTCTATCTTTTTGCTATTGTGAACAGTGCTGCAATGAACATGGGTGTGCATATGTCTATTCATGTGACGGCTCTTATTTCTCTAGGATATATTCCAAGGAGTGGGATAGCTGGACTGTATGGTACTTCTATTTCTAGCTTTTTAAGTAAGCATCAAATCAATTTCCAAAATGGTGGTACCATTTCACAATCCCACCAACAGTGTATTAGTGTTCCAGTCTCTCCACAACCTCTCCACCATTTATTATTTTGTGTTTTTTGGATTAATGCTAGGCTTGTTGGGGTGAGATGGTATCTCATTGTAGTTTTGATCTACATTTCTCTAATGGCTAATGATCGTGAGCATTTGTTCATGTGTATGTTAGCCACCTGAATATCTCCTTTGGCAAAGTGCCTGTTCATATCCTTTGCCCATTTTTTAATTGGGTTATTTGTCTTTTTGTTGTTGAGGTTTTGCAGTATCTTGTAGATTTTAGAGATTA
>NW_004443976.1:4726108-4728752 GCF_000243295.1 Trichechus manatus latirostris
TCTGCTTCCTCTCCTGTTTTTCTTTTGTCAGTTTGGCCAATGGTTTATCAATTTTGTTGATCTTTTCAAAGAACCATCTTTTGGACTTGTTAACTCTTTCAGTTGTTTTTCTGTTCTGTATTTAATTTAATTCTGCTCTAGTTCTTATTATTTCCTTTCTTCTGGCACCTGAGGACTTCTTTTGCTGCTCTCTTTCTCCTTGTTCCAGTTGTAAGGTTAATGTTTTGATTATGGCCCTTTCTTCTTTTTGGATGTGTGCATTTATTGCTATAAACTGACCTCTCAGCGCTGCCTTTGCTGTGTCCCAAAGGTTCTGGTAGGATGTGTTCTCATCTTCGTTTGAGTCTATGAATTTCTTTATTCCATCCTGAATTTATTCTATAAGCCAGTAGTTTTTGAGCAAGATGTTGCTCAGTTTCCATGTGTTTGATTTTTTTTCCTTGCTTTTTCTGTTGTTGATTTCTACTTTCGTGGCTTCATGATCAGAAGAGATGCTTTGTAATATTTCAATTCTTCGGATTCTGTTAATGCTTGCTTTATGGCCTAATATGTGGTCAGTTCTGGAGAATGTTCCATGTGCATTGGAAAAGAAAGTATACTTGGCTGCTGTTGGGTAGAGTGTTCAGTATGTATCTATGAGATCACGTTGGTTGATTGTAGCATTTAGCTCTTCTGCATCTTTGTTGAGGTTCTTTCTAGATTTTCTATCCTTCACCAAAAGTGGTGTGGTGAAGTCTCCTACTACTATTGTGGAGCTGTCTATCTCTCTTTTCAGTGCTGTTAGAGTTGGTTTTATGTATTTTGGAGCCCTGTCATTGGGTGTGTAAATATTTATTATAGTTATGTCCTCCTGGTGTACTGACCCTTTAATCATTATATAGTGTCCTTCTTTATCTTTTGTGGTGGATTTTACTTTAAAGTCTATTTTGTCAGAGATTAATATTGCCACTCCTGCTCTTTTTTGAGTGTTGTTTTCTTGATATATTTTTTCCATTTTTTGAGTTTTAGTTTGTTTGTGTCTTTAAGTCTAAGGTGTGTCTCTTGTAGGCAGCATACAGACAGATCGTGTTTTTTTTATCCCATCTGCCACTCTCTGTCTCTTTATTGGTGCATTTAGTCCATTTACCTTCAGCTTAACTATTGATAGGTATGAGTTTAGTGCTGTCATTTTGATGTCTTTTTTTGCGTGTTGTTCACAGTTTCCTTGTTCCACTTAATTTTCTGTGCTGAGTCGTTTTACTTTATGTATTTTCTTTTCGTCTTTTTCATTGTTGTTGATTTTGTGTTTCCTGAGTCTTTACTTGTTTTAGTTTTTTATTTTGACTTGTAGGATTCTTAGTTTCCTTTGTCGTTACCTTAATATTTACCCCTATTTTTCTAAGTTTATACAAGTCTTCCATTTCCTTATATTGCCTTGACTTCCTCTCAGTATGCAAGATCTAGTCTACATCTTTTAAGTCCCTCTTTTTTGTTTTAATGTTGTCATCTTTTACATATTGACATCTGTTTCCCTATTATCAGTGTTTTAGCTTTGATTTACTTTTGTAACTTCCCTATCTGGGTTGATATCTGGTTCCTCTGTCCTGTTTTCGAGTCTTCAGTTGTTATCTGATGTTACTGATTTTCTAAGCGGAGGACTTCCTTTAGTATTTCTTCTAATTTTGGTTTGGTTTTTTCAAATTCCATAAACTTCTGTTTATTTGGAAATACCCTAATTTCACCATCATATCTGAGAGACAGTTTTGCTGGATATATAATTCTTGGCTGGAAGTTTTTTTTCCTTGAAGGCTTTATATATGTCATCCCATTGCCTTCCTGCCTGCATGGTTTCTGCTGAGTAGTCGAAGCTTATTCTTTATTGACTCTCCTTTATAGATGACTTTTTGTTTATCCCTAGCTGCTCTTAAAATTCTCTCTTTATCTTTGGTTTTGACAAGTTTGATTATAATATGTCTTGGTGACTTTCTTTTGGGATCTACCTTATGTGGGATTCGATGAACATCTTGGATAGATATGTTGTCATCTTTCACGATATCAGGGAAGTTTTCTGCCAACAAATCTCCAACAATTCTGTCTGTATTTTCTGTTATACCCCTGTTCTGGTACTCCAATCACTTGTAAGTTATTCCTCTTGATAGAGTCCCACATAATTCTTTAGGTATCTTCTTCTTTTTTAATCCTTTTATCTGATTTTTCCTCAAATATGTTGGTGTCAAGTGCTTTATCTTCAGTCTCACTAATTCTGTCTTCCATTGCCCCAATTCCACTACTATCACTTTCTATTGAGTTGTCTAATTATGAAATTTTATTGTTAATCTTCTGGATTTTGATTGCTGTCTCTCTGTGGATTCTTGCAGCCTGTTAAATTTGTCATCATGTTCTTCTCTAATCTTTTTAATATCCTCTATTGCTTGTTCTGTGTTTTACTTAATTTCCTTCCTAATTTCTTGAAGAGTTCTATATATTAATCTTTTGTATTCTGCCTCTGGTAATTCTAAGAAATTTTCCTCCTCTGGAAAATTTCTAGATTCTTTATTTTGGGAGCTTGCTGAAGCCATCATGGATTGCCTCATTATGTGATTGGATATTGACTGTTGTTTCTGAGCCATCAATAAATTATTATATTTATTTATTTTATGTTTGT
>NW_004443976.1:4728852-4730005 GCF_000243295.1 Trichechus manatus latirostris
GGATATCTAATTATGTCAGCATCATTTGTTAAAGAGACTGTCTTTTGCCCAGTTAATGGACTTTGGGCCTTTGTCAAATATCAGTTGCTCATAGGTGGATGAATTTATGTCTGGATTCTCAATTCTGTTCCGTTGGTCTATGTATCCATTGTTGTACAAGTACCAGGCTGTTTTGACTACTGTGGCAGTATCATAGGTTCTAAAATCAGGTAGTGCGAGGCCTCCCACTTTGTTCTTCTTCTTGAGTAATGCTTTATTTATTCCAGGCTTCTTCCCTTTCCATATGAAGTTGGTGATTTGCTTCTCTATCTCACTAAAAAATGCCAGTGGAATTTGGATAGGGATTGCATTGTATCTGTAGATTGCTTTGGGTAGAATTGACATTTTCATAATGTTGAGAATACCTATTCATGAGCATGGTATGTTTTTCCACTTATTCAGGTCTCTTGCAGTAGCGTCTTGTAGTTTTCACTGTATACATCTTTTACATCTCTGGTTAGATTTATTCCTAAGTATTTTATCTTCTTGGGGGCTATTGTAAATGGTACTGATTTTGTGATTTCCTCTTCGAGGTTCTCTTTGTTGGTGTAAAAGAATTCAACTGACTTTTGTATGTTTATCTTGTATCCTGAAACTTTGCTGAAATATTCTATTGGTTCCAGTAGTTTTCTTGTGGATTCTTTGGGGTTTTCTGTGTCTAAGATCATATCATCTGCAAATAGAGATACTCTGACTTCTTCCCTACCAGTTGGGATGCCCTTTATTTCTTTTTCTAGCCTAATTGCTCTGGCTAGGACCTCCAGCACAATATTGAGTAAGAGTGGTGATAAAGAGCATCCTTGTCTGGTTCCCGTTCTCAAGGGGAATGCTTTCAAAGTCTCTCCATTTATGATGATGTTGGCTGTTGGCTTGGTATAAATGCCTTTAATTATATTGAGGAATTTCCCTTCTATTTCTATTTTGTTGGGAGTTTTTATCATGAATGGGTGCTGGACTTTGTCAAATGCCCTTTCTGCATCGATTGATAAGATCATGTGGTTCTTGTATTGTTTTATTTATGTGATGAATTACATTGATTGTTTTTTCTAATGTTGAACCATCTGTGCATACTTGCGATAAATCCCACTTGATCATGGTGAATTTTTTTTTTTTT
>NW_004443976.1:4730744-4746323 GCF_000243295.1 Trichechus manatus latirostris
TCACTTACAGTCCTAGACAGGCATGGGTGATTGGTGTAGGCACAGGCACCTGGCTGCAGCAGGGGGACACACTCTGAGCAAGGCAGGGAGCTGACAGCTTCCCCTGAGTGTCCAGGAGGAAGGCATGTTCCTATTCCCTAGAGCACGTAGGTGAGTGGGTTTTGCAACCGGACTATGAGCACCTAATGCTGTTGGCTGAAAGGACTGGGGGGCACCTCTTATTCATGGGCCTGTATCACAGGAGGCTAGGTGGCATGGGTGGAGCCACCAGTCCTCAGGCCCCTGAGGTGGGTAGGTGAAGACTCTGCTTAACAGGCAGAGCAGTGTCAGATGTCAAGAACCTGCCACTTCACATCTGAAACTGTTGAGGTTAGACTTCCGGTATATACCCTGTTGGACTTCAGTAATGAGGGCCTATGCTGTTGAGATGGGCCCACACAATTCTATGCAGGGGGAAAGGCACTCAAAGTCCGTGCATCCCTTCTGCTTGTGCCTAGGCAAAGGAGCTGTGCCTATCCTGGGTTCCTGGCTTAGGGGAACCGGCAGTTTATCTTTTCCATCTGTTTGTTAATTTGTTCAGTCTCCAAGGAAGGGAGCATGGCTCCGGGTGTGTGATGGATCCTACTTCCAGACCAGGGGACTCGGCAATTGCTGAAGCTGGTCTGGGACCCACTGCAGAGCAAGGAGTGGGGAGGTAAATGGAGAGAGTTTTTTCTGTAAGGGGGGTGTTTTTGATCCATGCAATAAGCTGTATGCAAGTACTTTTCTTTTGCTGATGAGGGCTACTTCTCACTGGTTCTCGGTGGCCGTGTAGACTCTCAGCAGCTGGGTCTCTCCCAGTGTGGAAAACGCACCTCCCAAGCATCACCACTTGCCTGCCTCACCGCTCACCCATGAGCTAATCAGGCCTCAAGGGCTCAGGCTCTCACCAGGTCAGGTCTGGCAACTCCTCGCTGCTTCCAAACCATCTCTCCCTCTCCCTGTCACTCAGTCTGGTTCCTCAACTCTGCCTTTGATGTTCAGGGCTCCCAGATTGCCATATATAATCAATTCACTTGTTTTTTCTGGTCTTTATTCTAAGAGGGTCCACCAGAAGTGACTGACTACTCTGCCATCTTGGCCTTACCCCCCAACATCAGTCTTTGGACTAAAGACAAGTCTGCACAGTTTAGTGTTGGGCCCTATATACCTAGAATGAGAGAAGTATATGCATTGAGGCATAGAGGCTTAAAAATTCTTTGTCTCTGTTATGGATTGAATTGTGTCCCCCACAAAGGTATACTGAGATCCTAACCCGTGAATGTGACCTTGCTTGGGGAAGTAGGGTTTTTCTTTGCAGATGTTATCAGTTGAGTTAATGAGGTCATACCAGAGTAGGATGAGTCCTAATTCCTTTTGAGTGGACTTTCATAAAAAATGAAAAAGACACCAAGAAAGAGATGCACACAGAGGGAAGACATGACACATGAAGATGCATCTGCAAGCCAAGAAGTGCCAAGGAATGCCTGGAGCTACCAGAAGCTGGAAGAGAAAAGGAAGTATCTTCCACTAGAGTGGAGAGAGAGAGAGAACATTGTCCTTCATTTGATCTTCTAGCTTCCAGAACTGTGAGGAAATACATTTCTGTTGTTTAAAGCCACCACTTTGAGGTGTTTTGTTATCGCAGCCCTGGGATGCTAAGACAGTCTTCCTTACATCCCCCACTCCCACCCCCAACTATCTCTCCTTATTCTGCTAGACCAACAGGTTCATACAGTTCAGGCCATTACTGTAGTAGTCAGCCACATATACTACACACTTATTCATTCACTCAACTGTTACCTACTGATCACCAACAAAGTTCCAGGCACTAGGATGCTAAATATTGGGTGTACATACAAACAAAAGCAAAAGGCCTGGTCTCATTTCATAAGCAGTTTTACTACACTGGAGGGAGATAAATGGCATATACAAAAATAAGAATCTAAGAATAAGTATGCATTCAGTATTACCTCATTAATGCAGGTGCTTTAATTTAGAACTATTTGGAGAATATATAACCTACTTATGGGAAGACATTTTTAAAATTATCTCAAAAACTCCAAAAAATAATTCTCAGATGTTTGTTTGCAAAAGACTCACTTAGTGAATTTGTTTTAAATGTAGATTCTAGATACATAGTTGAGAGAGAATGCAAGGGACAGATTAGACTGCATATCATTTGTATAGTGTGTGTACATAAGTGCATGTAATTGCTTGTCTAAGTATAGAATCTCTGAAAGGATATAAACAAACAAAACCTGCTGACTGTGACTGCATCACTAGAGGATACCCAGATGCATGGGCGATGTACTCTTCATGGAAGCCCCATCTGTATGTTTCGAATCTTGTATCATGTGGATGTATTTATTATCTCTTCTATAATTATATACATTTTAAAAAGAGAAGAGCGAAATAAGCACAATTATTTAAGTAATTAAAATACCCATCCCGAGCTCTACCCCAGAGATTTGGATTCCAGTGGTGTATATGTGGTGGCGGATGGGGGATCCAGGAATTTGCGTTTTTAGCCAACATTCCATGTTAGGATGCTGATTGTGCTTTAAGGACCACACTTTGAGAAGTATGTCTCCTAAAACATGTTCCTTCAAAGGTAATTCACTAGTTCACCCACACTGAAGGAGGCCTTACCCATCATCTTCTAAGTTCTGTGATAAATCCCAATGATACCAAGAAGTTTGGTGCCTAGATTAACATGCAAATATTCCACTGCAATGGTGGTTTTCAAAATTCAGCATGAATTGGATTCACCACGAGGGCTTGTTAAAATCCAGATTGCTGAGTCCCACGCCTCAAGAGTTCTAGTTCAGTAGGTCTAGGGAGGGCCCAGGAACTGCATTTCTTACAAAGTCTTATGTGAAGGTGATGTTGCCATGACTACTCTGAAGACATTACTATAAAACATTCCTGAAAAGTAGTTAACTTGCTCACTTCGATATATTTTAGGTTGTATTTTAGGATGTGAAACTCACTACCTATATATGAAAGGAATCTTGGTGGAACAATGGTTAAGCATTCAGCTGCTAACCAAAAGATCAGCAGTTAGAATCCACTAGCCACTCCTGGGGAGAAAAGACCTGGTGATCTGCTCCCAGAAAGATTAAACCAAAAACCAAACCCATTGCCATTGAATCGATTTGGACTCATAGTGTATTCATGGAATAGAACTGCCCCATTGGGTTTCCAAGGTGGTAAATCTTTATGGAAAAAGTGGAGCAGCTGGTGGGTTCAAACTGCTGACCTTTTGTTTAGCAGCCGAGTGCTTATCCGCTGCACCACCCGGGCTCCTTCAGTAAAGATTACAGCCTAGGAAACCCTATGGGGCAGATCTACTTTGTCCTATAGGGTCACTGTGAAGTGGAATTGACTCAACAGCACACAACCACAACAAAAAACCCACAACCACCTATATAAGAAAACTTCCCACATTAACAACTAACAAACAAAACTCACACGCTTAAATATTTCCCTTTAAGTACCATTCATGCATATTCTACAATCATATTGAGACTGGATCCCTCCTCAAGCACTTGAAGAAAGCTATTATCTTCTCCTCTTTTCCAGTAAACCTTCTGACCACCAGCTTGAAAGTCCCCATTTACCTTAGCCAGTTTCATGTCTCTTGGTTTCTCTTCTCTTGAGAACTCATGATTTGTAAATATAGCTCTTACAATGTCATTACCAAAAATTAGTGAGGTCTAAACCTGAGGTCTTACCCAAAACCAAAAAAATTGCCATCAAGTCAGTTCTGATCATGGCAACTCCGTATATGTCAGAGCAGAAGTGTACTCCATAGAGTTCTGATGGCTGTGAACTTTTAGAAGCGGATCACCACGCCTTTCTCCAGAGGCACCTCTGGGTGGGTTCAAACCGCCAACCTTCGGTTAGTAGCCCTTAACTTCTTGGACCACCCAGAAACTCAGATCTCACCTACTGAGGATAAAACAATATCTTGGCTTTCTGTGCTCTGGAGACGGCAGTGTAGGTTGGTGGAAAGAGCCGTGTGACCAGGGTGTGAATCCCAGCTCCACCTCTAGCACCTTGACTTGGTAAGTTCATCAACCTCTTTGAGTTTCATATGTGAATGAAGATTACGATATCAATGTGGAGACTAAGCAAGAAAATAGATGTGAAGTGCTGATTGTGCTTTACACTTAGTAGGTGATAAACAAATGTTACTGATATTAGAATGAAGTTGTAGAGCTAATCTATTGGCATGTGCTGATATGCCAGGAAGCTCTGGTCTTTTGACCAAAGGGGGCTTTGGGGACCATGGGAGAGATGGAAGGGAGTGAGGGCTCAGTGAGGCTCTCAAGAGAGGAAAGTAATGGCAAATCCAAAGAGACCATTATGACAAAGAGAACCTGTGACAGTGTAAGCCACAGAGTGGGGAAGGGGCGATTTTCCACTTTAATGCATGTTACAGAGCACAGACTGGTGGGGACAGAGGGAGGTGTGTCTGTGGTCAGCTCCCAGGGAGCCCTTTTTCCAGGAGGACACTGGCAAGCAGGGGAAGTGGTGGATACCTCCCTTAGATGGTTTCCGTGCAGCCGACTTCACATGAACTGATGGGATCCTCACCTGATATGCCCTCTAGTGACTCCCAGACATCCCCAGAGACAGTGGAGGGAGGCCAAAGCCTTGGTGCCGTGGCGGTGGGGACCACCTGCCATTCCATTGGTCCCCAAAGTTTAGTGGTCTCCGGAGACACAGGGTTACAGCGATTGCTGTTGCGTGTGTTTCTTCCCTCTCACTTTCCTCTTCTCAGCTCTGTTTCTTGTTTTTTGCTGCCATCGAGTCAGCCCTGAACTCGTGGCAACCTCATGCACAACGGAACGAAATGCTGCCCGGTCCTGTGTCATCCCAAGATCGGTTGTGGATTGGACCGTTGTGATCCATAGAGTTTTCTTTGGCTGCATTTTTGGAAGTAGATCACCAGACCTTTCTTCCTAGTCTGTCTTAGTCTAGAAGCTCTGCTGAAACCTGTTCAGCTTTATAGCAACATGCAAGTCAGAACTGACCAATGCTTTGTGACACCCCCCCCTCTCTCAGGCCCTTCCCTGGGTCTGGCTCTCTCATTTGCATTTCTTTATTTATTAAATATTTATTTATTTAACTGGGGTCCCTTATTGGAGGTTTTCTTCCTTTCCAATATATGTTACACACAACCTGTCTTGACCTATGCATCTCTTGGATTCTGTCATTAACTTTCAATTTTCACAGGACTTTTGCAGTTTGGTGGTCATTGTACTCGCGTTTCTTTTTCCGTCCGTGGAAATAACTGTTCTAGGTCCCTTTTTCCACAAAAATTATTCACACCAAAATGAAGAGACTTGGAAACGCTGACCTTTGCTTTATGTATCTGTATAATGACACCAGGTCTTAGCGCTTGACCTGGAAATTTTGACTGACATTTGGCAACAAAAAGGAGTATTAGCAGAGCTGGAAACAAAAAACCTTGTAACCTGGCTCAGAAAATGAGACAGTGGTCCATCTCATCCACACCCTGGGCGTGTTGGTCCCATATAAGTGTCCAAAGAAAACCAGACCAGTGACAATTATAGTCATGAAGGCTAATGCGCTGTTTCCTTAGAGTCACGTGCAGCCTGAGAAAATGATTCAAAGGGCTTAGCTTTGGAAGGGAATATGCTCGAATGTGGGACGTTTCTGAAGGCCGTTATCATTAACACGGTATCATCCTGTCAATGAATCTTTGTAAAACAACAACTTTCCCATTCCCCAAATGTAATACCATAAAAATATATCTCCGAAATTTATGATATTACATTACAAATTGAAGAGGAGAGCCAGGCAAAAATAACCTCATGATCGCAACACTTAATGCCTTTAAATGCAGTTATGAAAATAGATGAAAAACACCCAGCATCTGCTCAGCACAGGGATTGTCAAATTTGATACAATAATAATAACTTTACGATTCTTAGGGCTCCTTCCTCAACACGTCAAAAGACACACAAAACCTGAATAATAAAGTCAATCATCTGTCACATTTGATTTGGAGGGAAAATTTGTCATTAGATTGCTTTGGGAAGCCTCCATTTTCCAGATTCAAAACCCAAGAGACGTTTTTTTCACAAAACATTTAAGCAGCAGGTCATTTTAAACAGCATCAAGGAACTCGTAATCAAACACTGAAGAACTTCTTGGAAGCCATATCCCAATATGGACAGGAAAGGCAATATGTAAAATACTCAGTTTTTTGGAAGCAAAATTAAATGGCAAAAGCTTGGAGGCTATTTCCATTTGGGCCCATTAGGCATTTTTCCAGGTGTCATCAGAAAGGGGGTGTGTAATTTACTCCAAATAGATTTACAAAGAGACAGCTGTAGGAAGTGTAAGACCAATTTACTGGGGCAAAAGCCTTTAATTGACCAGATACTCATCTGAGATGCGTACTGAGCCCTCTCCCCTTCAGAGGCTCACCACAGATGTGTAGTTGGTCGTGACCTGGTTTGCTAGGGGGACTGTCTGTCTGTCTTAGAAAACGTTGGGGATGCGTGGTTAAATCTTATTCTCTAGCTTCCATTTCTGGGCTCCATGTAGATTGCCACCTTTTAACAACGATAACAATAACAGTAATAACAGTGGTACCGGTAGTAGTGGAGGAACCCCTGGGTGACACAATCCCTTAATGCACTTGGCCTCTAACTGTAAAGTCGATGGTTCGAACCCACACAGAGGTGCCTTGGAAGAAAGGTCTGGAGATCTACTTTCGAAAAATCAGCCATTGAAAACCCTATGGAGCACCGTCCTGCTCTGACACACATGGGTAGTACTGACAGTAACTGGTGTAGTAGTAGATGGCAGCAACACTAGTGGCTTTTGAAAAATAGAAGCTATGGTTCCTATCACTAAAGAAGAAAATAAAGCTGAAGACACCAAAGATTATGAAGTGGAAATGTCAGTCAGGGAGCCTGATTCCACACAGCATCTCAGCTCAGGGGCTTGAGATCTGGGGATAGAGAGATGTAGCAGGTTTTCTAGACCCCAAAGGATGAGAAACGTCTCTGTTCCATATCAGGGAAACAAAGTTGGTGAGTGTAGCTGCTGAGCTGTGGTACTGGCTTGTCGGGGAGGTAAGCCCAGGTGTCTTAGTCATCTAGTGCTGCTCTAACAGAAATACCACAAGTGGATGGCTTTAACAAAGAGAAGTTTATTCTCTCATAGTCCAGTAGGCTACAAGTCCAAATTCAGGGCATCAGCTCCAGGAGAAGGCTTTCTCTCTCTGTCGGCTCTGGAAAAAGGTCCTTGTCATCAGTCTTCCCTTGGTCTGGGAGCATCTCAGCGCAGGAACTTCAGGTCCAAAGGACGCACTCTGCTCCCAGCACTGCTTTCTTGGTGGTTATGAGGTGCCCATGTGTCTCTGCTCACTTCTCTCCTCTATACCTCAAAAGAGACTGGCCTAAGACACCATCCAATCCTGTATACCTCATCAGTATGACTGCCGCCAATCCATCCCACCACATCATAGTGATAGAGTCCATAACACACAAGGAAATCACATCAGACCACAAAATGGTACACAATCACACAACACTGGGAATCATGACCCAGCCAAGCTGACAGATATTTTGGGGGACACGATTCAATACATGACATCAGGGCTGACTGGAATGGCCTGCTATGAACACCAGGTGGGCACCTCGGGGTTGTGATAAGCATCTGCTGCCGCTATATCCGCATGCAAAGTCAGGATGATGTACCACTGTCAGCAGCCTAGGAAAAGAGTTCAGGGTTTACATTGCCTTAGGGGATTTAGGGAGGCCCTGGGTGGTGCAAAATGGTAACATACTTGGCTGCTAACTGAAAGGTTGGAGGTTGGATTCTTCCCAGAAGAACCTCGAAAGAAAGGCCTGGAGATCTACTTCTGAAAAATCAACCATTGAAAACCCTGTGGAGCACAGATCTACTCTGACTCCAGCTCTAGGTTGGCCATGAACTGGAGGTGAGTCTATAGCAACTGGTTTATTTACTGGTGGAAATATACAAATTCGGACACAGAAGCTGGGTCAGGCTGAATTACTGTGGATAATAACACAAGACAATTTTCTTTATGGGGGAGAGACAATGAGAAATTCAGAGTGGAGGAGGCACAAGCTAATAAAGCTGGGGAAACCACATGGAAGAAGAGAGGACAGGAAAAGGTGCCAGGTTGACAGAGCAAACACGACAGACACAGGGAGGGGAGGAGAAGCCTGCCATGTCTTAGCCTGGTGCTGCTGTAACAGAAATACCACCAGTGGGTGGATTTAAAGAACAGAAATTTATTTTCTCACAGTTCAGGAGGCTATTAGTCTGAATTCAGCATGTAACTCCAGGGGGAGGTCTTTCTTCGTTAATTTCAGCTTCTAGTAGCAGGAGGTCCTTGGAGTTCCTGGGTTTGTAGCTGCTTCTGCCTCCATCATCATCAAACAGAGTCTCTCTACCTATGTGCTTGTGTGTCTCTGTGTCTAATCTGCTCCTTATTACTCAGAAGTGATTAGGTTTAGGACACACCCTACAGTGATATGGCCTCATTAACAGAACAAAGAAAACCCTATTTCCAAATGGGATTACATTCATAGGTATAGGGGTTAGGATTCCAACACCTATTTTGGAGGGACACAATTCAATCCATAACAATGTATAAGGGGTGTTTTCAAGTGAAATGCTGGGTGCTAATCAATGTTACCCCTGCCCCCATAACATCTCCCTGTGACCCTCCAAAAGGTGAATAAATTTCAAAAGCAATAATATGCTTCGTGGGAACTGTGGAAGCAATGTGAAGAGTAGTGTCAAAGCTGGAAAGGAGCTAAAAGAGAGTTAGTCCTCAGGGGTTGAAAGACAGCTCTACATTAGGGTTACCCTTCTGAGATTTAACTATCTAGGGTAATCCCTGGGCCTCGACTTACAGAAACACCTCACTTTGGGGTGTCTGAACCCCATTATCTGCACTACAATTATTGCTGCAGCTAAAGCTGGAGGGAAAGTGACTGGGGAAGAGACCCGATTCACCCAGAACAAATTACTTTGGCAAATTACCCGTATAACCGATTGCCATCGAGTGGATTCCAACTCATAGTGACCCTATATAAATTACCCACATAGGATGGAAAATAGCCATGTGCTCAGAGTGGAGAGAACCTTTAGTTATGGTTTCTGCTGTTGACCTTTGCCCCCCAGAAGGCGTCCCCAAGGAAATCAGATGAGGGTCAGCTCAATTACCTTTTTCAGCCTTACCAATTTAAGTGATTACTCTGTTTGTTTGTCACAAATCATAGATGAAGCAGAAATGAAAGGAAATTCTTGTCCTTTTTCCGCAGAGGAGTGTGCTCTCTGTGTTTCCTCCTGGAGTCTGAGAAAAGGAATAAATCCAAGCTTCAGTGAAGCTTGCTAGGGGCTGATCCCCTCCGTCTGACGATGCCCTTTTCAGGCTATGATCCTTTTAAAAATAAACCTTGATTCTTAACCCAAACAATCTGATGGCTCATTAATAAAATACAAGCCCGGGGAAGTACTGAGTACTTGGAAAAAGGCAAATCTTAATTCAAAAACAGAAATACAAAGTCTAACTGATATCTGGCAAAGGGGTCGGTGGGAGTGAGAAGCAGCTCTCCACTCAGTTAAACTATGGTTCCTTTCCCTATGAAGAACTGCCACTCAACAGTTCCAATCACCGAGGCTCAAGCAGAGAGGTCCTTGACTTTGGGCAAAATAAATTCACACCTCTGGCCAATGCCTCAAATAAGAACAAGGACTAGGCTCTGATTGGGGGAGGGAGGGGAGGAAGGCTATAAAAAACATTTTGGAGACAAAAGGACATTTTGGGCACAACAATGTGTTAAAACAATGTTAAATTTCTTAAGAATGGTTTTTATTGTGGTTATATGGGCAAATACGATCGCTTTTAACAGATACATACTGATTTAGGAGTAAAATTTTAAGTTGCTTAAAACTTACTCTTGAACGAGTTCAGCAAAATAATATTATATATATAATGTATTATAAAATATGAATATATACACATACATGCATATTCACATACATACAGAGAAAAAGAATTCGCCCAGGACAACCCAGGAGTATTTTCTCCAGAATGAAAATATATATAAGATATTGGGGGAAGGCTCATATGAATGAAAATAAGATTACTGAAATTCCAGGAAAAAATGGAGGTCTATTCCACATATGTACAAATTCACATCAAAGACAATTTTCTCTGTTACTTTTGAGATTTACAATGATTTAAAAATTTCTCCGTGTCATCTTTAATCTCATTATTCTGCTCTTGGGCCAGTAGTAAACATCTTAAAAATAAAATTGTAATGGATTTTTAGATACTTGCTTCAGGCAAAAAAGCTCAGGAAGCAGTGTGGGGCCTGTTCTGCAGCTCTGTTCTGCTGTCACAGGGAACCGGTAAAGGCAGCAATCAGAGCATTTCCAGAGGGAAGGCATGCTGTGTGTGTGCACGTATGTACACATGTATGTGGGTGTGCATACGTGCGTGTACATTGTATGCATGCATGGATATGTATGCATGTGTGTATACAGGTTTGAGTGTTTACACATGTGTGCACATGTGTGTGTGTTTGTGTATATGTGTGTGGGTGTTTGCAAGATAGCTGAAACAATATTTGTTCAATTCCTGCTACATACTGAGAACTTTGTTTATGATAACTTATACTTATGGAAGCCACGCAAAGTGAGCAATATGATTCTTACTCTACATGTAGGAGACTTGGGGTCAGAGAGGCTGTGTAACTTACCTAGGTTACACAGCTAATGTGTTTTAGAGCCTTGATTCGAAGCCAGGTTTGTGCTCTTCCCACAGTGACAACAGTCAAGGTCAAGGAGTATTCCTGAGGGCTGACAGCAGTTGGAGGCCTTGTCCTTCTTTCCCTTGCAGATAATCATCAAGTGACTGAAGCATTGAGGGAGAGTGGAGCCCGCCTCTGTGACTGGGAGCCTCTATTTGTAAGGGACAAGTCCTGGCTGCTGAGACCTACCTCTCCTTATCAGATTCTCGGTCCTTTCAACAGAGACAGAAAATGTATTTGGTAAAGAAACCTGATATAAAAGGGACACTTGGTATTTTTCTATTCCTCCTTTGGGGCCTAAAACATATTCATAGTTGTTTTCTAAACCAGGGGTCAGCAAACAATGGTCAATGAGGCAGTAGCCTGTTTTTTCAAATAAAGTTTTATCGGAACACAGCTACACTCATTTGTTTACTATTCTCTATGGATGCTTTCTTGCTACAATGTCTGAGTTGAGTACCTGTAACACAGACTACATGGCCCACAAACCACAAATATTTCCTATCTGGTCCTTTAGAGAAGTGTTCTAAACATAATGATGTGTCTTTTAGCCCCTAATGTGGAAAAAAAAAAAAAAAGTCTCTACTTCTTAAATTAAGGCCAGCTTATTTAATCACATGTAACTACTTCATAACAACATCTGGACTAGTTTTTGATCAAATAACTAGGCACCATAGCTGAGCCAAACTGACACATAAAATTAACCATCACACAAGGAAGTCCCTTACCTCCCTCCCCCGGCTGGGATCCAGAACTTCTTGGACAGAGCAGAAAGTTACAGACCACTATAAGTCATGAACACAGATGCAAACATTTCAAATAAAATTTTAACAAATCAAATACAATGATATATGAAAACAATAGTACATATGATTAAAAGGGTTTATCCCAAGAATACAAAGTCGGTCTAACATTAGAAAATCAATCAATTTAATACACCATATAAGCAAACTAAAAAAAAAAAAAAAAAAAAAAATATGTATACTGACTGTTAATGAGAAACTATTTGTTCTGTAAAGCTTCACCTAAAGTAAAAAAAAAAAAAAAAGAAAGAAAAAAAGATCATTTCAACAGACACAGAAAAATAATTGACAGAATCCAACATCAATTCCCAGTAGAAACTCTCAGGACGCTAAGAACAGCCCATCATCTGCAAAACCCTCATAGCTAATCTCCTACTTAATGGTGAAAATTTAATTATCTTCTTCTTAGATCAGGAAAAAGACAATGATTTCTGCTCTCATCACTTCTGTTTAACATTGCACTGAGAATTCTAGCTAGCGCAGTAAGGCAAGAAAAACAAACAAGGCATCTAGATTAGAAAAGGAGTGAAACTGTGGTTACTTTCAATTAACATGATCATCTAACTAGAAAATCTGAAGAGATCTAAAATACGTCTATACATCTAGTAAGTGAGGTTAGCAAGGTTGTAGAATATAATACCAATACAAAAAATCAATTCTATTTCTAAATACCAGCAATGAACAATAGAACATGAAAATAAAAGATACATTTACAATAGCATGAACATATGAAATACTTAGTGATAAATCCGAGAAAAGATATGAAGGACTTATACACTGAAAGGAGTCCTGGTGGCATGTGGTTAAGAGCTTGGCTGTAAACCAAAAGATCTGCAGTTCGAATCCACCAGCTGCTCCTTGGAAGTCTTATGGGACAGTTCTACTCGGCCCTATAGGGTCGCTATGAGTCATAATCCACTCAATGGAAATGGGGTATATACTGAAATCTACAAAATACATCTGAGAGAACTGAAGAAGGCCTAAATAAATGGAACTATATATTTTGTTTATAGTTCGGAGGAAACAATAATGTTACGATTTCAATTCCCCACATAGTGATGTGATTATTCAACACAAGCCAAAACAAAATACCAGCAATCATTTTTTCTAGAAATTGACAACCTTGCACTTAAATCTATATGGAAAGACAAGGTTAAATAGTTTAAAAAACTTTGAAAAAGAATAAAGTTGAAGGACTAAATTGTGATGATTGCAAGGGTTATTATAAAGCTAATTAATCAACAGAGCCCTGGTGGCATAGTGGTTAAGAGGCAAAAGGTCAGCAGTTCAAATCAACCAGCTGCTCCTTGGAAACCCTATGGGGTAGTTCTACTCTGTCCTGTAGGGTCTCTATGAGTGGGAACTGACTCGAAGGCATGCAACAATAACAATTAATCAATACAGTGTTGTATTGTCATCAGGATAGAGAAGCAATCAACGAAACAGAAAAGGGAGTCCAGGAAAAGTTCCACACATATACGGACAACTTATTTTCTACAATGGAGCAAAGACAATTCAATAGAAAAAGGATAGTCTTTTCAACAAATGACTAGATCGATTGGATAGACACACTCAAAACAAATCAACTTTAATCCATATGACAAACCATATAGAAAAATTAGCTAAAAATAAATCATGGAGCTAAATGTAAAATTTAAAACTATAAAACTTCCAGAATAAAATATAAGTGAAGATCTTTGTGGCCTTGGATTAGGTGAAGATTTCTTAGATGCAATAATAAAATCATAATCCATAAAAGAAAAACATAATAAATTGGACTGCATAAAAAATATATATATATAAAAAACTTCTGCTCTTTGAAAGACATTGTTAAAAGAAATAAAAGACAACCCACAGAACTGGAGAAAATATAATAAAGCATAAACCTGATAAAGAATTTATATCTAGAATAGAAAAAGAACCTCAAAACTCAATAATGAGAAAACAAAAAAATCCAATGAGAATATGGGCAAAAGATCTGAATAAACGCCTTACTAAAGTAGATGTACAGATGGCAAAGATGCACATAAAAACATGTTCAACATCATTAGTCATTAGTGCAATACACGTAAAAACCACGATGAGATTCCAGCACGCACCTATTAGAATGGCTAAAATTAGAGATTGGTCATACAAAGTGTTGACAAAGATGTGGAAGAAATAGAACTCTAATACACTACTGTTGGGAATGTAAGGCTGTACAACCAACTTGGAAAACAGTTTGTCAGTTTCTAAAAAAGTTAAACGTAAAGCTATTATATGATCCAACCATTACACATGTGTCCATACAACAGCTTGTACACAAATGTTCATGGCAGCTTTATCTTTAACAGTCAAAACCTGGAAACAAACTGTCCACCAATAGGTAAATTGATAAACACACCTCAGATAATTATGGTGAATGAAGTTCTAGACAATAAAGAGTACATACTGTATATACCCGTTTCTGTCGAGTCAATTCCAACTCATAGCGACCCTGCAGGACAGAGTAGAACTGCCCCATAGGGTTTCCAAGGAGTGGCTGGTGGATTTGAACTGCCAACCTATTGGTTAGCAGCCGAGCTCTTAACTACTGTGCCAGCAGGGCCCCACATACTATATATATACACATATAAGTATATATTTACAAAAAGCAAAATAATATATAGTGACAAAAAGCACAACTGGATAGGGACAGAAGGGGCAGGAGGGATAGATTACAAACGGACAGGAGGAAACTTTTGGAAGTGATGGATATACTTATATCTTGATTATGATGTTTTCATGGGGTGTACATATACCAAAAACTATCAAATTGAACACTTTAGTACAGTTTATTTCATGCCAATGATACTCGATAAAATCATAATAAAAATATTGCAAAGTCAAATACAAATGACAAAACCAGGAAAAAAATTGTGCAACATATTTTAGAAATCAATATGAAGGCGCTTAAAAATAGAAGACATAAATAGGCAGTTTTCTAGCAAACAAAACACTGATAGCTGGTGAAAATATGCTTATCTTGATTTATAGTTAAAGAAACAAAAATCAAACAGCAAATAAAGTACCACAATTTATCTATCAATCTGGAAAATTTTGAAGTTTTGATATGTCTCAGTGTTGGCCAGGGTCTAGGGTAAAGGCATCTTCTCATGCACTGTTGGAAGGAGTCTAATTCATAAAATATGATTTGGAGGACAGTTAAGGCAATATCTATTAAACTTCAAAATGCATATATCTGTAAACCCAACTATTTTAGGAATTTACTTTATGCATGCATTAGTAAATATAAGTTGAGTACAGCAGTATCTGATAGAAGAAGAAATGTCAATCAAACCATCAGATAACAACAGCCTGTATATTTATCAGCAGGGGGAAAGTTACATAAATCTTAGTACTACATGGTTTTAAAAAAGAAAGAAGTAGATCTATATATGCTGATACAGAAAGGCCATGGAAGGTATATTATTGAGTGAAATGAAAAAAATGCAGGACATTGTATATATAAATGATTCAATTTGTGAAAAATTGAAAAGCATACACATACATACATAAACACACATACCTCACAAACACATATACACACATATACACACTTATATGGTCCTATGTATACGAAACCCTCAGAAAGGGCACTCAAAAACAGTTAAAAATCACTAACTTTGGAGAAAGATTAACTTTATAGACATATGTATAGTTTAATTTTTAAGCCATGTTCCTCTATTATCTTTTTTTTTTTTTAGGGTTTTCTTTTTTTTTATTTTTTCTTTTTTTTATTGTACTTCAGGTGAAGGCTTGCAGAACAAATAGTTTCTCATGAAACAGTAGTACACATACTGTTTTATGACATTGGTTAACAACCCCGCAACATGTCAACCCTCTAACTTCTCAGCGGTTTTTTTTTTTTTTTTTTTTTGGTGAAAATACACATAGCCAAA
>NW_004443976.1:4752281-4760606 GCF_000243295.1 Trichechus manatus latirostris
AGAGTCATCTGGTGTTTTATTTTGGATGCCTACTGGAACCATCCTGTCCTGTTTTTGTAAATGTTTTGATATTGTCTGCTGTCTTCGGGACATTCAGTAGTTATTTTTCTCATTTATTGATTGTAGATTTGTTTGTTTCATCCCCCTCCCCTTTTTTTTAATTTGACTATATCTGAGCAGGCGTACTGTGTGTTCTTTGTTGTTTGCTCGTCTGTGGGCACAATACTTTTCAACTCCTTCTCCAATTGGCAGGGACAGTCACTCAGATATGGTACAGCAGGGCAGGTCTAGCTGAAGAGGAGTTACTGTGACGGGTTGTTTGTGGCACTTACTACAGCCACCAGAGCAGGTCAGTAATCAGTGCAGGGCAGTTCCAGTAGGCTGTGCCTGTGCTGCTTGGTGGGGTGATGTCAAGCACACGGTGCAGGTAGGCAGGATGCAGCAGGGAGATTGTTAAGTGTACAGCTAAGATGGATATGGGAGACTGTCAGGAGGAACAGGAGCCAAAAACATACAAAGAAAAAAGAATGCTAGGGGAGCTTGCCTTTGGAGTGGAGAGATGAGAGACTATGAAATGGAGAAAAACAGAAAGGTGAAGAGGAAGAAAAGAATGAATAAATAAAAATATGAAAGTTTAAAGGACCGCAAAGTTCCCAGGGATCCCACCAGTGCAGCTATGCGCTCTGCGGAAGTCGCTCTCAGGTGTTTCAGTAAGCCTGGCTAGAAGGTGTAGAGCTATACAACACCAGGTATTCAGGGAACTGAAAGAGAAGGAAGATATAGAGATACTAGAAACTGAGCAATGAAGAAAAACAAAAAGGGAAAAAGAGGGGAAACAAAACAAAACAAAACAAAACAAAAACAAGAAAGGCCCCCAAAAAAACAGAAAAACAAAAAACAAAAAAAAAAAAAAGAAATGCCCTCAGGGATCCCTCTGCATGTTTGTGCAAGCCGAGGGGGAAGTCTCCTTCCCACATAGCACCACCTGGCCAGAATGGGATCCCAACTCAAGTAAAGGAAAATAAAACAAACAAACAATTCAAAACAAACAAATGAACAAAAGCCCTGGGATCCCACCAGAGCAGCAGCCCAGACCAGGAAGCAGCTCCACACTTGAACGGAGTTCCACAGCCCATCAGGAAGAAGCAAAGATGGCACACAGAGCCAAGTATTTGAGTGAAAGGAGGGGGAGGTGGCGAGAGGTAAGGAAAAAATCAAAAGAAGTGGAAAAAAGCAATACCAGCAGCCAACAAATGGCACTCAGAGAGCCAGCTAGTGCGGGCTGGTGTTTCTCAAACAACAGACTGTGTCCGCGGGAAGCAGAGGGGGCCAAGTGTGGGTGAAGAAGGGTAGAGAGTGGGAAAGCGTATATCACAAATTACCAGTGCTCTGCAGCCCCTCAGGAAGAAGCAAAGATGGCACGCAGAGCCAGGTATTTGAGTGAAAGGAGTGGGAGGTGGTAAGAGGTAAGGAAGAAATCAAAAGAAGTGGAAAAAAGCAACACCAGCAGCCAACAAATGGCACTCAGAGAGCCGGCCCGTTCGGGCATGTGGAATCCAAGCAGCCGGTGTTTCCTGGTCAAGAGATTGTGGCCGTGGGAAGCAGAGGAGGCCAAGTTGGGGTGAAGAAGGGTTGGGGGTGGGAAAGCGTATTTCGCAAATTACCAGTTGTTTTGTCTCCCGCTTGACGCTCTGTGGGGCTGCTTTCTCGTACCCCCTGTTTGCTGGTCTCCGATAGGAGTCCAAGATGGTGGATCCGCTCTGCGTTAGTTGGTAGGGGACCGCTGCATGAATCCCTCCTCGCTCTCCGTTCTCTGTCAGTTTTCTCACTCCATTTGGTGCTTGGCTGAGTTCTTTATCTCTTCATTTGTTGTTTTAGGGTTTCAGGGTTGTTGTATTCTCTGTTCGGCTTAGTTTTTCGGATCTTTGCTGTGGAGGGATGGCTTGGTGCTTCTGCCTAGAGTGCCATTTTGCCCTCTACTATCATTTTACAATTAATAAAACTCAGTCTTGAAATAATGAGTGTGAATTCACTACAAACTCCTAGTAGTTGAGTGAAAAATTATCATTCTTGATACCTGGGGTTATAAAAATAAAATTTATGGATAATATGCAGAATGTTCTGTCAACTTAACTGATGCAGTTATCATTAGTCTGTTGATCTAGCCTCAAGATGGTCTCCTTAAGAATGTGTGACTAGTTAGCTGCTTTTCTGGTGAAGTGGAAGGATCATGCGTAGACTTTGGCCTTAACAGGAATCTCAGGCCCACTTCTTACTAGCCATGACACCTTGGGCAAATTACTACCGCTTAAGCCCCAGTTTCACCACTGTCTGTCAGTTTATTGCACTGTGGTGGCTTGGATGTTGCTGTGATGCTGGAAGCTATGCCACCAGCATTTCAAATACCAGCAGGGTCACCCATGATGGACAGGTTTCAGCGGAACTTCCAGACTAAGACAGACTAAAAAGAAAGGCCTGGAGATCTACTTCCAAAAATCACTCAGTGAAAACCCTGTGAATCACAACAGAAAACTGTCTGATAAAGTGCTGGTAACTGAGCCCCCTAGGTTGGAAGGCACTCATAATACACAGTGGCCTCAACAATGGACTCAAGCATACAAATGACCTTAAAGATGACATGGGACCAGGAAACATTTGGTTCTGTTGTACATGGGGTTACTATGAGTCGGAGCCTACTCAATGACAATGAACAGCAATGACAAGCCACAGTTCCCTCACCTGTAAAATGGAAACAATAATCCTTCATTACAAGTGTGTTGCTAAGATTTTATAGGAAAGACAAAACCTGTATTTTCTTTAATCATAGAAACATTTTTCTTCTTTTTTTTGCCAAGGAAATCTTATTCAGAATTTTGTAGACATCGGACGCCTGAACAGAAACCCTCTCTCATTAGCAAAGTTCTAGTTGCTAGCTCAGTGGATGGGTGTTGGTACTCTGTCAACCAAATGTACTCAATCAACAGATCAGACAATATATTCTCCCGGTTTCCTGGGTAATTGGGAAGGATGGCCCTGGACTAACTTTACCATTTTTTTTTCCTTTAAGTTATTTCTTGGAAGAGTGAATGCAGCTGTTTGGTCAGGTTTGTGTGTATGCTTTTTCCTGGGTAATATTGACTTTTTTTCTTGCTAGATGACTGAACTCCCATGAAAAACCCTTTATTTCATGGGAAACAAGTAGTAAGATGGTAAATACTAGTCACATGCATAAATGCCAGATGCAATAAATGTTAGGCATGCTTGGGCTTGAGTGATGCAATAACTGGTGTTATGATGTTGGCAGAATTATGGACTCTAAAAGGGGAGTGCCATTACACGTTTAACAACAAAGTCCCCAAGAAAGGGATGTTGGTGACTCACTTTCAAGTTTGCCATTTAGTTGGTAGCTGTTCAGCGTGTCACCAGATATTTTCATCTGATGGACAAAATGGGGCTGGCTAGATATGCTTCCTCTTGCAAAGCATAGGAGATATTTGCATAAACAGTAGTACCGTACACATAGACATATTATTACTGTATTATTCACTAGTCATTTATTCCCTGGATTTTTTTTAAAACATAGGTAAAGAAAATGCTCTCCATGTGTGATGAGAGGAAAAAGGGATGAGAAGACAGAAGCAGGGGGCTTTTCTGAGTCCTGATCTAGGTGACGATTGCTTCTAAAATGTAGAGGCTTTCGGAATACAACTAAGCACTGGTGTCTTTAATTTGCTTGGAGAGAATTTTGCTACTTTGAGAACAAAGAAAACCAAGTGTAGGTTACAAATCTGAGAACAAATCAAGAAACATATCTCAGGAACAGTCCCCTGGGATGACTCCGATCAAGAGTGTTCCCCCACCAGGCAGAAAATCTGAGCAGTCCTCTGATAAGAGTCCCCAAATTGCTGCAGAGGTTAATCCATTCCTGATGCTGGTCTGTGGAAAAGATGATTATCCAGCATGTGATGTCGAAGGCATGACACACACAGGTCCACCAGTCACCTCACAGCCCTGGCAGGCGAGAGGCTCTGGTCTGAATCCCAGATCTTTCCCATCAAGCATAGAAATTCCCCTGGGTTTGCTGGGCATGTCTTAATTCTTGCTAACTGATGGTAATTTTGACCTGTGAGTTAATGGGAACTGCCCTTTGGATTTCTCTTGGCTTTCATGCAATCTATTAAGGCACTTAAGCTTCTGCTTTCTACATAAAACATTGCTATTTTTAAAAACTAACTTTTAAGTAAAAAATGACAGGGTTAATTATTCTGAAATATGCTGTTTACAGCCCAAACTCCATAAAACAGAGTATATGATTTAATACACCATCCAAGACAGTCCTGTTTTTCATTTCTGCATAATCAGGAACGAAATCTATGTCACTCATTCCCCTCTGTGTGTTGGAAATGGTTTTATGTTCCATCTTACTTTAAATTATATACATCGAGATTATAATGGGACTCAGTCTACTTTGTTGCCAAAACCTGCTAGGTTAGATCATCTATTAAACTCTATTTATTTTTTATGACAAACAAGAAAAATGACAAAGCGGCTACTGAATGCCCACTAATGAACACCAAATGCCTCCTGAGGTCTCCTTCATATTGTACTCATTTGTTCAGGAGTCCAGTTAACTTCCTCTTTGATGCTCTACCTCCCAAAAATAATCCTCAGAAGAAGCTGGTTTTCATAAGCTACTGGGGACTAAGCTGGTTACCATCTGCCCTCCTGTGCTGATTCTGGGGTCAAAAGTTTGATTCGACTTTGACATGCAAAGTTATGTTAAAAGGAGAAAATCTCATGTACCACTGGAGTCACTTGTCTCGAGGGCCAAATAAGCAAAAAGAAAGCTCTCAACTCTACGTTTTCAAGAGTCACAATCATATACCCAAACCATTCTATAAGGGTTACAGATGAAGACCAGAATAGGGAGCAACCTGTACAAGGACAGAGTTTGCTGAGAAGGTAATTTTTAGAGTCTGTTAGGGTGTAGAAAGATTTCAGTGGGAGACTGAGGGGAAAGGGCACAGGGTTCTGCCTTCTTCATTACCCGTTGCTATCAAATTTGACCCCAACTCATGGCAACCTCACGCGTGTCAGAGTAGAACTGTGCTCCACAGGGTTTTCAAAGGCTTATTTTTTGGAAGTAGATCACCAGGCCTTTCTTCCTAAGTGCCTCTGGGTAGACTTGAACCTCCACCCTTCAGGTCAGCAGCTGAGCTCATTAACTATTTGCATCACCCAGGGACTCTACCTTCTTCATAGCATAGCACACAAGCAGTAGAAAGGAATGGCTGCCTAATTCCCTAGATAATACAGAACCCAGTTAATATGGCAGATGAAGAAGAAAATGCAGGCTAGTTTCCTTTCAAGAAAAGGGTCTGTGGGATACAATGATATGAAACTTGAGTACATTTTTGAAAATCAGCTCTTTTGCCTCATAACTCTTGACTATTTTTTCTGGATATTAAGCTTCTTTGCCTCTTGGTCTTAGGCTTTTGGTGGTAGTGAATGTTTTATTATTCTTCTGCATCTTCATGGGTCTTTAAAAGACATTATAGGGGTAGTAGCCAGTTGCCATTTTGAACCGGAAATGTGGAATGGTCTTTTAACTGTACCACACTGATTTCATTTAAAAGTCTCCTGCACTGATTAAGGGTAGGGTCGCACAGCCAATTATTGTAATTGCTGTCAATAAGTTGTACACCTGTAAAAAGTTGAATTGGCAAAACTTGCGTGATAGATATATTTACAACAACAACAACAACAAAACAAAAGAGTAGCTGCTGAGGCTGCTTATGTACAACCACACACCTCATGGGATTTTGTTCCTTGGTTTGAAGGTTTAGGGTCATGGCTTCTTGGAATATCCCAATTAATTGGCCTAATAATGTGTTAAGTGATTCTGTTCTATCTCCTAGTTCATTGCTTACTACCTGGGGTCTTAAAAGCTTGCTAGTGGCCATTCAAGGTACAACAATTGGTCTCTACTCACCTGGAGCAACAGAGGAAGAAGGAGAGTCAGGAAAAGGAGAAGGAAATGAAATGTGTGGTTAATTGCCTCCATAAACAACTGCTGTCTTTACCATGAGACTAGAAGAACTGGATGGTACCAGGCTACCATTTCTGAAAATTTGATCAAAGATTCCATAGAAGAATCCTGATCAAAGGAGGGGAAATGCAGAACAGAATTTCAAATACTCATAGAGTCTAGACTTTCTGGAGCCATGGAGGATGGATGAACCCCTGAACCTAGTCCCGTGAGATTATCTTTAAACCTTAAACCAAAAAAGTCCCCTGAAGTCATCTTAAACCCAAATAATAGTTTAGCTTAACTAGTAAAAAATGTCTGCCTTGACCATTATGCTCTTTTAAGAACTATCAATATGGGATCAAACTGACAACAGCGACTGAAAAGATTAGGGGGCAACAAGTTTATGTTAATGAGGGAGGAACCAGCTACAATAGGAGGGTGAACACGCTTGCACAACTCAAAGAATGTAATCAGTGTCCCTAAATTGTATGTATAGAAACTGTTGAACTGGTGTATGTTTTGCTGTGTATAGTCTCAACAACAACAACAAAATAAACACAATTTAGAAAGAAACAAAAACAATTCAAAAACATTATGCTTGAGAGTTCAAGCAAAATGGCACCCTAGGAAGAAGCAGCACGCTGTCCCTCTACAGCAAAGATCCAAAAAACTAAGCTGAACAGAGAATACAACAGTCCTGAAACCCTAAAACATCAAATGAAGAGATAAAGAACTCAGCCAAGCACCAAATGGAGTGAGAAAACTGACAGAGAATGGAGAGCGAGGAAAAATTCATGCAGAGGTCCCCTAACAGCTAACGCAGCACGGATCCGCCATCTTGGACTCCTACCAGAGACCAGCAAACAGGGGGTACGAGAAAGCAGCCTCACAGAGTGTCAAGCGGGAGACAAAACAACTGGTAATTTGTAATATATGCTTTCCCGCCCCCCACCCTTCTTCACCCCGACTCGGCCTCCTCTGCTCCCCGTGGCCACAATCTCTTGACACGGAATCACCGGCTGCTTGGATTCCACACACCTGAATGGGCCGGCTCTCTGAGTGCCATTTGTTGGCTGCTGGTGTAGCTTTTTTCCGCTTCTTTTGATTTCTTCCTTACCTCTCACCACCACCCCCTCCTTTCGCTCAAATACCTGGTTCTGTGCACCATCTTTGCTTCTTCCTGAGGGGCTGTGGAGCTCCGATCGAATATGGAGCTACTTCCCGGTCTTGGCTGCCACGCTGGTGGGATCCTGGGGCTTTTGTTCATTTGTTTGTTTTGAATTGTTTGTTTTCTTTTCATTTTCTTGGGTTGGGAGCCCCTTCTGGCCAGGCGGTGCTGCGTGGCAAGGAGACTTCCCCCTCGGCTTGCACAGACTTGCAGAGGGATCCCTGAGGACATTTCTTTTTTTTTTTTGTTTTTTTTTTTCTGTTTTTTGGGGGTCTTACCTTGTTTTTTTTTTAATTTGTTTTGTTTTCTTTTCCCTCTTTTTCCCTTTTTGTCTTTCTTCATTGCTCAGTTTCTAGTCTCTCTATATCTTCCTTCTCTTTCTGTTCCCTGAAGACCTGGTGTTGTATACCTGTACACCTTCTAGCCAGGCTGTACTGCAACACCTGAGAGCGACTTCCCCAGAGTGCATAGCTGCACTGGTGGGATCCCTGGGAACTTTGCGGTTCTTTAAACTTTCATATTTTTATTTATTCATTCTTTTCTTCCTCTTCACCTTTCTGTTTTTCTCCATTTCATAGTCTCTCATCTCTCCACTCCAACGGCATGCTCCCCTAGCATTCTTTTCTCTTTGTATGTTTTTGGCTCCTGTTCCTCTCTCCTCTCTCCCATACCCATCTTAGCTCCACACATAACAATCTCCCCACTGCGCTTGACGTCACACCACCAAGCAGCACAGGCACGGCCTACTGGAACCTGCCCTACACTGATAACCGACCTGCTCTGGTGGCTCTAGTAAGTGCCACAAACAACCCGTCACAGTAACTCCTCCTCAGCTAGACCTGCCCTGCTGTACCATATCTGAGTGACTGACCCTGCCAATTGGAGAAGGAGTTGAAAAGTATTGTGCCCACAGACGAGCAAACAACAAAGAACACACAGTACGCCTGCTCAGATATAGTCAAATTTAAAAAAAACGGGGAGGGGGATGAAACAAACAAATCTACAATCAATAAATGAGAAAAATAACTACTGAATGTCCCGAAGACAGCAGACAATATCAAAACATTTACAAAAACAGGACAGGATGGTTCCAGTAGGCATCCAAAATAAAACACCAGATGACTCT
>NW_004443976.1:4765783-4778433 GCF_000243295.1 Trichechus manatus latirostris
AAGGAAAAGATTAGTCCAAAAGACTAATAGACCACAGCTACCACGGCCTCCACCAGACTGAGTCCAGTACAGCTAGATGGTGTCTGGCTACCACCACTGACTGCTCTCACCAGGATCACAATAGAGGATCCTGGACAGAGCTGGAAAAGGATGTAGAACAAAATTCTAACTCACAAAAAAAAAAAGACCAGAGTTACTGGCCTGACAGACTGGAGAAATCCCGAGGGTATGGTCCCCGGACACCGTTTTAGCTCAGTGGTGACGTCACTCCCGAAGTTCACCGTTCAGCCGGGGCTTGGACAGCCTCATAAAACAAAACAGGACTAATGAGTCACAGCAGTCTAGGGACAAGGACTAGAAGGCAGGAGGGAACAGGAAAGCTGGTGATAGGGAATCCAAGTTTGAGAAGGGACAGTGTTGACATGTCGTGGGATTGTTAACCATTGTCATAGGATGATACGTGCACTGTTTAATGAGAAACTGTTCTGCAAACCTTCATCTAAGGTACAAAAAAAAAAAACTATCTATGTGAGATCAAATTGACAACAGCAACTCAAAAGGTTTGATGGGAAGCCTAGGGGGCAGTGAATTGAAGATAATGGTGATGCAATAATTTGGAAAAGTATAGTGAGAATAGCAGCACAACTGGAAGAATGTTATCGATGTCACTGAATTGTACATGTAGAAACTTTTGAATTGGTGTAACTTTGGCTATTCATATTTTCACCAAAAAAAGGGTCTTCCAAGGTCTAGATGGGAGAATGTTGACATGTTGTGGGTTTGTTAACCAATGTCATAAAACAGTATGTGTACTGACTGTTTAATGAGAAACTATTTGTTCTGTAAACCTTCATCTAAAGTACAATAAAAAAAATAAGAAGAAAACCTATTTCTAGTCACACCTCTTTATAGTAAAACTGAAACATCTTGAAAAATCCAGTTTGTCTTTTACGGTAATCTCATAAACTGAGGAAAGTCAAACTAACTCCAGTGGAAAGGTTAACTGGCTGGCTGTCCTAAGACAAAGTCATTAGCATTACTTTTTTAGGTCATCATCACACCTGTGAAAAGATGAGAAGTTTACCCTCTGAGCTCTTGCATTCAGAACACATGACTATAGTCTCGGATCCTAGTAGTTACGTGTTTTGCTTTGTTTTGTAAGCAAGAAATACGTTAAGATGACAAATATTGGTAAAGTTCCCTCTAACAGCAATCATATAGTCAGATGGTTTAAAACATCATACCGGGAAAACGCCCATTGTAGCATTTACACTTGATCCAAAATTAATCAGAGTTCTAGAAGTTTCCTTGTGAATTTTGGTTTCTTTGCAAATGAAGGATCAATGGTACAAGTCTTCCCAATTTCAATGTGAAAAACTGAATGGTTGTTTTACCAAGAGCTGACCAGGGAGCAGGGTTGAGGGCATAATCTGCTGTTGCTTTCTGGGCAGCCACCACATAACTCTGTGCCAGCTAGAACCACAGTGTTAGGACGGGCTGAATGCCCATGGAGCAAGGTGTCAGGACGACACTCCGGGCTGGCTCGGACACACTTGCAGGGTGTGTGAGGACCCCAACAGCAGCAGTTAGGAGGAGAATGTGAACACGGACCAAGTCGACCTTAAGCTTCAGGGAGATCTATGAAGCTTGTGGCCAGAGATAACAAATCCTTCTTCCAGAGGAATGCTTATTTAAGCATGTCAGGCTCCTGATTCTAATGCTCCAGTTAGTCCTCTCCCACCTCCGTGATATGCAGCCGTATAATTTAGCTGGAGGCTTTTCTCTGCAAAGGTAAGCCTCAGAGGGATGTTGGTCACAGGTATAACCTTGTACTTAAGGAAAAGTGATGTGCTTGGTTAAGCTGTTGTCGAACCACCCCACCCCCTTCCCCAAATCATTATGACCCTATGCACGAGGAGATCAGACTGTTGTGATCCGTAGGGATTTCACTGGCTGCTTGGTTTGTAGGGGTTGGAAAACTTTATTGATTGGAATCCTACTAAGTTGGAAGAAATGGTGATTTAGGCAAGATTCAAGAGATTCCAATAAAGACATTCTGCAGCACTACCGATAAATCAAGGCTAAGTAAACAAAAGGACACATTTCTTTATTTTTTTATTGTACTTTAGAAGAAGGTTTATGGAACTAATAGTTTCTCGTTAAACAGTTTCTACACATATTGTTGTACGACATTGGTTAACAACCCCACTACATGTCAACACTCTCCCTTCTCGACCTTGGGTTCCCTACTACCAGCTTTCCTGTCCCCTCCTGCCTTCTAGTCCTTGTCCCTGGACAGATGTGCCTCATTAGTCTCATTTTGTTTTATGGGCCTGTCTAATCTTTGGCTGAGGGTGAACCTCGGGCGACTTCATTACTGAGCTAAAAGGGTGTCTGGGGGCCATGCTCTTGGGGTTTCTCCAGTTTCTGTCAGGCCAGTAAGTCTGGTCTTTTTCTGTGAGTTAGAATTTTGTTCTACGTTTTTCTCCAGCTCTGTCCAGGACCCTCTGTTGTGATCCCAGTCAGATCAGTCAGTGGTGGTAGCCAGGCACCATCTAGTTGTACTGAACTCAGTCTGGTGGAGGCCGTGGTAGTTGTGGTCCATTAGTCCTTTGGACTAATCTTTCCCTTGTATCTTGTTTACTTCATTCTCCCTTGCTCCCTAAGAGTTGAGACCAGTGAGTATCTTAGATGGCTGCTCACAGGCTTTTAAGACCCCAGACACTACTCACCAAGGTAGAATGTAGAACATTTCCTTTATAAACTATGTTATGCCAATTGAGCTAGATGTTCTCCTAGATCATGGTCCCCGCAGCCCTCAGCCAAGCAATTTAGTCCCTCAGGGAATTTGGATGTGTCTGTAGAGCCTCCATGACCTTGCCTTGGACAAGTTGTGCTGGCTTCCCCAGTATTGTAAGACACATTTCTCATACTGGGATTAAGGGCAACTGTGCACCAGTTCATTCCTGAGACGTGTCTCCTTGGCTTTATTTATTTACTAGCTTCCTATTTCTTGGCTCCTGATTCTGAGGCTTAAAAGATGTATTAACCTTGACCCAAGTTTTAAGTGGTGAAGCTAGGAGTCAAATCCAGCTCTTCACTCTAGACTATTAATAGAGAACTATTCTGTATTGCAAAGCAGTCACATTTTATGTGAATTTGAATTAGGCAAGCACAAAATATTATTTAAAATCCTACTTTATGCCAAAACAAAGCATGACACAAATTACAAATTTGTCAAGAATCGCAAAATTTCAAAACTGAGTGATAGACTCATGTGCCATTGCCATATATCAGTGTAGCTTTGGCTAGTAAAAAAAAAAAAAGAAAAAAAAAAAAGTCCAGTATTTTTATCGATATCCTATGAACCATGCTGTAATTAATATATATCAGTACTTCTGAGAGATTATGGTGACCTTTTAGTGGGGTTTGGATGCATATTCATTATTTAATACACATTGTTATTATTAATATAATCCTAAAAAAGATCTTTAATGTCATCCAAGCAGACACTATGTTGTGGTGCTAGAGTTGCTGCTGAAAATTGCATCTGAAAATCACTAACTATTAAAAAGAGGTTACCCAAACCAAATGCATCTCCGTCAAGTTGATTCTGACTCATAGCGACCCTAGAGGACAGAGTAGAACTGCCCCATAGGGTTTCCTAGGCTGTAATCTTTATGGAAGCAGCTGGCCACATCTTTCTCCTGTGGAGCGGCTGGTGGGTTCGAACCACTGACCTTTCGGTTAGCAGCCAAGCACTTAATCACTGAGCCTCCAGGGCTCCAGAAAGAGGTTAGCTGTGATAACATGCTATGAAGTAAGGCAAACTACCAAAATATATTGTGCTGTTAATTTTAGAGAGAGTACGAAGAGAAACATTAGAGACGTAGCTGAGACAATAAAAAGCAGTCTTAAAGCAAAAATTTGTAACAACAGTTGTAAGAGTATACGCTCCCCAAATTTAATTTGTTCCCCCATCCCAGTTATACATTTGTTCCTAAGGGAGAGTTAGTCTTGAATTATGCTAGGTTTTCAGGAATGTATCTTTGCACAAAGTACAATCACCCTTCATTTTTCATTAAAAGCATCAGACAATATGCTGCCTTCTTGTCCAGCTTTATGAAAAAATCCTGAGGTTTATCAACTAAATTGGAATTTCCATGAGACTGAAGAAAAATGCAGCCCCAGAACCTAATGCCAAGCTTGACTGGAACATAATGGTGATTAATAAATATGTGAATGAATAAATATAGCACCTGAAATAACTTAGCAGCATCACCATTCCCAACGATTTAACTCTAAACACTTTCTTCTGGATCGTGACATCAATACTTAGAGTTTTCATTCAGAGAACTGATTATTTACCTCTTATCTTGCCTATGAAGTAACAAATAAACTATTTTACAATCTCTTAGCAACCCAAACAGATACTTAAATAGATAGATAGATAGATAGAGATGATGTATAGATAGATAAATTAAAGTCTTTGGCATAGAATTTTTCAAAGGCATCAAAAGTCTGCCCCTTTCGGGACTGTTTATACAGTGGTTTGTTTTGAAGCGCTCTGCCTATTTTGAGAGAGGATATAAGAACTCACGTTTTTATTCACTGTAAGGATGTTGACAAGCTGTTAGTTAAATCACACAGAGTTCTCTTAGAAAGAACCCCCAGAATAAATCCCTGCCTGATGCTATTATCAGTAACAGATTCTCCTGAGCAATTGATTTGCTTTTCTCTCTTTACTAGTTGCCTTCGAGTTAACCCTGACTCATGGCAACCCTACATGTATCGGAATAGAACTGTGTTCCACAGGGCTTTCAATGGCTGATTTTTTGGAAGTAGACTGGTTATCAGCTGAGACGGTAACCGTTTGCACCACCCAGGGACTCCTTCATCTCTTGGAAACTATAAATTGTATAATTCCCATTTCCTTTTGCATGTGTGCATGTCACTTGCCAGAAAACTTAGAACTTAACTTGTGAACCATTGGCACGAGGGCTTATTCCCATTTCTGGCCGCAGTTTTTGTGTACCTCCTCACCTGCCTTCCTTTTCTTGCTTTCTCTTTCAATTTACCTTGTATTTTCTTCATCTCTCCTAACGTTTTTGGAACAAGGCAGGGTCTCAATAAATAAATAATGTCAAAATCTATCAAAGTCAATAGGTTTCCTTAATGCTTTGAAGAGCCAAATTAAACTAAAGCATGGAACTCTCTTTAGTGGATGAGACAGGCGTGCGTTTCTTTTGCACAACCATGTGGCTTTTTCTAGGCTGGCTGATATTTTGTTAAATACTTCGTAACTGAAACTTTAGATATAGGTGGCATTAACTTATATGGTACAAAATCAAAATTCACTGCTCTGTAGTTTCATCTGGCCTTATTTTGGGGGACGGTGTGTATCACCTTACTCATTTCTCAGCCCACCAGCACAATCCATGTCAATAGCACCATAATTTGCTGTATCTCCATCTGGCTTGACAGTTTCATCCTTTCCCTTAACTCTTCTATTACTTCTAATCTGTTTGGTAATTTGCTAGCAAATTCTAAGATACAAAACACACTGACTCTAGACAGACCTGTGTTCAAATCTCAATCTATCACTTACTAGCTGTATGACTTTGGGCAAACCACTTTAACCTCTTCATGCTTCAGTTTCCTCATCTGCAAAATGAGATGAATAATAGGACATGGTAGGGATTACATGAGATAATGTATAGAAAATACTTGGCACAGTGCCTGGAGTATGACTAAAAAAATTCCAGTTGCCACTGAGTCCACTCTGACTCATGGCAACTCCATGTGTGTCAGAGTAGAACTGTGCACCGTAGGGTTTTCAATGGCTGATTTTTTGGAAGTAGATCACCAGTCCTTTCTTTAGTCTTTTGGTTAGCAACCAAGCACATTAACTGTTTGCACCAGCTGGGGACCCCTGGCATGTGGCTAGTAGTCATTAAAAGTTATCTGTTGTTGTGTTTTTGCTATTGTAGCTTATCTGAATTCTTCTTTTGCATGACACCCATTAAATCAGCTCCCTAAGTCTCTAGCTGACCTCTTCCTTTTTGTAGATACAAAGAGTCTATTATTCTTAGCCTTGGAGTTCTTTACCAATACTGTCTTCAATTTTTTCTTTGGCATGTCTAATTTCTAGTGTGTGCCTTCCTATTTTCCTCACTTAGCCTATCTTTCCATTTTTTTTAAATGGCAGTAGAAAAACCTATTTTATTTTGCCAGTTGACCATGAAGAGTTGTATCTGTGCTTTTTTTTGTCTCATTTAAAGTGCCAAGTCTTTTTGTTCCTTGGCATGCATTTATCCTGGACTTTTAGCAAGCTCTTCTAAAATAGTCACCAGGCTGTCTTAGTTTTTATACTCTTCCTTTCAGTTTTTCCCCTAACAAATGTTCCCGTTTGGCCATTAGGCTCTTTTCATGAATAACAACACGAGGCATTTCTTTGGTTTTCCTTCTCCCTCTGGAAAGTAAAAATTGCCCTGACAGCTGTTCAGCAGTGGTTCACCCCCAGTTCCTCTAATACTCCTAGTCCTAACTTGGGCCCAAGTTCCACATGCTGCCTTCCATCCAGACTGTCATCTCAAAAACTTTACCTCTGTCTGTCTCTTGATAGGTTTTTCAGGCAGGCTAGTTTAATCCCTCCTTTGCCCATTCCTTGATCCATTCAACAACCCGGATGAGTCCCTGTTGTTGTTAGCTGCTGTTGAGTCAGCCCCTGACTCATGGAGACCCTATGCACAGTGGAATGAAACTCTGCCCGGTCCTGTGCCATCTTCATGATGGGTTGCAAATTCAATCATTGTGACCTACAGGGTTTTCACTGGCTGACTTTCAGAAGTAAATCACCAGGCCTTTCTTCCTAGCCTGTCTTAGTCTGGAAGCTCTGCTGAAACCTGTTCAGCATCATAACAACCCGCAAGCCTCCACTGACAGATGGGTGGTGGCTGCACATGAGGAGCATTGGCCAGGAATAGAATCTGGGTCCTCGGCATGGAAGACGAGTATTCTACCTCTGAATCTCTACTGTCTCCCTACTGTGAGGGAGTCCCTGTTTTTGTTGGTTGATGTCGAGTCAATTCCAACTCATAGTGACCCCATGCGTGCAAGTAGAACTATGTTCTACATAGTTTTTAAGGCTGTGACCATTCAGAAACAGATCGCCAGGCCTGTCTTCCAAGGTGCTTAGTGGTCCTACTGTATGTTAAATTCTCTCCTAAGTGAAGGGGACTCACTGGTACACAAAACAACATCCCTACCCACAAGGAACTTAGTCTGGAGAGAGTTAATGTGTGACGGGGTGAGTACAAAGTACTATGAATGGACTGAGGAAAGGTTGCAATGGTTTAGGGAAGCCTTCTCTGAGGTGGTGGTATATACCTGAGCTAAATGGGAAAAAAAAGGATTTAGTACAATATTATTCCATCATAGTGGTTACTGGGAACAGAGAGACAGTGGGAGCTGAGCTATTTTATTTTGCAGCTTGAGTGATAACGAATTAGAGAAAACACATTAGCCAACTCCTTCAAGAAACTTGGTCACGCAAGATTAGAAAGAAATAGGGCTGGAGCGGGAAAGAGGTAAAACATAGAAAGGAACTGATGGGAACAAAATAATAAGAGGCACCAAGGGACTGGAAGGCTGCATATTACCCAAGGAATGGTGTGGCAGTAACTGAAGGAGAGAGTTGTAAGGAGAGGAGGCGCTGGCCATAGGCGTGAATGACTGTGTAGAGTCAGGTGGCAGTCAGGAGATAATGGTAGGAGGGACAGCCATGGTGGGGGAGGAGGGTAACCACTTAGCCCAGCACTAAAGAATTCAGTAATTGAAGACAACAGACATGGGACAGTCAATAAATTCAAGAAGCAATAGAGAGCAGTATAATAAAAGCCTGGACTCCAGAGCCAAGAAACATGGTCTAAAGTACATCTCTGTCACTTACTCTATGGCCTTGGGCAATTCACCTTACCTCTCAAAGCCTCATTCTCCTCATCTGTGAGTGGGAGTAATCATAAGAACTGCCTCTTAGAATTGCTGGGACTATTACATGAGAATGGAGTTCCTGGGTGATGCAAATGGTTGATGTGCTCAGCTGCTAACCGAAAGGTTGGAGGTTCAAGTCCACCCAAAGGCACCTCAGAAGACAGGCCTGGTTATCTACTTCCGAAAAATCAGCCATTGAAAACCCTATGAGCACTGTTCTACTCTGGCACACATGGGGTTGACATGAGTAGCAGTAGATTCCATGGCAAATGGTTTACTGGTTTATATGAGAATAATGACACACAGCAAACGCACAGTTAAGAGGTCAAGATTCTAAGACGGTATATGTCAGATTCCAAAATGAGGAGCCTGAGCAAGTGTGAATTAGCAGAGAAAATATCTAAAACAAGAACACAGAAGTCAGAATCAGTTTACGGCCCTTACGCTCCTTACCGGAAGGAGTCCTGGTTACACAGTGGTTATGCTCTCGGCTGCTAACCAACAATGCTGGTGGTTCAAACCCACCAGCCACTCCACAGAAGAAAGATGTAGCAATCTGCTTCTGTAAAGATCACAGCCTTGGAAAACCTGTGGGGCAGCTCTACTTTGTCCTATAGGATCACTATGAGTTGAAATCAACTCGATGGCAATGAGTTTTGTTTTTTTTTTTAAGCCCCTTATCTACATAGAGGGAATAAAATGAGAGTATTTGTTGTTGGCTATAAGGAGAAATGTTGTTAAGAGGCTTTCTTTTGAGAAAATGATGGTCAAATCCGGCAGTCTACCCCCATCAGGCAGGGGTATTGAAACACTGTAATAAAACTACCTGGAGAGCTTCGGATGTAAGCCCTGTGGTGTGAGAGAGAGAATGAACTAGGGTCTCACTTTCTCCAGGGAAATCTGGACTAGTCAAAGGAGAGATGGCTGCATTGAGGTTGGCCTATGCTCTGAGAGTTGCACGAATGAAAATCTGTGTTGGCATTTCCTATGGACGAGATATGTTCACACCAAAGAGACAGCTGTTACGCAGTTGTATTGGGTCCTGTCCAATAGGGCTGACCTGATGGGCAATGGCACCTTGCAGACAGGAGCTGGACATGTGCCAGATTCCTAGGGGCTGCAGAAGGAAAAGGTCAGAGCAAGGACATCACCTGAATCATGGGAAATTTTTAAATTTTATCTTGTTTTATTTTTGGTTAAAATATACACATCAAAACATGCTACCATTTAACAATTTCTACACATATTGTCCAGTGACATTGATACATTCTTTACGCTGTGCCAACATCCTCATTATTTCTGCTGTTAGTTGTTTCACCCCTTTAAATTTAGACTCAACTGCCCTCTAAACTTCTCATCTATGCTTTATAGTTACTGTTGTCCCTTTGGTCTCATATATGTATAGTACTTATGGAAGACATTCTTTATTTTTTGAGCTAAACTTTTAAACAAATTTTTTATGCTTAAAGATGACTTCAGAGGTGGAGCCAACATGGCGCTATAGACAGAAGCAACATGCCGTCCCTCTGTAGCAAAGACCCAAAATACTAAGTAAAACAGATACAAACGTCAATCCAGGAACCCTAAGCACCAAATGAAGGAATAAAGAACGTGATCAAGCACTGAATGGAAAAAGAAACTGAGAGAGAACAGAGAACAAGGAGAGCTAGGGAGTAGAGGTCCCATACTAGCTAACGTGGCTGGCTTTGCCATCTTGGCTACAGCCGCCAAAGAACTCCAGACAAGGAGTACAGAAAGGCAACTCCACAGAGCTCCCAGCAGGAGACAGGGCACCTCGTAACCAGGGATACCCGTTTTCCCACCCCCCATCCTTCTTACCTCTAAGAGGTCTCTGCTGTTTACCAATGGTCGATGGTTGCTCGGCTGGAGCAATATCAGCTCACTGCCGCCAGGATCCGCTGTGCCCCCATGGGCTAGTCCTTTAAGTTCCATTTTTTTTGTCTGTTCGTTTTTTTATTTTTTTGGCTTTTTTTTTTATTGTTGCTTCTCTATGTGCCATCTCCTTCCCTTCCTGACAGGCTTTGATTTTTTGGTTTGGTTACTTTATTCTTTTTTATTCTTTCTTTTCTTCTTTTCTTTTTTTCTGTTTCTTCTCTTTCTCCTTTCTTTCCTTTCATTTCTCCTGCCCACCCAGCTTTGTGCACCACCCCAGCCCCTTCTGGAGGGGCCGTGCTGCACAGCTCAATTGGAGAGTCACTGCATGTGGCCTCCCCAGGTCTGCACCTCCATCACTGACCAGCTCCCTCAGTGCCATTTTATTTATTGTCTGGTTTTTTTTTTGTCTTTTTTTGTGGTTGTTTGTTATTGCTTTTCCTCTCTCTCTCCCTTCCTTCCTTTCCTCTCTCCTACCCACCCAGCCTCATGTGCTGCCCCAAATTCTTGATGGGCTATGCTGTACGGCTCAGCTGGAGAGCTTCTGGCACATGGCCTCCTTAGGTCTGAGCTGCCCCCACAAGCCCGCTCCCTCAGTGTCATATTTTATATTTTTCTTTATCTTTCCCTTTCTCCTTTTCCTTCTCCCTCCCACCTAGGCCATTCGCTGCCTCTGTCCCCTCCTGATAGGCCATGCTGTGCCACCGGACGGAAGAGACATCAACTCGTCGCCACCTCAGTTCCTCCCCACCACCAATGGCCAGCGCATCCATTACCATATTTTTTCATTGTTGTTGTTTTATTTTATTATTTCTTCTTTATTTGTTCAATTGTTGGTTTCTTCTCTGTTTCCCCTCTTTCCTTTCCCTTCTATGGCCCATCTAGCCCTGTGTGCCACCCACACTGCTTCTTGACAGGCTGAGCCACACCGCTTGGCTAGATAGCCATCAGCACACCACCTGGCTGGGTCTGCCCTTCCCCCACCCACTGAATCCTACCACACCACCATTTTATTTACTTTTTTCCCTTTATTATGTTTTACTTCATTTTTAGCCCTTTTTTCTACCTTTATTTCTCTCTTCTTTCACCCACCCACTTAGTTCTACACATCACATCCTCTCCTTTCCCTCCTGCTTCTCTGCACCATGTGCAAAGTGCCATGCCTCTGAGTGGTACCAACATGGCCCTGTAGACCCCACCTTGCAACGGCCCCCAGCCCCACCCTGTCACCCCCAGTTCGTACCTCAAATTACCGGTCCTCACCCCTCCACTCCTGCTGGACACACCCTGCAGCACCATAGCCGAGTAACAAGCCCTACCCACTTGGACAAGGTGGTGAGAAGAATCGTGCCCACAGGCAAGCAAGCAACAAAACACACCAAGCCGGCCTGCCCAGAAATAACCAAATAAAACAAAAAAGCAGGATGAAACAATCAAATCTACAATCAGTAAATGAAAAAATAATTCCTGAATGTCCCAGAGACAGCAAACAATAACAAAACATATAAAAAAACAAGACAGGATGGCTCTGGAAAGTGACCAAAATAAAACACCAGATGACCTTCTGCTAGAAGAAAAGGCACTGAAACTACCTGATAGGGAATTCAGAACTTTAATATTCAGAGTTCTCCAAAAGATGAAGGAAAATGCAGACAAAGATAAGGAAAAAAATGAACAAAATCATGGAAAATACAGATAAAATTATGGAAAAGACAGACAAAACAATGGAAGAAAGCAGAAAACTAATAGAAGAACAAAACGTCAAAATAATTAAACAACTAGAAATCATATAAAAACAACAATTAGAAATCCAAAAGGTAAAGAACAAGATTTCAGAAATGGACAGTGCAATAGAGGAGTTTAGGAGCAAATCTGAAACAATGGAAGACAGGATCAGCAAAATTGAAGACAAATTCATGGATACTACTTTGAGGAAAAATTGGAGAAAAGAACAAAGAAAAATGAAGAAACCCTGAGAACGATGTGGGATACAATCAAAAGCAAAAATCTGTGTATGATCGCAGTTCCAGAACAGGCATAGGAAAAGGAACACACAGAGAGGGTAACTGAAGATTTGCTGACAGAAAACTTCCCCAGTATCATGAAAGACAAAAAAACGACTATCCAAGAAGTTCAACGAACCCCATATAGGATAGGCCCCAAAAGAAAAACACCAAGACATATCATAATCACACTCGCCAAAACCAAAGACAAACAAAGAATCCTGTGACAGCTCGAGAAAAACGAAAAGTCACATACAAAGGGGAAACAATAAGACTAAGCTCTGATTACTTGGCAGAAACCATGCAGGCAAGAAGGCAATGGGATGACATATACAAAATCTTGAAAGAAAAAAACTGCCAACCAAGAATAATATATGCTGCAAAATTTCACTCAACTATGATGGCAAAATTAGGACACTTCCAGGTAAATGGAAATTAAGGGAATATGTAAAAAACAAACTTACAAGAATTATTAAAGGGAGTCTGTCTTAGTTATCTAGTGCTGCTATAACAGAAATACCACAAGTGGATGGTTTTAATGAAGAAAAGTTTATTTCCTCACAGTCAAAGCAGGCTAAAAGTCCAAATTCAGGGAGTCAGCTCCAGGGGAAGGCATTTTCTCTCTGTCGGCCTTCTTCTCTTCAGTGTTCCCCCAGACTAGGAGCTTCTCTGCACAGGGACCCCGGTCCAAAGGACGCGCTCTGCTCCCAGCACTGCTTTCTTGATGGTATGAGGTCTCCCTGTCTCACTGCTCACTTCTGT
>NW_004443976.1:4778533-4837416 GCF_000243295.1 Trichechus manatus latirostris
TGGCCCAGCCAAATTGATACACACATTTTTGGGGAGACATAGTTCAATCCATGACAAAGTCCTTCTATTAGAGAACCAACAACATCAGACAACAACCTGAATTGAGCACATAAGACAGCATCAGCCAGATACCAACCTAGATAATGTACTCTCAAGGATAAAAAAAAATTTAAAACATTTACAACAGGGAACGAGAGACGTCAATCTGTAAATGACAACAATGTCAGAACAATAAAAGGGGAATAAACAGTGTAAATATAGAACTTTCAAATGGAGAGGAAGTCAAGGTATTATAAAGTAATAAAAGACTGGTTTAAACTTTGGAAGATAGGGTAAATTTCAAGGTAACCACAAAGAAAGTTAACAAACCTACTCATCAAAATAAAGAGAAAAACATAAAGTCTCAGTAAACATAAAATCTACAAAAATGAAAGAAAGAAACAAAAAATACACAAACAAAAAGAATTCAACACAGAAAAGTAAGAGGAACAAACAAAATGTCAGCACCACAAAAAAAAGTACTACAAAATGACAGCAAAAAACTCACACTGACAGTAAATGGCACCCATAAAGAGACAGAGAGTGACAGAATAGATAAAAAAAAATAGGACCCATCAATATGCTGTCTACCAGAGATACACCTTAGAAACAAAGACATAAATTTATTAAATATCAAAGGATGGAAAAAAATATATCAAGCAAACAGCTACCAAAAAAAAGCAAGAGTGGCAATGCTAATCTCAGATAAAATAGACTTTAAAACAAAATTCACCATGAAAGACAAAGAAGGGCATTATATAATATTTAAAGCAACAATCCACCATGAGACCATAACCATAATAAGTATCTACGCACCCAATGATAGGACTTCAAAATACATGAAACAAACTCTAACAGCACCGAAAAGAGAAATTGATAGTTCCACAATAATAGTAAGAGACTTCAACACAAGACTCTTGGTAAAGGACAGGACATCTAGAGAGAAATTCAGCAAAGATACAGAAGATCTAAAGGCCACAATCAACCAACTTGATCTCATAGACATATATAGAACACTCCACCCAGTGGCAGCAAAGTACACATTCTTTTCCAATGCACATTTATTTTTTTTTAATCATTGCCATTCTAGTAAGGGTGAGGTGGTATCTCATTGTAGTTTTGATTTGCATCTCTCTAATGGCTAATGAACACACTCGGCATTTCCCAAGCTGAAAGAACTGAAGAAAAAATTTAAGCCTTGAATTGCAATATTGAGGGATTCTATGGGAAAATAGTAAACAATGCAGGAAGCATCAAAAGAAGATGAAAGCAATACACTGTAGCAAAAAGAATTGGTCAATGTTCAACAATTTCAGGGGCAGCATATGATTAAGAACCAATGGTCCTGAAGGAAGAGATCCAAGCTGCCCAAAAGGCATTGCTGAAAAACAAGGATCCAGGAATTGAAGGAATACCAATTAAGATGTTTCAACAAACAGATGCAGCTCTGGAAGTGCTCACTTGTCTATACCAAGAAATTTGGAAGACACCTTCCTGGCCCACTGACTGGAAGAGATCCAAATTTGTACCCATTCCAAAGAAAGGAGATCCAACAGAATGTGGAAATTATTGAAAATATAATTAATATCACAGACAAGTAAAATTTTGTGGAAGATAATTCAAAAGTAGTTAACAAAAGTACATCGACAGGGAACTGCCAGGCATTCAAGCCTGATTCAGAAGAGAACATGGAACAAGGGATCTCATTGTTGATGTCAGATGGATCATGGCTGAAAGCAGAGAATACCAGAAAGATGTTTACCTGTGTTTTATTGACTTTTCAAAGGCATTCAACTGTGTGGATCATAATAAATTATGGATAACATTGTGAAGAATGGGAATTCTAAAACAATTGTGATCATGAGAAAATTTACTTAGACCAAGAGACAGTCATTCGAACAGAACAAGGGGATACTGCATGGTTTAAAGTCAGGAAAGGTGTGCATCAGGGTTGTATCCTTTCTCCATACTTATTCAATCTGTATGCTGAGCAAATAATCCAAGAAGCTGGACTATATGAAGAAGAATACAGCATCAGGATTGGAGGAAGACTCGTTAACAACCTGCAATATGTAGATGACACAACCTTGCTTGCTGAAAGTGAAGAGGACTTGAAGAATTTATTGATGAAGATCAAAGACCACAGCCTTCACCATGGATTACATCTCAACATAAAGAACACAACATCCTCACAACTGAACCACAAGCAAAATCATGATAAACTGAGAAAAGATTGAAGTTGTCAAGGATTTCATTTTGCTTGGACCCACAATCAATGCACATAGAAGCAGCTATCAAGAAATCAGATGACGCATTGCATTGGGCAAATCTGCTGCAAAAGAATGCTTTAAAGTGTTAGAAAGCAAAGATGTCACTTTAAGGACTAAGGTGTGCCTGACCCAAGCCATGGTGTTTTCAATCGCCTCATATGCATGTGAAAGCTCGATCATGAATAAGGAAGACTGAAGAATTGATGGTTTTAAATTATGATGTTGGCGAAGAATATTCAATATACCATGGACTTCCAGAAGAACGAACAAATCTGTCTTTGAAGAAGTACAGCCAGAATGCTCGTTAGAAGCGAGGATGGCGAGACTTCGTCTCACATACTTTGGACATGTTATCAGGATGGACCAGTCCCTGGAGAAGGACATCATGCTTGGTAAAGTAGAGGGTCAGTGAAAGAGGAAGACCTTCAACGAGATGGACTGACACAGTGGCGGCAACAGTTAGCTCAAACATAGCAACGATTGTGAGATGGCACAAGACAGGGCAGTGTTTTGTTCTGTTGTACATAGGTCACTATGAGTTGGAATCGACTTGACAGCACCTAACAACAACAACAACAACGATGGCTAATGAAGATGTGTTTGTTGGCTGTTTGGATATCCTTTTTTGTGAAGTGTCTGTTTATATCTTTTGCCTGTTTTTTCGTTAGGTTGTCTTTTTGTTGTTAACATACAAAAGTTTTATATATATTTTAGATAACAGATCCTTATTGAATACATAGTTCCCAAAGATTTTTTCCCCGTCTGTAGGTTATCTTTTTACTCTTTCAATAAAGTCTTTTGATGAACATAAGTATTTAATTTTTATGAAGTCTTATTTATATATTTTGTCCTATTTATCTATGATTTTCATGGTTCTAAGTTTAACACTAGGTCCTTAATCCATCTGGAATTAGTTTTTGTGTATGATATGAGGTATCATTATTTCATTTTTCTACGTGTGGAAATTCAGTTTTCCCAGCACCATTACTGAGGAGACTGTTCCTTTCCCATTGAATGGACTTAACACCCTTGTCAAAAATTGGTTGACCACAGAAGTACGAATTTGTTTCTGAGCTCTCAACTCTATTCCATTAGTCTATAGGTCTGTTGTAGAGGGTCGGCAAAATAGAGGAAGACGCTCATTGAGATAGACTGACACAGTGGCTACAACGATGGGCTCAAGCATAGCCAACAATTGTGAGGATGGCACAGGACTGGGCAGTGTTTCATTCTGTTGTGCATAGGGTAACTATGAGCCGGAACAGACTCGACTACACCTAACGCCAACAGCATGCCTCTATCATTGAATTAGTACCAGGCTGTTTCGATTACTGTAGGTGTATAGCATGTTTTGAAATCAGGAGGTAGGAGGCCTCCTACTTTGTTCTACTTCTTCAAAATTGCTTTGGCTATTTGTGGCCTTTTTTCTTTCCATATAAAGTTGAGGATTAGTTTTCCCATTTCTGTAAAAAATGCTGTTGGAATTTTGATCAGAATTTCATTGAATCTATATATCTCCATTTTTTTTTTGTTTGTTTTAATTCTTGATATCTTCCCTGACCCATTGGTTGTTTTGTAGGAACTTATTTTTGTGTGTGTGGTAAGTATATATGTAACAAAACATTTGTTGTTTAAACATTCTTCACATGTACAATTCAGTGACATTATGTTCGTCTTGGCGCTCAACCATCAGCATTATCTGTTTCCATGTTTTTTTCATCAGCTTTACAAGAAGCTCAGTGTCCCTTAAGCAATGACTCCCCTTGCCCCCACCTCCCTCTCACCTGCCCCTCATAACCACTAATAAACTTAGGTCTGTATGTTGTTGTTTGGTGCTGTCAAGTAGATTCTGACCCATAACCAGTCCTGCACCATTCTCACAATCGTTGGTATGTTTGAGCCCATTGTATGTATATACTTGACTATTCTAAGTATTTCATGTAAGTGGGATCATATGATATTTGTCCTTTTGAGACTCACTTATTTCACTCAGCATGTTTCCAAGGTCCATCCATGTTGTAGCAGGTATCAGGACTTCACTTCTCTTTATGGCTGAGTAATATTTCATTATATGGATAGACCACATTTTTTTTTTTTAATTCATTCATCTGTTGATGGACATTTAGGTTGTTTCTACCTTTTGGTTAGTGTGAATAGTGCTTCAGTGAACATTGGTGTACAGTATCTACTTGCATTCTTGTTTTTAATTTTTTTGGTACATGTCTAGGAGTGAGTGGAATTTCTGGATCGCATGGTAATTCCATGTTTAACTTTCTGAGGAACCACCAAACTGTTTTCCACGGTGGCTGTGCTGTAAGAAATCTGCAGGGTTGTGGGAAATTGGTCTCTGAAGAAGCTTTGAACACTCCCTGAGGCAGGCTGCCTTCTTTAGCACTGGGCTAGAGCCGAGGAAAGGAGAGTTATTGTAACTCTGAACAAATTGGAAGCTCTGTATATTATATGGAACTGGGTAGCTGAGTTTCTGAATTGGGGCCAGGGCTGGTAATTTAATGTGACTAAGACTTTTTATTACTTTGGAATGATCAGAAAATTTATAGGACTGCCTCAGTTTTTTTCCAGGGCAAGGAGAAGCACTTCCCATGCTGAATAAACTACTCAGGGACAATGAGATATAAAACACACATATTTTTTGTCTTTTTATTTTTTTAATTACTCCTATCAGCACTATGTATTCAACATTACTATTACACTATTATTATTAGATGATAGAATGACAAACAAAAGGTGACACAGCTCTTTGATGAATATTAAAGAAGCAGAAAGTTTTACTTGATATAAGAGAACCGAGACCCTATCAGCAGCTCTGAAACGTAAGGAAGAGGCAGGTCCCACCTTTGATACACAGAATGTGAATGAGCTGTAGTTATTTGAGAGAAGAGTCATGGGAAGCCTCTTTCTTCAGTCAAGCACAGAGAGGAGGAAACATTCTGTGACGAGGCTGAGTCAGTCGGTTTATCTGGAATGGGCAACCTTGAGTACACAGAGTGGAAGTTGAGTCAGGGTAGAGAAAGTAGAGAGCTGTAAAAGCAAGATAACAAGCAAAGAATGGGTGAACAGAGAAACTTATATTTCCACTGGTGACTCAGGAGGACAGAGTGGAGACAGAGGTGGGTAAGCTCTAGGGAAGCTGGATCAGGACCTGAGCTTCTCTCCAAGAAGTCCGCCATTGCCTTTGTTGATTGTGCTGAATTTTACAGTTTTCCCCTGCCATTTCAATGTCTAGTTCAACTGCATTTAGTTGTTGAGGTTCCTGTAGAATACATACTTACAGAATAGAAATTAGACTTTCAAGAGGTACCTTTATGAATCTTTCCATTTATGATTATCATTCACTGGGGTTTGGCTCTTGAATGCTTGGACTTGCCACTATGCCAATTTTTCTTTACATGTTGCTGTAAAAAAACAGCACAGTGCATTTATGAAAATACCTTGCAGAAGGAGGGCGCAGTTGGCAAACAAATGTAGAAGGGGTGTGTTATTTGTGTAAAAATACAGTACTTACACATTTGTCTGTCATATATATTAGTTTGTTTTCAAGAGTTAACTTATGCAAATCTGTCAGTGGCTTCATCAAAATTATTTTCTTTGCATATTCACATTCAGTAGACAATGTAGCCAGGTTTGCCAATCTATCTTCCCTGATAGTTCACTGAAAAACAGTTTTTATCAATATTAATTTCTGAAAGTTTCTTTCATATGAAACAACTGAGAAACAAACCGTTAGGGAAAATCATAAATCTAAGTAGAAGTTTGGCAGAGACTCAGAAAAATCTCATTTCCCAACATGGAATGGCAGAGCTGAAGTAACTCATGTTCTTCAGTTTCACAATCACTGTGCTGGGATTGCCTATTTTGAATCTACTGTTTAAACTCAGAAATAGCACACAGGGTTTGGAAATACTAACTGTACCTAAAAGGGCCTTGAATGATTCTAAACACTTATTAACCAAGACTTGAAATAAATGCATGTAGCTGTGTCCATGTGTGCCTAGGGCCAGGGGTACAACTGGGAGTTCTTTGAATTGCCTTCCATGTACAATACTTGTTAAAAATTAAATAATAAAAATGCCCTAATGAAGCTCATATGTTACTATCAAAACATAATTGTTGAGAATTTAGATGTTTTTCAAGGAAAAGAATGCTATCACTGGCATTGTTTAGAAATGTCAGCGTATCATGATAATAAAAAGCAGATGTACTTTAATTGGCTTTATTTTTGTTTTCTAATTCTCTACAGTGAATACACCTCCTAAGTGCCTGTACCCTCAATGGACTCCTCCCACAACCACCCTTGGGATGCCACTGTTAGCATCTCTTGATTGTCATTTCCTCTTTGAGCTCTGGGTGGCTTCCATCTTACTTCTGCATTGTACTTGATGCTATGGATTGAATTATGTCACCCAAAATTATGTGTTGTTAATTCTAACTTCTATGCCTGTGATTATAATCCCATTTGGCAATGGGTTTTCTGTGTTATGTTAACGAGACGGGATTAGTGTGGGATGTATTTTGAGTCAATCTCTTTTGAGATATAAAAGATATTAAAGGCAAGCTAGCAAGCAGAGATGGGCTAAGATAGATGCCAAGACACATGGGGATCTCCAAGGAACCAGGAAGCAGAAGCTAAAGAGACAAAGAGCTTCCTCCAGAGCCGACGGAGAGAGGAAGTATTTCTTTAGTGTCAGCACCCTGAATTCAGACTTTTATCCTCCTAAACTGTGAGAAAATAAATTTCTGTTTGTTAAAGCCATCCACTTATGGTATTTCTGTTACAGCAGCACTGGATAACTAAGACAGAATTTGGTACCAAGAACTGGGAGTCCTGCTCTAAAAAATATTTACAATGTGGAAGTGGGTTTGGAATTGGGTAATGGGTGGAGACTGGAACAGTTTTAAAGTGCCTAATAGTAAAATCCTAGATTTCCTTGAAGAGACTATTGGTAGAATTATGGATGTCAAAGGCAGTTCTGGGGAGGACTCAGAAGAAAATGAGGAGAACAGTAGAGAAAGTCTCTGTTGTCTTAGAGAATACCTATGGCACCAACAACAGAATGTTGCTAGAAACTTGGACATTAAATGTGCTTCTGGCAAGGCTTTAAAAGACAGTGATGAACATGTCATTGGTCAATGGAAAAAGGAAAGTGCTTTTTATGCAGTGGCAAAGAACTTGTCTGAATTATGTTCAAATTTTTGGTGGAAGGTAGAACTTGTGATGAGCTTGGATATCTGGCTGAGGAGATTTCTAAGCAAGCATGTGGTTTTTCCTTGCCACTTATAGTAAAACATGAGAAGAAAGAGATGTACTTAAAAATGAACTGTGCAAAATGAAAACAGAATTTAAAGATCTGGAAAATAATGTTGAACAACCCAAGGACATGCGTCCTAGAATGGTCACCAAGCATGTGGTTACACAATCTTATGTTAAAGAGATTAAGCCTGTGACTGATGGATCTAACCAAATGTTGTGTGTTAGATGCCATCAAGTTGATTCTGACTCAAAGCGACCCTATGTACAACACAACAAAAAACTGCCCAGTCCTGCACCATCCTCACAATGGTTGCTATGTTTGAATCCATTGTTGCAGCCACTGTGTCAATCCATCTTGATGAGGGTTTTCTTCTTTTTCACTAACCCTCTACTTTACCAAGTATGATGTCCTCCTCCAGGGACTGGTTCCTCTTGATAAGATGTCAAAAGTATGTGAGATGAAGTCTTGCCATCCTCAATTCTAAAGAGCATTCTGGTTGTACTTCTTCCAAAACAGATTTGTTTGTTCTTCTGGCAGTCCACAGCATATTCAGTATCCTTTGCCAACACTATAATTCAGAAACATAAATTCTTCTTCGGTCTTCCTTATTCATTGTCCAGCTTTCACATGCATATGAGACGATTAAAAACACCATGGCTTCAGTCAGGAACACCTTAATCCTCAAAGTGACACCTTTGCTTTTACAAACTTTAAACAGTTCTTTTGCAGGAGATTTGCCCAATGCAATACATTTCTTGACTGCTGCTTCCATGGGTGTTGATTGTGGATCCAAGTAAAATGAAATCCTTGACAACTTCAATATTTTCTCCATTTATCATGTTGCTTATTGGTCCAGATGTAAAGATTTTTACTTTCTTTATGTTGAAGTGTAATCCATACTGAAGGCTGTGGTCTTTGATCTTCATCAGTAAGTGCTCCAAGTCCACTTCGCTTTTAGCAAGCAAGGTTGTGGCATGTGCATATCACAGGTTGTTAATGAGTCTTCCTCTAATCCTGATGCCGAGTTCTTCTGCATATAGTCCACTCCTCGGATTATTTGCTCAGCAGACAGATTGAATAAGTATGGTTAAAGGTATAACCCTGACGCACACCTTTCCTGATTTTAAACCATACAATGCCCCCTTGTTCTTTTTGGATGACTGCCTCTTGGTCTATGTATAGGTTCCTCATGAGCACAATTAAGTGTTCTAGAATTCCCATTCTTTGCATTGTTATCCATAATTTTTATGATCCACACAGGTGAATGCTTTTGCATAGTCAATAAAACACAGGTAAACATCTTTCTAGTATTCTCTGCTTTTGGCCAAGATACACTTGACATCAGCAGTGACATCATTCATTCCATGTCCTCTTTTGAATTTGACTTGAATTTGTGGCAGTTCCCTGTCGATGTACTGCTGCAACAATTTTTTAATTAACTTCAACAAAATTTTACTTACATGTGATATTAATGATATTATTCAAAAATTTCCCCATTCCATTGGATAACCATTCTTTGGTTTGGTTTGGGCAGGAATATGGATCTCTTCTGGTCGGTAGGCCAGGTAGCTGTCTTCCAAATTTATTAGCATAGATGAGTGAGCACTTCCAGCATTGCATCTGTTTGCTGAAGCATCTCAATTGGTATTCCATCAGTTCCTGGAGTCTTACTTCTCACCAATGCCTTCAGTGAAGCTTGGACTTCTTACTACAGTACCATTGGTTTTTGTTCATATGTTACCTCCTGAAATGTTTGAATGTCTACCAATTCTTTTTGGTAAAGTGAATCTGTGTATTCCTTCCTCCTTCTTTTTCTGCTTACTTCCTCTTCTTTTAATATTTTGCCCACAGAATTCTTCAGTATTGCAACTCGAGGTAAATTTTCTCTTCAGTTCTTTCAGCTTGAGAAATGCAAAAAGTGTTCTTCCCTTTTGGTTTTGTAACTCCAGGTCTTTGCACATTTCATTATGATTCTTTACTGTGTTGTTTTCTAGCCACCTTTGAAATCTTCTGTTCAGCTGTTTTACTTCATCATTTTTCCCATTTTTCAAAAATCTACTCTATGTTCAAGAACAAGTTTCAAAGTCTCTTCTGATATCCATTTTGGTCTTTCTTTCTTTCCTATATTTTTAATGACCTCTTGGTTTCTTCATGTATGATGTCCTTGTTGTTTTCCCACAACTCATATAGTTTTCAGTCATTAGTATTCAATATGTCAAATCTATTCTTGAAACGGTCTCTACATTCATATTGGATATACTCAAAGGTGTACTTTGGCTCTTATGGACTTAAGTTTTCCTCAGCTTGAACTTGAAATTGCATGTGAGCAATTGATGGTCTGCTCTGAAATCAGTCCCTGATCTTGTTCAGACTGATGATATTGAGCTTCTCCACCGTCTCTTTCCACAGATGTAGTAGACTTGATTCCTGTGTATTACATCTAGTGAAGTCCACTTATATAGTCACCATTTATGTTGTTGAAAAAGGTATTTACAATGAAGAAGTCATTGGTCTTGCAAAATTTTATCATGTGATCTCCAGCATCATTTCTATCACCAAGGCCATATTTTCCAACTACTGATGCTTCTTTGTTTCCAGCTTTCTCGTTCTAATCATTAGTAATTATCAATGCATCTTGATTGCATTTTTGATCAATTTCAGACTTCAGAAGTTGGTAAAAATCTTCAATTTCTTCATCTTTGGCATTAGTGGTTGGTGTGTAAATTTGAATAGTATTTGTATTAACTGGTCTTCCTTGTAGGCATATGGATATTATCCCATCACTGACAGTGTTGTACTTTAGGATAGATCTTGAAAAGTTCTTTTTGACAATGAATGAAATGCCTTTCCTCTTCAATTTTTCATTCCAAGCATAGTGGACCATATGAGTGTCCAATCCAAAATGGCCAATACCAGTCCATTTCAGCTCACTAAACTCTAGAATATCCATTTTTATACAGTCCATTTAATTTTTTGATGACTTCCAATTTTCCTAGATTCATACTTTGTACTTTCCATATTCTGATTATTAATGGATGTTTGCAGCTCTTTCTTCTCATTTTGAGTCATGCCACATAGGCAAATGAAGGTCCTGAAAGCTTGACTCCATCCACGCCATTAGGGTAGACTCTACTTTGAGGGGCTCTTCCTCGGTCGTATTTTGAGTGCCTTCCAACCTGAGGGGCTCATCTTCTGGCACTATATCTGAGAATGTTCCTGTGCTCTTCAGAAGGCTGTCACTAACCAATTTTTTTTACAAGTAGATTACTAGGCCCTTCTTCCCACTCTGTCTTACTCCGGAAGCCCAGCTGAAACCTGTCCACCTGCTGGTATTTGAAATACCAGTGGCATATCTTCCAGCATCACAGCAACATGCAAGCCACCACAGTATGACAAACTGACAGATGGCTGGTGGTTTAACCAACTGCCACAGCAGAAAACCTATCAGCTCACACCGAAAGGAACATAGAAAGAGTGAAAGCAGGGAAAGCTGTCTGCCTCTTGGAATTCTACAGTCAGGAAACAAGCCAAAGGAGCTACATCTCTTGTCATCCAAAAGAAGAAATGGACCATCCCTGGAGCAGCTCAGATATCAACAGAACTTTTGGAAGGAGCATGGGAAGCAGGGCCTTCTCGGTTTCGAATGATGGGGCTGTAGTCGCCTGGATCTCAAAGGGTGGGACCACAGCCTCCTAGGTTTCAAAGAGTCAGATCTTCGCCAACTCAGTTCCAGAGTGTGGGGCTGTCATTAAGGTGTGCCAGGGTGATAGGACCACTGCCCAAAGCTGAGGGAGTGGGGCTGCTATGACCAAGGGGCAGAAGAATGGGGCCTGCTGAGGCTAAGGAGGTGGGGTCGCCACTCCGATGGACTAGGAGAATGGGGATGCCCAAAGCCAAGGGAGCAGAGTTGCCATCCCTGTGGGCATGGAACCAGGGCTGAAGCCCAGGGCTAAGGGGCCTCCACCCAGAATCTAGGGGGCATGACCAACACCCAGAGTCTGGAGGGTGATGCCATTGCCTAGATGGTCTCAGACAACAGCGGATTATTTTCAAGCCTTAAGAGCTAATGTAATTTTATTTTGCTGAGCTTTGGACTTGCTTGACCGCCTTTATCCCTTCTTTTCCTCCAATTTCTCCCATTTGTAATGGAAATGTATGCCTGTACCTGCTCCACCATTGTATTTTGGTAGCAGATAACCTGTATTCTAGATTTCCTAGGTTCTCATAAGAAAAGGAATTCTGCCCCAGGATGAAATATGCCTAACGTTCACCCACATTTGATTCAGATGATTCAGAAGATGAGATTTTGAACTTAGGGTTGATTTAAGACTTTTAAGACGATGTGATGGGGTGGAATGTGTTTTGCATGTGGCAAGGATATGAATTTTGGGGGCCAAAGTGTGGAATGTTATGGATTGAATTGTATCCCCCAAAATTTTGTGTTGTAAAGCCTAACCTGTGGTTATAATCCCATTTGGCAATGGGTTTTCTGTGCTATGTTAACGAGATGGGATTAGTGTAGGATGTATTTTGAGTCAATCTCTTTTGAGATATAAAAGAGATTAAAGGCAAGCTAGCAAGCAGAGATGGGCTAAGATAGATGCCAAGACACATGCGGATCTGCAAGGAACCAGGAAGCAGAAACTAAAGAGACAAGGACCTTCCTCCAGCAAACACCCTCAACAAATTTCTCAACAGAAGCTTCTACTTATGCTTCTGTTGCTTGTTCCCAATGTACCAAGACCTGTCACTTGTGCACCCCCAGACACTGTCTGTCCTCTGAAAAGGTCTCAGGTATGTTTCCCCAGGGCAAAACAATGCTTACGTGCTCACTGTTATAAATTGAATTGTGCCCCTCACCCCAGAATGTGTGTTGAAATCCTAACTCTTATAACTGTGGATGCAATCTAATGTAATTACTTTGCATCTAATATAATGTACTTAGAAGAAAGGCCTGGTAATGTGAGAAGTCAACTATTGAAAATTCTATGGAGCACAGTTCTACTCTGACACATATGGGATCACCATGAGTTGGAACTGACTAGAAGGCATCCAGCAACAACAATGCAATGTAATGTAATCATGGTCCATAATGCAATGTAATGTAATGTAATCAATTGATCAGTTGAAGTCAGTGGATCCTAAACCTAATTACTTCTGACTTTTTTCAAGAGAAGTATAGGCACAGAGATATAAGCATGCAAGGGGGAAAACAAATGCTCTCTGAGTCAATGATAGCCAACGTAAGGCTGATTTCCAAAATGTGAAGATAACTCATAGCCCCACTTTCTCACTTCATCACCCTGACACCAGCCACCCACATGATACTTTCTGCCTCTGACTTTAACCACCCAGAGTTTGGTCTCCACTAGTTAGGATTCTATCCTTCCAGGTCTTGTCAAATAGGCAAATGCCAGTCTCTCTGCTGGCTCTCACTGCCTCTGGAGGGATCCAAACTTCTCTAGAATGACTCACAAAACTCACAGAGACCACCTACACTTACAGTCACCCATTTCTTATAACCAGAAAGGATACAAGCAAAGGACAGGTAAGGGCTGGAAGAGATCCTAGCAGCATGAGGCTTCCATTGTCCCTGGGGATGTGCTGCAACCTCTCCTGTGCAGAAACGGGGCTGGCGGCATGCCCACCATCTGAAATAAGCAAGGGGTGGTGCCTGCCATCTTTTGTGATATGAGAAATAACTCCCTTCATTTAAACTATCTCCTTATTAGGTAATATAGGAACTAACCCCCTGTCTTTAAGATATCTCCTTATTTAGGTATACTTCCGGTTCCGGCTCAGTTAAAAAAAAACCAAGAGACTGGGATCTCAAGACCAGTCAAAACTGGTCTTGAACCAAGTCTGGCCCGCCTGACATGCGTAGTACCAACAACCGTGTCCTTTGGACGACCTATTGATATCAGACACACCCCTGTCTATGCCCTGGATGTGGGCAAAATGCCATCTTTGTGGCCCCCCTTTCAGACTGAGCAGGCACAGAAGACCGGACCACCCCAGGAATGCCTTTATGGACCAACCAATCAGCAAACTGGCTCCACCTTAAGGTGTCCTGAAGACCCAGACCCAATTTACTTCACACATATAAACCCCTTGAGCTATTGTTCAGGGAGCCACCTTGGTGACATGAGTCCCGGTGTGCTCCTTTACTTGGCCAACTAAATAAAACTGCTTCTTTCGCTTTCACCTACTTCTTGTCTTCCTAGCTGCGTTGAGCAGACCTGGACATGTTTGGTTACAGAAATCCAGGAAGCCCAAAAAAGAGAGAGAGCTCCAACGTCCAGTCAAAACAAACCATGCCCATTGCCATCAAATTGATTCCAACCTATAGCAACCCTTTAAGATAGAGTAGAACTGTCTTATAAGATTTCCAAGGCTATAATCTTTATGGAAGCAGACTGCCACATCTTTCTCTTGCAGAGCAGCTGGTGGATTCCAACCGCCAACCTTTAGGTTAGCCGTCAAGCACTTAACCACTGCACCACCGGGGCTCCTTCCAAGGTCCCAACGTGTTGCCCATTGCTGTCAAGTAGATTCCAACTCATAGCAACCCTGTAGGACAGAGTAGAACTGCCCCATAAGGTTTCCAAGGAGCAGCTGGTGGGTAGCAGCCATAGCTCTTAACGACTGAGCCACCAGGGTCCAATTATAACTCCCTGGGAACTGCATATATATGCATGACTGGAGTCTCAATATATATGCATGAGTCAATGAATATATATGATTGATTCCATCCTGCCTCCCTTTCTGAGGTTTGTTACCAGGGTGGGGCCTGTGCAGTCCTATTATTTACATATGTTTAAGTGTTGCCGGCTATGTTAGAAAACAAAGGGGCACCTTGATTGCTTCGGAAACCAGAGACAAAGACCAAACCAAGTTCTCTGTTGCACATACTATCTAACCAGTAGGCAGACGAATCTTCAAGCTCAGGAACTCCAAAGATTACAGGCTACTAGAGAATGCAATAGACCAAGAAGGATCTCCTCCTCAGCCATGACCCGAATTCAGACTTCTAGCCTCCTGAACTGTGTGAAAATAAATTTCTGTTCTTTAAATTCACCTACTTGTGGTATTTTTGTAACAGCAGCACCATGTAATTAGGATACTCACTCACGGTAAATAAATTACCTTGAAACTCCCCACGTAATTCTATAGACATTTTCTACTCCTGGACTTGTGGACATGCCACATAAATTTAAGGTTAGCACTTGTGCAGTTTTCCCTTAGTTTTGAAAGCAGAATGGAGTCTTGGGCAGTTGATCTAGGGCTGCCTACCAAGGACACGCACTAACACTGAAAAGGTAGAACCTTACCTGTGCTCGTGGATCCCCAGCCCATTAACTTTCAAAGGAGCTGTTTATAGAAACCTTGCTTTAGCCATCTCTGCTTAGATAAAGCTCCATCTGCAGATTAAGTAGCAATAGGATGTGCCTGTGGCTTACTCCCTCACCAAAGTTCTTTTGACCGTGTTCTGGGTCCTAGGTCAGCTGTAATTTTCCTGAGGTCCCTGCACTTTTACTTGAGACCCATCCAGCCCTAATACCATTTGCTTGAAGCCGTTACACATGCATTGTCATTCACTTGAGTACAAAGATACCATAAGCTGCAGTCACTGCCAAGGTCAAATTTCCATGTAGTTCACTTAGTGCCTCTAACTCAGGCCACAGAATTTAAAAGTTACATGGACAACAGTAAAAGCCTGCCTGGTAATAAAAACGTCTACAAACTACCAAGTTGAAAAAGCCCCATGTACACACTGATGTTCAAGACCTACATCGGACAAATCACAGGCAAGCTGTGCTTGTTAGTTAACTATGTCCCATTTGTTTCAAGGCACTACCTTTCATATGTTTATGTATTTTGTGTGCGTTTCCCTGATTTGTATTTGATACATATTTCACCTAGCAATTTCCCAAGCATGTTCACACCCAGTGTCTCAGGCACAGTTGCAAAAAATATAGACTTGAGTGTAAGATAGACTTGGGTTAAGATATGGCTCTAGCTATGTGACCCTGGACAAGTTATAATACCACTCTGTACTTCATTTTGCTTGTCTGAAAAAGAGTATTAGTAAAATAATCTCCCCCATGGGATTGTTGTGAGGATAGAATGCAATAATCTATGTAAAATGTTCTTAACCCAACGACTGACTTTCAATAGAATGTTAGTTATCATTAATGTTCATGGTAATACGACGAAAAAACTCCATTAGGCCTATAAGCTTATCCCCATTTAACAGATAAGGTAAGGTAGGTTTAAAAGGTCGAGGGGCTGGCTTAAGGTTACACACTGAAGCAATGATCTCAGAACCCTTTTCACTGTGCTGTGACTGACTCACCTTTCCGTATTTAGTGCCAAGCAATGGTAGCCATTATCTATCTATCCGTCATCTATCTATCATCTATCTATCTATCTATCATCTATCTATCATCTATCTACCTACCTACCTACCTACCTGTGTGTCTGTTCGTCCGTCCATTTACCTATCTATGTATGTGTAGTTTGTGGTTTTTTTTGTTTTGTTTCTTTACTCATACAATTATTGAGTCTTTTTTTATAGCATTAACTAGTTGGTTGTATGTCAGGTAAAACTGGATTAAGACTGGTCTTGACCTCACGTTTCTCAAATGGCAGGGTTTTTTTCTCTTAAACTTACAGTTAAATGGAGCATCATTGTAGCCCATTCTCTCTTCAAAGAGAGCTCTTCAGAAGGCTTGCACTGACCAAAAGAACTCAAGCAATTCAATTTACATCTTAGTGCTTTAGACATTTTACCTATAATATGGAAGAAAAAAATACTCCTCATCCCCTCCAAAAGGAGCAGTAAGGGTTTGAACTTTCACTAGCTTTTGGCTTCTGTAGGAGGTGATGTCACGTTGGCTTCCTTTGTAGAGGGCTGCTCATAAATGGAAAAGGACTGCATAGCAAGAACACAAGCCCAGAGTGGAATCTAAACACGCTTTAGTCAGATGTTAGGCGACAGCTTGAGTTTCTGTGTTTTCTGAGTGTCATTTGAGTAAGTGAGTCTGGCCTGCCACCCACGTTTTTGGCAAGCAATGAGGTTTACAACTGCCTGTCCTCTGTCAGCTCCTGTGTAAGAGCATTTCAGAGTACTTCTGCAAGAAGCCAAAAGTGACATCATTGTTACTGTTATCAGATGGACAGCCACATTTAAGGGAGCTGGGCTGAGCCTGCTTGCGTTTGAATGGAGGAGATACAGGAATCTCATCCAGAGTCTTCCCTGGATAACTCTGAGGAAACCCTTGCACCACAAAAGTGCTCAGGAATTATTTGCAGATTTGACCCACTGACCTTGGAAATCAGCTGAGTTTCAGAACTTTCCATTCATTGTATAGAGAGCTCTTTTGTTCTCTTGGTGACTAAGGAGTCTGGCTCCCTCATTCCACAACCTCCTAAAATGCTTGCCATTCATTAAGAGTATGAGTGTTCCTCTGCCAGACACACTTCATTTGGCAAAACATATTTTATGAGCTCATAAGGTCAGTTCCTACCACCCTTATGTTATTTTGTTGTACCGTGGTGGCATGCATGTTGATATGATGCTGGAAGCTATGCCACTTGTATTTCAAATACCAGCAGGGTCACCCATGTTACACAAGTTTCAGTGGAGTTTCCAGACTAAGACAGACTAGAAAGGAAAGAAGGTTTGGGGATCTATTTCTGAAAATCAGCCAAGGAAAACCCTATGGGTAACAACAGAATAGTGTCCTATATAGTGCTGCAAGATGAGCCCCCTAGGTTAGAAGATACTAAAAATAGATAGTGGCCACAGCAATGGACTTGAGCATAGCAAAGACAGTGAAGAAGGTGCAAGACCAAGCAACATTTTGTTGTGTTATACATGAGGTCACCATGAATTGGAGCCAACTCAACAGTAACTAATAACAATGTGAATTCAGGAAACAAAAGACAGGTTATTTAAGATGTCTTTCGCTTGGGCTCAATGCTAAGAGTGCTTATCCCACCTTGGGATAAATTTAAATGTTTTGTTTTTTTTATTTTAAAGATTCTTATTGTCAATCTCAGAGGCCCTGGGTGGCACAAATGGTTAAGCCTTTGGCTACTAACCAGAAGGTTGGCAGTTCAAATCTACCCAGAGGCACCTTGGAAGAAAGGCCTGGTGATCTACTTCTGAAAGATCACAGACATTGAAAACTCTGTGAAGTACCGTTCTACTCTGGAATGCATGGGGTCGCTATGAGTCAGAATCAACTCAACAACAACTGTTTTTTATTATCAATCTCAGTTTGCAGCTAAGTTCTGTGAACTTTCTCAGAGTGTGCTCATCATTTCCTACATTTCCATCTACCATCTTCGTGATGAAGACTCTAACATCTATATCTCTAGGCCCAAACTCTGCTATTCTTCACAGATTTTATCAGCAACATCTTCACAAAGTTTATCATGGACATGTGCCACCTATATTGTAATTTATTTAATTTTTTTTCTTTAAATCAATTCACTATTTATAAACAATCAATTCTCATTATTCATGGTAGTTATGCTCTAGAAAGTTGCTGAGGACACACTGAATTAGTGAATACTGAACCATTGCTCCTAGGGGAATTACAGGGTTAGATTACGCAAGCAAAATTTTGGTCAGCTGATCAATGCATAACCTTGTTTTCTGTGCGTTTCTATTCAATATCTGTGTGTCTATTACATATGTTTGCCTGTTAAATAATACATCTTATTTAATATCTATAATTGACTAGATATTAGATTATGAGAAACATCAGTTTGTTGTACTGTGGTGGGTTCAGCAGCTTATATATTGCTATGATGCTGGAAGCTATGCCACCAGTATTCTAAATATCAGCAGAGTCACCTACGGTGGACAGGTTTCAGTGGAGCTTCTAGACTAAGACAAACTAGGAAGAAATGCCTGGTGATCTACCTCCAAAAATTAGTCAGTGAAAACCGTGGATGATAACAGAATATTGTCCAATATTGTGCTGGAAAATGAACTCCCTAGGTTGGAAGACACTCAAAATACACTATAGCCTCAACAATTGACTCAAGCATACCAGTGATCATCAAGATGGTGCAGGACCAGGTAACAGGTTGCCATGAGTCAGAGCCAACTTAACAACTAACAACAACGGTGCTGATTCACTAACGTTGAATTCAAGGCCAATAGCACTATAAATCATGCCTGAACAAAGCTTACATAACACACATATTTTCGCTGTAAGGCTCATCACAGCCTTCCTGAACCTTAGAAACACTAGACAGCATGTCAGTACTACCCTTGGGACCATTTTAAACAGCAAAATCACCAACATAAATCACACACACACAGAAAAAGTGGTACTAAGTAAACCGTGGACAGGACACTTGTTCACAGTATGAGAGATGAAACAAGAAAGCAAACCATCACCTAGTTTGACTTCAGCTCAGAACATGAGTGAATCAAATTTTTCACCACTCTGTGCATGACCACAATGACCGTGAAAGTATCACAAATATTGATTTTGGGGTTACAAATTAATTTTGGCAAGTAGGAAAATGCACAAATATGGAACCCACAAATAAAGAGCTTTGAGTGTGTATTTATTTTAGAAGAAGCTTTATATCAGTATCATAAATAGAAAACCCAGTATTACTTATAAATAATAAGCAACAAGTTGGATATCTATCAGCCACGAGATATTCACCAATTCCTGTTGATTTGAGCTCAGAAACAACTCCCATCTGTTTTGTTTCTCTTCCCTTACTGTCAAAGTTCTGGACTTTGCAATTGCCTTTTTCTCCTTTTTCCATTTCACTTAATTCACCAACTAAACCAAAATACTTGTACCATGTTTCATTATTCTTGGATGCATATTTTCTTTCACATTTTAACATCTCTGAAGTCAGGATGCATATTTCAATTAACAGTGAATCATAGGGTAGTAGAAGCATTTTTTTCCTTCTTAGTGGCTCATATGAAAATGGAGCTTTCACATGAATTTAGATCTGATGAAATGTGACAGTTCCCTCCATGTACCGCTATGCATTTTTTCACTTTCTGCATTTGCTCATGTTTTCCTCTGCCTAGCATGCCTGTCCCTACCTTTGCCTAGTCCAAGGTTGGTGATTCAAACCCAAGATCTCAGCCTTGAATACCCTGTGGAGCCATTCTATTATGCACACCTGGGGGTCGCCATGAGTTGGAACAGACTCAACGGCAACTAGGTTTTTTGGTTTGTCTTGTAAGGCTCAGCTTAGGCACTTACTCATCCAGGAAGCTTCTTTAGATTGCCAGCTCCCCAGCTGGCTCATGTATATCTTTCTCTGGGTTCCCAAATTATTGTGCACCTGTCTCTATTATTACATGTCCACATTTTATGATAACCATCTCTGTAGAAGTCTCCCCACCCACTGGACTGCTCTCTTTGTAGGCAGTGACTGTGTTGCACTCATTAGTACAAGCAGGCAGCATAGTAAGCTGGTTAAGAGCATGGACCCAACTCTACCAGTTGCTAGCTGTAATCTTCAGTAAATTGTTAACTTCTGTGTGCCTCTGCTTCTTTATCTAAAAAATGGGGACAATATTAGGTACCTATCTCACAGGGTTGTTAGAGGAATTAAATGAGAAAATATATGAAAAGAGCCTATAGCAGTACATAACCATCACCTCATAAACCTTACTTCTTATTAATATTATCTTCCTATTCACAAATCTAGCATAAAACTAAGGCAGAAAGAAAGAATTTGAATTAAAAATATTTCTCCAGCTTAATTATAGGAAAATAAAACTTGCTGCCTACTGGCTGGAAACTTATCCTATCCATGGAGCTGGTGGAACCTCTAAGTGGTTCAAATAAGGTGGCGAAGTGGTTAAGAGCTTGGCTGCTAACCAAAAAGTTGGCAATTTGAATCCACCACCCACTCCTTGGAAACCCTATGGGGCAGTTCTACTCTGTCCTCTAGGGTTGCTAAGGAGTCGGAATAGACTCAACAGCAAATCATAAGATTGTTTTATCCACAGAGGTCTTTGGAATCATGGAATCATGATGGATGCTCAGTGAAAAACCAACTTAAAAGTCACAATCTTTTCCCTCCAAATGTTTCACATTCTATGAACCAAGTTCCACTCACCTAAAATTTATATCAATGAAAATAAATATCATCCTGCATAAAGAAAAAAAAAATTGTCCATCAGCTGACATCATCTGAAATTGTTTGTCTCATGTTTTCAGGGAGGCTACATGAGGTTAATTAGACAAAAGAAAAAGAAAAACAAAGGAAATCTCTGGGCACTGCTTGCTCGTGCCATCTTTCCCATTAAAATTCAAATTATTTAGCAAGGTTTATCTGAAAAAAAAAATCAGTAAGGGAGAAAATCTGCAAAAAATTGCTGTCTAATGGATTCTGACTCATAGTGACACTATAGGACAGAGTAGAACTGCCCCATAGGGTTTCCAAGGCCGGAATCTTTATGGAAGCAGATTGCCACATCTTTTTCCCATGGGGTGGCTGGTGGATTTGAACCACTGATCTTTTGGGTTAGCAGCCCAGCACTTAACCACTGCACCACCAGGGCTCCTTCAGTAAAGGAAACTGAAGAATAATTTACAAGGGCCATTTTTTAATTTAACATTGGTAAAGGACTACATAATTATCGTCATCAAATACAGAAACAATGTACTTTTGGCCTATATTAATCACAGGTAACTAAAAAAGACAGAGGGAGGGGACATGACAGCAATGGACATGGTTTACATGCAGAAACATCTCCATCTTACGCTCTCTTCAGATGTTGTAGTTAAGTCAGCCTTTCAGTGTGACATGGTTTTATCACCTTTTGGGCATATCTCAGTTTTTCAGTTTTTGATCTTTTCTCCAAGGACACATAAATTCAGGTTGAGGGTGAGATGTGCCCTTCAAACTAGCATTTTTCCTAGCCTGGTGGCTGGAACTAATTAGCCCCAAAATCAATCATTCCCATCAAGTCACTCTTTATGTTCATCTTTCAACACCCTTAAGTGTAAGGACTCTTAAACACTCAGCTATTAACAGCAAGGAAGCACAGTGTTTGACATGTTATGTTTGTTGCTGATTTAATGCATCCATATTACTCTTCCAGAGCAGGCTGTAGAAGTTGAATTCAAGAGCATTCAGCACATAAGTAAAATTTACCAGTGGCTGTGGGAGATTAGGACAGATTGTGAGGACAGAAGAATATTCTTCTACTTAAAATTATTATAGTACGATACAGTTGAATGTAAGATATTGAACAAACCCTTCAAGTCACTGTCTTCCTTTAGGGAAAAATTGTGTGATTTGGGAAATTTTAACGCAGTAGAATAAGAGCCCAGGATGTATCATTTTCCACACATTGCTCCAATATCTAGACAGAAAATCTCACTCTAAGGATATTTGTCCACTATTTATCTGTTAGTTTGTTGTACTGTGGTAGCTTGCATGTGGCTGTGATGCTGGAAGCTATGCCACCAGTATTTTAAACACTGGCAGGGTCACCCATTGTCATGGATTGAATTATGACCCCCTAAAAAATGTGTGTGTCGATTTGGCTGGGCCATGATTCCTGGTATTGTGATTTTCCTATATATTGTAAATCCTGCCTCTATGATGTTAATGAGGGAGGATGGGTGGCAGATGTGTTAGTAAGGCAGGACTCAATCTACAAGATTGGGATTGTGTCCTGAGGCAATCTCTTGAGATATAAAAGAGAGAAGTGAGCAGAGAGACAGGGGGACCTCATACCACCAAGAAAGCAGTGCCAGGAGCAGAGTGTGTCCTTTGGACCTGGGATTCCTGTGTGGAGAATCTCCTAGTCCTGGGGAACATTGATGAGTAGGCTGACAGAGAGAGAAAGACTTCCCCTGGAGCTGACGCCCTGAATTTGGACTTCTAGCCTACTTTACTGTGAAGAAATAAATTTCTATTTGTTAAAGCCATCCACTTGCGGTATTTCTGTTGTAGCAGCACTAGATGACTAAGACACCCACAGTGGACAGGTTTGAATGGAGCTTCCAGACTAAGACAGTCGTGGAAGAAGGACTTGGTGATGTACTTCAGAAAAAATTGGCCAGTGAAAACCTTATGGATAGCAGCAGAACATTGTCTGATACAGTGCCTGAAGATGAGCTCCTCAGTTCGAAGGCACTCAAAATATGACTGGGGAAGAGCTGCCTCCTCAAAGTACAGTTGACTTTAGTGACATGGATGGACTAAAGCTTTTGGGACCTTCATTTGCTGATGTGACGCAACTTAAACTGAGAAGAAATAGCTGCATATGTCCATTAATAATCAGAATGTGGAATGTACAAAATATGAACCAAGGAAATTTGGAAATTGTTAAAAATTAAATGGAGTGCTTGAAGATCAATATCCTAGGCATTAGTGAAATGAAATGGGCTGGTATTGGCCACTTTGAATAGAATCAGACAATCATATGGTCTGCTATGGCAGGGATAATGAATTGAAGAGGAACGGCATCACATTCATCCTCAAAAAGAACATTTCAAGATCTGTCCTGAAGTACAACAGTGATAGGATAATATCCATATGCTTATATGGAAGACCAATTAATGGACTATTATTCAAGTTTAAGCACCAACCACTAATGCCAAAGATGAAGAAACTGAAGATTTTTACCAACTTCTGCAGTCTGAAATTGATCAAACACGAAATCAACATGCATTGATAATTACTTGCAATTGGAATGTGAAAATTGGAAACAAAGAAGAAAGATCAGTAGTTGGAAAATGCGGCCTTGGTGATAGAAATGACATGGGAGATTGCATGACAGAATTTTGCAAGACCAATGACTTACTCATTGGAAATACCTTTTTTCAACAACATAAATGGTGACTATACATGTAGACCTTGCCCAATGGCATACACGAGAATCAAATCGACTACATCTGTGGAAAGACACAAGAAGCTCAATGTCATCATTTAGAACAAGGCTAGAGGCTGACTGCAGAACAGGCCATCAGTTGCTCATATGCAAGTTCAAGTTGAAGTTGAAGAAAACTAAAACAAGTCCACGAGAGCCAAAGTACAACCTTGAGTATTTCCCACCTGAACTTAGAGACCATCGCAAGAACAGACTTGATGCATTAAACACTAGTGACTGAACACAAGACAAGTTGTAGGATGACATCAAGGACATCATACATAAAGACAGCAAAAGGTTATTAAAAAGACAGAAAGAAAAGAAAAAAGACCAAAACGAATGTCAGAAGAGGCTCTGAAACTTGTTCTTGAATGTAGAGTAGCTAAAGCAATAGGAAGAAGTGATGAAGTAAAAGAATTGAACAGAAGATTTCAAAATGTGGCTCAAGAAGACTAAGTAAAGAATTATAATGAAATGTGCAAAGACCTGAAGTTAGAAAACCAAAAAGAGAAGAACACATTTGGCATTTCTCAAGCAGAAAGAACTGAAGAAAAATTCAGTCGTCAAGTTGCATTATTGAAGGATTCTATGCGCTAAAATTGAATGACACAGGAAACATCAAAAGATAGTGGAAAGAATACACACAGTCACTGTACCAAAAATAACTGGTCAACATTCACATATTTCAGAAGGCAGCATATGATGAAGGACTGATGGTACTGAAGGAAGAAGTCCAAGCTGCACTGAAGGCACTGGCGAAAAACAAGGCTCCGGAAATTAACAGAATACCAAATGAGATACTTCATCAAAGGGATGCAAGGCTGTAAGCACTATCATCCATACCAAGAAATTTAGAAGACAGCTATCTGGCCAAACGATTGGAAAAGAGCCATATCCCTGCCCATTCCAAATAAAGGTGATCCAATGGAATGAATACATTTTTGAACAATATCATTCATATCACATGCAAGTAAAATTTTGCTGAAGATAATTCAAAAGCAGTTGCAGCAGTGCATCTACAGGGAACTGCCAGAAATTCAAGCTGGATTCAGAAGAGGACATAGAATGAGGGATATTATTGCTGATGTCAGACGGATTTTGGTCGAAAGCAGAGAATTCAGAAAGATATTTACCTGTGTTTTGTTGACTATGAAAAGACATTTGACTGTATGGATCATGACAAATTATGGATAACATTAGGAAGAATAGGAATTCCAGAACACTTAATTGTGCTTGTGCTCAGGCAGAACCTGTACACAGACCAAGAGGCAGTCATTTAAACAGAATAAGCAGATACTGCACGGTTGAAAATCAGGAATGGTGCATATTAAGGTTGTAACCTTTCACCATACTAATTCATTCAGTAAGCTGAGCATATAATCAGAGAAGCTGGACTATAGAAGAAGAACAGGTCATCGTGATTGGAGGAAGACTCATTAACAACCTGTGTGCAATATGCCAAGGACACAACCTTGCCTGCTGAAAGTGAAGAGGACTTGAAGCACTTACTGATGAAAATCAAAGACTACAGCCTTCAGTATGGATTATATCTCAACACAAAGGAAACAAAAATCCTCACAACTGGACAAATAAGCAACATCATGATAAATGGAGAAAAGATTGAAGTTGTCAAGGATTACATTTTACTTGGACCAACAATCAATGCCCATGGAAGTAGCAGTCAATAATCCAACAACGTATTGCATTGTGCAAATCTGCTGCAAAAGAACTCTTTAAAGTGTTAAAAAGTAAAGATGTTACCTTGAGGACTAAGGTGCACCTGACCCAAGCCATGGTATTTTCAGTTGTCTCATACGCATGTGAAAGCTGAACAACGAATTAGGAAGATGGAAGAGGGACTGATGCATTTGAATTATGATGTTGGAAAGAACACTGAATATACCATAGACTGCTAGAAGAAGAAACAAACCTGTCTTTGAAGAAGTACAGCCAGAATGCTCCTTAGAAGTGATGATGGCATGTACTTTGGACATGTTATCAGGAGGGACCAGTCTCTGGAGAAGGACATCATTTTTGGTAAAGTAGAAGGTCAGGGAAAAAAGAGGAGGACCCTTATCAAGATGAATTGACACAGTAGCTGCAACAATGGGCTCAAACATAGCAAGGATTTTAAAGATGATGCAGGACAAGGAAGTGTTTCATTCTGTTGTACATAGGGTCGCTATGAGTCAGAACCATTTCAACAGCACCTAACAACAACAACAAGGATATTTATGTATACATTGGTGTGTTTTAAGGAAGAGATGTGGAGAAACTTTGTCTCCATGTGCTATAATTAGTTCTTTTTCTTCACGAAAGTCACAGTGTTTTGGATTACTCTTGTTCATACTGGGTACTGGGCAGCCAAGACTATCTTTATATCATCTGATGTTATACTGACAATATAACCTTGAATTTGTTTCAGCTTTTGCTCTCATTTCTCATAGCAGATATTTCAAACTTTCTCCACTTTCCTCCTTCCGTATTACCCCTGCTCTTGTTCCCAGGGCTCTAAATTTCCTTTTATTTTACAGATATTGGAACTGATCAGGAAGAACAACTTTCACTTTCTGTGATGGCCTGCATTTAAGCCCATCCTCCACCACTGCTGTCACATGGACGAGTGATACTGGCCTAGTGATACTCTCTTAACTGGTGAAACCAGTTTCCATTGAGTCAACTCCTATTCATGGTGACCCTATGTGTGTCAGAGTAGAAGAGCTGAATTTTTGGATGTAGATCACCAGGCCTTTCTTTTGAGGCACCTCTGGGGAGACTCAAACCTCCAACCTTTTGTATTAGCTTAACATGTCAACTCTTTGCACACCCAGAGACTCCTTTTCAACCCATATTGTTGTTGCTTTTGTTTAGTTGCTGTTGAGTTGATTGCAACTCATGTTGACCCCATGTGTGCCAAGTAGAACTGCTCCAGATGTGTTTCAAGACAGTGAACTTTCGGAAGCAGATCTCCAGGCCTGTCTTCCAAGGTGCCTCTGGGTGGCTTCAAACTTGCAACCTTTTGGCTAGTAGTTGAGTGCTTAACCATTTGTGCCACCCAGGGACTACTTCTCAACCCATACCCTGAATCATTTCTATCCTGCCACCTCTCTGGATGTTCCTTCTCAGTTTCTTTAGGGTCAGTATTTTATTTGCTAACCCCCGAAGTCTGACTAACTACTCTCTATCCTGAATTTTTCTCAATTACTTCCATGGCTTTAATTAGTTCCTGAAATGTTTAGGGCCTCAAGATGACTCCTCCAATTCATCTCTTCCTAGAGCTTCAAATTCATATACCCAATGTCCTAATGGGCATCTCCATTTGGAAGACTTTTCCAAATCAGCATGTGTGAACTAAATCCAAACCCATTCTTCTCCTTGTATTGCCAATCTTAATGAAGACACCAACATTCCTGCAATTGCCTAAGCCTGAATCTTAAACACCATCTCTGACTCCTCCTGTTCCTTGGTCACTTCCTCAGTATCGAAGAACTTTTGGGTTGTCTCCTAAATATTTCTCAATTCAGATTACCTCTCTACATCCTTGATGCAAATGCCTTAGTTCAAGACAACTTCAACTTTCACCAGCAGTACTCTAACATAAATACAACTATGACAGATTTTCTCAAATACATATTTCAACAATTCCGTCTATTCCTTCACCCAAATGTGTTACTCTCTTGATCCACAAAACCAGTTGCCATTGAGTCAACTTCCCAAAAAAAGGTTGGAAGATTGTTCCTCCCAACAAGATGTAGAGTCAATTTTCCTCTCCTTGAATCTTGCCTTGTAACTTGCTTTGATCAATGGAATATAATGAAAGTTTTGGCTTTAAAGAACCCTTTCACTCTTTTGGACCCTGAGCCACAATTTAAGTAGTTTGACTATCCTCCATGAGAGAGAGGCCCAGTTAGTCCCCAGTCATTCCAGCCATCCCAGCTCAGACACCAAATATTGAGTGAAGCCATCTTGGATGTTCCAGCCACAGCTAATCCCTCGGATGAATGGAGCCTCATAACTGACCCCAGCTAACACCTTGTGAAGTAGACATGAGCCATCTCAGCCAATCCCTGTCTAAACTGCAGACTCATAAACAGATAAATGAATTTTGTTGTTTTAAACCATTAAGTTTTTGGTAGTGTGTTATACCTCTGAGCACACACACGCTCACATGCCTCTGTCACACATCCATCTCTCTCTCTCTCTCTATATATATAGATATATATATAGATGTACATATATATATATATAGATGTATATATATAGATAGATAGATATATATATAGATATAAGCTGAAGCAGTTTTTCTTGAAAAATCCACAGCAACCATTGGACAATATCAAATTTCTCCATTACAGTGCATTATTAACTTAAGTTTTTGAAGAAAAAAGATTAACTTCAATTGTTCAATTCTAGTTATAGTCATTCCAAATTTTTGATAATTTTTCTTACTCCAATATTTACTCTCAGTTCAGTTTCCCCTGCATTTTCATTTTTATGTCTAAAAAGAGTACTTTTATCTTTATCAGGGGCTATTTCAGTGAAGTCAACATGATTAAACCAAAAACCAAACCCGTTGCCATCGAGTCGATTCCGACTCCTAACAACCCTATAGGACAGAGTAGAACTGCCACATAGTTTCCAAAGAGCACCTGGTGCATTCGAACCGCCAACCTTTTGGTTAGCAGCTGTAGCTCTTAACCAGTACACCGCCAGGGTTTCCATCAACATGATTAGACAGATGAATAATGTGAGGCCATATTTTACAGTTTCTGATGTACCTCATCCAACGTCAATTGTCCTAACTGTACATAGTTGTGCATTAAACTGGTGATGTTGGTAGGGATTATTTTTTTTCCAATTTCCTTGGTGAATTATGAGATATTTAAGGCAATATATAAAAGTAATTTTTAATTCTGTTCAATATATTAGGGACACAAGAGGAAGAATTGGGGCATTGTTGCCAGGACTCCTCAATTTCTGAGTACAGTCAAAATAGGGAGGGGATACTCACCTACAAGGACAGTGCTGGTTCAGTGGTACAAGTCTCACCTTCCATGTAGGAGACCTGGGTTCGTTTCCTGGCCAATTCACCTCAAGCACAGCTACTACCCATCTGTCAGTGGAGGTCTTCGTGTTGTTGTGATATTGAACAAGTTTCAGCAGAGCTTCTAGACTAAAACAGGCTAGGAAGAAAGGCCTGGCAATCTGCTTCTGAAAATCAGCCAGTGAAAACCCTATGGATTACAATGGTCCAGTTCACTGATCATGGGGATGGCGCAGGACCAGGTAGTGATTTGTTGTTGTGCATAGGGTCTCCATGAGCTGGAGGGCCAACTGGACCGCAGCTGACAACAACAGTAACCCACCTAAACTGTCCTAGAAAGCACACTTGGAGATTACAGGGACACATCCCAAGGCAAGGAAAGGCCAAGGCCATACCTTGCATCACAACTGAATCAAAGCTGAGAGTTGCCCCTGTATTTTTCCCCGTACTGTCTTTCTCAGGCCACAGTAGATGTGTGAAGAGAGATGCAGACAGATGCAGCTGTGACAGGTTCCCTGGGAAACTGCCCCCAGAGTCTCTGAGAGAAGTCATGACGAGATGATGGTTATTAGAAGGAATGACCGCCAGAAAGCTGCAAACCCGAGTAGAGCAAGCCTCAGCAGCCGTGATGTGCCAAAGGAAAGGTCTCAATCTTCCCTAAGGGGAAGCAGCTTCCCAGCCCCTGCTGATACACCTGCACAGATAAGTAATGGAAAAATCTCTGGCCAGTTGACCTGGCTGTGTCAAAATTCCAGAAGCTCCATGAAGCAAGGTTTGGACCAGTTGGTGCTATTTACACTGAAGGGTAACCTGGTCTTTGGACTCCCCATGAGCTGTGTGCCAACATAAGACATCTTCACCAGCATTGATCTTTTATTGCTTTGGAGATTAAATATCAGTTTTGCTGGTCAGAAAGACTCAAAAGAAGGCAAAGGAAGCACCCAGAAATGTGTATCATGCCACACTGATTACAGCCCACTGATTTCATTCCATTTCCCAATAATGTAGTTAATGCAAGGACAGGGGAAGCGGGTTGGGATAGACTTTGCCATTACGAAAGGATTCAGACCACATTCTTTTCTTGCTTTCCAGGGAAGCTTGAGGGAAAATAGCTGCTTTCATTGTGGTTAGACCCCAGTTTCCACAGCCCTATCATTTGGTTTGCTAGAAAATCATTCTCTTATCCTCAGTCCGAACTGACCGGGAAAGCAGGGATAAGATCAAGTCCAGGCACTAAAAGCACAGGTCATTTTCTATGTCCTATGATTTGAAGGGTCTAAAGAGCCCTGGGAAACCCTGGTGGCGTAGTGATCAAGAGTTACCTCTGCTAACCAAAAGGCAGCAGTTCAAATCCACAAGGTGCTCCTTGGAAACTCTATAGACAGTTCTACTCTGTTCAATAGGGTCACTATGAGTCAGAATTGACTTGACGGCAATGGGTTTTTGATAAAGAACCCTGAGGAGCCCTGGTGATGCAGTGGCTAAAACACTTGGCTGCTAACCAAAAGGTCAGTGGTTTGAACCCTCCAGCTGCTCTGTGGGAGAAAGATGTGGCAGTCTGCTTCCGTAAAGATTACAGCTTTGGAAACCCTATGGTGCAGTTCTACTCTGTCCTATAGGGTCACTATGAGTTGCAATCAACTCGATGACAATGGGTTCGGTTTGGTAAAGAGTATCTCCACCACTTCTTTGTCAGTCTGTCTTAATGTAGTGGTTTGTATGTTACTATGCTGCTGGAAGCTATGTCATCAGTATTTCAAATACCAGCAGGGTCACCTATAGTGGACAGGTTTCAGTGGAGCTTCCAGACTAAGACAGGCTAGGAAGAAAGGCCTGGCAATCCACGGCTGAAAATCAGCCAATGAAAACATTATGAATCCCAACAGAATGTTATCTGATATAGTGCTGGAAGATGAGCCCCCTAGGTTGGAAGGCACTCAAAACACACAGTGGCTGCAACGGTGGACTTCAGGACACCAATAATTATGAAGATGGTGCAGGACCGGGCAGCATAGTGTTCTGTTGTAGACGGAGTCGCCACGAGTCAGAGACAACTTGATGGCAACTAACAACATCAGCAGAGGGGCCTTTGAGGACGTGGGACTGTCCACTTACTGCTTGAATAGAAATCCTAATATTTGATCCGTCTCTATTAAATATCTCCTTCTGTTTTGTTTTGTTTTTCCAGTCAGATCTATGTAGACATTTCTGTGTAGATTGTGTAGACACAACTGTCTAGAATTTTCAGTTCTGGACATCCAAGTTTTCCAGAATGTCCGTGTCTGGTCATGGCGGAGGGTCGTAGCAATGAAATTCAGGCTGTGATTATGGCTAAGAGACCTGATTAGGAATTTGGTCACCTTGATTATGGGAAGTTATTCTTCAAATCTAAGATCTGAATTTGATATTCATTGGGAAACAATGGTGCACGTATTTTCCAGAATACAGGGGAAACAATTGTCCTTTGGATCACTGCACCTTTTGTAGACTATGGAAGCAGGCTTTTAACTGGTCGTTCTAGTTAGCCCCTCCTTCTGAGTTTACCTCTGCTTTTCCCCAGGATCTTTTTAACGCAAAACACAGCATGTTTATCCTCTGCTTAATAGCATTTGCCACCCACTGGTGGAATTTAATGTTCTGAGCAAAGCACACAAAACTCTTCACCAGAGGTTGGCAAACTTCTTGTCTAATGGGCCAGATAATAAATATTTTAGGCTTTGTGGGCCAAGAGCAAAAGCGAGCAACTGTTCTCACAGATAGGTTAATAGTCCTTTTTATGTTTTACATTTAGAAACGTAAAAACCATTCAGAGCTGGCAGGCTGTACAAAAACAGGCCGAGGGCTAGAGCTGGCCTGTGGGTCATAGTTTACCGACTCCTGCTCTCCACCGTCTTGCCCTGCCCCCTTACCAGCCTCATCTCTGGCCGCTCTCCCATGTGCCTCAGGCGGTGTTCCTACTCCACACTGCTTCATGCCCTCTAATGTCAGGGTTTTTGTTGTTGGGAACGGCCGGGGAGTCAGCCCCCGACTCACGGCGACCCCACGCACAATGGAACAAAACACTGCCTGTTTCTGGGCCGTCCCCATGATCAGCTGCGGATCCATCCGACCATTGTGATCCATGGGGTTTTCATGAGCTGATTTTCAAAAGGAGATCACCAGGCTTTTCTTTTTAGTCGCTCTTAGACCGGAAGCTCTGCTGAAACCTCTTCAGTATCATAGCAACCCGAAAGTCCCCGCCCCGCGCCGCCCCCCGTCTTCCTTTCCTTTTTTAAAAAAATGTTTTCCCCTAAAACAAACACATTCCTGTGGAAGCTTCATTGCATAAACAGATCGATTCACATGGATGCTGCCTTGGGGACTGTATTCAACTTAAGGTCAAGGCTGGGGGCTTAGTTCCAGGTTCACCAAGTTTTGGTATTCAGAAGGTTCAGATTTGATCTGAATTTAGTTTTTCACCTCTTTTTATTTTTTAATGCAAAACATGCCTGAGAAAATAAGGAATAAAAAATAGGTTAACACCTCACGTGGAGTCCCTGGGTGGTGTCAATGGTTAAGGCACTCTGCTGTTAACCAAATGTTGGGAGCCTGAGTCCACCCAGAGATGCCTTGGAAGAAAGGCCTGGCAAACTACTTCTGAAAAATCAGTCATTGAATACCCCATGGAGTACAGTTCTACTCTGACACACATGGGGTGACCATGAGTGGGAGTTGATTTCACTGCAATTGTTTTTTTTTTTTTTTTTAATACCTCAAATAGAAAAATGGATGTAAGTCTTTGACAGACAATTCAAAAAGAAAGCATGCAAACAGCCAATCGACGTATAAAAAAATTCAACCTCATTAACCATAGGACATACATAAATTAAACAGCACAAGGCTACAATTTTGTAGCTATCAAAATGGCCATGATTTTCCTTTTAAAAAATGGATAATTTTCTGTGTTGTCAAGCATATGAGTAAATAAGAACTCTTGGAGTATGATTTACATGTGTGCATCAAAACGTTTACAAGTGTTATCTATAAACCGGGAATGACATTTCTGAGAATTTTTGCTTAGGAAAATATCAAATATATTCACCAAGTTTTATCCTTAAGATAACTCACAGCACCATTATTTATAGTAGTGAAATTCATGGCATATCAATAAGTTGAAATATGCAGTCTTCAAAAATTATGCTGTAAAAATATTTAATGATAAAAAGAGGTAAATTTTTTAAAAGCTGGTTATAAAGCAGTGTGTGTGTGTGTGTGTGTGTGTGTATGGTGCAAATGGTTAAGAGTTAGACTACTAGCCAGAAGATTGGTGGTTTGAACCTACTCAGAAGTGCCTTGGAAGACAGGCCTGATGATCTGCTTCTGAAAGGTCACAGCCTTGAAAACCGTTCTCTGCACACATGGGGTTGCCGTGAGTGGGAATGAACTTGAAGGCAACAAGTAACATATACATATCGTATGTAATATCTATATCTATCTATATATATATTCATGAACTATTACCAGTGGTAATCTTAAAAATGGAAACTAAGGTGGAAGCAAAACTGTGATTGTTACGCTCTCAGGTTATTTTACGGGACTTTTATTTTCTGTAAGAAACAATGTTTGCTCCCTGAATTAATTTGTATCTCCCAGCCTGCCTCTCAGTCCATCTTCCGGCAGTCAGAGGGATCCTTCTAAAGTGTAAACCAAATTGTGTCACTCTCATGCATCTAACTGGACTTAGAATACAATCTAGACTCCCTAGCATGACCTAAAATGTCCTCCCAAATCTGGCTCCTACCTTCCTCTCCTCTCACACCACGTGCCTGCCCGCTCACTGGGCTCCAAACACACCAGCTGTGTTTATGTCCCGTCCATGTGCCGAGATCTCTGAAGGTTTTGAGGGCTGGTTGTTCCTTCTGCTGGAATGCTCTTTCTTTGACTGCTTATATGGTTGGCTGGTTCTTGCCTTCAGGTCTCCGTTCAAATGTCGGCTCCTCAGAGTGGTGTTACTACCACCCCCAGTTACTCTCCACTCATTACCTTATTTATTGCTCTCATAGCACAATCCATTATCTCGTTTACTTGTTTACATACTGGTTCATTGCCTTTCTGCCCCTCTAAAATGTCATCTCCATGGGGTAAGAATCATGTCTATCTGGTTCTCTGCTGAATCGTCAGTGTCTAATACTGGACCTATAGAAGCAGCTCAATCAAAATTTATAGAATGAATGAGTAAATTGATCAAATTCTGTGCCAATCTTTTCAGAGCTCTGGTAAAAGGAAGTAACAATCCCAGAGAATTCCCTTGGAATCCAGAAGTTCACGGAGGCAGTGCCTCTGAATCAAGGCTTTGTGTGTGTAGACATTCTTGCTGTTTTCTGTCCTACACTGGTGGCATGTCCAGCCCTGTTTGCTTGTGCTCCTCCTCCAGCCCTGGGGCCTTCTCTGTATCCCTTCTCCTTATCTGAATCCTGCCAGCTCCAAAGTCCTGGCTCAAGTACAGTTGTGTAGTGCACTTAGTAGATAGATAGATAAACAGATAGATACATAGGTAGACACTTAGATTCTTAGATAGACACATAGATAAGTACCTAGATAGATATATAGACAGATACACAGCTGCCATCAGTCAACTCCAACTCACGACAATCTTGTGTACAACAGAATGAAGTGTTGCTTGGTCCTATGTTATTCTCATGATAACTGGCAAGTTTGAGTCTATAGTTGCAACTATTGAGCCAATCCATCTCACCAAAGGTCTCCTTGCCCTGACTGACCCTCTCCTTCACCAAACCTGGTGTCCTCCTCCAGTGATTGATCTCTCCTGATGACCTGTCCAAAGCAAGTGAGCCAGATAATGTTTTGCTGTGATTCATAAGGTTTTCATTAGCTAATTTTTGAAAGGAGATCACCAGGCCTTTCTTTCAAGGCACCTCAGTGTGGACTCGAGCCTCCAATCTTTTGGTTAGCACCAACCAGGAACTCCGTATTCATATGAGAGAGCTAGTAATTAGGTCAATCTTCCTGAATGAGGAATGTGAGCTAGAATTAAGTGCAAAGAAAGACAGTAGATGGATTCACAGTTTTAACACCAGCTTACTATTATTGCTGACTTGAGAGAACTCTCTCAGTGGTGGAGATATCACTGTGGGTCCTCTACTCCTAAAACAAGTTTCCATGGGGTATTCAGTTTTGGTTTTTAGTCTGCCACCAAATATAAGACCCAGTTTATTGCATCCTTTCACGCACTTGACATACAAACTAAAAAGCTCTCCTTGGAACCATTCTGGTAAAAGGGATACATCTGAGATGCTTAAAAGGCATCGTGACCCTAATTTCCCCAGCATCTCCTAAGTAAAGATGTAAGGGCTGTTTGAAGAGGAAGCAGCTAGATATATAACAGCTAACCTGTGGTGTGTTGCAAAAGAGAACAAAACAGTCAAAAATTTCCTGTGATTCTCATCAACATAAAAATGCAGAGAAGGTAAAAGTGATTGTGATTGGACGATTGGCATACTATTGGCCAGTGGCATTATAGTTTTATAATTATTTTTGTATTCTCAAGCAGCAGATTAGTGAAAAAATACCCACTAAAGAGATTCTTCTGTGCAGGTAAGACAGCAACCTCCAGGGAATATAACATCACCTCGTTTTTAAAGGGCCCATGAAACTCACAACCGTATACACTCACTGAACAAGTAGAGTGGATGTTATCTGTGCTGTGGATACAATTCCCACTGTGATTCTTGAAGGTTTTTTTTATTTCTGGTGTGCATGTGGTCTCTGTTTGAGAAATTAATCTTATGGATAAAGTAGGCAGGAATCCAAGTGATCCAGCAATTTCCTTTCCCTACACCCCAGCATGACAATTGTTATTTTTTGCTTACTCAGCAGCCTTCTGTCCTAAACCTCACCTTCCCATACACATACATCTTGTTTCTCCCAGGTTTGTTTTGGCCTTTGCTCTCCCATGTACCTAGAGAGGGTAAGCCCTCCTCGGCTCCAAGGATCGAATCATAATTAATCTAAGCTAGCCGTGGAAAATAGGGCATTGGTGGTTTAGTGGTAGAATTCTCACCCCCCATGCAGGAGACCTGGGTTCGATTCCTGGCCAATTCACCTCATGCACAGCCACCACTTGGCTGTCAGGAGAGGCATGTGTACTGATATGCTGAACAGGAGCTTCCAGACTAAGACGGACTAGGAAGAAAGGCCTGGTGATCTGGTTCTGAAGATCAGTCATTAAAAACCCTATGAATCGCAAAGGCCTGAACTGATCATTGGGGTTGCACAGGTCTGGGCAGTGTTTTCATTCCACTGTGCACGGGGTCACCATGAGCCCAGGGCTGACCTGACGGCAGTTAACCACAACAAGCCATGGTAATTCCACCCTCCTCACCCGGGATCAGTATTGGCATGGGCATGTGCCGGAAGTTCTTAAGAAAGGTTTTCCTCTAACAAATAGAGATGAATAGGAGAAATGTTCCTTTTCTTTACCGAGCATCTTTAGTCTGTGTTTCACGCCGTCTTGACAGCGTGAGGTCAATTGCCCCAGTAGGCTGAGGATGGCAGAGTGGGAAGAAAGGAAGCACCTAGGACACAGCTGTGTCACGTGACTGAAGTTCCCAGAACCGCCCTGCCTCCAGACTTCCTGTCATGTGGGAGAAAGAAACCCATATTGTTGATGATACTTTTGTTTGGGTCTTGGCTATTCGTAGTCCAAAGCATCCTACTACTTCTTCCCTAACTCCTTAGGAAGACAAAAGGAATAAACAAAAATTATTCATTTATGACAGATGAGGTAAAGCTGCAAACACATGGGGTGTAAGTTCCCAATATGATTAGGGTGGAAACATTGTTCTGTTCCTTTTTCCAGCCACTCCTAGTTCTGGTATTTCTTTTTTTATTTCAGCTGGAGAGAAACTGAAAGAGCAGTGGTTAAGGGCTTGAGGTCTGGCTCAGACACCGTGAGTCTGAATCTTGGTTCTGCCACTTGCTGGGTCTGTGCATGTCTGTGGTCAAGTTACTTAAGGATGAGCAGTAGTTTCTTTGTCTCTAAAATGGAGATAATAATACCCTTTGGTGTTGTTTTAAGGATTAAATGAGACAATGCGTGCAAAGCCCTTAGCACAGAGATGGATACATGGTAAGATCTCAGTAAGTGCAATAACATTATCATTTCATCAGCTCTGAGTACTTTGTCTTCTTTTTCAATCTGAAGCATTGCTCTTACTCTCACCCTTGGCTTCCACACCCTGGTATTCTCTTTCTGCTGACTCCTCTGGCCCATTTCTTACTTCTAACTCTACTTATAGCTTTCCTTCAGCCATTGTCCACGACCCAGGCTCCATCTTGCTTCTTAGGCAGTGTTTCCAGCTTCCCGCTTGGATGCCCCTGGACTCCACAGCCACATCTCTCTTCCTATGTAGACAATGCCAGTGGCCTCTTCCATAGGGCTGTGTGCTTTCTAAATGTGGATTTGAAAGACAGCTGGGCTGAGTAAGGCAGAAGACACTGTATAAGTAAGAGAACTCCACTCAGTGACCCTGGACAAATAATAGGAATTATGAGAGCAGGCTTTTAAGAGAAAGGGTAATGCTGCTGTTTGTGACCCTTTGTGGCAGGGACGCAAATGGGTGGTAATAGGGTGACATCCATGAGAAAGTCAGAGGTAGTAACCTGTATGGTAACCTGCAGCCCATGAGAAGAACTCGGTTTCAGCACATCTCTAGCAGTGGGATGGTGTGCGGGTTGCCAGGGAGAAAGAACCATGTAGAGATAAAGAGCTCTTTGATGGTAGAGTCCTTACTCTCTAGGACCTCCCAGTCTGAGGAGGCAAGATGTCTATGAGTAAATGAATGGGTAGGTAGATGAATTCCCATTTAATAGATATGAAATCTGAGACTGAGGGTTTAAGTAACCTCATTAGAAAAGGTCACACAACTAGTAAGCTATACACACTGATTCTTAGTCTACTGCACGTTCTATACCATATTGAAAGGAGACTTGCATCTTTTTGGTGCTCTTATGCTTTTTCAGAAGAACAATTTGATAGAAATATATGAGTATAGACCTTGTCAGCAACCTGAAATATTTGAATTCATAAAATAAAGTAGGTGTCTTCTCCCTTGCCCTGCAACTTGCTTGCTATTTCTGCTACATGTTTTGGTCTGGGGTCACTGTGTGCCCTGACCAGGGAAGCATTTCATCCCCACCAACCGCAGTGCATCTGTAAATGCAGATTAACCAGCAGTCTTGACAAAGCGATACTGTATATGTTAGTAAGCTAACCCGTGTATGCTAGCATGGTGTGACACAAGGCCTGTGGCGCTGACAATATTTACTAATATGATTGTCAAACCAGATGACATTGTAATGACATTTTCTGACACTTCAGGTAGAATAATATCTTGAAACAAGATAATATGAAATTCATTTGACTCCTGAACAAAACACAGCATACAGACTAGAGCTGAAAATCTACCGCGCGTTTCTTTGCCTTTTTCCCCACTGTCAAACTAAAATGGCCCCATCCTCTCTCATAGTTCATAAGTACACTCATGAAAAAGGAAATATGTTGTGCAGTATTTTTTTGCTTGAGATCATTTCAAGTAAATGGAGTTGAAAAATGAAACATTGGGAGTGAAGATTATTATATTCGTTATACTTTTATGTGTAGCCCACTTCTCGGAAATGTATTCATCTGTCATGCTTAATAAACCATAATTTAAAAATCACTTGCATGAAATTTTCTAAGCTGGTATTATTATGCATTATACTTTGTTCCTTGTTTTCTTGGCAAAATTTGTCACCACCCCACCCCTAGGAAAGTAAACGGATTTAAAAAAAAAAATCACAGTTCTAAAGGCTGATTGATTCCACTGGAAAGAACAGACGTGTCAACCCATTGCCTTTACCGGTTGCCGTCGAGTCGATTCCAACTCATAACGACATTTAGGGTAGAGTAGAACTGCCCCATAGAGTTTCCAAGTCTGTAATCTTTATGGAAGCAGTCTGTCACGTCTTTCTCCTGAGGAGTGGCTGGTGAGTTCAAATCCCTAACCTTTTGGTTAGCAACCGAACGCTTATCCACTGAGCCACCAGGACTCCTTGACATGTTTCAAAGGGGACTGTATTTCTGTTTTCTCCAAATAGACAGATAGGCTGATAGTCAATCCTTCATTCATTTTTAAGGGGACACTAAAAACTGTGAAAGGTAGGTATTTATTTATATCTTCCTAAATCGCAAAACAGCTTCCAAAGAGGAATGTCTGCAATGTAGTGGCACACCATGTTTTCCTCTAAGGGTGATTGTTTTCTAAAGTGGTGCTTTCTGGAGCCTCAATTTCAGATACGGTGGGCAAAAACTTTTTTGTCTTGGAGGCAGGAGACCAGGGTTCTAAAATCATGCAGAGTTATAGGCTAGTTCCTTGAGTGCACGTAGCCCAAACCCTACAATGAGAAAATGAGACCAAGAGAAATGGCTTGATGAAGATGAGGCTAACAAATGGTGGATGGCAGGGCCAGGCCCACACCCAAGGCTATCTTTCCTTTTTCAAGAATCTGTAAATCAGTATTTCCTAGTCTATCAGAATTGCTTTTATATTTTGCCTTTATTATATACAGTAGGAAGACATTTTGAATGCCTGGGTATTTACAATTCAAATATTCATAATTTTATACTTCTTAATCCCTATTAGTTTTTGTGGTTACATATGATAGGATTTTGGAGAGATGTTTTACTGACCAAATCTTAGCATTCACCAATCTTCCTCTTGATGATTTCCTCTTGAGAGAGCCATTTGCACAGAAAACAAAAGTCAAATGGAAAACTAACCCAGCTCCCTGTAGGTATCTGCTATCCTAACAAGCCAAGTGGCTAGGACTGCACAGGTAGACCTTTCCTGTTTTGCTTATTGCATGGAGAAAGGAAGTACCAATGAAAATAGTATTCAACAATTCATTGATACATGAAGTAAACGAGAAAAGAGATTTCCTTCCATTCAGGGCAAAAAAAAAAAAAAATGTCCTGTGCTTCTTGCAGATCATGAAGAAGGATCTGAATGAGGAAAGTTTCCTACTAATAAAACACGATGCAATGAATGTGTCAGGTCTGGCCAGGCAGACAGCAGATCTTCCCACCAAGAGGAAGGACTATTGAGGAGGATTGGGGGAAGGCGTGGTAGTCTGGGCAAATGATCCCTCTGCTATGGGAGAACATGGAGAGAAGAAGGAAGAAGGCAGGCCTTCCCTCCGATATCATTGTCAGAAAATGAGAGTTAATGTAAACCTCAAATACTATATTTTACAATAAAAGAGTAGGTCACCATTCTTTTTTAAAATATATTTCCATACTATGATTATTTGGCCAGTTGGACCTAGAGTTTAATAGCATGGGCTCTGGTGCCAGAGTGCCTGGATTTGAATCAACAGCTCCCACTTGGTGACCTTGGGCAAGACCCTTAATCCATCACCATCATCATCATCATCATCATCGTCCCTCATAAGGTTATTGTGAGAAATGAATGATAAATAAATTAGTTAATACTTACAAAGTACTTGTGATACATATGGCTGATACATAGTAGTCACCATATAAATGTTTGCTATTATTATGCCACACATAATCAGTTTGATCACTTTTATTACTCCTGCCAGTTGCTTCAGCAGATATAGTTTGTGACAAACTGCAAGTCTAGACAATAGAAGTATTTGAATCAATCTAGTGATTCTAACCAAAACAAAAACAGATATTTTCAAGAAGGAATGTAGTAAGGTTTTTAGCAAACTCATTTGTGAACTCTATCAGGTTAAAAGACCACAAAGTAGTTTTATATACTGGGGCCATAGAAATTTCAGCTTTACATTTTTACTTTATAGGCTCTCCTAACCAATTTTGGAGTTAGATGGGACTTATGAATCGTTTATTCCAATGATCTCACTTGGCTAAAAAGGTAACTGAGGTAGACATGCTGACTTACAGTTTTAAATACAAAAACAAAACATCCTAAGCAGACATTTTCCCTCCTGACACTTTGAGGAGAAAACTGTGTCCACAGTCACTGCTTCCACCCATTTTCTGTGTGTAACTATCCTGGATGGTGGAAAGGAGGTGGTCACGAGAGACATCACCAAAGAGATGTGACTTCAAAGTGCTTTGTAAGATGGTAAAGACTTCATGGATGAAGGAGGGCAGGCACTTCGATGGTGCAAAGCTTACATAATGATCCAAATGTGGGACAATACACATTTATTTGTGGGGTAGAAACTAGACCAATCTGTACCTAAGGAAGGCTTTACAAGAAGGGCAGGAGATATGAGATCTATGATTAAAGGTAGGTTGGGGCAGGTTTTAAATGACCTTGACCTTGAGTGCTTTCCCTGAACTATCTCCACAGAGCAATGGGAAGTCTTCGAAAGTTTTTGAGTATGGGAAAATTTCAGAACAGCAAGATATAGTTTCCTAGGGCTGCAATAACAACTTACTACAAATTGAGTGGCTTATAAGAACAGAAATATACTCTCTTGCAGTTCTGGAGGTTAGAAGTTTGAAATTAGGGTATCTGCCACGTTGATTTCTTCTGTGGGTTTTGAGGAGGAATCTATTCCATGCTTCTCTCTTAGTTTCTGATGATGGCTGGAATTCCTTGGCCTGTAAATCACTCCAATCTCTATCTCTGTCTTCAGTTGGCTGTCTTCCCTCTGTCTCTTTTACTCTTTTATAAAGACACCACTCATATTGGATTAGGACCCACTCTATTCCAGTATGACCTCATGCTACCTTAACTGATAACATCTTCAAAGACCCTATTTCCAAACAAGGTAATCTTCATGAGTACTAGAGGTTAGGACTTCAACATACATTTTGGGGGACCCAATTCAATCCATAACAAGCAATGTCCAGGAAGATTAATACTGTGACAATGCAGAGAATGGCTCAGGCCAAGGAACTCCTTGCCTTACAGTTGGTGGCTGAGGTGAACCTCTTTTTCATCTGTCCAGCACCCCTTCTCCACTTTTTCTGAGACCAGAAATACTCTTTCCAGTAGGGAACACTTTTCAAGTGGCTACAATGAAATGATCTTTCACCACAGTACTGTCATCACAGGCATGTGTCAGCCACACAGGTCTGGGCAGAGTGACCCCACCTCTGGCCAGGAATGAGCATTTGTCCTAAGGCAGGCCAATTAGAGTCTTCCCTGTTGCTGTACTACCAGAACTATAAAGAAACTCTCTTTCAGTTGGAATTGCTAAACAGTAATTAGGATTAGGGACCACAGTAGCCATTTTGCACAGTACAAGAAGCTTAATCCAAGCTCTTACAAGTAATAAATTCTAAGCTTTAGTGGCAAAAGGAGGTGACCTTCCACATAAAAAAATGAGAGGAATTTGTTTTTGTTTTTCTTAATTAGTGCCTGTTAAACCAAATCTTTTTAAAAAGGCTGCCACACAACTTTAGTCTGGGGTTAATTTAGGAGGATGAGAGAGTAGGGAAGGTATCTGATAAGACAGTTGCACAACATGATTAACATAATTAATGTATTGAATTGTACATGTAAAAATGTTTAAATGGCAAATGTTTTGTTTTATATATATATATATATATATACACTTACCACAATTGGAAAAAAGAAAAAAAAGAACCACTGTGGAAAGAGTATGAGAGTGGAAGGAGAAGGGGCAAAGAAGCAAAAGTGAGAAATCAGAAAGAGAAAAAATGAAGGAACTGGGACCTCACTTTTGAACTTTGAAATAGAATTGGAAACCAAAAGAAAACTGCATTGGAAACTGAAAATGTCAGCACAGTACGGAACAAGGTCATCACACTCAAGATAGCAAGCCCATCCATGTAGCCCAAGTCAATTTACAAAGAAATTCTTGGGGAATTCTCAGAAATTTCAGGGACTTTCTACAAGTCATGAGAAAGGGGTTCAGGCCAGTGTCTTGTAGATGTTAAGGGGCATTCTGACCTTGTGAATAGATTGGAACATGTCAAGCTTCAGCAGAAAGAAACTGGTTTCAGGATGAGAAGGCATGGGTCCACCATGAGCTTGCCTATTGGTCATTAGTCAAGTGGTGTGAACTTTCTGACTCAATTTCCTACTCTACAAGAGGGTAGATTTCATTGGAGGAACTAAAATAACCCTTTTGGTTTTAAAACACCACTATCCATGATTGTAAACAAGCTGTGGGATGCCTATATGGAACATAAAATAACAGGGCACCAGAGGAGATATACATTTCATGGGGGAGGCGGGGGCAGGAAGGGCAGTTCAGTGAATTTCATCCAGTCAGTCTGGAAAGATCCAGGAATAACACAGTTTATGGTTGGTCAATAGATACAGTAAACCTACAGGGCCAGATAACAGCTACAAATTAATGTTATTGCTGTTGTCAGTTGCCATTGATTTGGCTCCAACTCATGGTGATCTTATGTATAATAGAATAAAAGGGTGCCCAATCCTGCACCATGTTCATAATCCTTGGTATGTTTGAGCCAGTTGTTGTAGCTATTTTGTCAATTCATCTCACTGAAGATTTCCTTCATTTTCATTGACCTTTTACTTTACCAACCATGATGTCCTTTTCCAGAGATTGGTGTTTTCTGCTGATGTGTCCGAAGCAAGCAAAATGAAGTTTCACCATCTTCTCTTGTAAGGAGCATTCTGGCTGTATTTCTTCTAAGACTGATTTGTTTGTTCTTCTGGCAGTCCACGGTATAACCAATATTCTCCTACAATACAATCCAAGTTAATTGTTCTGTGGTGTTTTTGTTAGCTGCCATTGAGTCAGTTCCAATTCACGGCGACCTTATGTGTAACAGAAAGAAATGTTGCCCAGTTCCATGCCCAGCCAAGTTAATAGGTCCTGTTTAATCAGTTGCTATATTCCAGGCACAGAGAAATACACTTTAGGTGTATTATTTTCATAATACGTTTTTAAGATAAAGACTCATAGCATCCCTTTCCCAGGAAACTGAAGCACAGAGATGAATCAACTTTCCAAGTTCACATCTGCTGAGGGCCAAAGCTAGGATTAGCGTCCTGGTGATGAGACTCCAAGGCCTGACTTTTTGTTTTTGTTTTTTTTTTAAAACTACTGCATCCTCTTGCCAATGGAGGAATTGGCAATGACAACTGTCGAGATGTCACTGAAATTGTAAACTTTCACGTTTGCACAGCACCTACCAGCTTTCCACACACTCTCGTGTTCTGGTTATTGTGTGTGTCTCATAACGTCCCTGTATGCTATTTGCACAAGGATTATTGTCCCTATTCTATAGTTGACAAGACTATGGAATGTGCCTGGATTTCGTAGATGAAGAGCCAAGACACAAATCCAGACTTTCTGATAACACAGCAGTATCCTTCCAGGACAAACACCAGCATCCTAGATAAATGCAAGAGGCATTGGTGGATTAGTGGTAGAATTCTCACCTTTCATGTCAGAGACTTGGGTTCAATTCCTGGCCAATGCACCTCATGTTCAGTCACCATCAGTCTGTCAGTGCGGGTTTGAGCATTGCTATGATGCTGAACAGGTTTCAGTGGAGCTCCCACACTAAGATGAACTAGGGAGAAAGGCCTGGAGATGTGCTTCCAAAAATCAGCCAGCGAAAACCCTGTGGATTACAATGGTCTGATCTCATTGTGCATGGAGTCATCATGAGTAGGGGACTGACTCAATGACAGCTGACAACAACAAGATAAATGCAGCAAAATCTTTCAGATGAAACTTGAAGAAGCCAAGATTCTGATACTCTGAGTTCCCAAAGCTGGTAAGGTTGAGAATGATCTATCTGTTCTGAGGCTGCGTTACAAGTATTACATCCTTTACACAACAAAAACTCTTACCGACTCTGGAATGATTCCTGTGGCATCAAACTGCTAAACAGAAACCAAAAGCCTCTTCATAATATCCCACCAGCATCACTCTCCTTTTCAAACTAGGCACCCAGATCTCTTCCCTGAGTTCTTGAGGCCAGACGAGTACATTGGCAGTAGCTGATAGAAGCAGATCATACTGGAGTATGTAAGGGGTGACTCAGATACTCCTGGGCTTGCTAGTGCCTAGGCGTCTACACACAGGCTCATACTCACATGCAGGGACATTCTGGCTGGTCCCCAGGATCTCCCTATCTCCACAGTGTCTGCCTGGGACTAGAAGCACATGTTTTTCCATCCATTTTCAAGCAGAGCTTTCTACTAACTTTGAATCAGCTGTTGTAATGAGACTAAAATACCAGCCAGCTTTCAGCTCAAGGGCCCGTCTCTAGCTTTGTCTGGCATAAGTGACATCTCATTCACAGTCACCCTAATTTTAGCTGTAGTTATCAGCTCCAGTTTGTATAAATTCAGCCTCAGTGATGTCAGCCCTGGCAGACTGAGCAGCCTGGCATGAATTGGGGTTTCAGAAGGAACTCCTGTAGCTAAGGATCTACTTGAAAATGTGCTGGGACTAAAGACAAAGTGTGCTTCTCTCGGTCCTTGTATTTGTCTCAAAAAAGAAAGCCACTTCCCCTGTCCCAGAGCCTGTACAAACACGCAGGTCACTGACACCTAGAATGTTTTTATTTTAAACCAAAGATGAAAAAGTAAAAATTTCCTCAAATCATAGAAAGACCTCAGTTGTCAAACCTAACTGCTTTATTAAACATCACGTACATTTCAACAAACAAGGCTATGATTCAGACTCACCTTGATGGTATTTTAGAATTTCTAGGAAAATGCCACAAATATAACCAGTCAGGAAAAAAAAAAAAAAATCCAAACCCAAAGAAGCAAAAACTAGACTGGTGTTAGAATTCTTCTCTGCTTCTAAAACTACAGGATAAAGTGGAGAAAAGCCACATAGTTTTGTAAATTGTTTAAACCCTCCATTATAATACAAGCACAGTTGGCAAAAGTTGTGTGATAGATACATTCACAACAACAACAACAAAAAAAAAAAGAGTAGCTGCTGAGGCTGCTTATGTACAACCAAATACCTCATGTAATTTGGTTTCTTGGTTTGGAGGGTTAGGGTCAAGGTTTCATGGGACATTCCAGTTAATTGGTCTAATATCACATTTAGTGCTTCTGTTCCATCTCCTAGTACATTGCATAGTGCCTGGGATTTTAAAATCTTGCAAGCAGCTATCCAAGGTACAACAGTTGGTCTCTATTAGCCTGGAGCAACAGAGGAAGAAAGAGAGTCAGGAATAGGAGAAAGAAATGGAATGTGTGGCTAATTCCTTCCATGAACATCTGCCTCCTTTGCAACTAGACCAGAAGAACTGGATGGCGCCCGGCTACCATTACTGAACTATAGAAGAATCCTGATTGAAAGGAGAAAAATGCAGAACAGAATTTGAAATTCTCCTGGAATCCAGATTTTCTGGAGCCATGGAGGCTGGAAGAACCCCTGAAACTATTGTCTCGGGATAATCTTTAAACTTATCCCAAAAATATCCATGAAGTCTTCTTAAAATAGTTTAGCTTGACTAATAAAGAATGTCTGCTTTGAGCATTGTACTCTTGTAAGAACTATCAATATGGGATCAAATTGACAATAGCAATTAGAAAGATTAGATAAAAACCTTAGGGTGCAATGAATTTATGTTAATGAAGAGGAGCAATTTGGAAAAAGAGGATGAGAATGTTTGCACAACTTGAAAAATTTAATCAATGTCACTAAATTGTACATGTAGAAATTGTTGAATTGATATATGTTCTGCTGTGTAAATTCTGAACAGCAACAAAAAAACCTAAAATAAGTTGTAAAAATAATGCAAGCACAGTGGAGAATAAAAGGAAATGTTGTTACATTGTTGGGTGCTGTCGAGTTGGTTCTTAATCACAATGACTCTACGTACAACTAACGAAACACTGCCCAGTCCTGTGCCATCCTCACAATCATTGCTATGTTTGAGCCAATTGTTGCAGCCACTGTGTCGATCTATCTCTTCAGGGTCTTCCTCTTTTCTGCTGACCCTCTACTTTACTGGAAACCCTGGTGGCATAGTGATTAAGAGCTACGACTGCAAACCAAAAGGCTGGCAGTTCAAATCTACCAGGCCCTCCTTGGAAACCATGAGGCAGTTCTACTACGTCCTGTAGGGTTGCTATGAGTCAGAATCCACTCTATGGCAACGGGTTTGGGTTTTTTTGGTTTTTCTACTTTACCAAGCATGTCCCTCTCCAGGGACTAGTCCCTCCTAATAACATGTCCAAAGTACATGAGACAAAATCTCACCATCCTTGCTTCTAAGGAGCATTCTAGCTGTACTTCTTCCAAGACAGATATGTTTTTCCTTCTGGCCCACTCACTTGCCTTAGAGTTGATTCTGACTCATAGCGACCCCATAAGGTTTCCAAGGCTTAAATCTTTACGGAAGCAGACTGCTACATCTTTCTCACATGGAGATGCTGGTGGTTTCGAACCACCAACCTTTCAGTTAGGAGTTGAGCACTTTCACCACTGCACCACCTGGGCAGTCCATGGTATATTCAGTATTCTTCGCCAGCACCATAATTCAGATGCATAAATTCTTCTTCATTCTTCCTTATTCATTGCCTGGTTTTCACACGCTATGAGGCTACTGAAAATGCCATGACATACCTTAGTCCTCAAGGGGACATAGTTACTTTTTAACACTTTAAAGAGTTCTTTTGCAGCAGATTTACCCAATGTAATACGTCATTTGATTTCCTGACTGCTGCTTCTTTGAGCATTGACTGTGAATCCAAGTAAAATGAAATCCTTGACAACTTCAATGTTTTCTCCGTTTATCATGTTATTGCTTATTGGTCCAGTTGTGAGAATTTTTGTTTTATTTATGTTAAGGTGTAATCCGTACTGAAGGCTGTAACTTTGATCTTCATCAGTAAACGTTTCAAGTCCTCTTCACTTTCAGCAGCCTGTCTCTTTAGTCCAGCCTCTCAGATTAATTCCTCAGTATACAGATTGAATAAGTATGGTAAAAGAATACAATCCTGATGCACACTTTTCCTGATTTTAAACCATTCAGCATCCCCTTGTTCTGTTCACATAACTGCCTCCTGGTCTATGTACAGTTTACTCCTGAGCTCAATTAAGTGTTCTGGAATTCCTATTCTTCGAAATGTTGTCCATAATTTGTTATGATCCATACAGTTGAATGCCTTTGCATAGTCAATAAAACACAGGTAAACTTCTTTCTGGTGTTCTCTCTGCTTTCAGCCAAGATTCATCTGACACCAGCAATGATATCCCTCGTTCCACAACCTCTTCTGAATCTGACTTGAATTTCTGACAGTTCCCTGTCTATGTACTGCTGCAACCATTTTTGAATTATCTTCAGCAAAATTTCACTTGCATGTGATATTAATGATATCTGTATTCTGTCAGATCCCCTTTCTTTGGAATGGCATACATATGGATCTCTTCTGGTTGGTTCGCCAGGCAGCTGTCTTCTAAACTTATTATTTATTTTTTGATTGGTTATTGTCAGGCTGAAGACAAAACAAACTGTATATAAATATTGATATATTTGTTTCTCACATGGATAAGGAGGGTTAGCAATTCTGAAACTGCTTTTTATGTAAGCTAGGGTTAGTTCAGTAATAGAATTCTTACCTTCCATGCAGGAGACCTGCGTTCAATTCCAGGCCAATGCATCTCATGTGCAACCACCATTGTAGGTGGCCAGAATGAATGCTTTTTTGCTGTATAACAGTTGGAGATGCCAGTATGAACTTATCTATTTATTTATTTATTTATTTTAGTACATATACAGGGAGGTAGATACAGAAATACAGATATGCTTGTATACAAGGGTTGGTATACATACAGACACTTCCTTGCTGTGTATGCTGAGAGCTTCCTAAAGAAGTGACACACCCTTAGCAATGAGTACATCTAGCACCTGATCTTGGTTTCTAAACACCATTCTCCAATAAAAGAAACCAGGACTCTCTAGAGAAGTGACTAATTCCAAGGGTGGATCAGAAAAAAATACAAGATGAGACTAGAGGGTCTTGTAGTGCCAGAATGTAATGAAGTGCTGGGGGAAAAAAAAAAAAGATGGAGGCATGACAAAGTACATAGGGATCAACCTAAAACAGCTCAATGGCCAAAGCTGGAACAATTTGAGCAAGAAAATAAATGATAGTGTTGGATTCTAATCCAAAGAATAAAGTAAATATCCATAAGTCCATACTGATATAAATAAATTACTGAATAAATAAATAACTTGAGGAGAGAGGAGAAATATTCTTTATAGAAAATTTTCAATTAATAAATGTAGAAAGAAAGAGAGAATTTAAAAAATGACCATTAGAACAACAAAGTAATAATTACTCTAGGCAAGATTCACTGATGAATGCTAACATTAGTGGGTAAATTTTAACAATATTTTAAACATATTTGGATAGCCTCAAAATTCTCTCCCATAATATGTATTAATCACTGTGGTGGATTTAACACATGTCCATAAATCCTTTGGTACCTCTTCCTTCAGGAGATAGATCCTAATTCCCCTATCCTTGAGTTTGGACTGGACTTAGTGACTGCTTTCAATGAATAGCATATGAAAATAGAAAAATTGCAGTGTTGTAGTGGAGAAACCTGGAAGACATCACTTTAAGCAGGTGATCAAGGTTACTACCACCAGTGATAGGTCACGTTGATGTGATGAGAAGGTACTTCTCTAATATTTTCAAAAAATCTATAGCCAAGTTTAATCATGAGAAAAAGTGAGACAAACGTAAATTGAGGGGTATTCTACAAAACATCTTAAAGTACTCTTTTAAAATGTCAGCATCATAAAAGACAAGGAAAGATTAAGAAATTGTCACCAATTGGAGGAGAGCAAAGAGACCTGATGACTAACTATGATGCAATGTGCTGGATTGGATCCAAGAACAGAAAAAGGACATAAGTGGAAAAATTGATGAAATTGAAATAAAGTCTGTAGTTCAATTATAGTAGTGTATCAGTACTATTTTTTTAACTTTGATAGATGTACCATGGTTATGTAAGTTAACATTAGGGGAAGCTGGATCAAGAATATAGAGGAACTCTCTGTACTCTTCTTGAATTTTTCTGTAAATCTAGAATTATTTTTAAAAAATTTAACCACAAGCACACATAAATGGATTTGAAGAGTTCCAACTATGTAATGAATGTAAGGAATATACCCAAAACAATGTATCTAATCCACAAATATGGGTTAGAACTCATTAGGTAAATTTAAGCAAGAAAATAAAAAGAGTAACAACATTACCATCATATACAACATAAAATGCAGGAGAAATTGCATTAAATGGAAAAATAAGTCATTTCAATTGGATAATAGTTACCAATGTCAATAAAGATATGATTGGCATGAAACTATGCATCAAGTGAAATAATTCCACATAAAGTAAAAACTGTTGTAAGTGTAGACAACATAACAGAAATACAAATGTTGATGATCTTAACACACCACTTTTGGCCAAGTAGACATAATATGCATAACTGGATAATAAAAGAAATAAGGTTGATTTACCAGACATGTTAAACTTTTTAACCAGCAGAGAATATTTACTCTTTATAAAGCCCCAGGCAGAATTTGGAAAATTGATTATTGTGATGGTTAAGGTTGTGTATCAGCTTAGCGGGGCCATGATTCTCAGTTATTTGCAGTTATGTAACAATGTAGTCATCTTCCAACATGTAATCTGATGTGATCAGCCAATCATTTGTAACGGGAGTTTCCTCGGGGGTGTGGCCTGCATCCAATATATATATATATATATATATGGACATTCTGGCAAAGTTCACTTGCCTGATCTGGATCCTGCATCCGGCTCATCATCACCTGACCTCTAGTTCTTGCAACTTGAGCCAGTGGCCTGTTGTATTGCCTGCTTATCTTGGGATTCATTGACCTCTGCAGCCTGTGTGCCAGCTATCTGCCACATTGTCTGCCAATCTTGAGATTGGTCGACCTTCACAGCCTGTGAGCCAGCGACTTGCCATCTGACCTACCAATCTTGAGTTCGTCAGCCCCTGCAGCTATGTGAGTCAGGAGAAGCCTCCAGCCTGAGGCCTGACACATAGACTTGGGACTTGCCAGCCTCTACACCTGTGTGAGCCTTTTTCTTAGATAAATATCTCTCTCTCTCTCTCTCTCTCTACATATATATATATATATATATATATACTCATATGATTTACTGGTTTTGCTTCTCTAGAAAACCAAGCCTAAAACATTTCACACCAAGCATGGTTCTAGAGATCTAGATAAACAAAATCATAAGGATGAGTTTTCTAAATTTGTTCTCAAGTCTGACTAGTCCTAAAGGCACTGATGACTCTGCCTCCAAAGTAAAGAGGGCACTGCTGAATCATGGCATGAGATGGCAATATTAACCAGCAAAATATCACCACCAATATATCAAATATTGGTGAAAAGTGAGGCTCTGGGTGATCACACGTTTGACACTTTTCTACAATTTTGTCAGAATGAGAAGTATATGGAAGCTGGTTGTTTGGTCCTACTTTCACTAGACAAAGTGCTAAAAGAAAGAGATGAGCTCAGGGCTTCAGAGTCACAGCTCAAGCACCATATGAAAGACCTCAAAGTTGCCACTTGTGCCCTAAAAGAAAGCTTTATTTCTTGTAGTAATGGAGCTAATATTGCTGAAAACCAAAATCAGAGTCTTATCATAAGAGTGGCTGAATTACAGGGCCAACTTAATTACCAACCTTGAATGGTGTCTAAAGTTAAGGTGAGGGCAGTGACTGGGAAGAAACGGGATCCTGAAACTTGGAATGGGGACATATGGGCAGATAACCAGGAAGCTGAGGATATAAAGCCCCTAAACTCCCTTGAATCACTTCTGCCAGCAGAACCAGTACTCTTACTCCCATCTGAAGAGATTACTCCATCTTTGTCTGCTAAGCCACCCTCCCCAGTAAAACCATTATCTCCTCCACCACATCTGATGAGATTAACCCAGATATGTCTGAAGAGCCTTTGTCTGAGATATTACCTGGGGTGGTGCCTGGATCATTTTCTGGAGCATCACCTGGGGTAAAGTCTTCACAAGACATTGCTTAACATTTCCAAGAGTCACCCCCACCACCTATTTTTGCTTCTAGACCTATAACTAGACTTAAGTCCCAGTGAGCACCAAAAGGTGAAGTACAAAGTGTGACCCAGGAAGAAGAACACTACACTCCAAAAGAACTACTTGTGTTTTCTAATATGTTCAAACAGAAACCTGGGGAATAGGTGTGGAAATAGCTATTAAAGGTGTGGGATAATGGTGCAAGGAACATAAAGTTGGATAAATCTGAATTTATTGATATGTGATAACTAAGACAGATTCTTCATTCAATGTTTCAGCTCAAGAGGCTAGGAAAGCATATAATAGTTTAGTTGGTTGGTTCACTGAAGCATGGATTATGCGGTGGCCTACATTAAATCAAGCTGAAGTACCAGACCTGCCTTGGTATATTACAGAAGAGGTATCCAAAGGCTTAGGGAAATTGGCATGTTAGACAGGATTTATTAGGCTGGACCCACAGACCCACAGATGGAGTGCCAACAGGACACACTTTTTACAACAGTGATGAACAAATTTCTGAAGGAGCCCCAGCATCTTTCTTGAAGACTGCTGTGATTGCTATTTTATGTAAATCAGATTTGACAGTGCTAACTGCCCTAACTAAATTAAGACACCTAACTAAAATGGGGTGGATTGGACCCTGTGGTGGTAGGGGTCAAATGACGGCACTCAGTTGATAAAGAAAAGGTGAGTGTTGTTACCATAATGGACAGTGGAGTGAAAGCAATAATCAGAATAATCTGCTCATATGGACTTATGGCTTTGGCTATTTAGTCATGGTGTCCCTAGGAGTGAAATAGATGGGAAATCTACTAAATATTTACTTGATCAGTACAAGCAGAAGAATTCTAGGCCAAGCAAAAGGCAGTCTAAATTGAATCACCAGAATGAAGAGTCATAGGCCCAGAATCAATTCCCAGACTCGAGCAAGTTTAAAGACCCACAACCCCTTGAATAAAGGAGAGGCTAGGTCCCTTGAGGAAGGACTCCACTACACTGTCAAATATTTATACTCTTAATCTATCTGCCAGCCTTCCCCAAAGGGATCTACAGTCTTTTATGAGAGTGAATGTTCATTGGAGAAGAGGGAACAATCAAATTTGGGGGATTACTGGATACTGGCTCTAAACTGACACTAATTCCAGGATATATGTGGCCCACCAGTGAGAGTGGGGGTGTATGGAGTTCAAGTTATTAATGAATTCTAAGTGCAGGTTTGTCTCACAGTGGGTCCAATGGATCCCCAAACCCATCCTGTAGTGATTTCCCCTGTTTCAGAATGCATAAGTGGAATAGGTATACTCAGTAACTAGCAGAACCCCCACACTGGATCCCTGACAAATGGAGTAAGGGCTATTACAGTAGGAAAAGCCAGATGGAAGCCATTATAACTGCTCCTACCCAGGAAAATAGTAAACCAAAAGCAATACTTTATTCCTGGAAGGATTGCAGAGATTACTGCCACCATCAAGGACTTGAAGTGACTCAGCCCCTTTCTGGGACCTCCTTGAAGGACAGTGGTAAAAGGAAATCCTCCCAATGGACATAACTTTGAGCAATGCACCTGGTTGTTCCTTGGAAGGAGAAATGGCCAGATGTGCAATTATGTACTGATTCATGGGCTGTGCCCTGTGGTTTGGCTGAATTGTTAGGGACTTGGAAGGAACACAATTGGAAAATTGGAGACAAGTAGGTATGAGGAAGAGATATGCAGATAGATCTCTCTGAATGAGCCAAGGAAGTGAAGATATTTGTGTCTCATGTGAATACTCACCAAAGGGTGACCTCAGCAGAGGCAGATTCCAACATCAAGGGGATAAGATGACATGTTCTGTGGAAACCACTCATCCTCTTTCCCTAGCCACTCCCTTCATTGCCCAATGGGCTCATTAACAAAGTGGTCATGGTGGCAGGGCTGGAGATTATGCATGGGCTCAGCAACATGGACTTGCACTCACCAAAGCAGATTTGGCTACAGCTACTGCAGAGTGCCCAATCTGCCAGCAGCAGAGATCAACACTGAGTTCCTGATATGGCATCATTCCTCTAGGTGATCAACCAGCAAATTGGTGACAGGATGATTATACTGGACTGCTTCCATCATGGAAATGCAGCATTTTGTACTTACTGGAATAAACACTTACTCTGGATACAGATTTGACTTCCCTGCACTCAATGCTTCTGATAAAACCACCATTCATAAACTCACATGATGCCTTATCCACTGTCATGGTACACCAGGCCATATTGCCTCGAATCAAGGGACTCACTTCACAGCAAATTAACTGCAGCAATGGGCCTATTCTCATGGAATGTACTGGTTTTACCATGTTCCTCAACATCCTGAAGCAACTGGCTTGATAGAATGATGGAATGGCCTTTTAAAGACACTATTATGGCACCAGCTAAGTGGCAATACTTTGCAACATTGGGGCAATATTCTGAAGGAGGCCATATACGTTCTAAACCAGCATTCAATATATGGTGCTGTTTCTCCAATAGCCAGGATTCACGGTTCTAGATATCCAGGGGTGGAAACGGGAGTGGCATGTCTCACTGTCACAGCTACTGATCCACTCATACAATTTGTCCTTCTGCTCCCCATGACCCTATGCTTTGTGGGTCTCGAGGTCTAAGTTCCAAAGGAGGAATGCTCCCACCTGGAGACACAACACGGATTTGTAGAACTGGAAGTTAAGAATGTCACCCAGCCACTTTGGGCTACTCGTGTCTCTGAATCAAAAGGCAAAGAAGGGAGTTACCATATTGACAGCTTAATTGATCTAGACTACCAAGGGGAAATCAGATTGGTGTTGCATAATGGGGAAAAAGAAGAGTATGTCTGGAATACAAGAGATCCCTTAAGACATCTCTTATTACTACCATGCCCTGTGATTAAAGTCAATGGAAAACTACGGCAACCCAAATCCAACATGACTACTACCATCATGACTACTGCCAACATGACTACTACTATCATGGTAGGTTTGTGTCACCCCACCAGGCCAAGAACCACAACCAGCCAAGGTGCTTGCTGAGGGTAAAGGGAATATGGAATGGTTGGCGGAAGAAAGTAGTTCTAAATAAGAGTTATTACCATGTGACCACTTGCAGAAACGAGGACTATAACTGTTATGAGTATTTCTTCCTTGTATGTGTGCATCAGATATTTGTTTTCTTCGATTATAATATTAAGATGTAAATGGGCCAGTGTGTTTTTGGTTGTACACATGTTGTTTGTATCACGTTATGTAAAAGTAAGTGTATGGTTTAAGGAGATATGTACAGGTGCCAAATTGAGAAGGTGTGGATTGTGATGGTTATGTGTCAGCTTGGCTGGGTCATGATTCTCAGCGGTTTGGCAGTTATGTATTGATGTAATTTGGCAGTATGTAATGATGTAGTCATCCTCCATAATGTAGTCTGATGTGATCAGCCAATTAGTTGTAAGGGGAGTTTCCTCAGGGATGTGGCCTGCATTTTTTATATATACGGACATTTTGGCAAAGTTTGCTCACTTGCTCTGGATCCTACATCCAGCTCATCATTATCTGACCTTCAGGTCTTGGGATTTGTGCCAGCTGCCTGCCCTATTGCCTGCTGATTTTTGGAATCATCAGCTTCTGCAGTCTGTGAGCCAGCAGCCTACCATCTTACCTGCCAGTCTTGGGTTTGTCACCCTTTGAAGCTACATAAGTCAGAAGAAGCCTCCAGCCTGATGCCTGACCCACAGACTTGGGACTTGCAAGCCTCTACAACTGCATAAGCCATGTCCTTGAAACAAATCTCTCTCTCTTTTCCATCTCTCTCTTTCTGTATATATATATATATACATATATATATATACTGTATATACACATGTATATACACTGTAGTGATTTTGTTTCTCTAGAGTACCCAGCCTAAGACAATCATAATCAAGCATATACAAAGTCATTAATAATTTCTAAAAGGAAAAGAATATACGGGTTACCTCATGTGGTTACAATGCATTAAAACTAGAAGATAACAAAATTTACAACAGAAGCTACAAAATTCCAATAACAGGGGAAATGAGGGAAAAACTAACATTGTCCTATAAGTAGAGCTATGGTGACACAGTGGTTAAGAGCTTGGCTACTAACCCAAAGGTCAGTAGTTCGAATCCACCAGCCTCATCTTGGAAAAGGTATGGGACAGTTCTGCTCTGTCCTATAGGGTCCTATAAGTCTGAATCGAGTCTATGGCAACGGGTTTCGTTTTCTTGGTTTTGTCCTGTAAGTATTATGCAAAGGGGAAAATAAAAGCCTCAAATATAGAACATTTAAAAGAAAACAAAACAGAGAGCATTACACCTAAAACCCAAGAATCCAGTCAAAACTATGTTGTTGTTAATTGCCGTTGAGTTAGTTTCAACTCATAACCACACTGTGTAAAATAGAACGAAACACTGCCCAGTACTGCACGATCCTCCCAATCATTGCTATGCTTGAGCTCATTTTTGGAGCTGCTGGGTCAATCCATCTCATTGAGGGTCTTACTCTTTTGAACTAACCCTCTACTTTATCAAACATTATGTCCTTTTGCAGTGGCTGGTCCCTTCTGATAATATGTCCAAATACATGAGATGAAGTCTTGTCATCCTTGCTTCTAAGGAGCATTCTGGCTGTACTTTTTTCAAGACAGATTTGTTCGTTCTTCTGGCAGTCCATGGTATAGTCAATATACTTCACCAACACCATAATTTAAATTCATCAGTTTTTCTTTGGACTTCCTTATTCATTGTCCAACCTTCTCATGGGTATGAGGAGATTGAAAATACCCTGGTTTGGGTCAGGCACACCTTAGTCTTCAAAGTGACATCACTGCTTTTCAACACTTTAAAGAGGTCTTTTGCAACAGACTTGCCCAATGCAATAGGTCATTTGATTTCTGTTGAATGCCTTTGTGTAGTCAATAAAACACAGATAAACATCCTTCTGGTATTCTCTGCTTTCAGCCAAGATCCATCTGATATCCCCAATGACATTCCTCATTGCATGTCCTTTTCTAAATCTGGCTTGAATTTCTGGCAGTCCCGTCTATGTGCTGCTGCAACCATTTTTGAATGATCTTCAGCAAAATTTTACTTGCATGTGATACTGATGTTATCGTTCGATAATTCCTGCATTCCGTTGGATCGCCTTTCTTTGGAAAGCGCACAAATATGCATCCCTTCCAGTCTGTTGGCCATGTAGCTGTCTTCCAAATTTCTTTGCCTAGACTAGCAAGTGCTTCCAGTGCTGCATCCATTTGTTCAAATATCTCAACTGGTATTTCATCCGTTTCTGGAGAGTTGTTTTTTGCCAATGCCTTCAGTACAGCTTGGACTTCTTCACCGCCATTGGTTCTTGATCACATGCTACTTCCTGAAATTTTTTAATGTCAATCAATTCTTTTTGTACATTGACTCTGTGTATTCCTTCCTTCTTCTTTTGATGCTTCCTGCATTGTTCAATATTTTGCCCACTTCTTGTTGTTCTTGTTAGGTGCTATCGAGTCAGTTCCAACTCATAGCGACCTTATGTACAACAGAACAAAACACTACCGAGTCCTGTGCCATCCTCACAATCGTAGTTATGCTTGAGGCCATCGCTGGGGCCACTGTGTCAATCCAGCTAGTTGATGGTCTTCCTTTTTTTCGTTGACCCTCTACTTTACCAAGCATGAAGTCCTTTGCCCATGCAATCCTTCAATATTGCAACTCAAGCCTTGAATTTTTTCTTCAGTTCTTTCAGCTTGAGAAATGCTAAACATGTTCTTCCTTTCCAGTTTTCTTACTCCAGGTCTTTGAACATTTCCTTATAATACTTTACTTTGTCTTCTCATGCCACCCTTTGAAATCTTCCATTCATTCTTTTACTTCATCATTTATTCCATTTGCTTTAGCTACTCTACGTTTAAGAGCAATTATCAGAGTCTCCTCTGACATGTCAGAAGAGTTTTCCTGGAGGGGCTTCAATTTTACCTAGTCTTTTCAAAGAACCAAGCATTAACTTTGTTGTTTTTCTCTTTTATTTGCTTTTTATTTTATTGATTTCTGTCTTTATTATTTTATGTTTACCATTTATTTTGGGTGTAATTTGTTCTTCTTTCCCTAGCTTTTTAAGGTGGAAATCTAGGTCATAGATTTTAAAACTTTCTTCTTTTAATATATACATTTAACTATATAAATTTCCCTTTAGACACTGTTTTATCTGCATCCCACACAGTTTGATATAGCACGTTTAGAATATGATTTACTATAAAAATTTTTCTAATTTCTCTTGTGATTTCTACTTTGACTCATGGATTATTTAATGTGTGTGCATTTAATATCCAAATATTTTGGAACTTTTCTTGGTACCTAATTGTTATTAATTCTATTTTAATTCCATTTGAGTTAGAGAATGTTATTTGTAAGATTTTAGTCTTTTAAAGTTCATCGGGATTTATTTTATGGCCCAATATAGGCTTACTTGTGTGATCATTTAATGTGCATTTGAAAGGAATGTGTATTCAAGAGTCGTTGCATATAATGCTTTCAAAATGTTAATTAGAACAAGTTGGTTGATAATGCTATTCAAATCTTCATTCTTGCTCATTTTTTGTCCAATTATTCTTTCCATTTCCAAGGGAGGGGATATATCATTTCTGACTAAGATTATATATTTAGCTATTTATCTTTTTATTTTTGTTAGTTTTTCTCCATACATTTTTTGACATCTTTGTTACAATTCACATTAAAACTCTGTTATTAGATTCATATGAATTTTTTATTAGAATGTTGACCTGATGAATTATTTATACTTTTTATGATAAATGTTCCTATTTCCAGAGAGTTCCAGCAAAATGGAGCTCTAGGCAGAAGCACCACGCCGTCCCTCCACAGCAAAGATCTGAAAAACTAAGCCAAACAGAGAATACAACAATCCTGAAACCATAAAACACCAAATGAAGAGATAAAGAACTAAGCCAAGCACCAAATGGAGTGAGAAAACTGACAGAGAACGGAGAGCAAGGAGAGATTCATGCAGAGGTCCCCTGCCAGCTAACACAGCGCAGATCCACCATCTTGGACTCCTATCAGAGACCAGCAAATGGGGATGCGAGAAAGCAGCCTCATGGAGTGTCCAGCAGGAAACAAAACAGCCAGTAATTTGCGGTGTGTGCTTTCCCACCCCCCACTGCTCTTCGCCCCGGGCTCAGCCTCCTCTGCTTCCCGCGGCCAGTCTCTTGACTGGGAAGTGCCAGCTGCTTGGATTCCACACACGCAAGCGGGTGGCTCTCTGGGTGCCATTTGTTGGCTGCTAGTGT
>NW_004443976.1:4854907-4871635 GCF_000243295.1 Trichechus manatus latirostris
TGTGGGGTTGTTAACCAATGTCATAAAACAACATGTGTACTACTGTTTCATGAGAAACTATTTGTTCTGTAAGCCTTCACCTGAAGTACAGTAAAATAAAAAAATAAAAATATATATATATAGTCTGAAATATATAGTATATTCTATTAGTAAAACTATATTCTAATATATGTAGCACCTTTATAAATATGTAAATAAAAAAGTACATGAGGAACTTTTATTTTTTTATAAAAAATGAGATATATCTACTGAAACATATAGTTAAATTTGTTCCAGGTGGATTAAAAAAAAAAATAAAAGAGACTCAAGCTGACCAAATTGAAAAAACAAAAAAAATTCCTATTTCCGTATTTATTCTCTAGTAATACCCCTTGTATGGAATTCTAGTTTGCTTAATATTCATATAGCCACTTCAGCTCTCCTGTGCTTAATGTTTCCATGTTATATCTTTTTCCCCATCTTTGTGCCTTAATATTTAAAATGCATCTGTGTAGACAGGATATAATTGAGTCTTCTTTTTTATCTAGCCTGATAATTTCTACTTATTAATTGGACTGCTTAGTCCATTTACATTTAGTGTAGTTATTTGCATGATTCAATTTAATCTACATCTTATGAAATTTATTTGCTGTTTGTTCCATCTGTTCTTTTGCTTTTCTGTACCTTTTATCCTGCTTTACTTTGGGTTAATTGAACATTTGTAATATTTTTTTATTCTCTTTATTTTTAGCTATATTTCTTTGTATTGTTGTTGTTTCTGCTCTTATTGTTGTAGCTATCATTATCTTGTAGTTGCTCTGTTGTTGTTAGCTGCTGTTGAGTTGATTCTGACTCATGGCGACCCCATGTGTTTCAAAGCACAACAACTTCATAGGATTTTCTTGTCTGTAATCCTTATGGAAGCAGATTGCCAGGGCTTTTCTTCCATGGTTCCACTGGGTGGTTTGGACCACCAGCCTTGAGGTTAGTAGTTGAACACAAACGGTTTGCACCACCTAGGAACCTTGTAGATAGTGGCTTTAATGATTACAATGTGCTTCCTTAATTTATCACAGTCTATTGAGAATTGATATTATTCCACTTCACATACTGTGTAAGAAATTCACAACAGTGTAATTTCATTTTTTCCCTCCCCTTTGTGTTATTGCCATATATTTACTGTTGCTTATTGTAAGTAAGAAGCCCTGGTGGCATAGTGGTTATGGCAATTGACTGCTAAATGAAAAGTCAGCAGTTCAAAACCACCAGTGGCTCTTCAGGAGAAAGATGTGGCAGTCTGCTTCCATAGATATTCACAGCCTTGGAAACCCTATGGGGTCTCTATGAGTCGGAATTGACTCAATGGCAGTGGGCTTTTGGGGAGAGATTATAAATAGGTGTTTGGTTTTTTTTCCCTACCTAGTCACTATTTCTGGTGCTCTTTTTACCTTCCTGTAGATGTAATTTGGCAACTGGTATCATTTTTCTTTAGCTTAATGACCATATTTTACTATATTTTGTAGTTCAGGGCTTTTGGTAACAAATTTCTTTAGTTTTTATTTATAGGAAAACATCTATTTCACCCTTATTTTTGAAGGATATTTTTAAGTACATAGAATTCTGGGTGTTTTCCCAGTATGTTAAGGATGATCCATTACCTAAAAATCCTAATAAAATATAAAAGAATTCTTTTCGATGTGCAATCACTTATCATAGGTGTCATTGCTCCTCGTGTGTTATTTTCCATAGATTGTTTACTCACTTTTAGCAAGAAGCCAGTATTTCATTGTTGCCGGTAAAGTCTCCCCTTTGGAATTCCAACTCACTGCCATTCCCTCGGTCCTTGCTTCTGTCACTTCCTGCAGTGCTTCTCTCACTGTTAAGTATGTGGCATCCTTCTATAAATTTGGCTGTTACATAAAATTTTGTCTAATACGTTGATTTTGTTCGTTTTTATTGAGTACTGAGTCCAGCTGAGAATCTAAACTGAAAAAAAAATACTTTTTGCCTGGAATTCTTATATTTTACTATTAATGTGTTTCTGAATTCTATATTTTCTGACATTCATATTGTGACGCTTGATTTATTTTGGCTTGCATTTTGTCTGGTATGTGTTTTCATGTCTTTTGAATGTGAACCTTGCTAAGTTCATTTGTTCCCAATGTGTGCCTGTACACAGAATATAGTCAACCTCTGCTTTATAATACAAGCTGACAGTCTTTGTCTTTTTTATGTTTAGCCAGTTTCCAGTTTATGCTTCTTGTTCACGTGCCATCTTGCCTTTTTCTTTCTTTTATATGCTTTTACTCTGGTTTTCTTTCCTGTCTTTTGTTATATGGGTTATATATATTTAGTTACTTTCTCTAGAAATTTGTAAGATATAAATCCTTTTTAAATTCAATTGCAGTTTAATTTTAATTTAAAAAACTGAATCTTTAAGCTCCTTAATTATTACCCTCATGAAAGAAATAGTATGTACTTATTACCTTCAGTTCAGAAAGGAAAATTAGAAAATTCCTTCTTTCCCGCTTCCCATTAAATGTACAATATAAAATTTTAGAATCTGTATATTATTGTTTTCCTCATTTTAAAGTCTTTTAATATTTTCTTTCAAAAGTACTTATGATATTTCATAGTGCTTTGTAACTGTATTTTAAACTTATTAAGATTTAATTATCTGTATAAACAACTTCAAGCTTTACTTTTAGCCTTTTTACTCTACTCCTCTTTACTGGATTTTTAAAAAAATGTTACAATTTCTTCTTTCACTTGAATTCATCTTTGGATAACATTTTTCAGGATAGTTATGTGGATTGTATACTTTATGAGTACCTGCATATCTGGAAATTCTTTCTATTATCTTCACACATGAATAACATGTTGTCCAGGAATTTGGGGGTTGCAAGATTTTCCTCTCAAGACTCTTCACGGATTTCTCCAATGACTTGAAGCATTTAACATTGCAGAAGAGAAAAGTCTCAGTTCTGCCTGACCCTTGTTTGCTTTGCAAAAAAAAAATTTACAAGATAGGTTCATTTATATACTGAGCTTTTCCAATCTCCTGCTGAGATTTACAATATAATTTTAATTATAATAGGTTGATATAAGCATTAATTTTGTCCTGATAACTTACCATAAAAATGAAAACAATCCTTTTTTAGAGAGCATTTCCTCAAGGGAAAAAGTAGCACTGTGATGGAAGTATAGTTTAGAAGCAGCAAGTTTTCTGTTCTAGAGCTCGTATTAAACAGGAGAGTGAAAGGGAAAGGAAGAGGTTAACAGGGAAGCGAGATGGAGGAAATATGGTGGAAACTGCCAGTTTACAATTGGTTAACCCATGTGTAGTCAGTTTCATGAGTTCGGTTTCAGTAAAAGTGCTGAAAATAAGGTCACAATAAAATTATATATTTGTTTCCCATTAAAATAGGATATTTCTGATAATGCGTTTCACCATTTTGTGAAAAATTTGTCCTCCATAGTATAATGTACATCTACGTTGTTGCTGTTAGGTGCTATAGAGTTGGTTCCAACTCACAGCAACCCTATGTACAGAATAAAACACTGCCCGGTCCTGTGCCATCCTCACAATCGTTGCTCTGTTTGAGCCCATAGTTGCAGCCACTGTGTCAATCCATCTGTTGCGGCTCTTCTTCATTTTTGCTGACCCTCTACTTTACCAAGCATGATGTCCTTCTCCAGGGACTGGTCCCTCCTGATAACATGTCCAAAGTGCATGAGACGAAGTCTCTCCGTCATTGCTTTTAAGGAGCATTCTGGCTGTACTTTTTCTAAGACAGATTTGTTCTTCTGGCAGCCCATAGTATATTCAATATTCTTTGCCGACACCATAATTCCAATGCATCAGTTCCTCTTTTATCTTCCTTATTCATTGACCACCTTTTGCTTGCATATGAGGTGATTAAAAATACCATGGCTTGGGTCAGGTGCACCTTAGTCTTCAAGGTGACATCTTTGCTTCTGAACACTTTAAAGAGGTCTTCTGTGGCAGATTTACCCAATGCAATGCATCATTTTATTTTTGATTGCTGCTTCCAGTGGCGTTGATTGTGGATCGTAGTAAAATGAAATCCTTGACAACTTTAATCTTTTCTCCATTTCCCATGATGTTGCTTACTGATCCAGTTGTAAGGATTTTTAATTTTCTTTGTGTTGAGGCGTACCCTGGAGGCATAGTGGTTAAGAGCTCTGCTGCTAACCAAAGGGCTGGCAGTTCAAATCCACCAGGCACTCCTTGGAAACCCAATGGGGCAGTTCCACTCTGTCGTATAGGTCGCTATGAGTCAGAATCAACTTGACCGCAACCAGGTTTGTTTTTTGGGGGGGTTTATATTGAAGTATAACCCATACTGAAGACTGTAGTCTTTGATCTTCATTAGTAAGTGCTTCAAGTCTTCTTCACTTTCAGTAGGCAAGTTTTTGCCATCTGCATAGCGCAGGTTACTAATTAGTCTTCTTCCAGTCCTGCTTCAGCTTCTCACATTATTTATTCAGCATACAGATTGAATGAGTATGGTGAAAGGATTCAACCCTGACTCACATCTTTTCTGATTTTAAACTATGCAATATCCCTTTGTTCTGTTCAAACAACTGCCTCTTTATCTATGTACAGGTTCCACATGAGCACAATAAAGTGTTCTGGAATTCCCATTCTTTGCAATGTTATCCATAATTTGTTATGATCTACTCAGTCAAATGCTTTTGCATAGTTAATAAAATACAGGTAAACATCTTTCTGGTATCTTCTGCTTTCAGCCAAGATCCATCTGACATCAGCGATGATATCCTTCATTCCATGTCTTCTTCTGAATCTGGTTTGAATTTCTGGCAGTTCTCTGTCGATATACTGCTGCCTCAGTTTTTGAATTATCTTCAGCATAATTTTCCTTGCATGTGATATTAATGATATTGTTCCATAATTCCTGCATTCCATTGTATCACCTTTCTTTGGAATAAGCATGAATATGGATCTCTTCCCATCAGTTGGCCAGGTAGTTTTCTTCCAAATTCTTGCCACATACTAGTGAACTCTTTCAACATTGCATCTGTTTGTTGAAACATCTCAGCTGGTATTCTGTAAATTCCTGGAGCTTTGTTTTTCACCGGTGCCTTCAGTGCAGCTTGGACTTCTTCCTTCTATACCATCGGTTCTTGATCATGTTAAAAAACAAAAACAAAAGAAAATAACGTAGCTGCCGAGTTGATTCCAACTCAATGAGACCCTATAGGAAAGAGGAGAACTGCCCCACAGGGTTTCCAAGGAGCTGGCTGGTGGATTCAAACTGCTGACCTTTTGGTTAGCAGCCTAGCTCTTAATCACTGCACCACCAGGGATCCTTGTTGATATACTACCTCCTGAAATGTTTGAGGGTTGACCAATTCTTTTTTGTACAGTGACTCTGTGTATTCCTTCCCCCTTCTTTGATGCTTCTTGTATCATTCAATATTTTGCTCATAGAATCCTTCAATATTGTAACTTGAGGCTTGAATTTTTTCTTCAGTCTTTTCCACTTGAGAAATGCCTTGCATGTTCTTTTGTTTTTCTAACTCCAGATCTTTGCACATTTCATATAATACTTTATAAAATATTTTAGAATAATATTCATATTTTATCTACACATATTTATTTGTTAGAGTAATAATGTTACATACCAAGTATATTGCTATGCTAGTAAATATTGTATCTATGGTGCAAAAAAAAAAAATTTTGCCTTCAAGTTGCCCCAAACTAATAGTGACTCCATGTGTGTCAGAGGAGAACTGTGCTCCACAGGGTTTTCAAAGGCTGATTTTTTGGAAGTAGATCACCTGGCCTTTCTTCTAAGGCACCTCTGCTTGGACTTGAGCCTCCAACCTTTTGATTACTAGCTGAGCATATTAACCATTTGCAACATCCGAGGATTCCTTATTTATGGTAGGTAAATACAGGTAGTCCCTGACTTATGATGTATTCAGCCTACGATGAAAGGCACTTATGATCATCTTTTTTTTTTTTTTTGTACATCTTATCATTAGTAATATGTAATACATACAATGTTACTAATGTTATCATTCTCAATGTTCACTAGCAGATGTTCAATTTTATGATTTACTGTTCAAAACACTACCATATAGCAGGCTATGGCCTGGTCTACAATGAAATTGGTGTTAGTGTTAGAAAGTTGGGCAATGTTTAACTCTAATGACTTATGGCAAGTGAACTTCACACACGCTCAACAACCATTACAACTATGGCTTCATTGTTGCAATACGGACACTGATTTCACTGTAAACCAGGCCTATAGTGTGGTCTTCTTCAGTGTTTTCTACCATAAAAAGTGTCGGTTGTTAATTGGAAGCCGAGTTTCTCTAAGTGTAGCACCTGCACTGCTTATACCCCCAACAATATGTCGAGCAAAAGAAATCCTGCCAATGAAAGTTCTAATCCAAAAAAGAAAGTGAGGAAGGCTCTACACATAGGTATAAGATGAATATCATCAAGGCCTATGATAATGGAAAGAAAGGTTACAAAATATCACATGAGGAAGGGCTGTCTCATTCAACTGTTTTGACGATCATTAAAGAAAAGAGTAGGATTTTGGAGGAAGCTATAAGAGAGATTGGCATAAAATTGAAAATTTTAACAAAGAAGAGGCAAGGGCCAATCCACAAGATGGAAAAGCTGTTGATGATTTGGATTGTTGTTGTTAGGTGCCGTTGATAGGTTCTGAATCATATCGACCCTACATACAACAGAACGAAACAATGCCTGGTCCTGCACCATCCTCACAATTGTTGCTATGTTTCAGCCCATTGTTGCAGCCACTGTATCAATCCATCTCGTCGAGGATCTTCCTCTTTCTCACTGACTCTCTACCTTACCAAGCATGATGTCCTTCTCCAGAGACTTGTCCCTGCTGATAACATGTCCAAAGTACGTGAGACATAGTCCACTATCCTTGCTTCCAAGGAGCACTCTGACCATACTTCTTCCAAGACAAGCTTGCTTGTTCTTCTTGCAGTCCATGGTATATTCAAGTCCAGAAGAGGATTCCTATGAGTTTACTGATGATTCAAACAAAAGCATGCAGCCTCTTTTGAAAACCTGAAGAAATATCAAGGAGAAGACTACCACAAGTACTTTAATGCCACCAAGGGCTGGTTTCATCGCTTCAAAAGCAGATTTGGCTTATGTAACATGCATTTAACTGGAGAAGCAGGAATCATCTATGTTGAAGTGGCTGAAAAATTCAAGGATGATCTGAACAAGATGGAAAAGGAAAGAAGTTGTCAAAAAATTTTACACTGAAAGGATTAGCAGGAGTTTTTTCTAAACTAAATCAGGGGCTTCAGTTGCTTGAACGCATAAACCTAAATGCTGATCTTTGCTAAAGTTGATAGGCAGATTTGGGAAGCAGTGAGATGTTACAGCAAAATACGTGAAGAAAACAAGAAAAAGACCTCTAATTTTCTGACTAGAAACACCATCCCCATTCCCGTGGATAATCCAGATGATCCAGAACCTTCTACAAGTAGAATTATTACTGCAACTGACAAAATGTCAACATCATCCAACTCTTCTTCATCTTCAGAGTAAATTTTTATGATTTGTGTGTTTTTTTATGTATGTATGTATTGGAGCCCTGGTGGTGCAGTGGTTAAGAGCTACAGCTGCTAACCAAAAGGTTGGTAGTTCGAATCTACCAGCAGCTTCTTGGAAACCATCTGGGGCAGTTCTGTTCTGTCCTACAGGGTCGCTATGAGTCGAAATAGACTAGACAGCAAGGGGTTTGGTTTTCTTTTTTATATATATTAAAATATGTCTGTAAGTTTATATTTAATGTTTCCAACCCCCAAAGACAAATAAAAATCAGATTTATAAAGATACTGATAATAAAAGGCAATAATAATGAAAACTAAAAAAAAGGAAGTGTTCGACTTATGTCAGAATCGACTTAAGACAAAGTTGTTGGAAAGGAACCCCTTTGTAAGTCGAGGACTACCTGTATATCATTATATACCTATAGAAATGAAAATAATACAATTATTATGGAACAATGCATACATACACTATAGAACTAACAATCTTTTGAAATCACTTTTCTATGAACTCAGCTACCCTCCCCCAGAAAAACAGAGAGGAAGAAATAATCTTTTTTATGTAATTGTGACTTTCTTACAATTTCCAGAATTTCACTGAGTCTAATTCCTGCTGTGGTATTTCCTCTGGACTGACACTGGTTTTAGAAAGACGTATCGTGGAACCAGTTCTTGATAAGTCTGCATATTTGTGTGCTGAATTTCTTCAAGCTGCCCTCTCAAAGACCTACTCTCCCCACGTTCTGCAGGGAGAAAATGACTTGGAGGGGGAGAGAAGTGTCACAGTCTATGCCCAGCTGGTCTGGATTATCCAGCCTCTGAGGTGTATCCGCTGGCTGCCCCTGTGTCGCATGATAAATCATCATCTTGCTGAACATCAGGCCAGACGGGGGTCTGATTCATTGGCTGAATGCTGCTACCTGACTCCAGGAGAAGCCTGTGTCTCTGTCCTATAATAGCCATCATGCATTAAGAAACCTTCACATTTTTGAACAGTTACATAGTGTCCTCAGCTGAAGAAAGAGGAAGTCTGGAGTCTATTTCCGGCAGCTAGCAGGGCACTGTTTTCCTCTCCTTGACGCTAGCAAGATTTGTCAGCTTGTTAATCTTTGAGGGGATTTGGGGTTGAAATTTTTGGGGGGTGGGGTTTGAGGTGGATAATATGGTTAAGTCTCTTCAAAATGGTCTGGGAGAATAAAATCGATGCCCATGTTTTTTATGGCTGTGATTCCCACTCAGCCTTGGGTTTCAAATCCCAGCTTTATGTGAAAGGAAAACCACAAACTATTGAATAGTGTAAGCACTATAATAATAGTTTCTACCTTTTTTCTTGATGACTTCCAAGTCTGTTTCCATAATTCTGAGGTAGCATAAGCAATCAATAACTGTAATATAAATTACATGTGGACTGAGCATTCAAGCATTTCAGAGCCCAGGTCTCCACAAGGCCAGCGTTAACTGACAAGTTTGGCCTGGATACATTTTCCTCCTTCTTGATTATTTCTCTGCCTGATGCTCAATAGCTAGTTAATAAGACTTGCTAAGAAAAGCAGCATTAGGGAGTAACTAGACTAACGCTCTTTCATGAAAAATCTTTATTCTGATAAATTCCCCTAAATTGCAAAAATCACATTTGGGATTTGAGATAAAACAGAGAGGAGGGAAAAGTTCTCTCACAAAGACCTGTCTTTAGCAGTCATACCAATTATTCTCTGACAAAATATATATTTGTCTTAGACAAAATGGTAGAGATGTGCTACATCTGGCAAACATCACATGAGGCTTCTGTAAGGCTGGAACAATAATGCTATTGTTTCTAATAGCTGATGGTAGAATATTATTCTGACTCTGTAGATACTGTGCTCAAGTTCTAGCCTCCTTAAGGAAAAGAGAAATCTTCTAAGAAGTATTTGCCATAGATTTTTCTCGAGAAGAGCTATGCTTGGAACATCATGTAGTTGCCACGAGAGTAGTATTCAAATGGCACTCCATGAACCATTATGGATGCAGAGGAAGTGCCTCAGGGTCTCCAGTGGAAGTGCGGAAAGGAAAAAGAATGAGATCTCTCACACTTGAACTACAGCCACTGTGCTTTTGTCTGTTTACTGTATTGACTTCCGACTTACGATCAGGAGGGATTAATCGCTAGAGAAGGACATCATGTTTGGTGAAGTAGAGGGGCAACAAGGGCAAGGAAGATCCTCGGTGCAATGGATTGGCACAGTAGCCACAACAATGAGTTTGTACATGCCAGCGATCATGAGGATGACACAGAACAGGACCAGGAAACATTTTTTTCTGTTGTATATAAGGTCACTGTGAGTCAGCATGGACTTGACAGAATCTATCTTTCTATCCATCTATCTGTCTGTCTGTCTATCTATCTATTCATGATCTAATTTGAATAAACAGTTCCACTGCTTTAAACATCAGTGGGGACCAGAGCTTATTTGGAAATCAAATCTGTATATGATATGCAAGTTGGCTTTACAGGTTTCTCTTCCATTCCATTGTAAGCAGAAGTAGTGAACACCAGCTTATGGCATGGGATGGATTTCTCACAGAAGCTTCTAAATCTGCTTTGATAAGGTTCTAAAAGATTTGAAATACAGCAAGGAAAAATGCCAGTGCTACTGGATATGGAAAGTCTTAATGAGTCTTCTCTAAGCAAATAATCAACAAAACTTGAAATGGAGGCATTATTCTCCTCCAGGCTTTGAAAGGCTATGTCATTGCATGCTCCTGAAGAATGAAAGTTGATTGGAAAGACTTAACAAGAATAATGCACACCCTGTTAAAAAATGTTTTTTATTGTGGTAAAATATACACGACATAATATTTGTCACTTTAACCATTTTTTAAGTGTACTATTCAATGACATTAATTACATTCACATTTGTGCAACCATCACCACTATTCACTTCCAAATTTTTTCATCACCCTAAACAGAAACTCAATGCCATTTCAGCAATAACTTCCCATTTTCCTCTTCCTACAACCCCTGGTCCAAACCAAACTCATCGCAGTCGAGTCAATTCCAACTCATAGAGACCCTATAGGACAGGGTAGAACTGCCCTAAAGAGTTTCTAAGGCTGTAATCTTGATGAAAGCAGACTGCAACATCTTTCTCCTGTGGAGCAGGTGTGGAATGGAACTGTAGACCTTTCAATTGGCAACTGAGAACTTAACCACTGCATCACCAAGGCTCCTTACAACTCCTGATAGCCACTAATGAACATTGGTTGCTATACGTTTACCTATTTTAGATATTTCATGTAAGTGGCATCCTACAATATTTTTCCTTTTATGTATTATTACAACAGTCAGCATTATTTAACTCAGCATGTTTTTGCAGAACTGGACAACATTTCATTCTGTGATACGTAAAGTCTCCATGAGTCAGAGGTGACTCAAAGGCAACTAAAAACAGCAGCAAATGGTTTCAAGGTTCATCCATGTCATAGCATATATCAGAACTTCATTCCTCTTTATGGTTGAATAATATTCATTGTATGAATATGCTACACTTTGTATATCCATTCATCTGTTGATGAACAGTTCGGTTGTTTCTACGTTTTGGCATTTGTGAATAATGCTTCAGGGAAGATCGATATATAAGTACTTATTTAAGTTCCTACTTTCAAAACACTTGGGTGGAATTGATGGGTCATAAGGTAATTCTATGTTTATGGAGAAAGATGTGGCAGTCTGCTTCCGTAAAGATTACAGCCTTGGAAACCCTATGGGGCAGTTCTACTCTGTCCTATAGGGTAGATATGAGTTGGAATCCACTCAACGGCAATAGCGTTTTTTTTTGTTTTTTTTTTTAAAGAAGCCCTGGTGGTTCAGTGGGTAAGCGATTGATTCCTAACCAAAAAGTTAGTGGTTCAAATCCACTCAGAGGCTCCTTGGGAGAAAAGACCTGATGAGCTTCTCCCGTGAAGATTACAGCCTAGGAAATCCTATAGGGCGGTTCTACTCTATCATATAGGGTCCCTATGAGTTGGAATTGATTTGATGGCACACAACAACAACAACAACATTGACTTATGATGTTGAACATATTTTTATGTGCTTGGGGGCCATCTGTATATCTTCTATGGTGAAATGTCTATTCAAGTTGTTAGCCTTTTTTTAAAAATTGAATTGTCTTTTTGTTTGTTTGTTTGTTTAATTGTAGGAGTTCTTTTCATATTCTAGGTATCAAACCCTTATCAGATATGTGGTTACCAAATGTTTTCTTCCATTCTAGATTGTCTTCTTACTTTCTTGATAAAATCCTTGAATACACAAAGATTTTTAATTTTGTTGAAATCCCATTTATCTATTTTTCTCTTGTTGCTAATGTTTTTGGTGTCATATTTAAGAAGCCATTGTCAAAAACTGAGTCCTAAAACTTTATTCTTATGTTTTCTTTCAAGAGTTTAATGATTTTAGTTCTTACATTTATGTCACTGATCCATTTTGAGTTAATTTTTGTACGTGGTGTGAGGTAAGGTCCAACTTCATTCTTTTGTATGTGCAGATCCAATTGCCCCAGCACCAGTTATTGAAGAGACTAGTCTTTTCCCATTGAAAGGGCTTAACACCATTGTTGAAAATCAATTGACCATAGATACATAGATTTATTTCTGGACTCTGAATTCTATTCTATTGATAGTCCATTCTATTCTACGTGTTTATCCTTACACTAGTATCAGACTTTTTTGATTACTGTAGCTTTATAATATGATTTTTAAATCAGGAAACATGAGTCTTCCTACCTTGTTCTTCTTTTTCAGGATTGCTTTGGCTATTCATAGACCCTTAAAATTACATACAAGTTTGAGGATTGGCTCTCCCATTTCTGAAAAGAGAGGCTATTGGAATTTTGATAGAGATTGTGTTGACGCTATTGATCATGTTGGGTTGTTTTGTTATTTTAACAATATTAAGATAACACAGTTGTCTTTCCATTTATTTAGGTCTTCTTTAATTTCTTTCAGTAATGTTTTATAGTTTTCAGTGTACAAGTCTTTCACTTTCTTGATTTAATTTATTCCTAGGTATTTTATTCTTTTAGATGCTATTGTAAATGAAATTGTTTTCTTAGTTATACACCTTTTTTAAAGCCATTTTTTTTATTCCATGAAGATAAAAAAAAATATTGAAAAACGTTTTCTCAATGTTTATTCTTTTAGTCTGTCTTTGCTGAACTTTTAGGGAGAGGCAGGGAGATACTGTGGAATACATAATAACACTTGTAATCAGAACTGTGTTTGGGTCTTAATTCTGCTACTTATTATCTACATGTTTTGGGATAAGTTATCTAGCCTCTTTAGATACAAATAAGCTCATCTATAAAATAGAAAATAAAGAATATCCATTCAACCTGCTTCCTATAGCTGTTAACATGAAAAAAATACAGAAAAGATTACATTAGAGTCTCTCAAACTGAGGTTTACATTTATGTTTTAATTTATTTTTTAATTTGAGTTATCATTTTGCAAATTGTTGGTAGCATGATCTTGCAGCTACATGGGATGTTAAAATGTAATTGGTTATCATTTTAATACCTGTAAGAGTTAGGTATTTTGAAGACTATGAACGAATACAGGTTTCCACAGAATTCGAAGAAAGGTGTTTAGAGGTAGAGAGAACAAGCACTTATATAATTTAAGATACAAGGAAACAGATAATCTAATGAGATAATCAAGCAGGGTTCAAGTTGCAGACATCTATGGGTAGAAAGAAGAATTAGATAATGTGCAACATATGACTTTAAGGGTGTTCTACTAGCTGAAAGCCTTCTTTGAGTTACAGACTCACTGATGTAACAATTATCAATAGGATTTAATGCATCACATCAAAGTTGCTAACGAGAATCCAGTCAGCAACTTGGCTGAAGTCTTTTGGTCTTTTTGCAACACCAAGCATGCTGAGAAAGCAAACTCACATCATACATGAGATAATAGAATAGCATCCCTAATGGGCAGAAAGAAAGAATTGTCCTGAATGCATACAAGTCTATATCTCACACTCAACAGAAATCTCTGGTCAGAAGTTCACAGAAATTACCCAAAAGAGCAAATATCTTCCTTAGTGGTAAGCATCTAATAACCTGCAGAAGAGTTAGAATTCAGTATTCAAATGTGGAAGAAAAAGAGTGTGGTTTTAATATTTGGCATTTACGAACTTGGGATGTTTAAGAGAATTTGGCCTATAAGAGTGGCCACCCAATAACTGTGAATTAAAATGTGTAATTGAATATTTCATTTAGCCTTGTGATTTTAATTTGAAATCCTTATAGGTTTATGTACTCTATTAGAACATTTAAGCAAACTCAAAATTCTTTATATTTATAACTTGATTTATTAGATTTGTAAGGAAAGGTTGCTTATTAAGTCAGACAATTAAAGCCCATAAGAGGTAAATCAAATATATTAACTTTTAAAATGCAAGGAATTAAATTATTTAAGTTTATAATTGGGACCAAATGTTAATCAAAAGAACTCTAGTAATAGATATTAAAAATTGCTAAGAGAATAACTATAATTATATCATTTATAAGCAGAATTTAAAAGCATAAGGATAAACTAGGATTTAACCTTGTGATTGTAATATATATAAGAAACCAAATAAACTTCTGAAGTATCCTCAAGTTAATTTTCAAAAAGCACTTAAAATTAACAACAATAATTCAAGAAAATTATTTTGTCATTTGAATGAGCTGGACTCAATGGGTATAGACTGAAATTAAACTTATTTTTTTTCACCACTTCCCATTAAACTTGTTCTGTGGAAAAGCTCTTTATCCACTCTTGGCTATAATCTCAAATGGGTTCCATAGGTTTTTCTGTCACACTTACAAAATAAAGAACCCAAGTCTCATCTAATAATTACATAACTTCAGTCCAGGGTAATTTTAAAACTCAACATTCCATTCAAGTTTAAGACATTTCTTCTCCCCTGGCTTTGCTTGCTTCAGATCTGGAAACCCAGAGCAGAGAGAGGGGCATAGTCAGCTTCTTCACCAAGTCCTAGCTCCACCCTTCCCTTACTCTTCAGCAGTAGCTTTTGACCCCTGCAGTACTGGACCAGGGAGGAAGGAGAAGGGGTATTGGGCAGAAAATGACTTCTTTGAATGGTACAGTTATCGTATGTCTTGGTCCCCTCTGGATGTGGCAGATTCTGTAGATGTATTCTTCAGATGCAGCATTATTTGTGGGTCTCCCATAGATCCTACTCTGAGGTCTTACAACTGGGATCTACGACTCAGGTGACTGCTAGTAACTGAAGGGTTGGCTCTAGACTTCATGTAATTGATCATTTTGTTGCAGTCTCTTCTCCCATCCAGACATCCTCCTGGATGGGAATGCTTTTAAAGATAACCCTAGGGTGGCTCCCTTCTATTGGATCCAAATCTCATCTCAAGGAAAACCTGTATTTTTGCCTCTACCATGAGTGGAAATGCAACCCATTCCCAAATGCACCCATTTCTGTTCTTATTCACAGATAAGCTCACAGGCTCCATTTTCTCATGGGTGTGTTATACACTAGACTCCGTGACTGCAGTATCAGAGAACGTATATCCGAGTCTTCAAGTGTTTTTACTTGCCATAAGGTGTAGGGGAGTCACCTTCCTTCTCTCCTCCTTGGGGGAGGGAAAGGAGGGAGGATAACTGCCAAGACTCTTACCAAAGGAATTTTCTCACTGTTTTCTTCCTTGTTGAGTGTTGTATATCATCAAGTTAGGCGATAGGCTAATTCTGGCAGAACCAAAATTGAAATCCTTTGGTGGGTCCTACACTTTGATTTAGGAATAAGGATACTCGGATTATATTTTCCTCAGCTTTTGGGATCTAAGCTTAGAAGCTTCATTTTAATACTTTATTATGAAATAATATGAACAAAACTTTTTGCACTGATAATTCATCGTTGAAAGAGATTTTCACAGAAAAAGACTTTCATATCATTAAGTAATTAACTTGAGAAATGTGACCCTCAGGGTTCCACTGTCGTATTCTGTAGGATATATGTAAATGTTCTTGTTTTTCCATTAAAAGTATAAAGCACTTAGGCTTCTACCACAGGCTGTACACAAATACTGTCATGAGAAATTTAGAAAACAAATAAAGCATATAAACTGTAATAGAACAACTCTGATGTGAAATGACCACTGGTAACATTTTGATATATATCAAATATATGTATGTATTTCTCATGAGATTGGGATGCTGTTGTTTGTACCAGTTTTTTGTAACCCTTTCTCTAAATTTAAATGTTATTTTACAAAAAAATTTCTTTGACATTTATAAAATCTAGTTATGCATATAATAAAACAATCAAATATATGAATGGGTTTATACTGAAAAGCAAAACCTCTCCCATTTTTTAACCTACATTCTATTCACAGATGCAGCCACTTTCAACAGTTTCTGTTTTTGAAACTCAGGTGGAGCTTTCTATTTTTAAATCAAAGGTTCTTGATTCAGGCTTCACATTAAAAAGCACCTGGGAGTTTTCACAAGTTCACAGCTCTGGTCCTCTCCTCAGATCCATTGATCTGGATCCCTGGAGGTGTGACTCAGACAATGGTATTATTTTTAATTCCTGATAGATAATTTAGATGCATCATGACAGTTAAGAACCATTGAATTATACAATATGCTTACATTAATTTCTTGACTTAAGTATTTTAGACACCATTCATTTTTCTGTTATTAGAACTGAAGGTTTAGTATATTTACACAACTTTCCCATCTTTTTCTTTCCCTATCTTTCCCACTCTTGGTGGTTATATAACTCGACCCACACTAGATGGATCCAATGTTTTTCCACTGATTGCATATATAATGTAAATATATGCCTCCACCTCTATTTCTTGTTCATCAAATTTATACATTATCTCCTCATTCCCCATTGTGTGAGATGAAAATCTTTCCTCCCACTCCCTCCTCTGCTTTTTGCCCTTCCCACTTATTAACTTCCATTAACCATACCTGTATTCAAACATAGTGAAGATTTATAATATTAACATTCTCTTCCAGAACATTATTTTAGATTCCATAATTTATCAATAAGTTGATTCTAAAAGTTGTAAACCAAAAATATTACTTATCATTTTGTAAAATAAATACAGGCACTTGTTTTTTTTTTTGTTTTTTTTTTTT
>NW_004443976.1:4871735-4900734 GCF_000243295.1 Trichechus manatus latirostris
TAATTTTCTTTTTTTGTGATGTCTTTGCCTGGTTTTGGTATCAGCAGGCACTTGTTTTTACAGAGGCAATATTTCATAATGTTTATGACTCACACTCTACCACTACTAGCTTCGGAATCTGGAACAAGTCACTTAACTTCTTTTTGCCTCAGTTCTTCATCTCTAAAAAAGGAGGAAAATAATATCTACCTCTCAGGGTCACTGGGAGAAAGATGTGGCAGTCTGCTTCTGTAAAGATCACAGCCTCAGAAACCAACCCCATGAGGCAGTTCTGCTCTGTCCTATAGGGTTACTGTAAGTTGGAATACACTTGGCGGCAATGAGTCCCCCCCACCAAGCGTCATTGTGAGGATTATATAATTAACATAGTTTGTCATACTGTAGTGACTTACATGTTACTATAATGCTATGCCATCGGTGTTTCAAATACGAGCAGGATCACCCATGGTGGACAGGCTTCAGAGGAGCTTCCAGACTAAGAGGCTAGGAATAAAGGCCTGGCAATTTACTACCGAAAATTAGCCAATGAAAACCTTATGGGTCACAACAAGACATTGTTCAACTTGGTTGCTTTGGATACATCATCAGAAGGATCAATTGTTGAAGGAGGACATTGTGTTTGCTGAAGTGGAGGGCCAGCAATGGCATGGGAGACCTTCAGTGGAAATGGACTGCTGTGATAGCTGCAACAACGAACCTTAAATTGCCAGTGATTGTGAGGAGGATACAGAACTGCGTAGTGTTTCCTTCTGTTGTACATAAGGCCACTATGAGTCAGAGTCGACTCAAAGGCAACTAACAACAGCAACAAAGTACTTCGTCAGTGAATGACACACAGTAAGGGCTCGTTACCTGTTAGTTATCTTCACTGCTTAGCCCAGTCATGTGCAAGTGTTACATTTCTTCATTTCCTGCCTCAATATGGCTAACTCTGGTCCACATTAGGCAGATTACTTCTAGAATCAAGGTAAAACGGATTTCCTTTTCATGTTCTCTAACAATCGCTCTTTACCAAAGCCGTTTTTAAATTTTGTTTCATATTCTGACCACAGCTTTTCTAAACAGTCTCCCCTTCTCCTTGTGAGTAATCCAAATGCCTTTCTTTTTGCTTGTCTTCAGAAATGCAATGTGCCCCCACAATATCTTCAAAATATTCCAGCCTTTCAATTATGTCATCTACTGCTGTATGGAGTCCACTTTCTTCCTGGAGATATCCATCCCAGAGCTTTCTGACCTCTTGCTACAATCTAGACCAGATGCCTTTCAGCTTCTTGGACACCAGTGGGTTTTATCACAGTTTCCTGCATTCCACAACTTCCTCTCTTCGATCTCTTTCTATTTTTGTTGGTGTAAATCCTTAAATACCTTCCTCACAATGGTGCATGAAAGGTAAATTTTCTTCATCTCTATATGTCTGGAAACCACATTATTTGCCATCATCATACAATCACAATCAAAATCCTAGAAGATTTTTTTTTGCTAGAAATTGACAAAATGATTCTAAAATTCATAGGAAGCACGAAGGAGTAGAATAATCAATACAATTTTGAGAAGAAAAAATAAAGATGGGAAGTTACTTTTACCTGACTTTAAAACTTGTCTTAAAGCTATAGTAATCAAGAAAGTTTTGTAAAGATAAATCACTCAATGGAACAGACTGGAGAATTCAGAACTGGACACAAACTACTACATGCGTTACTGATTTTTGACAAATGTTCAAAGGAAATTCAGTGGGGAAAAGATTATCTTGTCAACAGCTAGTGCTTGAAAAAAATTAACTTCTATCCAGACCATGCACCATTCACAAAACTTAACTCAAAAGGAGCAATGTATCTAAACGTAAAACTTAAAACTATAAAATTTCCAAAAGGAAACATGAGGACAAATCTTTGTAACCTTGCATTAGGCAAAGACATTTAGATACAACACTAACAGTATGATTCACAAAAACCAAAGTGATAAATTGGATTTAATCTATGTTAAAAAAAAAAAAACAAAAAAACCCTCTAGTCTTCAAAACATAGGTAAGATAGTAAAAAGATACGTCACGGACAGGAAGAAAATATTTGGGTATCATATATCTGATAAAGCACTTGTATTGGTAGATAGATAGATAATAAATTGAGAGACAGAATCTCAAAACTCAATTATAAGAACACAAGCTAAAAAGAAAAAGATTTAAAGAGACACTTTACCAAAGAAGATATATGATAGCATATTATCATACGAAAAGTTATCCAACGTGATTAATAATTTAAAAATGCAGATCAAAAACTCAATGAGATATGACTACACACCTACTGAGATTAGCTGAGATTAAAAAGACTGACCATATAAACTGTTGCAAGAATGTACAACAACTAGAACTCTTAGACACTGCTGTTACACATGTAAAATAGTACCACTTTGGAAAACAGTTTGGTGCTTTCTTTAGAAGTTAAACATACTCATATCATATGATTCAGCCATTCCACTCCTAGATGCTTGCCTAGAGAAATGAAAGTACCTGTCCATACAAAGACTTGTATACAAATGGTCATAGCAGCTTTTTTTGTAATAATCAAAAGTGGAAACAACTCAAATGTCCATCAAGAGGTGAATGGATAAAAAAGTGTGGTACATCCATACAATGAAATGCTATACAGCGATAAAAAGGAATGAACTATTAATACACACGGCCACATGGATTAAACTAAAAATAACCATGTGGAGCCCAAGAAGCCAGACAAAAAAAAAAAAAAGAATACATACAGTATAATGATGTTTACAGAAAATTCTAGAAAATTCGAACTACGTTATTGTGTCAGAAAGCATATCAGTGATTACCTGGGGCAAGGACATGGTGAGGATGGGCGGAAGGGGTTCAAAAGAAACACAAGGAAACTTTGAGAGGCGATAGGTATGCTCATTATCTTGATTGCGGCGATGGCTTCACAAGTGTCAAAACTTATCAAATTGTAGAATATAAATATATGCCATTCATTTAATGTCAAATCTAATTCAACAAAACCATAAAAAAAGAAACATGACTTAAACTTTTCTAAATATGGTGAAAAATATAATCCTACAGATCTATAAGGCTTAGCAAACCCCAAGAAGAACATACACAAAGAAAAACCACGCATAGGCACATCAAAGTCAAATTGCTGAAAACCAGAGTTAAGGAGGAAATCTGAAAAGCAGCCAATGACAAGAAGGGGACATTACGTACAGGAGATGATGATACAAATAACCGTGGACTTATCAGAAACAGTGGAGGCCAGCAGAGTGCTGAAACATTTAAAAAAAAGTCTGTCAACCCAGAATTTTTTTTTAAATTGTACTTTAGATGAAGGTTTACAGAACAAATAGTTTCTCATTAAACAGTTAGCACACATATTGTTTTATGACAGTGGTTAACAATCCCACGACTTGTCAACACTCTCCCTTCTCCACCTTGGGCTCCCTATTACCAGCTTTACTGTCCCCTCCTGCCTTCTAGGCCTTGTCCTAGGCTGTTGTACCCCATTAGTCTCATTTTATTTTATGGGCCTGTCTAATCTTTGGCTGAAGTGTGAACCTCCGGAGTGACTTCATTACTGAGCTAAAATGGTGTCTGGGGGCCATACTCTTGGGGTTTCTCCAGTCTCTGTCAGGCCAGTAAGTCTGGTCGTTTTTTGTGAGTAAGAATTTTGTTCTACATTTTTCTCCAGCTCTGTCCGGGACCCTGTTGTGATCCCCATCAGAGCAGTCAGTGGTGGTAGCCGGGCACCATCTAGTTCTATCAACTCAGAATTTGAAGTGCTGAAAAAACTAGAAACATCTTTAAAATTCTGGAAGAAAAAAATATTGTCAATCCATAATTCTCCATTCAGCAGCAAAAACGTCACAAATGCAGGCAGTTTTAGCCCTTTCCTGCCTTAATGTAAGTTAGTTGTTCACAACTGGGGGTAATTCTGCCACCAGAAGACATCTGACAGTGTCTGGAGGCATTTTTGGCTGTCAGACTGGGGTGGAGGGTGCTGCTGGCATGTAGTGGGTAGAGGCCGAGGATACTGCTGAACATTCTGCAATGCACAGTACAGCCTCCCACAACAATTATCTGGCACAAAATGTGAGTAGCCGAGCTTGAGAAACCCTGGCATAAATGTTGTTGTTAGCAGCTTCTGTTGAGTTTATTTCAACTCATGACAACCCCATGTGTACAGAGTAGAACCGTGCTCCGTGGGGTTTTCAATGCTATGACCTTTCAGAAGCAGATCGCCTGGCCTGTCTTCCTAGGTGCCTCTGGGTGGGTTCAAACCACCAACCTCTTGGCTAGTAGTTGAGCACTTAACCATCTGCACCTACAAAGTGAAGGGGCAAATGAAAGCCTAGAAAGACCACAGGGAGTCACGGCTTTCAGCCAGTACACAGGTGGGCAGGACTATTAGATATTGCCCTCTCCAGTCATCATTGAGTTAACTGTGCACCTCAAGGGACTTCACTGTGCAAGTAAAAATTTCACATCACCCGTCTTGTGCCCCAGTGACTCTTCTTGCACCCCCCAATCAATCCCTGGTCAAATCCCGTAAATTCTTCTTTCAGCGTTTTCCCATGTTCCCTTTCCTTCCCTTCCCAATACCATCTCTCTAAGTTCACAATTCATTGCTTTCAGTACAAACCACTGCTTTTTATACCTTTGTGAGCTGTAAGTTGTGTATATAATCCTGTCTTCAAACAAACTCTGATTTGTAAAAATTATATATATATATATATATATATATATATAGTGGTCTGATCCACAACCAATCATACGGTGCAGCACAGGGCAGCTTTTGTTTCCATTTCCATTGTGCATGTGCATACACACACACACACACACACACACACACACACATCAAATATATAATTATATCTACAACCATATCATATGTATATACAGATCTATATAAACCAGTTGCAGTTGAATCAATTCTGAAGCATGGCGACCCTATAAGTATACAGATATGCATATGTATATCAAGTATACGTAGTATACGTTAGTGTTGCTGTTGTTAATTGCCATCTAGTTGACTGTGACTCATGGCAACCTTGTGTACAACAAATGAAACGCTGCCCTGTCCTGTGTCATCTTCATGATTGTTGGTATACTTGCATCTTTCAACCCTATATCAGACAATGTTCTCTTGTAATCCATAGACTTTCATTGGCTGATTTCCAAAAGTAAATTGCCAGGACTTTCTTCCTAGTCTGTCTTAGTCTAGAAGCTCTGCTAAAACCTGTCCACCATGGGTGACCCTGCTGGTACTTGAGATACCAGTGATATAGCTCCCAGCAAGGCACCACAGTATGACAAACTGACAGACAAGTATTAGATTATATATCTATAATCAATTACATGAGAGACGATCTCATGTAGCCAAGGCTAGTGTAGCAGTCTCTGACTTCATCTTTCTGTTTGTACTATCTCCTGAATCCTAACTACCATAACCTGCCACTTCTTTCCATTTAGGTGATCACAGAACAGCTCTGATCAATTGACAGTTAGGGTTATCACCCACAGATACGCATTTCCAATAATATGTGTTCTCTGGATGTCAAACCATCACAACACGGGTCTAATTTACATAGTTAGATTAGACCTATCAACAGCACAGGTCTAATTTACATAGTTAGACCACTACCCATTTGTCAGTTTGTTGTACTGTGGTGGTTTGCCTGTTGCTATGATGCTGGAAGCTCTGCCACCAGTATTTCAATTACTAAGAGGGTTACCCATGATAGAGAGGTTTCAGCGGAGCTTCCAGACTAAGATAGACTAGAAGAAAGGCCTAGCAATCTATTTTCAAACACTAGCCAAAGAAAATCCTATGGATCAGAAGAGAATATTGTTCCACTGGGCTCAGACATGTAAATGATTGTAGAGATGGTACAGGACCATAGGGTTGCCAGGAGTTGGGGGCCAGCTGGACAGTAGCTAACAACAAACAACAACCGTAGGGAGAGCTTCTTGCAGCTAAGATTTTGCAAGTGTTATTGGCGGTGTTATTGGATACCTTGGGCTCTGTCTACATCTGCTCGTTACCACTGTCATTACCTTAGTTCGGACCATCATCCTCTTGTCTAGATTTTGGTACCAGCCTCCCACTGACATCCTTGTTTACAGTCCCATACCCTCCCATCCATTCTGCACACTTCTGCCTTGATGCTCTTTCTGAAATACAAATCTAATAGCTTCCCTCCTCCATTTATCCCCTCACCTTTAACAGCCTACTTTCCTCAGACACACACACACTTGCCTCATGTTCTCTAATGTGCCCTACTGTTGCCTACAAGAGACCGCTCTCTCTTCTCTCTGTCTGCAGTCCAGCTTTTCCAATGTGCCATGATCTCTCTCACATTCAGACTTTTGCACACACTTTCTCTGTGCCTGGCGTGTTCTTTCTTCTCTGGCTCTCTCCTCTATATCACTTTAGGTTGTCCTTTCTGTAGCAAGCCTTCCTTGACCCTTCCAAGTGGGATCACCTGTTTCTCCACATGCTCCTACAGCCTTACTTTTTCCCCCTTTTAGTACCTTTTGTTTACCTCACTAGATTGTAAGCTCTTTGAGGACAGGGACTATGACCATCTTGCTCACTCATTTCTGGTATAGTAAACAATCACTAAATACTCATCAAACTAATGAAAAAAGGGGGAAAGTGTATAAGGAGATAACCGAAAAACAGCAATCCGTCTCCATCGAGTCAATTCTGCCTCACAGTGACCCTATAGGACAGAATAGAACTGCCCCATAGTGTTTCCAAGGAGCGGGTGGTGGATGCGAACTGCTGACCTTTTGCTTAGCAGACAAGTTCTTAACCACTATGCCACCAGGGCTCCGTATAAGGGGATAGTACTCTTAAATCAAAGCTCTGGTGGTTAAGTGGTAGAATTCTCACCTTCCATGGGGGAAGACCCAGGTTTGATTCCTGCTCGATGTATCTCATGTGCAGTCACCATCTGTCTGTTAGTGGAGGCTTGCATATTGCTATGATGTGAACAGGAACTAAGACAACTAGGAAGAAAGGCCTGGCAATCTATTTCTGAAAATCAACCAATGAAAATCCTATGGATCACAAAGATCCAATTCCCAGCTGATCATGGGGATGGCACAGGACCAGGTAGTGTAATGTTCCATTGTGTGTTCCATAAGTCAGGAGCTGACTTGATGGCAGCTAACCACGATATTCTTAAATCTGCACTTACCCTCTTTTCTTGTTCAGGAGTATCTGGCATTATGTTAAAGTAGTTCCAGTCCTGCTGGACTAGTTTATTTTATTCCTTCTTAAGGGCTAAAAAGAGAAACCAGGCTGTGGGCTGAATTTTATAAATATTCTATTAACAATGATCTCTTTTTAATGCTTGCCACCTCCTTCCCATTTGGATCTGAGAGATGGCAAGTTTCATATCTAAGCCCCATGCCCTAGCACGAGCTCTTGCTGCCCAAACCTTGGGAGGAGATCATGCCAGTGCGTCAGAGAATGGTACTCTTTGCCACAGGAGTGCCTCAGGCCGGCAGACTGCAGTGTGCCTGCTCAGTTCCCACGTGATTATGTTGGATGTTTGTGTTAGGAGGGGTTGGCAAATCCATGAGGCTTCTTGACACACTTGTAACTGATATTCACAGTGGAGAATTTGAGAGTTCAGTAGTGGATGGACTATTTTCAGGAAATTTGATAAGAACTCTCACTCCTTTTCAAGTCACATTTGCATTCCTGCTGACTGGGCTGTCTTAGATTTTCCTTGTGAACATGCTAAATTCAACAGCCAAGGAAAATGCATTTTGGAGATGGCTGTAGACCAGGGTAAACACAGGTTGATTTTACTCAAAAATAATAAGATTGTTTTTTCCAATTTATGTAGGCAATGACACTGACCTCTTTTAGCAAACGTACTAGACAATATGGGCACAAAATGAGTTTAGGAATCTTCAGTGTCGGCCCCTTGGGAAGCTGTGCACTTATACAAACCCACTTCTTCCATTCCCTCTGGAGCCTTTGTAGGCATTGCCCCTGAGCCTGGGACACATCCTTCTGGAAAGAGTCAGATATCACTCAGAACAGCCATGGTGAATAGGGTGGATAATTAAAATGGGTACTTGTCCTCTAGGGTAAGGAATAAACAGAACAAATGGGAAGAAAGTGAGAAGGCCACCGTTAGACCAACCTCTAACACCATGGGAAGATTCCATGTGGGTGTGTCTTACCTTTCCTGTCACATTTGAGACTGGTCCTTAAGTTAAATATCCGCTGGATGTAAACTGAATCTGTAAGTTTAAAGTGGCTAGTAGAAACTTAGTTACCAAGTGGGATTCACTATGTCATACAAACTTCAAATTTTATCCTTTAAAAAAAATCTGAAGCAAAGAGCGGCATTCCATGCTTATAACTATTTTATTTTCATTAGTGTGTTGTTGTTAGGTGCTGTTGAGTCGATTTTTGACTCCCAGCGACCCAATGTGCCCCATAGGGTTTCTAGGCTGTAATTTTTACAGGAGCGAATCACCAGATCTTGTCTCCCATGGAGTTGCTAAGTGGTTTTAAACCACCTGCCTTTCAGGTTAGCAGCCCAGCACTTAACCATTGTGCCACCAGGGCTCCTTTTCATTAATGTAGAGCTCCAGTAGTCTCAGAGAAGTTGATAGGCACCAAATCCCACCTCTTTCTTAATAGTCAAAGCAAAAAAGAAACCCTACGTTTGTTAATGATGAAGGGAGTGCAGATGGAAGCCATCCACTGGTCTACCTGTGCATAAGACGGCCTGCAAAGAGGTCCTTGGTCCTTCTCTACCTCTGACAAAACAAGGTACAGGCAAAATGTGCATATGTGCTGAGAAAGAGCATCTTCTGAGTTCTCACTCTGCCCTAGGCATCCTTCAAAGCATGTTTCAGTTATATCATTTAATCCTTGGCCACCCCCTCCTATTAGTACTGTAAATGTTCCTGTTTTACAAGTGAGAAACAGAGAAGTTAAGTTACTTCTCCAAAACCACAGAACCAGGAACCACACTTGGGCAGTCTCCAGAGTTGAATCTTGTTGAAGAATATATATTCTCTACTCTGGAGTCCTTGGGCAGTGCAAACAGTTAACATGCTTGCTGCCAACCAAAAGATTGGAGGTTTTAGTCCACCCAGAGGCACCTGGTGGTGACCTGGTAAAGGCCTGGTGATCTATTTCTGAAAAATCAGTCATTGAAAACCCTATGGGATACAGTTCTACTCCAGCACACATGGGGTCGCCATGAGTCAGAATCAACTTGACAGCTACTGGTTACTGGTTTAGAAGGAATTGCTGAGCACATTTGCTTTTTATGTCTCATAGTTTCCTCTGTAGGGTTGGAAATCATCTGCATTTTGTAACTAGGGATTTGGAAGCAAGCAAAAGTAAATAACTGGTCAAATATAATCTACAGCAAACATTAATAAGCTTTGATGCTTAGTTGGAAATAGAGTGTGAAGAACTGGGAAGAGTCAAATGTGATTCTCGGGTTTCAAGCATGCTTGGTTTCACTGAAATAGAGTGAAGATAATGGCATGAGAAGAAAATCAGCTCTGTTTTAAATATATTGAGTTTGAAGCAGAATGGAACATCCAAGTGGGAAAGCCCTGTTGGGGTTGGAGCCCTTGCTTCAGAGAGAGGTTTAGTGCCACATGTTGAATAAATAGATGGAAGGCTAGATCTGGATAATGCTCAGTAAGGGATCAGGGAGAGCAAAAAGAGTAATGGGGAGCATTGAAGGGCTATTTCATTTGTGGTTGCTTAATATTCATCCATCAAATTGTAGGTTTCCCTATTTGTGTTTCAGGAGAAGAAACCATGGTAATGAATAAAAAAAAAAAACAACTTTGTGATGTTTCTCCAAAAGCATAATAAATATTGTATATAGATATAGATAGAGAAATAAAAATAGATGATACGGAGTAGACATAGATACAGATGTAGGTGTAGATACAGAGACAGAAGGGGCCAAGAATAATGTTTTGGTGAGATGTTAAGCTAGAATTCAAAGGTACAGCCCTTTTTTTACCAAGCTAAAACTACGTCTTGATTACTTAATAAATTTTGTCCTAAAATAGCATCTTGTGATAGATCATCTTATTCTTTCAGATTATGTACTTATGTGAGCATTTTAGTTCATATGATTAGTTAATTGTATTTTAAATCCATCTTCTTTCAATATCTGAACAAAAATAACTTGTGGTCAAGATTTATGTCTTATATTCATCCATACAGTTATTGAACAGTGGTGGATTGATAATAGAAGCACAGTCATCCATTCAAATAACATTTATTTACTGAGAACTTTTCTATGCCTGGCACTGTGCTACCAAAGATAAAGAAGTCACAAATAAAATGCTATTACAGCCAGTCATAAAAGATCTGATATTGTATGATTCCTTTTTCTTAAAAATGTCCAGAATAGGCAAATCTAGAAAGAAAGAAATCAGATTAGTGATTGTCTAGGGTTAAGAGTAGAGAAGTCTCTGGATGGTGCAAACAGATAACGCTCTTGGCTGATAACCGAAAGTTTGGAGGTTTTAGTCCACACAGAGACACCTCGGAAGAAAGGATGAGCAATCTACTTTAGAAAAATCAGCTGTTAAAAACCAGAGGGAGCGCAGTTCTACTCTGACACAAATGTGGTCGCCATGAATAGGAATCAACTCGACAGCAACTGATTAGGGCAAGGGATAGGTGGAAGGACTGAGCTAAATAATGTGGAGTTTCTTTTTGGGGTGATGAAAACGTTCTAAAAGTGATCGTGGTGATGGTTGCACAACTCTGTGAATATATTAAAAACTGTTGAATCATACACATTAATAGATGAATTGCATACTATGTGAATTATATCTCAATAAAGCTGTTACAAAAATTGCTATTACATAGTCTGTTCTCTTAGAGTAAAACATTATATTCGAATGCGATATAATATGTTAGGGGTATGTGTGAAGAACTTTGGACACACGAAAGAGGAAGGACATTATTTTCTCCAAGAGCATCAGGGAATCACAGTAACCATTTGTTAATTGATTGATAACCAGCTGTGCCTACAGCTTTCACTGCCATATTGCTTCTAGCCTTTATTGCTCTTCGTTTTCTTGGAGTTGGATATTAATTAATGAATTCAAGGCCTGGTCACATGGAACAGGAGCATGTCCCCTAGCTGCCTGGAGCTTCCTGAAACATTTGCTTTACATTCAAAGAGAAACTCAGAAGAACAGGAAATCAAGCTCTGACATGTAGGCATTTGGTCCAGTGACCAGAGCTTCAATGATTAATGAAGCACAAAGATGCCAGCTCTTTCCTTTCAACTGCCCACAATAAGCAACTCTCAGCAGCCTGCCAATTTAATATTACTTCACTTCAGTGCTCAGGAACAGTCCCAACTGGAAAAGGCCAGGAAAACATGGTCCAAGAGTTTTTATGAAGAACAGATTAACAACCCCTCTAGAACATTCCATAAGCAATATTACAAGCTTTCCTTTCTTTTTATATCTGGGGGTGGAGAAAAGAGTAGGGGGAGGGCATTGTAATCATGAGTCAAATTTCAAAGTCAGTAAGTTGAATCTCTGCTAGGCCCTGGATATTTTCTAAATTAATTGACCATCAAATTCTTACCCTCTACATCTGCATTACATTAGAGATCATAAAACTATTTGGGGTTTCTTGCTACTTAAAGCAAAAACTGCATGGGCATAATGCTTGGAGAGGGTCTGTTCCTTTTCAAAAACTGTTTTCAATTCATAAGAAGAAACAAGATTATCTTTTGTGTTTATGCACCGCTATTCCCCTCTAAGAAGCTCAAAGGACTTTGCATAGTCTTGTCAGTCTCGATAAGGGGAAATGGAGACAGACTTCTACGTTAGCAGCTGACTTAAACAAGACTTGGATTTCCTGCTAGGCCTTTCAGTGTTCTCCAACTGTTTCAACTGCTGAGTTTTGTAAGGGAAGTGCACTCCTTCAGTCCACTTACTAATTCATTCATTTCTTCATTCAGTAAATACTTACTGAGGATTACACTGTAGTGGTGCCGGGAATACCCAGAGAAGAGGCAGATGAGTCTCTGCTGTCAGACTGTACAGGCTGATGCAGGGCCCAGGAAATAAGGGAAACCAATGATATAATTGTAGAAAAAATAAACCCAGTGCTGTGAGAGGAGATAAAACAGGAGTGTGTATGTACACGTGTATGTGTGTGTGTGTGGTGGTGTTGGGTGGGGTTTACCTACTATACACAAAATAAGCCCAAAAGCCTCTTGGAAGAGGTAGAAATTGAGCTGAAACAGGAAGGAAGAGCAGAGTAGAAACCAGCTACACAGGGAAAAACTCAGGGAAATGGTGCTCCAGGCATAAGGAAGAGCTAGTGCAAAGGCCCTAAGACAGGAAGGAGTTTAACTGTTTTGGGAACATACAGGGGTCCCTGCAAGATGCAAATAGTTAACAGGCTTGGCTGCTAACCAAAAAGTTGGAGGTTCCAGTCCACCCAGAGGCATCTTGGTAAAAAGTCCTGGGGATCTACTTTTGAAAAAGCAGTCATTGCAAACCCTGTGGAGTATAGCTTTACTTTGACACTCATGGGGTCGCCATGAGTCAAAACTGACTCTAAGGTAACTGGTAAGAATGTACAGAAGGCCCCCATGACCAAACAAAGTTAGTGAGGGGAAGAGTAGTAAAACAGGAATATGAATAGTGCCCTGTAGGTGGTGGGTGCTATGGAGTAAGCTGATAAGAATCTATTGGCTAACTGTATTGGCTAACTTTTATTGACTGTTTACTAGATAACTGCACACTAGGCTAATCCCTCCACATGCTTTACTTCACTCCAAACTTATAAGATGGATATTATTATCATCATCTTCATTTTACAAATGAGAGAAGAAAGGGTGAAAACGTTGAGCCCAAGGAACACAACTAATAACTAAGTCAGGGAACAGGAATCTGAACCCTCACATTCTGATGCCAGAACCCAGGCTCTTAGGCAGGCAGCTATGTTCCCATCTGGTGATGAGATGACACCAGGGTGATAGGGAGTCAGAGGAGTAAAAGGCAGTAAGTGCATAGCTTTGGTTTGAGGAAATCAAAGGGTGCTCGCAGAGCCTCTGAGAAAGGCTAAGGGCTGAGGCAGGCCTTGCTGGAGGAACTCACCCAGCAGAGAGGGAGAGGTAAGAGTAGTGCTCCCAGAGGGAAATCAGAGCCTTTCAAAGGGCATGAGTTGCTCAGAGGACTCAAGCAATTCTGCTGTACTTAAAATATGCAGCAGAAGTAGCTGGAACTTGTTGAGAGATGATGTTGGAGTAGTAGGCAAGTTCAAACCTTTATATATACACACACACACACACACATATATGAATACTGGATGGTACAAACAGTTAACTCTGCTGCTAAAAAAAAGTTAGCAGTCAGAATCCATCCAGAGGCACCTCAAAAGAAAGACCTGGCAATCTACTTCTGAAAAATCAGCCACTGAAAAACCTTATGGAGCACAGTTCTACTCTGATACACATAGGGTAGCCATGAGCCAGTGTCAGCAGGGCCACCAAACAAGTTGCAATACATATATATGGAGAGAGAGAGAGAGAGCCCTGGTGACAGCACTGGTTAAGAGCTTGGCTGCTAACAAAAATGTTGGTGGTTAGAATCTACAGCCACTCCTTGGAAACCCTATGGGGCAGTTCTACTTTCTCCTATAGGGTTGTTATCAGTCAGAATCAACTCGATGGCAACCAGTTTTATATATATGACTGCATGTTGTTGTTGTTAAAGTGGTATCAAGTCGGTTCCGACTCATAGCAACCCTATGTACAACAGAACAAAACACTATCCGGTCCTGTGCCATCCTCACAATCGTTGTTGTGCTTCATTGAGCCCATTGTTGCAGCCACTGTGTCAATCCATCTAGTTGAGATCTTCCTCTTTTTTGCTAACCCTCTACTTGACCAAGCATGTCTTTCTCTCAGGACTGGTTCCTCTTGACAACATGTCCAAAGTATGTGACACAAAGTCTCATCATCCTCACTTCTAAAGTGTATTCTGGCTGTACTTCTTCCAAGACAGATTTGTTCATTCTTTTGGCAGTCCATGGTATATTCTTCGCCAACACCATAACTCAAAGGCATATATTTAAATGTTCTGATCCTGTTTTACCTTCACCATGACCCACATCACCACAAATACCAAGCTTGTCATCAGTGCTAGAGAAAAGCCACATGTTTTTCTTTGTTTGGAAGCAGGTCAAGGGAAATAAAGAGAAACTGCAAAATGATGCAATAATGAAGCTTCACGAAAGCTCCAGTATCTTGTGCCTTTGTACAGGCAAAAGACCTCTGAATATCCAAGGCTACCTTAAGTCTGCAGCAGTGCATCAACAGGGAACTACCAGAAATTCAGGCTGGATTCAGAAGAGGATGTGGAACAAGGGATATCATTGCTGATGTCAGATGGACCATTGTTGAAAACAGAGAATACCAGAAAGATGTTTACCTGTGTTTTATTGACTATGCAAAGGCATTCGACTTTGTGGATCATAACAAATTATGGATAACATGGTGAAGAATGGGAATTCCAGAACACTTAATTGTGCTCATGAGAAACCTGTACATAGATCAAGAGGCAGTGGTTCAAACAGAACAAGGGATACTGAGTGGTTTAAAGTCAGGAAAGGTGTGTGTCAGGGTTGTATCCTTTCACCATGCTTATTCAATCTGTATGCTAAGCAAATAATTCTAGAAGCTGGACTATGTGAAGACGAATGCAGTATCAGGATTGGAGGAAGAATCATTAACAACCTGCGTTATGCAGATGACACAACCTCGTTTGCTGAAAGTGAAGAGGACTTGAAGCACTTACTGATGAAGATCAAAGACCACAGACTTCATTATGGATTGTACCTCAACATAAAGAGAACAAAAATCCTCACAACTGGACCAATAAGCAACATTGTGATAAACAGAGGAAAGACTGAAGTTGTCAAGATTTCATTTTACTTGGATCCACAATCCAATACCCATGGAAGCACCAGTCAAGAAATCAAATGATGCATTGCATTGGACAAATCTGCTGCAAAAGACCTCTTTAAAGTGTTAAAGAGCAAAGATGTCACCTTGAAGACTAAGTTACACCTGACCCAAACCATGGTGTTTTCAATCGCCTCATAAGCATGCAAAAGCTGGACAATGAATAAGGAAGACCAAAGAAGAATTGACGCTTTTGAATTATGATGTTGGCAAAGAATATTGAATATACCATTATACCATGGACTGCCAAGAGAATGAACAAATCTGTCTTGGAAGAAATACAGCCAGAATGCTACTTAGAAGCACGGATGACAAGACTACATCTCATGTACTTTGGACATGTTATCAGGAGGGCTTAGTCCTTGGAGAAGGACATCATGCTTAGTAAATTAAAAGGTCAGAGAAAAAGAGGAACACCCTCAGTGAGATGGATTGACACAGCAGCTGCAACAATGGGCTCCAGCACAACAAGGATTATGCGGATGGCACAGGACTGGGCAGTGTTTTGTTCTGTAGTACGTATGGTCACTATGTGTTGGAACCGACTTGGCAACACCTAACAACAACAACCTTAAATATGTGAAGTTACTCGTTGCCTCTCCTGAGTCAGGCAGGGTCTATTCCACACTTACATAACTCTGTGTTAAATAAGCCAAATGCAAGGCTATCCTAGAATCTGCCTTCTTGGGTTCAGGGACTGTGGTTTGGGTTCTTGGGGAAACTGCTTTTTCTAAAGATAATGCTAAGTTTAGCTTTGGCTCCGTATATGTGAAAGAAAGTGAGCAGCTAAAAGGTCAAGCAAGGAAATGTCAAGTTGGAAACGCCTTGGAAAGTTCTTGGAGCCTTGCTCTCTCTTTATTATGGTAGAAGCCTATGGCTATTTTCCCTTCTTTCTTCATTGTGCTTCAGTTCAGTCGCAGGAACATGCCTTTTTGAGACAAGCTGGCTAGCAAGCCTGGCTCTTACAATGGCTTCCTCTGTGTTATACACCAGAACCTAGCAGCCAAGGCTCCAGACATACAGAGATCCCAGGGAACTCCGTGCTGAGGAGCTTCAGTGAGTGTCCCAAAAGCTTCTAGAGCCCCTAGAATTAAAACATCTTTAGAAAACCAGCTATATCAAACAAAATCATGTAGTGATTCATCACATTGTTCTTACTCAATTTTTTAAAACTTTTTTCCTGATTACGGAAGTAAAACCTGTTCGTAGTTAAACACTTGGAAAACACAGAAAGATAAAAAAGAAGCAAATAAAAATCACCCACGATTCTATCATACTTTACACAAAATGAAGTAATTATTTTCAGTTATTTTTGTCTGTCAAATGTATTACTTTTCTTTTATACAAAAAATATATATTTTAAAAACAATATATAAGTATATACGTATATATATACAAAATTATATATGTTATCAAATATAATGTATATATGTTATTGGAGACCTGCTGGTGCAGTGGCTAAGATCTCAGCTGCTAACCAAAAGGTCAGCAGTTCAAATCCACCAGTGGCTCTTGGAAACCCTATGGGACAGTTCTACTCTGTCCTATAGGGTTGCTATCAGTTGAAACGACTTGATGGCAACGATTTTGTTTTTTTTGGTTTCACATATGTTATTACAAAAAGCACATAACAGAAAGTACATTGCATTGTATATACAGTGTTTATTTTCAATTTTTTAAATAAAGGATTTATGTGTTTTTTTAATTATTTATAAAGGTTCTTTATATATTAAGAGGACTAATCCTTTATTAGTTATATGTGTTTCATATATTTTTTTCTCGATTTGGCATTAGCTGTTTATTGATCAATCCTCTTGAGACAAGCTAGGGACAGAAAAGGCCTTAAACAACAAGTTATATCAGTTAAAAATTTTCTAGAAAAGAAAGATGTCCCCCACAAAACATTGTTTACCTTACTTACGGTTAAAGCTTAAGGCAACATTGTCTGCTTCCTCCTAATCTTTTCGCTTGCAGCTGTCCTTCAGACCAACCAGCAAAAACTAGAATCCTGGGCATGCTCAGTAAGAGACCAGGTTGACAGCGAGATGGCCCCATCCCATAATAAGTATTGCTTAGGAACCAAAAGACCCATGCCAAGGAACCAAAATCACCAGACATATATCATCAAGCAGTGACCGAGCCCACTTCAGAAGCAAGAAGTCCATCAGCTACTTCATGCCAATCCTAGCCTAACTCCTTTTTGAATATGTATGAAATTAATGAGTATGTATAACTTCCCCTTTCCCGCCTAGTGTAAAACTTCCTCCAGCCCTTTGTTCGGGAAGACAGTGCTTTGGGAGCTATCTCTCTGTCTCCTTACTTGCTGCAAGTAATAAAACACGCCTTGCCGCATGACTCTTAGTTATTCTTAACAAGAGCACAGGCAGCGAACCCATTGCTTTCGGTAACACTTTTTACATGCAAATGTAAAAATTTTACATAATCAAGTCCGTTATATATTCCTCTATGACTGATTCCACTGATGTTGTCCTTAGAAAATTCTTCCTGACCTAAAGATTAAATATTCACCTACCTTTTCTTACAGGACATTTATGGGTTTTTTTTGGTAAATGAAATCATTAATCCCTCTGGAATTTATGCTGGTGAATAAATCAGGTGCCTCTCCCAGTTATAATCAGCTAGACCACAGGGGAGGAAGAGTGAAGAGTCACATGTGAGAAAACACCGCTACCTAAATATGAGGGCTGTAGACAGGATATCTTTTCTCAGACAAGTGTGTGTACAGTGCAGACTTTTGGACACTTGACTAGATCATAAAAGTAAGCAAATAAATAGTACATAAAACTGTATTTTTAGTATGACTCTAATTTTTAAATATCAGTTGTAGAATTCTCATCTTCCATGCAGAATGCCCAGGTCCAGTTCTCAGCTAATGCACTTCATGTGCAGCCATCACTTGTCTGTTAGTGGACGCTTGTGCGTTTCTATGATAGTGAATGGGTTTCAGCAGAGCTTCCAGACTAAGACAGACTAGGAAGGAAGGCCTGACAATCTGCTTACAAAAAAACAGCCAATGAAAACCCTATGAATCACAATGGTCCCATTCTCAATCCATCATGGGGATGACGCAAGACTGGACATCATTTATGAATAATGGAAGTGTTGTTTTGGATGTTTTGAAATAAAGGGCTTACGGTAGAATGAACTTTAGGAGGCTCCTAGAAAGCCCGGCATAAGGAATAGTAAGAACACAAATCAGAATGACAGTGGAATGCAAAAAGTGATTTGCAAAAGAGTTACAAGCTTCCAATTTCAGCTCCAGCACATAAAGAACTTGGAAGTTATCACTTCTATCTTTATAGCAAGACAAACTGAAAATCAACAACTTTTCGTGGACCCATTAGAGAACTGTGGTTGTGGAGTAAAACCACCATCACAAAATCTGGAGAGACTAGCAAATCCAGAGAGTCACAGCCGAGATCTGCTTACCTGAAACAGAAGATGCTGGAGCCATAAAGTGGAAGGGAAACTTAAATGGAAAATTGGACAAATTGCTGGAGACAAGGTGTGAACTAGCATAAAAGTGAGAATCTTCTTGGGGCCAAAGTCTTTTTGGGGGGACATATTTTTGAGGGTTTTACTTTTCTGGGGAGGAGCCCCACTAGGTTCTCACTATGAAGAGACCAAAAAAGAAAAAATCCTCCTCATGGATCTAACAGGGAGAAAGGAAGAGTAATGATTGTGAAATAGCCTTCTTGTCTCACCTATAGGGTAGAGGGCAGGTGAAAGCTACGAAATACTTGTGAAGGTCACATCCCAGGATCACAGGCTCATTAAAAGACTGATACTTAGGAGGAGGAGCAAGATGGTGGCATAACTGGTAGCACCCTTAATCTTCCACAGCAATATCAGAAGTAAACAGCTAAGAATCAATGCAACTGAAGATCTTGGAACAACAGACAACTGAAGGATTGGAGAATCAAAAGGAATACTGATTCAAGAGAAAGATAGAATACACATGGTGGGAAACCAGAGGTTAGCAGGCCATCCTCACTCAACTTGCCAACCCAGCTCAGCACGGCCATCTTGGAACAGCAGCAGAAGGAATCCCCAAGCAAAAGACACACGGAGGGACAAAGTGGAGAACACCGACTGAGACGGAGAGACTGAGAAAATGGTCCTGGAATAGAACATCAAGTTGGGCAGGGCATGGGCTAGGACTCAGCAGGCCTGTGAGAAAGTGATGCTCAGTGGTAGCATAGAGTTGAAACCAGGAACCCCAAGGGAATGTTACCGTGAGAGAGTAGTGTGGAATGAACTACAGGAATTCCCAGGCAAGGAGAAGAAAGGCTGGAACTAGTGTCCTTGGGGAAGGACACAGAGAAAGTGCAACTGCTCTAGCTTGTGCCTCCTAACCTGGGAGGGACAACAAAGGAAAATTACTAGGAATCAGTCCCATAATCACACATCACCCATTGTGGCTATCTGCTGGAGGCAGACCATCACAACCTGGCCCAGCCATCCAGGTTGGGAGGTGCCCATGGGTGGAATTCTCCACTGGGAGACTGATGGCCCACAGTGGGAACCCTGCCCGGGTGACTGTGGCAGAAACACCATACAGGCAGCCTAGACCCACCTCAGACAACACTTTGATGCCCACTTGCCCCAACCTGATCTCATATACATGCCCATCCCAGCCCAACACAACACTCTGCCCCGGTGCAATGCCGCAGCCACCCAAACCACCCTGCCCAACTCTGCAACACTGTGCCCTGCTGGTCTGATTCAGGAATACATAGGAAACACGTCAAGCCAACAGGGGCTTCGTAGTCAGAAACTAATCTCCTGGGCTAATAGTTGGGAGTGTCACCACCTCTACCCCTTTGAGCACGACAGAGAAAAGCCTAGGAGACACCTAGGTCACTTTCTTCCAGGCTTGCTGAGACCCAGGATGCGATGTAAATCACAGTACATAAGCAGTCATTCAGGAGAAAAAAAGGTGAAGTTGACATAGTTCAGGCCAAGACACCTGAGCAAGCTGACGTGGGACAGTGTGGCTAGACTAGTGCAGCTGGAAAGGGAGTTTCTGTGAACTCTAGGAAGAAGAAACAAGGAAGAAGAGCAATCTAAAGAGAAGGGGAAGAAGTTTATCTCCTGATCTCTCAAAGCAAAATAAATATATAAAATAAATCTTAATGTCCCAAAGAGAATAGAAAATCTATAAAGCACAGGAAGAAACAGGAAAGGATCATTCATGCAAATGACCAAAAGATAGGGGCAAAAACTGCCCCTGAGGAAGGGCAGATAATGGAATTACCTCACAAAGATTTCAAAGCATTAGTGTTAAGCATGCTCAAAGAGATAAAGGAAAACATGGAAAAAGATCTAAAGGAAACCAGTAAAACAATGCAAGAACAAAACAACAATTTCAGTAAAGAAATAGAAATCTTACCCCAAAAAAAGCTATATGGCACTTAATAGTAAAATAACAGAAATGAACAACACCATGGAAGGATACAGACATGAAATTGACTTGAGAGAAGAGAGAATAAGCGAACTCAAATACAGTGTCTTTGAGATTGCATAATCTGAGAAGAAAACAGAAAAAAGAATGAAGAAAAGTGAACAAAGCCTAAGGGATATGTTGGACACTATTAAGAGGAATAATTTACCCATTATGGAAGTTTGACAAGAGGAAGTGAGGGAGATAGGGTCAAAAAGAATTTATGAACAAATAATAGGACAAAATTTCCCAAATATTACAAAAGATGGGAATTTTCCCAACTACAAAGGATAACAATCTCCATATAGGATAATTTCTAAAAGTAACTCACCAAAGCATATTATCAAATATCAAACTCTTGAGAACCAAGGACAAGGAGAAAATTTTGAGAACAGCACAAGAAAAGTGAAGTACCACATGCAAGTGGTCCTCAAGATTAAGTGGCAATTTCTCTTCAGAAATGATACTGGCAAGAAGGCAATGGAACATCATATTTCAAGTGCTAAAATGAAAGAAAAATAAAACCTACCAGCCAGGAACATCATACCCAGTAAAATTATCATTCAACAATGAGGGTGAAATTAAGACATTCTATGATAATGAAAAGTTAAGGAAATTTGGTACTATCAGACTGGCCCTACAAGCAATACTAAAGGAAGTCCTCCAGAAAGAAAAGAAACTACACTAAACAGTAAACTGCAGTATGAGAGTGGGGGAAATTCTATTAAAAGGAAAGCATTAACAGTATAAAGATCAAACTAAGATATTTTTGGATAGTAATACAACAGGCATGTCCTTCTAGCTTTACAATGACAAAATTGTAGGGGGAAATAGAAGCTAAATGCATATAATAAAATAAATTTAGATTATAAGGAAGCTGAGATGCAAAGATGTATTTGATAACATCTAAATAAAAGGTGGGACTATAGGTGTAGATATAAAAATTTCTTATGTTAAGGAAGTTCAGGTGATCTCAAGATGTAACAGGCTGTTCTAAACATAAGATCTCAAATTTAATCCTCATGGTAACCACAAAGAAAGTAAAAAACAAACAAACAAACAAAAACACTCATCAAAATAAAGAAGAGAAATAAAAATTCTCAGCACTCAAAAATAAATAAAAAGAAGAGAAAATTTACATTTAAAAAGAACTCAGCATTGGAAGAAAAGACGAACAAAGATGCCGTAAATCTCACAAAAGTATTTATAACAAAATGACAGAAATAAATACTTCTATATAAATAATTGCTATAAATTTAAATGGATTAAATGCTCAAATCAAGAGGCAGAGAGTGGTAGAATGTACAAACACACACACACACACATCTACATGCCATCTACAAGTGACACATCTTAGGTATAAAGATATAAATAGGTTAAAGTCAAAGGAAGGGAAAAAATAATTCCAAAAAACAGTAGATGTGGTAATATTAATATCCAAAAAAATAGACTTTAAGTCAAAATTTATTATAAGAGACAAAGAAGGACACTATATAATGATAAATGGATCCATCTATCAAGAAGATATAACAATTATAAATATTTACTCATCTAATATCAGAGCCCGAAAATTTATAAAGGAAATTCTGACAAAATTAAAAGACTAAATAGACAGGTCTATAATATTAGTACAAGACTTTAATACACCACTTCTGAAAATGGAAAAAACTATAAAGAAAATCAATAAAGATACAGAAGATTCAAACAACACTATGAACCAACTAGACATAACAGACGTATATAGAACTTATATAAACCAAAAACCCATTACTGTTGAGTTGATTTCAACTCATAGTGAGCCTATAGGACAGAGGAGAACTGCCCCGTAGGGTTTCCAAGTATGGGCTGGTAGATTTGAACTACTGATCTTTTGGTTAGCAGCCAAGCTCTTAACCACTGCGCCACCAGGGCTCCAATAGAACATATATAGAACTCCCCATATGTATATAGAGAGAACAGACATATATAGAACATTCCACTCAACAGAAGCACAATATACATTCTTCTTCAATGCACATGGGTCATTCCCCAGAATAGACCATATTTTAGGACACAAAGCAAACCTCAATAAATTTAAAAAGATTGAAATCATACAAAGCATCTTTTCCAACCGTAATGGAATGAAGCTAGATATCAATAACAGGAAGAGAAATGGAGAAGGGAGGAACTAATATGTGGAAACTAAATAATGCACTACTAAACAACCAACAGGTCACAGAAAATATCAAGAGAGAAATGAGAAGTATTTAGAATCAAACGAGAATGAAAGCATAACATACAAAAACTTATGGCACACAGTGACGGCAGTTCTCAGAGGGAAATACACAGCAGTGAATGCCTACATTAAAAAAAGGAGATCCCAAATTAACAGCTTACCTCTACAATTTGAGGAAATAGAAAAGGAAGAGCAAAAGAACCCCAAAACTACCAGAAGAAAACCTGGTTGCTGTCGAGTCGATTCTGACTCATAGTCACCCTGTAGGGCAGAGTAGAACTGCCCCATAGGGTTTCCAAGAAGCACCTGGTGGATTCAAACTGCAGACCTTTTGGTCAGCAGTCATAGTTCTTAACCACTACATCACCAGGGTTTCCACCAGAAGAAAGGAAATAACAAAGATCAGAGCAGAAATAAATGAAATCGTGAATAGAAAAACAATAGAAAGAATCAATTTGAACAGAAGTTAGTTCTTGGAAAAGATAAATAAACAAACCACTGGCTAGACTGATAGAGGAAAAAAAGTGAAAGGATGCAAATAATCAAAATAAGAAACAAAAGTGGAGATATTTCAACAAATCAAACTGATATAAAAAGAATCATTACAGAATACTATGAAAAGTTGTACTCCAACAAAAAAAAACTCAGATGAAATGGACAAATTGTTAGAAACACATAACCTACTTAAACTAAGATGAAAAGAGGTAGAAAATCTCAACAGAACCATAACAAGAGAAGAGATTGAATCGGTCATCAAAAACCCCTCAATAACAAAAAGATGACCAGGCTTCACTGAGGAACTTTACCAAACATTCAGAGAAGAATTGACATCAATCCTACTCAAACTCTTTCAAAACATAGAAGAGGAAGAAATACTCCCTAACACAATCTATGAAGCCTGCATTACCCTGATACCAAAGCCAGACATAGATGTCACAAGAAATGAAAATTATAAACCAATATCCCTCATAAACATAATTTAAGAGAAGAGAATCCAACAATATATTAAAATAATTATACACTATGACCAAGTGAGATTTATTCCAGGAATGCAAGGATGGTTTAACAGTAAAAAATCAATGTAATGCACCACATTAATAAAACAAAGCAAAAGAACACATGACCATTTCAACAGATGCAGAAAAGGCTTTTGATAAAATACAACATCCTTTATTGATTAAAAAAAAACAAACTCTCAACAAGATACAAACAGAAGGGAAATTCCTCAACAAGATTAAGGGCGTCTATGAAAAACCAACAGCCAACATTATACTCCATGGAGAAAGACTGATAGCCCTTCCCTTGAGAACAGGAACAAGACAAGGTGGGCCACTATCACCACTTCTATTCAATATCATACTGGAAGTCCTAGCCAGAGCAATAAGGCAAGAAAAAGAAATAAATCTATCCAAATTGGAAAGAAAAAAGTGAAACAATCACTATCTGCAGATGACATGATCCAAAAAAATCCATAAGAAAGTTTTTAGAACTAATAGAAGAATTCAGCAAAGTTGCAGTGCACAAAATCAACACACAAAATTCAGTTGGGTTTCTATACGCCAACAAGGAGAGATCTTAAAAGGAAATCAAGAAACTAATACCATTAAAATAACACCTAAACAAACAAACAAACAAAACCTTGGAATAAACCTAACCAGGGATGTAAAGGACTTATACAACAGAAATTATAAAACATTGCTACAAAGACTAAAACAGAACTAAATAAAGGGAAATACATTCAATGCTCATGGATTGGAAGACTTAATATTGTGAAAATATCCATACTGTCCAAAGCAATCTATAGAATCAATGCAATCCTGATCAAAATGCCAACATTCTCCACAGAAATGGAAAAAGAAAAACCTAATTCTCAACTTTACATGGAAAGGAATGAGGGTCTGAATAGCCAAGGCAAATGTGAAGAACAACAAAATAGGAGACCTCCCACTTTGCAATTTCAAAACATCCTGTACAGCTACAGTAATCAAAATAGCCTTGTACTGGTTTAATGGCAGACATATAGATTGGTGGAATAGAGTTTAGAGAAATAAACGCATATATCTAGAGAAAACTGAATTTTAACAAAGATGTTAAGTTCATTCAAGGGGAAGGAACAGTCTCTTCAACAAGTGGTGCTGGCAATATTGGATATCCACATAAAAAAAATGAAGTAGGACTCATACCTCATACCACACACAAAAACTAATTCAAAATAGATCAAAGACCTAAATGTTAAAGCTAAAATTATAAAGTTTTTGGAAGAAACCATGGGGACAAAACTATGGTTTTTTTTTTTTTTTAAGGATAGATCATCAAATACAACAACAAATGCATGAACAGAAGAAGACAATAGGGACCTCATGAAAATTAAATGACTGTATTTATCAAAAGGATTTATTGAAAGAGTAAAAAGACAACCATAGACTGGGAAAAAAATCTTTGTGAACCAATAAGGATCTAATGTCCCAAATATATATATAAACCTTTTACAACTTAACAACAAAAAGACAAATAACCCAATTAAAAATGAGTAAAGGACATGAACTTTACCAAAGAGGATATTAATGTGGTGAACAAGCACATGAAAAGATGCTAATTGTCATTAGCCATTAGAGAGATGCATATCAAAACTACTATGAGATACCACCTCACCCCTACTAGAATGGCAATGATCAAGAAAACAGCAAATAAAAAATGTTGATGTGGATGTGGAGAGAATAGAACCCTTATGTACTGTTGGTGGGAATGTAAAATTGTATAAATGTAGTGGAGAACAGTATGGTGCTTCTTCAAAAAATTAGAAATAGAGCTACCCACATGACTCAGCAATTACACTCCTACGTATATACCTTTGAGACATAAAAGCAGTGGCATCAACAGACATGTGTACACCAATGTTCATTAAAGCACTATTCACAACAGCAAAAAGGTGGAAACAACCCAATTGTCCTTCAATATACGAATGGATAAATAAAATGTGGAACATGCATACTATGGGTTACAACTCAGCCTTAAAGAAAAATCAAGTCCTGGTACATGCTACAACACAGAAGAACCTCAGATATATTTTGCTGAGGAAAATAAATCAATCACAAAAGGACAAATATTGTATGGTCTAACTTACATGAAATGACAATAGGTAAATATATAGAAACCAATGGTTACTAGTGGTTACCAGGGGCTGGAGGGACTAGTGAGAGGGGGAATTATTCTTTAGGAAGTAGTGAATTTTTGTCTATGGTGATGGGAAAATTGGCAACAACTAAAGGTCATAGTTATACAACTTAATTACTGTAACTGATATAACTAAGCTGCACACCAGAAAAGGAAGAATCTGCAGATATAGTGTTATATAAAATTTGATAATTAAAAAAAAGCCACCAAAAATAAAGACAGCAGCTGCTAATACTACTTGGATACAACTAAACACCTCATGAGATTAGTTTTCTTGGTTCAGAGTTTTAGGATCATAGTTTAGTGGGTCTGTCCAGTCAATTGGCCTAATGTCGTCTTTAGGGTCTCTGTTCTACCTCCTAAATCAGTGAAGAGTGCCTGGGATCTTAAAAGCTTGTGAATAGCCACCCAAGATACAACAATTTGTCTCTATTTGTCTAGAGCAACAGAGGAAGGAGACTCAGGAATTGGAGAAGAAAATAGACAGTACATCTGATTGCATCCATGAACTACTGTCTCCTTTGCCATGAGACCAGAAGAAATGGATGGTGCCCAAATAACATTGCAAATATTTTGATAAAGAACTCAATAGATGGATCCTTGAGGAAAGGAAGAAATATATGGAACAGAACTTAAAAATTCTCATGAAAACCAGACTTACTTGTTCCACTGAGACTAAGTGAACCTAGATATATGAAATATCTAGGAGCCCTGGTGGCGCAGTCTTTAAGCACTCAACTGCTAACCCAAAGGTCATCAGTTCTAACCCACCAACAACCTCGCTGGAGAAAGATTTGGTAGTCTGCTTCTATAAGTAATTACCTTTTTGGAAGCCCTATGGGGAAGCTCTACTTTGTCTTATAAGGTCACTAAGAGTCGGAATTGACTCAATGATTACATGTTTATGAAATATCTAAAGTCAATAACCTAAGCTTCCACTTCAGAAAACTAGAGCAAGAAGAGAAATTTAAGTCTAAAGGAAGCAGATGGAAATAAATAATAAGTAGATTAAAACTCAATGAAACTGAAAACAGGAAAAAAGTAGAGAAAATCAAGAAGCCAAAATCTGGTTCTCTGAAAAGATCAATAAAATTGATAAACCTCTAGGCAGCTAACCATAGAAAAAAGAGAGAAGACACAAATTACCAGTATCAGTTATGAAACAGGGGTAATCAGTACTGAGCCCATGAACAAAAGAGTTACAAAGGATGACACTACTGGATTTAATAAATAGTTGGACCTGTCAAACAAAGGAGAAGAAAGAGCTTGTGCAGTTGACAAGATGGTAATTTTATTAATGGATAAGTGACTTTGGGTGGTAAAATGGGATTCTTTTTAGAGGATGTCACATCTCAGAAAATCAAGTTGACACTGTGGAAGTATCAGGAAATGGGTGTACGACAAAGGAAGAAACTGGACAAACCAGGGCCAGGATTGGAGGAAACAACCTAACTATATGTCCTGGCCCATTCCCACAGGGGAAATGACCGGCAATCCAGATAACAACTTCCAAAGGGAAGTTGATACTTCATGGTTGCTTGGAGGTCTTCTTTATCATCTCCAAATTACCTCAAATAAACCTACAATTTATGTAAAAACAATATAATACATGTGCTGGTTTAAGCAAATACCCCTAGACAGGCCCATTGGCCCTCCCGAACAAAAGGTTGATCTTAGGTCCCACCCATGTACAAATGCTGAAATAACCATTGCAGCCAATGAAATCAGATATAATATGGAACTAATTTCAGTATCCAAGGGAATTCACTCTGACAATGGGTCCTAGCTTCAAGAGCATCTAAAGAATGATAGGCACTGTCCTACGGGTGATATTATCGTGGTTCTGGGCTGAACACAGCCAATCATCTCCCCGGACATGAAAAGTCCAGGTACCAAGCAGAGTTTTACGTTTAGTGCCCCAACATCCTCAGAACAAAGCTGTATGGGGGAACACGGGAGCATGAGAAAGGAAGGCAGAAAGTCCCAGTGGTATAGACAAGGCAAGCAAGAATATGAGTGGAAGAAAAATTCACAGAACTTCTCATGCTTAAAGTAAAAAATGTGACTCAGTTCATATAATTTAGTGATTATTATATTGTTCATTTTATACATAAGGAGAATAGGTCAGAGAAAATTAAAATAAGTCCACAAGAACCAAAATATGACCTTGAGTATATCCCACCTGAATTTGGAGACCATCTCAAGAGAAGATCTGATGAATTGAAAGCTAACGAATGAAGACCAGAGGAGTTGTGGGATGACATCAAGGACATCATACATGAAGAAGCAGAAGTTCATTAAAAAAGACAGGAAAAAAAGAAAAGACCAATACAGATATTAGAAGAGATTCTGAAACTTGTTCTTGAATGTAGAGTAGCTAAAGCAAACTGAAGAAATGATGAACTAGAAGAGCTGAACACAAAACTTCAAAGGGTGACTTGAGAAGACAAAGTGAAGTATTGCAATAAAACGTGCAAAGACCTGGAATCAGAACATGCTCAGCATTTCTCTAGCTGAAAGAACTGAAGAAAAAATTGAAGCCTCGAATTGCAATACTGAAGGATTCACGGGCAAAATTGAAATATTGAATATACCATGGACTGCCAAAAGAAAAAACAAATCTCTATCTTGGAATAAGTGTGGCCAGAATGCCCTTAGAAGTGAGGATGGTGAGACTATGTCTCAGATACTTTGGACATGTTAGCAGGAGGGATAAGTCCCTGGAGAAGGACACCATCCTTGGTAAAGTAGGGGATCTGCGAAAAAGAGGAAGACCCTCAATGGAATGGATTGACACAGTGGCTGCAACAATGTGCTCAAGCATAACAATGATTGTGAGGATGGCACAGGACTAGGCAGTGTTTCTTTCTGTTGTACACAGGGTCGCTATGGGTGGGAAACTACTAGATGGCACCTAACAACAACAACATGGACAAAATATTGAACGATGCAGGAAGCATCAAAAGAATACAGAAGAAATGCACAGAGTCACTGTATCAAAAAGAATTGGTTGACAATATCTCTCATGAATATAGATGCAAAAATTCCAAACAAAATTCTAGCCAATAGAATTCAGCATCATATCAAAAAAATAATACACCACGACCAAGTAGGATTCATACCAGGTATGCAAG
>NW_004443976.1:4912355-4929697 GCF_000243295.1 Trichechus manatus latirostris
AAAAAAAGAATTGGTCAACCTTCAACCAATTCAGGAGATTGCATATGATCAAGAACCAATGGTACTGAAAGAATAGGTCCAGCTGCATTGAAGGCATTGGAGAAAAACAAGGCTTCCAGAAGTGATGGAATATCAATTGAGATATTTCAACAAACAGATGCAACACTGGAAGCAATCACTCGTCTATGTGAAGATTTGGAAGACAGCTACCTGGCAAACCAACTGGAATAGATCCTTATTTGTACCCATTTCAAAAAATGGTGATCCAACAGAATGTGGAAATTATCGAACAATATCATTAATATCATACACAAGTGAAATTTTGCAGAAGATAATTCAAAGGTGGCTGCAGCAGTACATCAACAGGGAGCTGCCAGAAATTCAAGCCAGATTCAGAAGAGGACGTGGATGGATCAAGGGAAATCATTGCTGATATCAGACAGATCTTGGCTGAAAGCCGAGAATATCAGAAAGACGTTTGCCTGTGTTTTATTGACTACGCAAAGGCATTTCACTGTGTTGATCATAACAAATTATAGATAACATTGCAAAGAGTTGGAATTCTAAGATGCTTAACTGTACTCATGAAGAACCTGTACATAGAATAAGAGGCAATTAGTTTGAAGAGAACAAGGGGATATGAGTGTTTTAAAATCAGGACAGGTGTGTGTCAGGGTTGTATCCTTTCACCATACTTCTGTATACTGAGCAAATAATCTGAGAAGCTGGAGTAAATGAAGAAGAACTTGGCATCAGGATTGGAGGAAGACTGATTAACAATCTGCAATATGCAGATGACACAGTCCTGCTTGCTGAAATTGAAAAGCACTTGAAGCACTTGGTGATGAAGATCAAGGACTACAGCCTTCAGTATGGATTACACCTCAATGTAAAGAAAGCAAAAATCCTCACAACTAGACCAATAAGCAACATCATGATAAATGGGGAAAAGATTGAAGTTGTCAAGGATTTCATTTTACTTGGATCCACAATCAACACCCATGGAAGCAGCAGTCAAGAATTCAAATTGCATATTGCACTGGGCAAATCTGCTTCCAAATGCTTCCAAAAGTGTTAGAAAACGAAGATGTCAATTTGAGGACTAGGATGTGCCTGACCTAAGGCATGGTCTTTTTAACAGCCTCATATGCATTCAAAAGTTGAACAATGAATACGGAAGACTGAAGAAGAATAGATACCTTTGAATTATGGTGTTGGCAAAGAATACTGAATATACCATGGTCTACTAGAAGAACGAACAAATCTGTCTTGGAAGAAGTACAGCCAGCGTGTTCCTTAGAAATGACGATGGTGAGACTTCATCTTATGTATTTTGGACATGTTATAGGAGGCGCCAGTTTCTGTAGAAGGACATTATGCTTGGTAAAGCAAAGGGTCAGTAAAAAAAGAGGAATACCTCAACAAAATTGATTGACACAGTGGCTACAACAAGGGGATCAAACATAGCAACAATTGTGAGGATGGCACAGGACCTGATAGTGTTTTGTTCTGTTGTACGTTGGGTTGCTATGCATCAGAACCAACTCAAGGGCACCTAACAATAGTAACAATATGAAGAGATTAGGTTTAAGACCCTCCTTACTCCAGTATGACCTTATTAACATAACAGAAGAAGCACTCTAATTCCAAACAGGGTCATGTTTATAGGTATAGGACTTAGAACTTAACATGTATTTTGGGGGTGGAGGGGGACATAATTGTATTCATAACACACATATTTGTATAAAAGATTTTATGAAGATGTATATTTTGGAGGCATAAACAATATATCCAATAACTAAAGCAGTGAATATCAATGAATTTTACATAAGGAAAAAAAATGGAGTTTATAGAGAGAAAATAAAGAAGTAAGGAAAGTCTGGATTATATATTGTCTTGGAATACAAGGGAAGTAAAGTCTCAATAATGCATGGAAAATCAATATTTCTAAAAGGACGAAAAGTTCAATGAAAGCAAAGAAGCTGGAAGTGGCTAGAAGGAGCCCATTGATAATTTGATGAAAGAATTATGAGGGAAGTTGCTGGAATGGACCCCAGACTGCATGGAGTCAAGGTTGGCTTGAAATGAGCGTAGCAGATGACATGACAATGCAAAACTTGAGGCAGGGACCACATACTTATCTGCTTAACTGTCCAGGTAATGAAAAGAAGAAATGGCAGTAGTAAAGGAAAGTCATAGCTTCTTTACAGCTGATTAGATCTGTGCAGAAAACAAGTAGTGATGTGAAAAACAGATGGGCTGAGCATTGGAAGCAAAGCTCCCAGATGTTGAGAATGGGATCATGAGAATGACTAGAGGTATTAGACCATTCTTAAACATTAGTCTGTTACCTAGAGACAGAGCTCGGTTAGGGTGGAGAATGAAACGCCTATGGAAGAAGCAGTCAAGAAATCAAACGACTTATTGCATTGGGCAAATCTGCTGCAAAAGACCTTTTTAAAATGTTAAAAAGCAAAGATGTCACTTTGAGTACTAAGGTGCGCCTGACCTAATCCATGGTATTTTCAATTGCCTCCTATGTTTGTGAAAGCTGGACAATGAATAAGGAAGACCGAAGAAGAATTAATGCCTTTAAATTATGGCGTTGATGAAGAATATTGAATATGCCACGGACTGCCAGAAGAACAAAAAGCTCTGTCTTGGAAGAAGTACAGTCAGAATGCTCCTTAGAAGTGAGGATGGCAAAACTTCATCTCACGTAGTTTGGGCATGTTATCAGGAGGGACCAGTTCCTGGAGAAAGACATCATGCTTGGTAAACTTGAAGGTAAAACCCTCAATGAGATGGATTGACCCTGTGGTTGCAATAATGGACTGAAACACAGCAACAATTGTGAAGATGGTGCAGGACCAGGCAGCGTTTCACTCTGTTGTACACGGGGTCCCTATGAGTCGCAAGTGACTCAACATCACCTAACAACAACAAAGTTATCAAGATAGCTTCTCTTATTAGATGAAACTGGGTAAATATTTCAGGAGTAAGCTGTATACCAGGATCTCAAACTCAAATACCTAGAGGGGCCAAGAAGGTAATAGCATGAGTGAGCTGACATGACATGCAATTATTTAGATAGACATGTAGGTAGGTAGATAGATAGATAGATAGACAGGCAGACAGGCAGGCAGGTGGGCAGGTGAGTTGGGCAAATGGATGCATGGATGCATGGATGCATGGATGGATGGATGGGTAGATATACTGAATCAACTCCAAATCATGGTGACCTTATATATAACAGAGCAATACATTGCCTGATCCTACTAGCATGTCCTAGTCCATCATTGTGGCTATTGTGCCAATCCATCTCACTGAAGGTCTCCCTCTCCTTCAATGACCTTTGCATCACCAAACATGATGTCCTTCTCCAGCGATTGATTCCTCCTGATGAAGTGTCCAAAGCAAGAGAGCTGGACAATGTTCTGATGTCATTCATAAGATTTTCATTGGATAATTTTCAGAAGTAGATCAGCAGGCTTTCTTCTACTGAAACTTGTCCACCGTGGGTGGCCCTGCTAGTATTTGAAATACTGGTTTCATAGCTTCCAGCATCATAGCAACATGCAAGACAACACAGTATGACAAACTGACAGACAGGTGGTAGGCAATTATTTAAGAACCTTGAACTTCCATGAAACGATGTGCTCTCTCACATTTTTCTTGAAGCAGGTGGCCCTCTTAGTTTATCTTTCACTTTCTTGATTTTGATACAGACATGGTCAGAGAGGATTTCCCTACAGTGAGAAAACGAACACTTCTCGTGTGCTTATAAATGCAAATGTCTAGAAATGAAAGTGACACTTGGCCTGAGGGTGGAAGAGATAATACTAGTGATGAAGTCTGAGGAGTACCACAGTGCATGTCCTAAAGGGGACCGTCACTACTCAGTTCCTAATCATCCTTGTTATGTGAGTGTGTGGGTCAGGAACTGTCAAATCCCCTGGTATTTTAAGAGAAAAAAGAACTCTGGATGTTTACGTGAAATATCCTGATTATTATATGTTGGCTCAATTGAAAAACAAAACAAGCCTGGGCAGGCCGTCTGGGCACCAGATCTGCCTGTGCCCCATCAGTCTTCGTCCCCTATTTTACACATTCAGTTCAACCTGTCACAGGCTTGGGAGGCAGCATTTGATGCCTGAGAGTCAAAGTTACTGATGGTTTCTTTTGGTTGCATGATTAAAAGGAAAAGGGAAAAACCCTTTACAGTCAAGGGAGCAGTTGGGATTAATGGTCTACCCAGGCAATATATAATGGAGAAATAGAGCAAGAGGCTTAAGCTAAATGGATTCTGTAGTAGTTGAGAAGTTGTTATTTTGAATTTGATAATAGGAGGCATTCTCATAGTCTTTAAATCAGGGAAATCTAGGGTTTCCTTTACCTGCTATGACAAAACTGAATGTGTATGGTACTCCAATAAATGGTATTGGTAGAATAATAGTGAAACACTATGTGGCAATTAAAAACATAATTATTTAGAAAATTATTTAATTTATTTTGGGAATTTCTACCTGTATACTGGCTATTGCTCCAGACAGTATTATTAATTTTAAAAAATATAAAATATTATATATCGCATGATTCCATGACTTCATTAATTATTTTATTTTCTAAAGCAAGAAGCGATTTTACTAGGGTTGTGTTGTTTTATGTTCTGGAATAACATGAATTAACACTATAGGCAGTAGTGCCTCTGGCTGGCAGGATGTTGGGAGATTTTTGTTGGTTTGTTTCATGATAGCACCATGTCAGAGGAGTCAAGAAATATTCCCATTTATGCCTATCTCAGAGAAGATTTCACAAAGATATTCCAAAATCTAAAAGTATGATACCTTCCTAGATCACCCTCCTTTAATTCTATCTCCCTTTTCTGGTAAAGACTGCTGGTTGTCTCCTAATATGAATTTCTTTCATGAAAGTAAAAGTTCAGCTTGGTCCCAGCAAGAAAAAAGCAAAATTTCTAGTCTTCCTTGGTAGCTAGGTGTAGTATGTAACTCAATTTGGCCAATGGGATATTAAAAACAAGGGGACTTTCAGGAGCCTCCTATAGGGCTGTTAGTCCATGAACTTTTTCCTCTTCCTCTTCGTAGTTTCTTCTTCCATCTTACTCCCTAGTAAGTAGACATTGCCATGCTGGACCAAGAGGAGGAGGACTACAATCTAGAAACGGGAAAGTGTAATCTGGAATAAAAAAATCTGAGACTATTTTGGAGCAGAGCTGTCATACTTCTCTGGACTGTATGTCCACACCTGAATTCCATCCTAAGTGATATACCTCCCTACCTAACACTATAAACTGGCACATTCAATGTGGGAGGCAGCTAATAGAACACAACTCTGCCTTCATCCTTTGTTTTAAGAGGTGTCATCCTTTGGAGTTCCTGGATGGTGCAAACAGTTAATGTGCTCAGCTGCTAACCAAAAGGTTGGAAGTTCTAGTCCATCCAGAGACACCTAGGAGGAAAGGCCTGTTGATCTACTTCTGAAAATCAGCCATTAAATCCAAGCAACCATCCAAGGCATGACAATTGGTGTCTATTCACCTGTAGCAGCAAAGGAAGAAAGAGAGTCAGGAATAGGAGGAGGATATGGAATGTGTGGCAAATTGCTTCCATGAGCAACTGCCTCCTTTGCCTTGAGACCAGAAGAACTGGATGCTGCACAGCTACAATTATGAAAATTTTAATCAAAGATTTTATAAAAGAATCCTGATAAAAAGGGGGAAAATGTAGAACAGAATTTCAAATTCTCATGGACACCAGACTTTCTGAAGCCATGGAGGCTGGATGAACCCCTGAAACCATCACCCTGAGATAATCTTTAAACCTTAAACCAAAAATAAAATAACTCCTGAAGTCTTCTAAAAACCAACAACAGTCTAGCTTAACTAGTAAAAAATGCCTGCCTTGAGCATTATGCTCTTCTAAGAACTACCTGTACAGGGTAGAATTGACAACAGCAACTCAAAAGATTAGATAGGAACCTTAAGGGGCAGTGAATTTATGTTAATGGGGTAGGAACAACTCAGAAAGAGTGAGAATGTTTACACAACTCGAAGAATGGAATCAGTGTCACTGAATTGTACGTGTAGAAATGGTCGAGTTGGTGGATGTTTTGCTTTGTATATTCTCAACAACAACAACAAAATAAATTTAAAAAAAACCTATGGGGCAATTCTACTACGACACACATGGAGACACTATGAGTCGGAATCAACTCCACAGCAACTAGTTGACTGGTAATCTCATCCTTTACTAAGAAATCTATGACCAGACTCCTTGGTACCCCCATTTAAACCTCTAAAATGTTAAGTGATAAACTGTTAAGAGAGAACATCTATTTTCTAACTCTTTAATGAAAACTTTATTCATAGTTTTAAGAAGTAAAATTAACAATGCAACTAGGAAGCTGACAAGACTCCTTTCCAACCTTAATTACCTTCATTAACAACAACAACAACAAAATGGGCCTTTGCTATGTGTTTTTCCTGTCAAGTAAATATTAAAATCATTATACTTTATTAAGTTTCCCCAAACACCGTGTGTAATTTTTTCTTGGAATTTCATTAAATTTATGTTAACTTGAGGAGAATCTTGCACTCTTCTCCAGTAAATCTTTTCTTCCAAGAAAATATTTCCATGTATTTTTTCAAGTTTTCTTTCCTGTCCATAGGTATAGAGCCCACACATTTCCTTTTCTGCTAATTCTTAGGTATTTCTATAAATTTTGCTGCTGTTGAAATGCCAGTTTTTCATTTCGCACTTCGATCCTTCATACAACATATATACTAAACAAACATTTGAAGGAAAATCAAGGTCGGTTAGATTATAAAATTATAATCTTCAAAAAAAATAATTTCTACTGTCAGAAGTGAAAATTGCACCATAAATGTTCCATTAATTTTGCACTTCAAAATTTCAAAACAAACAAAATTTCAAAAATAAGAAAGTTTTATTTAATATCTCAAGAAATCATACCTATCGGTGTTTTTACAGGCTTTAATCTCATTTTGATAGTAGCTGCCTCTTTTATATCAAATTACTGATATGAAAACCTTGACATTTCCATTCTGCTTTTATAAATTAGGAAGATTTGGGAGATAAAAAGAATGCTAGTTATTTTTCTCATCCCTCTCATGTAAGTATTATGAAATAAGCCAAGAAAGGTAATGTAGCTTGTCCAAGATTACCCAGTTATTTGTTTGTTTGCTTGTTTGTTAATTTATTTATTTTAATGAAACCACGCAGACAGATACACTCAGAGTGTAGGAGTAAAAAGAGATAAACATGGGTTTGAAGCTTGGTCTGCTCATGTACAAACCAAGTGTCCTTGGCCTCTCCACATCCCAGTAGCCTGATCTGGAAAAGTTGTGGATCTTCACGTCAGACATTGCAGGGCTTTCATGAAGATTAAATAACAAATATCACATTAGGAACATTTAGCCACAACTGGGCAGGTGACACAGTATGTGCTTCAGAAGTGTTCTGTGCTCTCTACATATAAGCAGAGAGAGCGTCTGCCACCAGATACAAAAGGGAATTTCCCATGAAGCAACAGTTATTACATTATCTTACCAGCCACAGAGAAAAATGTGAAAATAATCTTCACTTCAAGAATCAGTCAAAATTTAATACCAAGGTTGCCCGGAGTATATTGTCATTGTTAGTTGTTCCCCATGTACAACAGAATGGAGCATTGCCTGGTCCTGTGCCACCTTCACAATGTTGTTCAACTTAATTGTTGTGGCCACTGTGTGTTTTGAGTGCCTTCCACCCGACAGAGCTCCTCTTCCAGCACTATATCAGGCAATATTCTATTGGGATCCATTCAATATTCATTGGCTAATTTTTAAAAGTAGATCACCAGGCCTTTCTTCCTAGTCTATCTTAGTCTGTTAGTTCCACTAAAACCTGTCCACGGTGGGTGACACTGCAGGCATTTGAAATACCAGTGGCAGGGCTTCCAGCAGCATAGCAATATGAAAACCACCATAGTACAACAAACTGACAGATGAGTAGTGGCCCTGAACATGGCAGAAGATATTTAAATGGGTACCCCTTAGCTGATTAGTAACAGATACACTGGCATTGCTTTAAAGACTCCCTTTGCTTTAGCGTTTGTCTTTAACTGAGGAACCATCAAGTGCCTCTAGTGTGGGTGACTTTAATGGTTTGGGTTTGAAGCCATTCTAATATTCAGTATCTGTGGATGAGAATTTTTGTATCCCTTTTTCTTCAGACTAATTGTAAGAGAGTATACAGTTTACTTATAATTTTTTATCTATAAGGATCAGTAGCCAATTAGTGTTTTAGACATACCAGGTACCATTCCATGCAAATCTGCTTTCATACATCTTGGGTTTCTTTCTGGGTGTCCAGTCCTAGAGAGACACTGAACAGCAGCACATTCTGCATGAAGGATAGTGTCCTGGGAGGCAGTGACTCGGACACTTGCCAGGCCTAGGCAAGTATAGCATCCAGCTGACCCTTAAATAATCAGTTCCGACAGTTGCAGATGGAGGGGAATTTACATACAGGAAACGTCAGTCAGAGAATGTCTCTGTGTAATGTCAGCAAGGTTTGCTTCACTGACTCAGGAACTTCAAATGTCATTTGTTAAAAGAGGTTGATTATGTTTATGTCCGTTGTTTGTCCACATGATAATTTTACTTCTCTCTCTATTTAATCATCCTTGAGTAATCTTATTTTGGTGCTCATCTATACACTAACAGGAATATACCACTCAAATTCACAGTTTTGCAAAATAATTCTCAAAAAATTATTTTATTGTCTTTAACAGGAAGTTCAGAAAGAAGCATCATCATAGTATTGTTTTGGAGTGCATTGATCTGGCCCTGTCCTGGTGCCTGAAAAACATGAAGTTGGTAAGTAGCAGTCTTCATGGAGTGTTGCCTTACCACTACCCAAAATAAAATTATATACTTGTTTTTAAAATTCAAGGTGCTATTTTTATTTCTTCTTACATTAAATATTACCTGCCTTATGTAATTTTGACTGCGATTGTATTTGAGAATATTAAAACTATACAGTATGAGTTATTTTTATCAAACTCCATCTTGATCTTAAAATAGGTTTATGGCTATATTCACCTCCTTCCATGCATCTAAATATCATAAACACAAAAGCATTAGAAAAACCATGAAGGAAAACAACTAACATATAGCTGTACAAAAATTTAACATTTCTCCGCGTCCAAAATACCACAAGAGGTCTTAAAAAGTAAAACATAAGCTGTAACAAAATTGGGTAAATATTCTCAACAAATACAGATCTTTTAAAACACAAGTAAAAACTATTATCCCAAAAGAAAAATGGGAAAAGAATATAAATGAGAAACATATAATGGAAGAAATACAAGTGCCAATAAGCATAACAAATATTGTTCAACCCCAATATTAATGTAATAATGGACAGCGAGGCAAAAAATAGATCAATTATAGATTAAAGCAAAATTTTATTCCTCATTCATCAGATTGACAAAAATTGAAATGTTGGGCAATATGAATTGCTAGTAAGACTGAGGAGAATGGGGATGTGCCATACCTTGCTGGTAGGAGTATAAAGTGACTCAACCAGCATGGAGAACACTTTGGCAGCAGCTCATAAAATTAAAAGTGTACATACAAAATGAAAAGTGACATGGACAAGGATGTTTGCTGCAGCACTGCTTGTAATAATCAAAGCTTAAAAACATACTAACGGTTTACAATATCCATATGCACAGGAAAGAATGTGATAAGGAAGTTATGAGGTTCTCAATAAGCTTATGCATGTGTGGACTATTATACAGCAAATTAAAAAAAATCTTTAAAAGAATATATACTTAATTTCTTTGACATATATTAGAAAGATTTTTTTAAAAGCATGAATTATGCTAGGTGAAATCAGTCACAAAAGGACAGATATTGTATGATCCCACTTATATGCAGTATCTAGAATAGGCAAATAGAGATCAAATTTATTGGTTACCGGGGGCGGGCAGGAGTAGGAGGAAAGGGGAACTCACTGCTTAGGGGACACCGAGCTTCTGTTAAGGGTAATGGAAAAATTTAGAATTGTGTAGTGGTGATGGTTGCACAACATGACGAACATAAGTAACAAAACTGAATTGTACATGTAAAATATGTTGAAGTGGTAAATGTTCTGATATATGTATGTATATATGTAAGAACACGATTTTTTAAAAAAGCATACCGTTGAGTAAAGAAACAAATCACAGCATATGAGTACAATATTCTACTATTTATATAAATGTAAAACACACACACATTAATAATATACTATTTAGAATTCATGGTTACAGTGTGGCTATTAAGTTGACCTCAATTTTATCTGTAGTGTTTCATTTGTTTTACTAAAAACAGAGCAAATGTTAATAATCATTATTTCCTGGTATGGGGATTATAGACATGATTGCTTATTATTCTTTTGATTTTATGAAAGTGAAATAAAACATTATTACAAAAAGTCAAGAAAGATTAACCAACAAAGTACATAAATAGGTAATTGCCAATTCAACATTTTTCACATGTACAGTTCAAAGACCAGTTACCTCAATCTTATAATCATCATCCATCAACCATCACCAATATCTGCACAATTAGCAGAAATTTTGGACAAAGTGTATAATGCCCAGCAGGTATACTGCCAGATGAGACAAGGCACTTGCAGAGTCTTTCCAAACCCTACACACCTGGCGCAAGTGAGTGCCCATCTATGGACACCTGTACACAGAGGGCATCGCGGCCATGTGAAGCCACAAAAACAGCCAATAATTTCCTAAGACATCCGCCCTTTTCTTGTGATCCTCACTTCCCCTGCCCTGCCCTGAGAGGGCTAGGAGCAGCAGATCGAGAAGAGGAAGGAAGACTAAAAGAGCAAAGAGAGAAGGAAGAGGAGAGTGTACTCTTCCCCTAAGCTGGTCCTGAGGGCCATGAGTCCCGCCTGGTGTGGGGACAGAGGAAAGCTTTGAATTACTTGTAAGATTGAACTCTGAACTTGCGTCTAGGACTTCTACATATCTGAAAGTGTGACTGAGTAATCTTACTAAGAATAACTGAACGTGACAGATTCGAGATGATGTCACAAGGCAGGGATAGATTTGATTCCTTATGCTTGAAGGCAGTGATAGGAAAATCAAAACACCATGACCACCAACCTAGATAAACCAAAGACGAGATATTTGAGAGACGAGTGATATTTTGATAGAGTAACCATCCGTCTGGTTTGCCCAGGCCAGTCCCTGGCTATGCTCTCTTTTATTCTCAGAAGTGTCCCGGCTTAGACAGTGAGGAAACCCAAGAGAATTAAGTCATTGCTTCAAGTACAATCAGCTAAAAAGTAGCAGTACTGGAATTTCAAACCAGGTCTGTCTGGCTTTAAACTTTATGTTCTTTCTGCTGATAGTAAATATTTCTAATCTGGGCTCATAGGAAGTAAATGTAGTCGGAATCAGTAAGATTTTGCAAATTAAGCGTAAAAAATGAATTATTACTATTACTTTCAAGGATATACCATCTTTCATACATAAAGCAAGGATTGTTGGCACATAGAAACCCTTGGAGACTGGTCTTCATAAAAAATATGTATACAATATAAGCAGCTGCTTCTAAAGATGTTAAAGTGTGTATTTTCTTAAGTATATCATACACTTAAGATTTATATTTTCCATTTGCCTACCTATTTTACCATTGGTCAAACAAAAGGAAGAGTCTGTATTTGAATATCCATGAACTTCAGATTAGTAGAGTTCAGACTAGTCTTCATATGTAAACAAATGAGCTGTGATCACTTTTCATAAAACAGCAAAAATACCAAGCAGTAATTTTAATACATTATAAAACAGTCTAAGCAGTGTAAAATTTATTTATCACTTTCTTTTAAATATCAAATTAAAAAATAACAGCCCTTTTTAAAGAGAGAAAAACTGCAGTGTGTATTTGCAAAGGATTCATCCTTAGGGACATATTTTGTAATATTAAAAATGTCTGGAAAACCACATACACCTCAGTGTGTAAGCTGTGCTTATATGTGAACATTGGCTGATACATTTCATCTTACAGCTTATCTGTGAATATGCTATTATTTCCTTTCAGATGAAAAGGAATATTTCCCAAGCTATGAAGGAATTTTTCAATTTCTGTCTCTCTAAACCATATCTTAGAGGGAAATTACAGAGGGCCACATGAGATGGAGTGATAGAATAGAGGTCTTATGTTACTCCCTCTATTCCTTATCAGCTGTGTGAACTCTGGCAAACTTCTAAAACTCTCTGAGTCTCAATTTCCTTTCATGTACAATTGAATGATACTATCTCTCTCACAATTTTTAATTAGGCTCAAAACTCAGAGTCAACTTACGTTGTGCAGCACTGTCTTCAAAAGTACCTTTAGAAACAGTAATCCTCATTTGTCCAAGGACTGTACAAATTCAAGGTATTGTTTTTATTACTGGCATAAACTTCTTCCAATAAAAAACAGCCAACAAAAAAAGCATGTTGCAATGTGAGGCTTGCAGAATACAAAAAGAGCAGCCAAAAAGCAGGGAGGACAGGCGAGGAGTGTTGGGAGGTGGAATGAGAAGATCCCACGGAGGAATAAACCACCTTTCAACAGATCTTTGCTTTCAGAATGCACACGTGTTGGGGTGGGAAAACCCTGCCGAAAGCTCATGGTCAGACAAGTTCAACCACAGTTGCCAATCAGCAGAGTGCTAACCCAGCTCTCTGGCGCTTCGGGAGAGAGCTCCTGCCTTGGCCCAGACTAAGCGTGCTCTGCAACCCATCTTCCCAGGAGCCTGTAATGAAGTTTGACACCTGGCAGAAGTGGGAGCGGCAGCACATGCTCTTAATGAGCTCTCATTCCTAAGAGGCTTTGGCATCCGTGAGCTTGCCTTCTGCCCTGGGCTTCCTCCAGTGTATCTCCTGGCTTTCCAGGTTGGGGAGGCAGAGTCGGCTACATGCCCAGGTGCCACATCAGCCACGTCTAGCTAGGGAGCCTGGGTGGCGCGAGCATGGGCAGAGTTCAGTGGGAAGGGAACCCTCTATAAGTGTCTGTAAAGGAAGGGCTGGCTGGGCAGCCGGCAAAGCAAACTTAGGATGGACACCACGTCATGTGTAATGTCCAGCCTTCTGTATTACACTGTAAACAGTGAGAGAAAGCCAGCATTCATTTGCCCCAAAAGTCTCAGCTGATGGCTACCTGGTGGCTGTTGCGCGAAGCTTAAATGATGTAGTACATTTGTAGACGCATTCATTCAACAAAGAATTGTTGTTATGGGTTGAATTGTGTCCCCCAAGAAGATAGGTTGAAGTCCACCTGGGGCTACCAGGAACTGGGAGAGACAAAGAAGGATCTTCCCCTAGAACTTTCAAGGAGAGCATGGCCCTGCCATCACTTTGATTAGGGACTTCTAGCCTCCAGAACTGTGAGAAGATAACTTTCTATTGTTTTAAGGCACTCAGTAGTACTTTGTTATGGCAGGCTGAATAAACTAATACAGTGATTGTTGTTGTTGAGAGCTGCCATAAAGTCGGCCTCTGACGCACAATGGTCCCATGCACAATGGATAAAACGCTGCCCAGTCCTGCACCATCCCCATGATTGATAGAGGACAGGACTGTTGTGATCCACAGGAATTTTTATTGAGTGAGTTTTGGAATTAGATCGCCAGGCTTTTCTTCCTAGTCTGTCTGAGTCTGGAAGCTCCACTGAAACCTGTTCAGCATTATAGCAACACACAAGCCTCCACTGACAGATGCGTGGTGACTGTGCAGGAGGGGCACTGGCTGTGATCATACCTGGTCTCCCACGTGGAAGGTGAGAATTCTACCACTGAACCCCGAAATGCTTCATCCCTAGGGAGGCGGAGTGGTTGGAAAACTTACTGCAAAGTTACAGGAAGAGTCATTCCTATGTGAATCCATCACCACATGTATATCGCACAACTCTCAGATTCATTGCGCTTATTTCTCCAGGTTTGGATGAAATGAGCTAAAGATTCTTTCTCTGTTTTTTTTTTTTGTTTTTTTTTTTTCCAGTTAGGAGGAAATGTATATTTTATTTACATAGGCAGAATTCAACCGCAACTAATTATAATACAAAGTGTAATTAAATAAATACTAGGTAGAAGGAAAAAGAAAATCAATCCAAACTCATTGCCGTCAAGTTGATTCTGACTCATAGAGACGCTATAGGACGGAGTAGAACTGCCCCATAGGGTTTCCAAGGCTGTAATCTTTACGGAAGCAGACTGCCACATCCTTCTCCACAGAGCAGCTGGTGGGTTCGAACCGCCAGCCTTTCAGTTAGCAGCCGAGTGCTTAAAAACTGTGCCACCAGGGCTCCCTGAAAAAGAAAAAGGAGATGGAAAAAGAAACAATGAGAAAGTGTAAGAGGAAAAGAATAAAAATTCTAGCCCTTGAATAATAGTATCCTTTTATTATGACCAATCATTGATACCTCAGTTTCATGAATGAGATTCCCAAGAATAAGTCTAAAATGGGGGCTGTATCTGGGTTCAGATTTCATATGGCAGTTATCTCATATTATTTGAAATGCCAATTGATTATTAAAAACACATTTCTTTAGCTTTGACTACTATGTAATAGACAGGTAACTACTACATCGTTGTTAAACCCTGGTAAATATTGCTTATTGGAAACACATTTCTTTCAACTCAACAATATGATTGTGTATGTATCTATTACAGAAATCTTGAAACTCTATCAATTTGTGCCAAAAATGCATCCCTTTTCTTTTGAACTCATAAGGCTGACGATACTGTCTCAAGCAGAGTATGATTCAATCCCCAGTAAGTGCTTCAGTAACAAATGATGACTGCAGCAGCAAAAGCTTGGCCGTTTGTTTAATCACTTGGCATAATCACTGGAAACAAGAGCGCTCTGCACATTAAACGCAGATTTGTTCAAAGCATGTTGTCCACTTTGTGTCTAGACTGAGCTACTGCTGCCTCAAATGGTCTGCACAAAAATTTTTAGCAGCAAAACCCTTTTCAGGGGCAAATGAATCATTCTGTGGGTTGGCTGCCTTTTTCTGCCCAGTGGATTTATCGTAGCATTCCTGCCTTCTTGGATGTTAGCTGAGTGCTGGAGCCCTGAGGTATAGCTCAGGCTGGAGCCACGTAACTAAAGAAGAAAGAAGTAGTTGAATTTAAAGAGATGAAAGGATAGATCTAAACCATCACCTTGCCCAACACACTCATGCTACACAGATGAGCAAACTGAGGACTAGTTAGTTCAGGGCCATTTACTCAGGTTCTGGTCCATTTACCATTTTCAGGAAAATTTTTCTCACAAAATTTAAATGCAGTCCTGCATGGCACTTTTTCATTAAAGTGAAAGATGTTTTAACTCCTCTGGAGCTAGGTGGAATGTAAATGACTTTAGCTATTTATAATTATATTCATTTCCTGCTTCATTTTGGTTTAGGATATTAACAAAGAACATGATTCATACAATAGTTATGTAGCCAGGCTGACATCCAATTTGCCAGTGGCCAAAATATTGAAATATTTCCCTATAGGTTGGTAAACAGATGCTTCTCTGAGTGCCTAGAAGGCCCCTTACCACCTCAGCAGCCAGCAGCACCCCCCTAGATCTACCCACAATCCAACATCTAAAAGGTTAACAATAGGATGCTCCTTTAGAGCAGTGTCTGTTTTAACAGGGCGGAGCCTGTGATTTACAGGTTATTACATATTATGGATGTCTCTCCTGGATATGACAGCACCAACCAACCAACCAGTTGCTGTCAATTCTGACTCATCAATACCCCATGTGTGTCAGAAGAGAACTCTGTTCCAAAGAGTTTTCAATGGCTAATCTTTCAGAAGTAGATCACCAGGCTTTCTTCTAAGGTGACTTTGGGTGAATCCGAACCTCCAATCTTTCGGTCAGCAACCAAGTGCATTAACCATTAGCACCACCCAGGGACTCCAAAGTTTGATACAGTTCTGATAATTGTAAGAGATGATCTCTGAGATCAGCTATATGAGCATAGCTAATAGAATGGACATAAATACTAAATATGACATTTCCATACCAATCTATCCCTCTTATAATAATGATAGCTAATACTTATGAATCCTTACTATGTAATAAGCCCTCTTCCATATTCTTAGCATGCATTAACTCATTTAATCATCACAACAATCCTATGGAGTAGGAACTATCATTTTTTAGATGGAAGAACAGAGAGGTGAATTAATTGTTCCCAAATCAAACAGCGAGTAAGAGGCGGAGCCAAGGTTTGTATCAAAACATTGTAACTCCAGAACCTGAGCTCTTAATCTCCACAGTGAATTCTCTTTGGGACTACTTATGGTTTATGATTATAGATTTTTGTTCATTTGTCCTTTCTAGGCAATAACTAATCAGAATAACTGAGACTGTAGCATGGGGAGGGTTCAAACAAATGGTTATTGTGACTTTATTCCCAACTGAAATGCTAGAGACGGGTGTCTTTGTTTAGCCAGAAGTAACATTTCTGAAATGAAATACTCTTATCTACTGGGGATTATCAGCTGAATTGCAGAATTACTTAGACTAGAGTCCAAATGTTGATCAAACATGCAATCAAGACGTACTGATAATTAACAGTGATTGGAATGCAAAAGCTGGAAACGAAGGATCTGTAGTTGGAAAATATGGCTTCGGTGACAGAAAAGACATTGGAGATCACATGATAGAATTTTGTAAGAACAATGACTTATTTATTGCAATACCTTTTTTCAGCAACATAAATGGCGCTAATACACATTGACCTCACCAGATGGAAAAGACAGGAATCAAATCAACTGTATCTAAGGAAAGAGACAATCCAAAAACTCAATTATCAACATTCAGAACAAGGTCAGGAGCAGACTGTGAAATAGACCAACAATTGCTGATATGCAAGTTTAAGTTGAAGCTGAAGAAAATTAAAACAAATCTACAAGAGGCAAAATATGAACTTGAGTATATCCCACCTGAATTTGGAGACCATCTCAAGAAAAGATTCCACGCATGATCAAAGACTAGAAGAGTTGTGGAATGACATCAAGAACATCATGCATGAAGAAAGCAAAAGGTCATTAAAAAGAAAGAAAAGAGCAAAAGGGATGTCAGAAGAGACTCTGAAACTTCTTCTTGAAAGTAGATGAGCTAAAGTAAAGGGAAGAAATGATGAAGTAAAAGAGCTGAACAGAACATTTCAAAGGGCACCTCCAGAAGACAAAGTATTATAATGAAATGTGTGAAGATCTGGAGTTAGAAAACCAAAAGGGAAAACATGCTCTGCATTTCTTTTT
>NW_004443976.1:4932507-4957907 GCF_000243295.1 Trichechus manatus latirostris
TAACTTCTTCATTACCAGTTTGGATGCCCTTTATTTCTTTTTCTTGCCTTATTGCTCTAGCTAGAACTTCCAGCACAATGTTAAATAGGAGTGGTGGTAAAGGGCATCCTTGTCTTGTTCCTGTTTTCGAGGGGAATGTTTTCAGCCTCTCTCCATTAAGAATGATGTTGGCCGTTGATTTTGCATAGATGCCCTTTATTATGTTGATAAATTTCCCTTCTATACCTATTTGATTGTCTGCATTTCTTAAGCTGAAAGAACTGAAGAAAAAAATTCAAGCCTAGAGTTGCAATTTTAAAGGATTCTATAGGCAAAATATTGAATGACACAAAAAGCATCAAAAGCAGATGGATGGACTGTACAGTCACTGTACCAAAAAGGATCGACTGACATTCAGTCATTTCAGGAGGTAGCATACGATCAAGGACCAATGGTATTGAAGAAAGAATTTCAAGCTGCATTGAAGGCATTGATGAAAAACAAGCCTCCACTAATTGACAGAATACCAACTGAGATGTTTCAACAAAGGGATGCAGTGCTTGAGGTGCTCACTTGTCTATGCCAACAAATTTGGAAGACAGCTACCTGGCCAACCGACTGGAAAAGATTCATGTTTGTGCCCATTCCAAAGAAAGGTGATCTAATAAAATGCGAAAATTATCAAACAATATCATTAATATCACATGCAAGTAAAATTTTGCTGAAGATCATTCAAAAATGTTTGCAGCAGTGCATTGACAGGGAACTGCCAGAAATTCAAGCCAGATTTAGAGGAGGATGTGGAACAAGGGATGTAATTGCTGATGTCGGATGGATCTTGGCTGAAAGCAGAGAATACCAGAAAGATGTTCACCTGTGTATTATTGACTATGAAAAGGCCTTCTACTGTGAGAATCATAACAAACTATAGCTAACTTTGCAAAGAATGGGAATTCCAGAACACTTAACTGTCCTCATGCAGAACCTGTTCAGTTGTTCAAACAGAACAAGGGGATACCAAATGGTTTAAAATCAGGAAGGGTGCGTGTCCCAATGTGTGCTTTCACCATACTTATTCAATCTGCATACTGATAAAATAATCCGAGAAGTTGGACTATATGAAGAACGTGGCATAAGGATTGGAGAAAGACTCATTAACAACCTGTGATATGCAAATGACACAACCTTGATTGCTGAAAGTGAAGAGGACTTGAAACATGGAAGCAACAGTAAAGAAATCAAACAATGCATTGCAATGGGCAAATCTGCTGCAAAAACCCTTTAAAATGTTAAAAGCATAGACATCGCTTTAAGAACAGGATACTTGGTGCGCCTAACTCAAGCCACGGTGTTTTCAATTGCTTCATATGCATGAGAAATTAGACAATGAATAAAGAAGACTGAAGAAGAACTGATGCCTTTGAATTGTGGGGTTGATGAAGAATATTGAAAGAACAAACAAATCTGTCTTGGAAGAAGTTCAGCCAGAATGCTCCTTAGAAGCAAAGGTGGCTAGACTTCATCTCACATACTTTGGACATGTTATCAGGAGGGACCAGTCCCTAGAGAAGGACATCATCATACTTGGTGCAATAGAGGGTTAGCGAAAAAGAGGAAGATCCTCAACAAGATTGATTGACACAGTGGCTGCAACAATGGGCTCAAGCATAACAACAATTGCAAGGATAGCTCAGGACTGGGCGGTGTTTTCTTCTGTTGCACACAGGGTCCCTATGAGTTGGAACTGACTCCACAACACCTAACAACAACAGCATATTTTACATATCATAAAATTCACCCTTTAAAAGTGCACAATTCAGTGGTCTTTATTATATTCACAAAGATGTGCAACTGTTACTATTTAATTACAGAAAATTTCATCACACCAGAAAGAAAATTCTTACCTATTACCACCACACCCAAAAAAAAAAATTGCCATGAAATTCATTCTGACTCATAGCGACCCTATAGGATAGAGTAGAACTGTCCCATAAGACAGTCCAAACTGCTGGTGGATTTGGACTGCAGATCTTTTGGTTAGTGACCGAGTTCTTAACCACTGCGCCACCAGGGCTCCCATTCCCCTGCTCCCTCAGCTCCTGGCAACCACATATCTACCTTCTGTCTCTATGTATTTGCCTATTCTATACATTTCATGTAAGTGGTATCATACAGTATGGAGCCTTTCGTCCTTTACGCAATTCTAAATTCAGTTCAACAATTTAAACATTGTTGTTATCGTTTTTAGGTGCTGTCAAATCAGTCTCAACTCAGCAGCCCTATGTACAACAGAAAAAAATACCCTCTGGTCCTGCGCCACCACACTTACAATCATTGCTGTGTTTGAGCCCATTGTTGCAGCCACTTTGTCAATCCATCTGTTGAGGGTCTTCCTCTATTTCACTGACCCTCTAATTTACCAAACATGATGTCTCTCTTCAGGGATTGGTCCATCCTGATAACACGTCCAAAGTACATGACAGGAAGTCTATCTATCCTTGCTTCCAAGGAGCACTCTGGCTGTACTTCTTCCAACACAGATTTGTTCATTCTTCTGGCAGTCCGTGGTATATTCACTATTCTTCACCAACACTATAATTCAAAGGCTTTAATTCTTATTCGGTCTTCTTTATTCATTGTCTAGCTTTTGCATGCATATGAGACAATTGAAAATATCACGGCTTGGGTCAGGCTTATCTTAGTCTTCCAAGTGACATCTCTGCTTTTCAACACTTTAAAGCAGTCTTTTGCAGCAGATTTGCCCAATGCAATATGTCTTTTGATTTCTTGACTGCGGCTCCATGGACGTTGATTATGGATCCAAGTAAAATGAAATCCTTGACAACTTCAATATTTTCTCCATTTATCATAATGTTGCTTACTGGTCCAGTTGTGAGGATTTTTGTTTTCCCTATGTTAAGGTGCAATTCATACTGAAAGCTGTAGTCTTTGATCTTCATCAGTAAGTGCTTCAAGTCCTCTTGGCTTGCAGCTAGCAAGGTTGTGTCATTTGCATATTACAGATTGTTAATGAGTCTTCCTTCAATCCTGATGCCACGTTCATCTTCATGTAGTCCACCTTCTCTGCTTATTTGCTCAGCATACAGATTGAGGAAGTATGGTGAAAGGATACAACCCTGACACACATCTTACCTGATTTTAAACCATTTTAAACCATGTTTAAACCTTGTTCTGTTGGAATGACTGCCTCTTGGTCTATGAGCACAATTAAGTGTTCTGGAATTCCCGTCCTTCATAATGTTATCCATAATTTATGATCTACACAGTCGAATGCCTTTGCATAGTCAATAAAACACAGGTAAACAACTTTCCTTTATTCTCTGCTTTCAGCCAAGATTCATTTGACATCAGTAATGATATCCCTCATTCCTCTTCTAACTCTGGCTTGAATTTCTGGTAGTTCCCTGTTGATGTACTGCTGCAACCGTTTTTGAAATATCTTCAGCAAAATTTTACTTGCATGTGATATTAATTATATTGTTTGGTAATTTTTGCATTTTGTTGGATCACCTTTCTTTGGAATGGGCACAAGTATGGATCTCTTCCAGATGGTTTGCCAGGTAGCTGTCTTCCAAATTTCTTGGTATAGATGAGTGAGTGCTTCCAGTGCTGCATCTGTTTATTGAAACATCTCAGCTGGTATTCTGTCAATTCCTGGAGCCTTGTTTTTCATCAATGCCTTCAATACAGCTTGGACTTCTTCCTTCATACCAATGGTTCTTGATCATATCTTACCTCCAGAAATGGTTGAACTTCAACCAATTTTTTTTGGTACAGTGACTCTGTGTATTCCTTCCATCTGTTTTTGATGCTTTCTGCATCATTTAATATTTTCCCTGTAGAATCGTTCAAAATTGCAATTAAAAGCTTGAATTTTTTCTTCAGTTTTCAGCTTGAGAAATTCCAAGCGTGTTCTTCCCTTTTGGTTTTCTCACTCTAGATCTTTGCACATTTCATTGTAATACTTTACTTAGTCTTCTCCAGCCACCCCTTGAAATGTTCTGTTCAGCTCATTTACCTCACCATTTGTTCCTTCCGCTTTAGCTACTCTATATTCAACAGCTAGTTTCAGAGTCTCTTCTGACATCCATTTTGGTCTTTTCTTTCTTTCCTTTCTTTTTAATGACCTTTTGCTTTCTTCAGGGATGATGTCCTTGATGTCATTCCACAACTCGTCTGGTCCTCAGTCATTAGTGTTTAATGAGTCAAATCTATCCTTGAGTTGGTCTCTAAATTTTTGTGGGATATACTCAAGGTCATACTTTGACTCTGGTGGACTTGTTCTAATTTTCTTCAGCTTCAAATGGAACTTGCATATGAGCAATTGATAGTCTGTTCCACAGTTGGCCCCTGCCCTGTTCTGACTGACGATACTGAGCTTTTCCATCGTTTCTTTCCACAGATATAGTCGATTAGATTCCTATGTGTTCCATCTGGCAAGGTTCCTGTGTATAGTTGCCATTTATATTGTTGTAGAAAGGTATTTACGATGAAGTTGTTCATCTTGCAAAATTCTATCATGTGATCTCCAATGTCGTTTCTATCACCAAGGCCATATTTTCCAACTATGTTTCTTTCTTCTTTTTTTCCAACTTCCATATTCAATCACCAGTAATGATCAATGCATCTTGATTGCATGTTTGATCAATTTCAGACTGCAGAAGTTGGTAAAAATCTTCAATTTCCTCATCTTTGGCATTAGTATTTGGTGGGAAAATTTGAATAATAGTCGTATTAACTGGTCTTCCTTATAGGCATATGGATATTATCATATCACTGACAGCGTTGTACTTCAGGATAGATCTTGATATGTTCTTTTTGACAATGAATGCAACTCCATTCTTCTTCAATTTGTCATTCCGGCATAGTATACCATATCATTGTCTGATTCAAAATGACGAATACCAGTCTATTTCAGCTCATTAATGCCTAGGATATCAATCTTTATGTGGTCCATTTCATTTCTGATGACTTCCAATTTTCCTAAATTCATGCCTCATACACTCCACATTCCTATTATTAATGGATTTTGCAGTTGTTTCTTCTCACTTTGAATCATGTCATGTTAGCCAATGAAGGTCCCGAAAGCTTGACTTAATCCACGTCATTAAAGTTGACTCTACTTTGAGGAGGCAACTCTTCCCCAGTCATGTTTTGAGTGCCTGGATGTGAAATATATCTCAATTTAAAAAAAGAATTAACAAAAATGAAGTGAGTCAAGGACCTCTCTGTCACTAATGAGTTCACTTTGGTCACAGGAGATATTTTGACCTTTAACTATTTGAATATGAACTATGTCCAGAAAGAAAAAAGAGAACTCATACCACACTGAGCATGGTGGACAATCTTTTTATCCACTGGATTGAGATAAATGTTTAGAAGACATTTACTTCAATTAAATGTCATAAATAGTTACTGAGTAAGCACCACTAGGCAGTGGCTAACTATAAAAACATGATAGTTCTGATGGAAGGACTAAGTTAAAAGAGAAGAAAGACCCAGCTCATGGTGAAGTTGTGGAATTGCTGTCAGTGATGTGCCAAGGGAACCCAACCAGTGCTAGTGGTTCAGTGACAGGGACACACTTTCCATCCTCCAGATCCAGAAAATAGATTTTGTTAGAAAATCTTGAAAAGATCTTCCTCCCATTGTTTAATGATGTTCACTGAATTCAAAAGACACTGATAAATTATCCAGAATGACACAGCATTAATGTGAAGAAGTGACTGTGCTCACAATTCCTCTCCAGGACTCACCAACCTAAGTTTCAATGTATCCACCAAGCATGACCACTGATTGAAAGACGTCATGGTGAACACAGCTGGAAGCAAAGGTAATGAATAATCTGGGGGAAAAATAGATCATATAGTGCTAGGCGGTGGTGACCACTCATAATATATCCTCCATCCACACTAAAAAAAATGCATTTTAAGTGGTGAAGATGCTCAAAATGGCTCCATCCCATAGGGTTCTCATTGGCTGATTTTGGTAGTAGGTCATCAGGTCTTTCTTCCTAATCCATCTTATTCTGGAAGTTCTGCTGAAACCTGTTCAGCACCACAGCAATACACAAGCTTCTACTGACAGGTGGCTGGTGGCTGCACATAGGGTGCATTGGCCTGGAATCAAACCCAGGTCTCCCACATGGAAGATAAGAGTTCTACCATTCACCAGTGCCCACTCCTGCCTTGTGGTAGCATGTTAAATAGATTCCAAACTTTCTGCTCATTTTCAGTCATAAGACATTTCCATACCACCTAAGATATACTTTCAGAAATAAAAAGTTTGTTCTATTTAGTCATGGTTAAAACTTCAATCTCCTTTTGCCAATTCAACTTTTTACAGGTATACAACTTATTGACAGCAATTACAAAAATAGATATATTTACAACAATGACAAAAAAAAAAAAAAAAAGAGTAGCTACTGGGGCTGGTTATATACAACCAAACACCTCAAGGGATTTAGTTCCCTGCTTTGGAGTTTTAGGGTCATGTGTTCATGGGACATCCCAATTAATTGGCCTAATAATGTGTTTATTGCTTCTGTTCTACCTCCAAGTTCATTGCGTAGTGCTTGGGGTCTTAAAAGCTTGCAAACAGCCCTCCAAGGAACAACAATTCATCTCTATTCACCTGGAGCAACAGAGGAAGAAGGAGAATCAGGAATAGGAGGAGGATATGGAAAGTGTGATTAATGGGCTCCGTGAACAACTGCCTCCTTTGCCATGAGACCAGAAGAACTGGATGGTGCCCAGCTAACATTACTGAATATTTTGATCAAAGGTTCCATAGAAGAATACTGATCAAAAGGGGGAAAATGCAGGACAGAATTTAAAATACTCATGGACTCTAGATTCCTGGAGCCATGGAAGGTGGGAACCCCTGAAACTATTGCCCTGAGACAATCTTTAAACTTTAAACCAAAAATATTCCCTGAAATCATCTTAAAACCAAACAATAGTTTAGGTTAACTAGTAAAAAAGACCTGCCTTGAGCATTGTGCTCTTTGAAGAACTATCTATATAGGATCAAATTGACAACAGCAACTCAAAAGATTAGACAGGAACCTTAGAGGGCAGTGATTTTATGTTAATGGGGGAGGACCAACTCAAAAAAGGAAGGTGAGAATGGTTGCACAACTCAAAGAATGTCATTAGTGTCACTAAATTGTACATGTAGAAATGGTCGAGTTGGTGTATGTTTTGCTGTGTATAATCTCAACAACAACAACAAAATAAATAAAATTCAGAAAGAAAAAACAACTCAATCTCCTATACAATCAGTATCTCCATTTCCTCAATTCAGGCCTGACCCACACTGTAAGGATTAGCACAGGCGAAAGGCTGCATTTTCCTCTTTCAATCCTCTATGCTCTCTTCATCTTCCTTCCCCTTCTGTCTCCACAAAACAAATAAACAAACCCACTGCCATCGGGTCGATTCCGACTCATAGCGACTCCATAGGGCTTCCGAGGTTGTAAATCTCTGTGGAAGCAGACTGCCACATCTTTCTTCCTCAAAGCCACTGGTGGTTTTGAAGTGCTGACCTTTACCGTTAGCAGTCAAGCACCTTACCCACTGCACCACCAGGGCTCTTACTCTCAGCTGCCTGTTTTCTAGGATCAGGGCAGAAGGAGCAGTATTAGAGGAAAAGGGCAAGAGGCTTGTAACTTGATAAATGCTCTTGTCCTCTGACTGGCCATGGGTGTCCTTTGGGGGCAGGCTTCCATATGAGGGCACTTCCCTAGAGAAGTCTCTGTAGGCGGGAGGTCTCCCCACTCCATTCTTCCCTGATGAGGTAGATACACCCCTGCTTGCTCCTTTCCAACACCCCTCACTTGCCCCATGCATGGGAAACTCAGAGAGCCTTTCCATGTCCCTGCCATCATGGACTGTTCAAGCAAGACTCTACTAAAGTAATCTCTGAGTATGAAAAATATGTCTACAGATGCCCTCCAATTCCCTGCTCACTGCACCCTGTTTTTGGGACAGTGTGTCAGTGAGCTTCTGGGCTTCTGACACTCTGCAAGCTTTCAGACGGGGGGTTGGGGGGTAAAATGCCAGACTCCACTTCTTTCAGACCCTGAATCTTGGTGAGTGCTTCTCTGAGAGGCCTCCTCACTCACCTGGGGAGCGGATGGGTGGGAGAACACTGGGGAAATGGAAGCACTGCCATTCACGGGCAGATCTTTCACTACATTCTCCAATTTCCAGTCTCCCTCATCCAGATTGGTGGGGTTATGGTTGCAGGGCAAATTCATCTACCTTTGGTGACTCTGCCAGGAATGGGCCTAGCAGCAAACATGGGGACTTCCTTTTAGAATGTGGGAGTACTTGATGCCTCTCACTACCATCGTAAGCACTGGGGTTCTAGACATAATTCTGAGAAAACAAGAGTTCCGTTCAATGCTGCTGAATAGCCTCAACCAAGTCAGTCCACATTTTGGGTAATCATGCACACACACATACACACATAAGTATGTACTTATACCCATACATGTGTAATACCTGTATGTATATGCATACATATGCATGCAAATGCATTTACATAATTGTGACTGAGCCTACTATGTGGTAACATCTTGTACGTCACTGAACTTTCCCTGTCTTTAAACATCATTCTACAACAGGATTTTGAATGGCTATAGAGTGTGGCTGTCATGTGGCTCTGCTATACTTGTTAGATAATGTTACTGTTTCTAATTTTAAACTAGTATAAAAAGAATTCCCATAAATACTCTGTACATAAATCTTTTTTTCATAGTTTTATTTCTTCTTATGATGTTTTTATAACTGCCTTGAAGGAAGTGAACTGCTTGTGTATTTGAAACACATTAAAAACTTATCCTCTGGAAAAATTATACCTATTTAAACTACTATGAGGGATATAAGAAAGTTGCATAGCTTTAACACAGCAACAATTATCAGTTTTGGGAACAAATTGTTCTTTACTGTGCTTCTCCTTGGCTGCTATTGATGTATTTTTTTAGTAATATTTTATTGTGCTTTCAGTGAAAGTTTACACAACAAATTGATGTGTTTTGTATATGTGTATTGGCTATTTGCATTTCTTTATTCTATGAATTACCTCTTTTGTTCTTTGCCAATTTACCTATGTTATTTTATTTGCCATACTTTTATTTTTGAGATTAAAAAGGCATATAATGCACACGTGCGTACTATTGATGTTATTCATAATTTTAATATCTAATTTGTCCATTTAAATTAAAAAATCTACAGATGAAATTAAAGTTCCTTTATCCCGTCTTCTGTTCATGTCCCCACACATGAGTAACTACCCTCATGAATTTAGTGTGCATCCTAACAATCTATTTTTTTCTTTGTTTTACTTTTACATACTTCTACACATACCAACGATCATGAGGATGATGCAGGACCAGGCATCATCTCATTCTGCTATACATAAGGTAGTCATGAGTTGGAGCTGACTAGACAGTAACTAACACCAACAACAAAATATGTAACCATGAATCCTGTATAATATATTATTTGTGGCCATGTTAAGAAATGTATTCAAATGCTGAAGATTATTCAAAAACATTTGCAGCAGTACATCGTCAGGCAACTGCCAGAAATTCAAGCCACATTCACAAGAAGTGGAACGAGGGATATCATTGCTGATGTAAGATGGCTCTTGGCTGAAAGCAGAGAATACCAGGAAGATGTTTATCTGTGTTTTACTGTCCATGCAAAGTCATGCAACTGTGTGGATCATAACAAATTACGGATAACCTTACAAAGAATGGGAATTTCAGAATACTTAATTGTGCTCATGAGGAACCTGTACATAGACCAAGAGGCTACACAAACAGAAGAAAGGGATGCTGCATAGTTTAAAATCAGGAAAAGTGTGCATCAGGGATGTATCCTTTAACCATACTTATTCAGTCTGTATGCTGGCAAATAATCTTGGAAACTGAACTATATGAAGAAGAACATGGCATCAGGATTGGAGGAAGATTCATTAACAACCTGATATATGCAGATAACACAATCTTGCTTGCTGAAAGCGAAAAGAACTTGAAGCACTTATTGATCAAGATCAAAGACTACAGCCTTCAGTATGGATTGCACCTCAACATAAAGAAAACAAAAATTCTCACAACTGGACCAATAAGCAACATTATGATAAATGAAAATATCAGAGTTGTCAAGGATTTCATTTTTCTTGGATCCACAATCAACATACATGGAAACAACAGTCAAGAAATAGAGCAAGGTATTTGTCATAGGTTGAATTGTGTCCCCCCAATATATGTGTCAACTTGGTTAGGCCATGATACCCAGTATTGTGTGATTGTCCTCCATTTTGTGATTGTAATTTATGTTAAAGAGGATTAAGGTGGGATTGATACACCCTTATTAAGGTCACATCCCTGATCCAAAGAAAAGGGAGTTTCTCTGGGGTGTGACCTGCACCACCTTTTATCTTACAAGAGATAAAAGGAAAGGGAAGTGAGCAGAGAGAGAGGTACCTCATACTACCAAGAAAGAAGTACCGGGAGTAGAGTGTGTCCTTTGGACCCAGGATTCCTGCACTGAGAAGCTCCTAATTCAGGGGAAGATTGATAAGAAGGCTCTTCCTCCAGAGCTGACAGAGAGAGAAAGCCTTCCCCTGGAGCTGATGCCCTGAATTTGGACTTCTAGCCAAGTAGACTGTGAGAAAATAAAGTTCTCTTTGTTAAAGCCATCCACTTGTGGTATTTCTGCTGCAAAATGCCCTTTTAAAGTGTTAAAAAGCAAAGATGTTACCTTGAGGACTAAAATGTGCCTGACTCAATCGCCTCATATGCATGCAAAAGCTGGACAGTGAATAAGGAAGAATGAATAAGAATTGATACCTTTGAATTATGGTGTTGGCAAAGGATATTAAATATACCATGGACTGGCAGAAGAATGAACAGTCTGTCTTGGAAGAAGTGCAACCAGAGTGCTCCTTGGAAGCGTGGATGGCGAGACTTCGTCTCAGCTACCTTGTACTTGTTACCAGGAGGGACCATTCCCTGGAGAAAGACATCATGCTTGGTAAAGCAAAAGGTCACCAAAAGAGAAGAAGGACCTCGATGAGATGGATTGACACAATGGCTGCAACAATGGGCCCAAACATAACAACGATTGCAAGGACGGCACAGGACCCACCAGTGTTTCGTTCTGGTGTACATATGGTCACTATGAGTTGGAGTCTATTCGAGGGCACCTAACAACATTTCTGTTTTTCCAACCTAGAAATCATATAGCTATTTTCTGTCAATTTTTCCACTGAGATGTTTCAATTTTCTTTTTTTTGAATACGAACTCCATCTCCGTTTGCTCTTACTTTCTTTGTTCCTGGTTTTTAGTTTTGTTTTCTTTAATATAGAATTTTAATATTTTATATATGTTTACAATACACCCTTAGCTTAATATTTACCTTGCAAATAAAATATTTACAAGTAATTGCTTCCTTTGAGGATGCCATTTCTCATTTCCACCCACTATTGAGAGATGCCCAATGAGAGAACAAACTTCCCTAATGGTTGATATTTTAGTCCTACCAAAGAGATGATGAAAGGAAAACAATTTCATAGTTTTCCACATGTTTGCTTGGAAGGAACAACAAAACTTTCCAGACTGAGGAATTTCACTGCTTCCTGAATAGATCTATCCATGGGAAACTAAGACCAGGAGCTTGGCTATTGAGGAAATTAATAAGAACCCGAGGGCAGCAAGGCAAGGGATTCAGTACCTGCTGAACAAACGGGAACTGTACACTAAGTTCACAGAGAAGTCCTCAGAATCTAGGACAGGAAGGGAAGCATGAGTAGATTTGTTAGCAGGATCCATAGCATAGGATATACATTAGTGCAGGATTGCATAGCATCTATACCATAAGAAGAAGACAGGAGGAAACAGAAGACCACTCTGTGGTTTTCTCCTTCCTGCCTAGTATGTGTAGTAGCTAAGCGGTGAGTGTCACCTGGATCAGCTCTGCCTCATGTCAATGCAGGGGTTGCTGCAAGTGGTAAAAATCACCTCCCCAGAGCCAAAATGTCTACATTTGAGTCTCAGTACTAAGTACTGGGCACTGCCTGTTGCTTTAGAGTCACATATTTACAATAAGTAAAATAATTTTCTGCCTACTTTTCTGCCAACAACCCTACTTCAAGGGTTGTTGAGAAGCAAATAAAATAACAGATGTGAAAATAACTTGTAAAAAGCAAAGCATCATTTAAATGTATATTATTATATACCCCACTGACATTCATTTTATAAATAAGCAGCAGATACCACTTAAATTGGTAGACTCTTACTAAATGAATGCCTTTCAATTAACTGTCTCTATTACAAAATAAACTAAAACCAAACCTGTTGCTGTCAAGTCGATTCCGACTCATAGCTACCCTATAGGACAAAGTGGAACTGCCCCGTAGGGTTTCCAAGGAGTGGCTGGTGGATTCGAACCGTGGATCTTTTCGTTAGCAGCCTGAGCTCTTAACTACCACTCCTCCAGGTCTCCATAACAAAATAGGGAAACATCAAAAACACTGAAAGTAAAAATAAAATAGTGCTGAGAAAGTAAAGAAATAAAACAAAACTATCATCAGTCATTCCACCATACAGAGTGTTCTGTTTTTTTAATATATGTAATGGGAAGATTTGTTGTTGTTGTTGTTTTGTATTTGAGGCCACGAAAGAGTATAGGTGCTTCTCCACCTGAAGAAGTTGCTCTAGAATTTGGTGTTTAGAAAAATTGTCTTAAGGGTTGGAAGGGAATGAAATGTAATAGAACACTGGTTTGTTTGAAAGGGCTCAGTTCAAAGAGATAGTTAAACCGCTCTAAATAAAAATTTAATACTAATTTGGGTGGAAACTGCAGAGAAAGAGAAGAGAGAGGAAAGAGAGAGAGGGGTCACCAAGAGACAGGCTGGAGTGCAGAACTATGCACCAGGAGGGTTCCTTGGGAAAGGCGGGTGGTGTGAAGTATACCCCTCCACATCAACCCAAACTTCCAGTCAAGTCAGTTGTTGTTAGTTGCGGTGGAGTCAGCTCCTACTCCTGGAGACCTTACGTACAGCAAAACAAAACGTTGCCAGGTCCTATGCTATCTTCAAGATTGTTAGTATGTTTCAGTCCATTGCTGCCGCTATCCAGGAAAGTTTGCTGCACAGAAATAGACCTCTGTGAGTGGCAAACTAGGGACCTTTATTTAAAAACTGGAGGGTATGATATGCCATGTCTAGGCAGGCTTTAGGTAGAGAGAAGAGCCCAGTGGTAAAACTGGGTTAGTGAGTTCCAGAGTTTGGTGAGACAAGAAGATGTGAACTTTGAGGAGACCACAAAAAAGTGAATCCCTAAATTTTCAAGAATGTTGGGAAATTATTCAACCTTCCACCAGATATGGGAAAGGAGGTTCAAACCAATTTTTACATTAATCTAAGAGTAATAAGTGGGGAAAAGTTTGAGAAGGGTGTTAAGACCCCATAGTAATATTCATGGGCTCTAAGCCATCTCAATGTGGGCATCAATGTTGCTACAAGTTCATTTGTATCCTCACCTTTTTGAACAGTATCGATGCTTCATAAAAAAGGCATCTCCCCTTGTATATTGTTTTGACCTGCTTGACACTTAGCAAGCCCTAGTGGTGTAGTGGTTAAGAGCTTGGCTGCTAACCAAAACATTGGCAGTTGGAATCCACCAGCAGCTCCTTGGAAACCCTATGGGGCAGTTCTACCTTGTCCTATGGGGTCGCAATGGGGTCAACGGGTTGCCCTCTTGGCCTTTTGTCTTTTAAATCTCTAACGAGTACATATTATCTTTTGTAAGCAAATGTTTGCTGAAATGGCCAGATTAAAGAATTGTATGTGCATACCACAGTTTATTTAATCTCTTTTGTATTTCTGAACATATCAATTAGGTCCAAATCTTCACAGTAATGAGACATAGAATGGTGCTCATCCTTGCACAAACATCCTTATATACATTTAATCAGCTCCTAAATGTGCCATTCTGGTGAAAAGATACACACATTTTAATGTCTTTGAAATGCACCACCAGATTGCTCTCCAGAAATGTTATTCCAATTTACATGCCCACCATTGGAACAGGAGAGCGTCCGTTTATCCGTACCCTTCCCAGTACTTGTAATCATTGACAACTTGAGACAAAAACAGTATTTCATTGTTTTATTTTTCATTTCTTTGGTTGCTAGTGTAGTAGAAATTTTTTCAGATTTGTTTATTTGCCATTTCTATTTCTTCCTTGGTGATTTGCCAGTTCATAACTTTGCCCTTACTTTCTATTGTAGTGTTTTTTTTTCCTTATTGGTTTTTAAAAGCTCGATGTATTAAGGGTAGTAGCATCTTCTCTTAATCTTTTACTAAAAATCTTTTATTATTGATGATTGGCCTTCGTATTCTTCTAGTTTGGGGGAAAACATATATTTTTAGTAATCATGTATGAGAACATTTTCCTTTTTATTAATTGCTTAAAAAGAATTAATTGCCTATTATTATGTAAATGTTCAAATCAATACATTCAATTTCTTATATTTTTATGTTTTAATATTTCTCTCTGTAATCTGCCTCAGTTTTATTATGCTATAAGGTTCAAGGTAGACAATTAAATTGTTTTTTGGAAAAAAAAAAAAGAAAAATTATTCAAAAGTGCTGTTGTGGTCCCAAAGTAGGCATAGACAATACATAAATTAATGGGTGCAGCTGTAAGTCAATAAAATTTTATTTTAAAAATTAATTAATTAATTATTTTTAAATGTTAAACATGATTCATTGAATAATTCATTCTTTATTCAATAATCTGAAGTGCAGCTTTATTAAATGTTAAATTCATATAAATATGTGTGTATATACATACTTATTATTCTCTTTAAATTAGTGCTAAATGTTTGTAGTTATTGCAAGTTTGTGATAAATTATAAATAAAGTACTTAGCAATGGAGGTACCCCTAATTCTTCTTTTCTGGTTTTTTTTTGGCTCTTTTCCTCCACTGGTTCTTCACAGGAACTTAAGAGCTAGTTTGTGAAATTTGAAATAATATCCCAGGGCTACATTAGCTGGACTATCATTAAGATTTTAAATTAATTAGGTGATAATTGAGATGTTTACAATATTTTTTCCCATTCAGGAAGAGGGCAATCTTTTCTAAGTATTTTTATACCACTTAGAAAATTTTTGTAGTATTTGCCATATGGTTATATACATTTCTTTTAAATGTACTTGTATACTGTTGTAAATGGAATATATTTCTGTTATATTTTAACTGATAATTGCTGCATATAGAAAAATTAATAATTTTTGCATAATTAGATTGTAAAAAGTCAAGGAGTTTTGTACAATCGCTTTGTAACTGGCCCACTTACAATACTTCCTTATCATAACTTCCTATTTTTTAGGAGAAAAATAATATGATTTACACACAATGATAATTTTGTCTCTTCTGTTCCAATAATAATACCTTTTCTTCTTGACTTGCTACAGAAGAAAAATTGTAAATGATGAATGCAAGCATCCTGCCTTTAATAGGAATGCCTATGGTATTTCACCATTAAATATGGTTTGTTATTTGTTTTGAAGTAGATATGTTAAAGAATCATCCTTCTAATCTTAGTTCTAAGTGTTTTTAGCTCTATTGGGCTCATACTTAAATAACTTAATCCGAGATAAAGCAAAGAGCATGAGTTCAAAGTCAAGTACAATATCACTAAAACTAGAGTTGTCAGACATCCTGTACATAATGGATTATCCTATATTTCAAAAACAACTGTGTCAGGATGTACACTCATTCTACATTTGATCTACATCCGACACTACTGAGGATATCCGTTAGTCCATAATCTTCTCCTTACCCGACCTTCACCGAAAATGAAACATGGCAGCCATAATAAAGAGCAAACATGTAAACAGGGTTGTTTTGAAAAATGAACAGCAATGTGGGTTGTTTGGTTTTGAGATAATGACTCTGGACGAGACCTGAGCATACCCACTGAGCCATCTACTGGCTACAGAGTATACCTGAAAAAAAAAATTGTAAAATTGACATGGTCTTCAATTTCAGAATAAAATGAGTGGGGACAACATTGCTTGAATCCCCCCACCAAATTCACACAGTCCAGGACTTTGCACACAATGAGGGTGTAATTACTTTTGATCTACAAGGGATTTCCTTAATGAGTAGAATAAACTGGATTTATGCTTAAGCATATGCAACTTAGAGATATGTTTACATTACCTGTGTTAAATCAACCATCGATTAAAGAAACAACAGTTAAGCAAAGGCAGTACCAGATTTAAGGCAGGAACCACCGACGTTATAGCAAAAGACTGAACCAAAGGTGAGCAACTCATATGTATGTGTATAGGCATAAACTCTGACTGCTAAAAGGAAAGTATTAGTTAGAAAAAAATGCATTCCTAACAAAGGTAAAATTCATGATTCTTAAAACTTACTGGGTTTTCATAGCGATAAAAATTATTTAAGCTACTTTCCATCTTTTTCTTAAATTCTTGTTGCTGTTCTACATAAAAATACAGGGCATAACTGAATAAAAAACAAACAAGCACACAAAACTAGTGAGCTTGAATTATAGCTAAGAATGCTGAAGAACAAAGATAACGCAAATTGATAGCTTTTGAATGTTAATAGGGTTTGTCACCTCCTAGAGTGTGCAAATTGAAGACATCTGTCTGGTCTCAAATAAATTCCAAAAATCCTAAACTAATTGCTTCATGTACACAATGCAAAACCTCAGAATTCCATGCAAAAATAAACGTTCATTTGGAAAATAAACTTCAAACAATTATGATAAAAGAAGGCCTGTCAATGAGCCAGCGCTTAATACAGAAGGATTATTTTGAAATAAACTTCTTTAGAGCTCATTAGAATTGGAAAGAACTGTGAAAATAGATCCCAACACCCAGGTCCTTAGGCATGTGATGGCTTTTGAAGAAGCTTAGCTGAAACTAATTCAGGTTTTCCTTAGAACTCTAGGTTGACTTCTTGAAAATTATATTCATTTTTATAACACAGACAAGGAAAATAACGTGTTTTTTCTTGTCTGGCCTCTGGAAAATACAGATACAGCAAGCTCATTCTCAACACAAAGATCTGATGAATCATATCACAGCATCTCTGAAGGACCGTTCTACCTTTTGTCTGTTCGTTCTATTGTTTGCAACCATTACCTTCCGTCAGTGTATAGTATGTGGTGGCTTGCATGTTGCTATGATGTTAGAAGCTATGCAACTGGTATTAAAAATAACAACAGGGTCACCATGGTGGACAGATTTCAGTGGAGCTTCCACACTAAGACAGACTAGGAAGAAAGGCCTGCCAATCTACTTCCAAAAATTAGGAAGGGGTTTCCAATGAAAACTCTCTGGATCACAACAGAATATGGTCCTATATAGTGCTGGAAGATGAGATCCCTTAGGTTGGAAGACACTCAAAATACACAATGTCTGCAAAAATGGATTTGAGCGTACTAACGATTATGAAGATGGCGCAGGACTGGCAATGTTTCATTCTGCTGTACATGGGATCACCACGATTCAGAGCAGACTCAATGGTAACTTACAACAACATTGTTTGCAAAAGGGATGTAAAAGAAAAACTGTTTTAAATTTCCTACAAATGAGCAAACATTTGTAAAATATTTTCTAGGAAGTATATTAATTTATTAGAAATACTTATATCTGGTATTGTAGGGTTGAGAGGGAGAGAGGAGTCTCTTTGGATGCTGCTCTAATTCAGACACTCACAGGAGCACTGCACAGTCAGAACTTTTAGCTGCAAGCAGAAGAGACAAGCTTAGGTACAACAGGAAAATGTATTGTCCCAGGTAGCCAAGCTGCAGGAAGAGCAGAAACCTGGCATCCTCGGGGATGGCAGAGTGGGAGGGTCTGAATGCTGCCACGAGGCTTTAAGCTTTGCTAGACATGCTCCGTGTTGAGCCGACTTTCTTCTCTCCTGTTGCATAGCTCTTCCCATGGTGCTAGAACCATGGCTCCTGACAGTTCCGGGTCTTACATCTTCCAAGTTTCATCATCAAAGCGGGAAACTATTGCCACTCAGTACAGTCCAAAATATCTATGGCTGTATTCGAATCAGTATTTTTACTCTTAAAAGAGAGGCTTAGTCCTCCCAAAAATGCAAAGCCCACGGGAGACCAAATGAGAACTTTCTTCACCCTGTCCTGTTCTTTCATAGGATGCCTCTCCTATATTTCCCACTCTAAATCGTTTTTCTCTCTGAGTCTCAGCCTGGTCTCAGTAACACTTGGCTCTTAGTTCTAGTCTTTTCTAGTTTTAGTCTCAGTGAACTTGGCTCTTCAGTCTATGATGCCAATTACATACTACACTCCAATTCTTACATCTTCCGGACAGTCTCTTCAGATAGTGGGGACACAAAATTACTCGTTACAGTTCAGATGGGGGTAAAAAAATGGGGCTTCTTTTTCTCTCAAACTGATTCAATCTTCCTCAAAAGTTCTGCCCACTGAGTAGCAGAAGAATTCAAGGCCTGTCTAGTGTGATTCTTCCTCTTGCTTACTTTGGACACGTCATTAGGAAAGACCGATTGTTAGCAAAGGATGTTAACTGTGGTAAAGAGGAGGGTCAGTGTAAACGAGGAAAACCCTGCATGAGATGGATTGACACGCGGGCTGCAAGACTCCCTCCCAAACACACACACACACCCCCACAAAGATTCTATGAGGTAATAGCAGTAGTGAGAGAGGCAGGAGGAGAACAGAGAAAGAATAAGGTCATGCAGACTAAGAGAGAAGCGGATTTCTAGAAGAAGAGAGGATGTCTCTGGGTGGTGCAAACAGTTAACATGCTCACTGCTAACCAAAAGGTTGGAGGTTTGAGTGTACCCTGAGGCACCCCAGAAGAAAGGGCTGGCAATCTACTTCTGAAAAATCAGCCATTGAAGCCCCGATAGAGCAAAGTTCTACTCTGACACATATGGGTCTCCATGTGTTGGAGTCAAGTCAACAGCAACTGGTGTAAGAAGAGATGAATCTGCAGTGGCAAATGCCATAAGGAACTAGTAAGATGAGAACTAAAGCTAGTCCACTGAATGCCACAGTTCCGAGAATGTAAAAATCAGAAACAGCTTACGGTGGCTTTGAAAATAAATTGTAGTGTAAATCGTACACAGTAGCTTTAGTATACACTGCTATTAGTTTCCTATTGCTGCTGTAGCAAGATATCACAAACTTAGTGTCTTGAAACAACCTAAATTTATTATCTTACAATTCTGAAGACAAGAAGTCAGAAATAGGTCTTGTTGGGATAAAATCAAGGTATTGGCAGGGCTGCATTCCTTCTAGAGATTCTAGGGGAGAATTCATTTTTCTTGTCTCTTCTAGTTTCTGGAAGCTGCCCCCATTTTTGGCTTGTGCCCTGCTTCCTTCTTAAAAGCCATCAGAATAGCATCTGAAATCTCTCTCTAACTCTCCTGCCTTCCTCGTTTACTTAGGCCGACTTTTATGACTACATTGAACCCATTGAGATAATCCAGGATCATTCCCCATCTCAAGAACAGTTGATTAGCAAACTTAATTCCATCTGCAACCTTAGTTCTCCCCTGCTAGGTAACATAACATATTTATAGCTCATAGAGATTAGAACATGGGCATATTTTGAGGGGAGAGGCATTATTTGGTCTCTGACATTCTCCATCTTGATTTTTTTTTAACTCAGTTATAAGTCTTAGAAATCTAATATACGTACTCTGTATTTAGGGGTGATATTTAAAATATCTAACAACCAGTATTAAGGAAAACAACTGATCAAATTAGATACTCGCTATAGTACTGGGAACTGCTGCTATTCTAGGCATAACCACTCCTCATGATCAGTTGCTGTATCATGAGGGATTTGTGGTGGTGGGGAGTGGGGAGTGGGGCACTGAGGAGGTGTAGAGTGGCCCAGTGAGGGGAGGGTACTCAAATGGCTTGAAACAGAAGCTTTCCATCAAGCAGTACAGAGGCATATCATTTTTTCAACAACTGATCAAACCATATCATTGTACACCAGATAAACATCAGCTCTCTATGTATTTTGTATGCCTAACCAGTTGCCATCAAGCTGACTCTGACTCATAGTGACTCCATGTATGCAGAGTAGAACTATGCTCCACAGGGTTTTCAATGGCTGATTTTTCAGAAGTAGATCACCAGGACTTTCTCCCGAGGTGCCTCTGGGTGGACTCCGTATTTGTAAATGCATTTAAAAAATATATGTCTGGCAGGAAATATCCTAAACTGTTCATAGTAGTTACCACAAAGGAAGATATTTGTGCTGTGTTGGAGACAATTATCAAAGATACCTGGGGCCTTTCCTTCAATATTTTGTTTTTATACAAAGAGAATCTATTCATGCACTGCTTTGTGCTTAAACTTGATAATGAAAAAGATCTGAAGAAATAAGCACCACTAATAATAGTCATCTCTGGGAAAGAGCCTAGGAATAGGGCAGGAGGATCTTTGTAACAGAGAAATTGGAGTATTAGCTCTATCATCTGAATCGCTTGAATTTTCAGGTGCACAGGATGTTTCATGGAACTCAAGAAATGCATTTTTAATGTGTCAGTCTATGCATATCAATTATAAAACATATGAGAGATCACACAACAGACTCAGTTTATGTATTTAGTATCGGATGAAGGTCACCTTTTAGATGAGTGGGAAACGTGTGGACTTTTCAATAAATGGTTCTGAAATTACTGAATTTCTATTTAGAAATAAAAGGAGATCTTCACATTAATAAATTCCAAGTGGAGCTAAAGAACTCAATGTAAAAAGCAAAAACATATAAAAGTATAAAAATGTTTATAACTTTTGGGTAGGGATGGCCTTCTAAAACACAACCCAGTGAGAATACATAAAAGAAAACTCTCTGACTACATAAATACATAAAATTTATTTAAATGAGAAAAAACATCATAAAGAATGCTAAAAGACAAAGAAAGACTGTGAACAATATTTGAAACATATTTAAATATAAACAATTAACAACCAGGTAAATAAGCAAATCTTACAATCAGTAAGAACAAGACAAATAATCCAAAAGACAAATTAGCAAAGAACATGAACAGGAACACAGAAAAAATGCAAATGGCCAATGAACAGATGAAAAGGTTCTTAATTTCTCTTGTAATTCAGGAAATACAGCTTAAAATTGCATTGAGATAGCACACTTTTCCCTCTCAGACTGGTAATGAAAAAGGGCCATGAATAGTCAGTATTGGTAAGGGTGTGAGTAAACAAATTATTAAATGTTTGCTAAACCATTGGCTTAGCCATTTTAGAAGAAAATTGAGTGATGTGTATTACAGAATGAGATATAATTTCATCCTACTTATGTTAGGAAGTAAAAGGAAATTTTATTCCTAAAGGTGAAAAATACAGGTATGAAATTGTACAGGAATTGATACTAGCAGTTACCCCTGAGAAGATGAGTGAGATTGAATTAGATCATAAGTCTTCAGAAGGGAGGTGGGAGTATCAAGAAGGTGCTTAGCTTTCCCTTATTGTTCAATTTTTATAGCAAGAATAGAATCTTTTTATTTCTGAAGGAAATAAAAAGAAGGAAGATACTAATGAATTGAAAATCCACAGTGGAATATCCACGGGAGTTGGAGAAGACAGCAGCTATGGAGCCCTCTAACCCTGCAACGCTGGGTTGCAGGCTGGGTGCTTCAACATTTTGTGAAAAAATCACCCAGCTGCACTGAGTGTTAATTTCCTCACCTGTAAAATGGAAATTCCAGAACCGCCACGTTATCGTCTAGGCTTGCTTTGAGAACTAAATTCATCAAGTTATCTGAAAGGGTTTTGCAATCTATAAATGTTATTCCAATGTCAGATAATATAGTTAACAATTATGTGGATAATTTTCAATTAGCACCTAACTGTTGGTGAATATTTTAAAAGCCGTATTTCAAACTGTAATAAAATCTGCTTCAAGCCAAATAATCTGCTTCAAGCCAAATATGATTAATCTGATCATTTCTATTTTATACTCCTCTCTACTTTCCTCCTTCCATTAGCCTTCCTCGTTACCACTGTCTATTTCTTTTTTTAATTTTTAATTACAATTAAAGCATTAAAAAATTTAATATTCTGAAAAGATCACCCTTGTTAATGCCAACCAGAATTAACACCAATTAATATTTTTCTCGTAACTGATTAAAAATACATATATATGATGTTATATATATAATGCATAAATATATACACATACATTAATTTACATATATGTATGTCATATGTATTTATTTATGTATACAAATGTATTCATAAATAAATATGTATTCATGTTTTATTTATAAAACATTAACAATCAAGCTACACCCTTCCCTTCCCTTCACCTTTCCCAAAGCAATACTGCCATGACTTGACTTTATAAACTCCAATACATTTAGAAAACATCATTTTATGTACATATGTGTTGTTATGTGTACATGAATTATAACCTCAAACTCGTTGAGCCAAATTTATAGCAAAATCCTGTATTTCTCATGGTCTGCTGTGCCACTTTTAGGTGGTAGGTTTTGGAACAACAACAAAATTTAACATTTATTAGTCCTTTATCATGTGGGAAGCACTTTACATACATATTTCAAGTCTCTAAAAAACCAGATCCAGCAGGTTTTATTTCCTGATTGTATGGATTATAGAATTTGCTAAAATGTTACATTATTTCCAAAGCTCTTCACTTCTCACAAGAAACCCCTGATCCAAGGCACTGTCGACGCTCACTTGCTGGCCTGTGGCAGGGTCTCCGCCATGTTGATTTCTTGCTTATAGGTAGTCCTTGGCCTTCCTTTGTTCCTTGACTTTTGTAGAGGGTGTTCACATGACATCTGTCTTCTTGTGTGTGTGTGTATCTGTGTTAGCTCTGCTATTTTTATAACTCATAAGCAATTAGATATAGAATTCATCCTAAGTGGGTATGATCTAATTAGCATTACAAAGAAAACTATTTTCAAACAGAATTACATCCACAGGTATGGGGTTTAGGATTCCAACACATTTTGGGGGGATATTATTTAATACATAAGAGTATCTTCTCAGGGAGATTTACGATAACTACCTGATGACTTCTAGAGCTCCCTATATCTGATCTTAGTAATTATTACTTTATAACATGCTATATTAACTTTTTTGCATATCTGTCTTCCCCCAAGAAAATATAAGATGCATGAACTCAGGGATTTTTCTTGTCTTTCTTCCTTTCCCTTCTTCTTCCTTCCTTCCATCCCTAATGTTGCCCCAGAACCTAGAATAGTGCCAGGCACATAGTTGGTGTTTAGAAAATACTTACTGAATGAATGAATGATGCTCCAAAGTCTATTTTCCCAGTAAGGAGTAGATTACTAAATGAATTACCAAATGAATGGTGGATTTTTTTTTTTTTTTTGAATACCAGACATCCTCCCAAGAGAGCATAAAAGGGTTATGGTCAATCCTTGGGCACTATTCCTGGAATTCTGGGAGTACCAGTACAAATAAAGGACAGAAAGTATACACTGCTGTGGGACTCAGTGGTTCCACCATTGCTTGGAGGAATTGGAGAATAAAGTGGGAGTTATCCTTTTATTTTGTTGTTTGTTTCTTTTCCCACTCCTAGTACTCGAACCCAGAAGATAGAATCTAGAATCAGATAAACAGACACCTGCCCTCCACACTGTGAGATAAAGAACCAGATGTGGTAGTTCTCATATCACTCAGAAATAGCTTATTTTCCCCCTTATTTAATTCAAACCTTCTCCTGCCTGGACATAAACCCAAACAGAGAATCATTAAAAGAGTCCCTATACATCAGGAAAAGATATCAAGGAAAGAAAATAAATAGCTAATGTTTGGAAATACATTTGATTAATACCATGTTTGAATGACTTAAGCAGTTCTAGTCACATAGCACAGAGTTATTTGGGAGTATCCTTTTTGTCTGGAGTCTCCCTTCTCCCTAAATCATGTGCACTCCTTATTTCCACGGTCACCCGACTTTTTCCGCAGTGAGCTCGCCTTTGAGTGAAAATTGATAGGGCACGATTGAGGTAGTTTCTGCGAGTCCACAAAAGCAGAGTTAGAGTTTCTCCAGCAGCCAACTCTGTTCATCAGGCGGAAACACAGCTGATCTGTTGAAAGTAGTAGAAACCAGCCTCTGAATTATTCTCCAAGGCCATTTCGCTCATGCACATCTACCATCAAGTGCCGTATTTCACTTCTTTTGTTCCTTTTATATACCAAGTTGTGACAAATGCAAGTGGAAACTTTCCAGGAAAAATAAGTTTATCTGCACAAAACCCTATGGCACCGCATGGCAATTCATTATTTTTCAATTAAATTTACGACTAGTTGGCAGTTGCCCTAGTATAATTTTCTGCTGTTTGTTTACAGAATAGGGAAACACATAATACAAAGCATAATAAAAGTCAGATTGAATTAATTAAATGGGGAGCCAGGAAACTCTAACTCTGCCTTTTGAACAGTTTTCTCATTAGATCTCCTTGAAAAATATCATTTTTAGCTAAAATTTATTTTGACATTTGCAATACATTAGTCATTCGGGCCTCATTTTCTTTTCTACAACCTCATGAAGGGAGTTGACGTTAGTTCACACTGGTTTCTCTGTGAGGGGTGTAATTTGGGGACAGCCAAATATTTAAATCAACTTGGGGTTTCTGGGGCAGGGCAAGATAGTGCTGTCATCGTCTTTCAGAGAAGAGAGTGGTAATGACCAGGGCATATTACGAGGAGTTAAAGAGTCGAGTCTGCAATTAGATTGCTCCATTTCAGGGTATCTTTAGAAATTCTTTTATGATGGTCTCTAGACTATAGTGATTTTTGTATGCTGAATATCAGATTCTTGAAAGATAGACTGCTTTTGGGGGCTTGTACAATCAATTCAAAAATTTATAAAAATGTAATGGAGCTTCTTGGGTCACATCTGTCATATGGGCATAAAATACACTTCAATCTATAACTTCAACGGACTAGGGACTTAGGATGGAAAAGTTGAGTAAACTTATGTTTAGCTTATGAGATTAAACCACATATATTCAATTAAAGTAGATATCATTTTCCAGGTCCGTGGGTGGATTTTAATACCCATTAGAGTTATTTACTTTTCGAAGAGAACCTTCTGGGAATCGCTAAAAATTTCTCAGTCGTAATACATAGCAGTTTCATATAAGGACAAAGGAAAAGCAAATATTTTCACTTATTATTTTATTAACCATAATAGGTTTTTGTTTCTAACACCATGAAATTAGATCTCCAAGTTTTATACATTTTCCATAAAACATAAGATCCACTACTATACAACTGTGAACAAAAAATAGAACATTTTGTCCCAAATATTCATCAATAT
>NW_004443976.1:4966016-4972925 GCF_000243295.1 Trichechus manatus latirostris
TTCTCTGTTTGGCTTAGTTTTTCGGATCTTTGTTGTGGAGGGACGGCGTGGTGCTTCTGCCTAGACCGCCATCTTGCCGGAGACCTCTCATCAATATTTTAAAATGACATTTGGTAATTCTTTTTTTACTGTTTATTATCTTATATTTACCTGTATCAATTTTAAAATTTTTATTTTTTATTCCAGAGTAATACATGTTTATTATATAAAAACATGGAAAACTAGAAAAAAACACACAAGAAAATTAAATTTACACTTAATCTTCTAGAGCCATATGAATAATTACTATTTGGCTCTTGCTTTAAAATCTGTAAATAGTTTTATATGTTCACATATACTGTAATTTTATTTTAATTACACCCATGATAAAACCAAAACAAAAAGCAAACAAAACGTTGCCCTCGAGTCGATTCAGACTCATAGCGACCCTATATGACAGAGTAGAACTGCCCCATAGCGTTTCCAAGGAGTGGCTGGTAGATTTGAACTGCCAACCTTTTGGTTAGCAGCCAAGCTTTTAACCACTGCACCACCAGGGCTCCATACGCATGATAGATTTTTAAAATATCAAGCAAATCTCAAGCAAAGCAAAGTTAATATTCTTAAAAAAAATCCATTCCTTGCCTGTACCCTCCCCTAACCCAGACCTGTCCTCAGTTCCACAATTATCACCAGAAAGAACCAATGATACTAGCTGGAGGTGTACACTTCTAGATGTTTTCACAGATATTTACAAATATATATGCACATTTTACTTGGATCCACAATCAACACTCATGGAAACAGCAGTCAAGAAATCAAAATACGCATTGCATTGGGCAAATCTGCTGCAAAAGACCTTTTGAAAGTGTTGAAAAGCAAAGATGTCACCTTGAAGACTAAGGTGTGCCAGAACCAAACCATGGTGTTTTCAATCGTCTCATATGCATGCAAAAGCTGGATTATGAATAAGGGAAACTGAAGAGTTATTGACGCCTTTGAATTGTGGTGTTGGCGAAGAATATTGAATATACCATGGACCGCCAAAACATTGAAGAAATCTGTCTTGGAAGAAGTACAGTCAGAATGCTCCCTGGAAGCAAGGATGGTGAGACTACGTCCCACATACTTTGGACATGATAGCAGGAGAGATCAGTCCCTGGAGAAGGACACCATGCTTGGTAAAGAAGATGGCCAGCGAAAAAGAGGAAGACCGCAACAAGATGGACTGACACAGTGGCTTCAACAATGGGCTCAAGCATAACAATGATTGTCAGTTTGGCACAGGACTGGGCAGTGTTTCGTTCTGCTGTACATAGGGTAGCTATGAGTCGGAACCAACTTGACAGCACCTAACAACAACAATGTACATGTAGAAAAAGTAATTATGTTTTATTTTGTTGATTTTTAAAAATAATTAGTATCTTAACATACCATATGCATAATAATAATTAACCTTGTTTTTACTTAAAACTATATCATGAATACTTTTTTATGTCAGCAAACAAATTTATCCCAAGTCTTTTAAATAGCTGCAGAATATTCCATTGTATAAATTCATAGATTATTTAACTAGTTCTTATACTGATACAAATTCAACTTGGTTCCAATTTTTTCTGCTCTGTAAATCCTTGGACCCAGCATTTTAAGACATGTATGAGTATTCGTCTGGGGTGAAATACCAGCATATGGATTTGCTAGGTATGGACAATAATCAACAAAACAAAGGCACTTGGCTATGTTTAGGGAGCACAAAAACTCAAATATCATAGGAACAGAAGATATGGAATTGTTCATCTTAACCACGAGGGGTTTCATTCATTATTTTGAAAACAAAGCTTTATCATTTGTTTAAAACCAGTACCAGTTGCCATTGAGTCAATTCTAATTCATGGCAACCCAATGTGTATCATAGTAGAACTGTGCTCTGTAGGATTTCAAGGACTAATTTTACAGAAGCAGATCACCAGATCTCTCTGTCAAGGTGCCTCTTGGTGAACTCAAACCTCTGACTTTCTGCTTAGCAGCACAGCCCAGTACATTAACTCTTCGTACCACCAAGGACTCTTGACAGCAACTGTTTTTTGTTTGTTTGTTAGTTTTTAATTGCTTAGAAATCTTTTGTTGCTTTGTTATTTATATCTACTAATACCTTTTGGACAATGATAATTTTCCCATTAGACATGGTTTTAAGATTTTTGCAATTAATGACCTTAACAACACTTTCAAACCTTAAAACTAATTTAAAGTGACATTAAGGAAAATGGCAGAATACAGATTTCTGAAAGGTCTCCCATCCATAAAAGCAATGAGAACACTGGCAAAAATTGTCAAAATCAACTTTTTCAGAACACTGGATATTAACCAAAGGCTTGCAGTAATCCAGGAAGCATTTATTCACCAAAAATGGCTGAATCTTGGTTAGAACGCAAATGTTGTGGAGTTTTAATTATCTCTATTCTCACCCCTCTCCCCAGCTTTGTGGTAACCTTGAAAACCAACAGCCCACAATCACAGTCAACACTAACATCCTGACTGCCACTGGAGGAGGATGAATGGGTTTGGAGATCCTTCAAAGCCCCATCTCAGAAAATTGTCGTTATTTGACCTGTCTTGTGGTTCCCTGGAAGACCTCACTTGCAAGGCTGTAATTATTTGACCTGACTCAGAGATCCTACAAGGAGAACAGCCTTTTCTTCAAGGGATATTTGTTGAAGGCAATTAGACACAATTATGAACATCATGATTGTGTGGGTTGGTAGATAACACTTGGGACAAACAATAGGCTAAAAAAAAGCTTAGAAGGAAAATCTGTGGAATAAGATGTCCACAAGGGATTTGGAAAAACTCCAACATATTGCTGGAAATATAGAGAGATGTGGATAGGAGTAAGAGGTGTATGTATGTCCAGGACCGTATATACGCTCAGGAAAGAACTGAAGAGACTCTAAACTCTCACTTCTGTTAACTTTGAGGCTCTGTGCAAGCAGGAAGTGAAGGCTAATGCAGAGTTGTGAACTGCCTGATCAATGTTCATGGTGTGCCCCAACAGGCACACACAACACCTCAGCAAACACTGGAATATTTACTGGTTTCAGGCATTTAAGGAAATCTCTGTCCAATCATTAGAGCATCATTAAGATAACCAAGTCAATACTTCAGTGACCATACACGTAAAAGACAGACTATATAGAATTTTTTCAGAGAAGTCACTAATCAAAAAAACAATAAGAATGACAACAATGACAAAGCCACAATAACAAATTCTGGTAAAGGGAAAATTAATCTAGTGTCTAAGATTACCACATCATGTCATTTAAACAATGTCTGGCTTTCAACAAAAATTAAGAGACAGACAAAGAAATAAGAAACTATGACCTATACACAGGTGGAGGGGGGGTGGAAAACAGCCAATAGAAACTGTTCTTGAAGAAGTACAGAAATTGAACTTACAAGACGAAGACTTTAAATCAGCTATTTTAAATATGTTCAAAGAACTAAAGGAAACTATGCTGAGAGAACTAATAAAAAGAATGAGAAAAATGCCTCACCAAATAAAGCATATAAATAAAGATACGGAAATTATTTTTTAAAAAAATAAAAATTCTGCAGTTGAAAATTTCAATAATTGAAGTGAAAATTTCATTAGACGGGCTCTGTGTTAGTGTCTTATTGCTTCTGTTAAAAATCACCACGAATGTAATGGCTTAAAAAAACACAAATTTATTATCTCATGGTTCTGGACATCAGATGTCAGAAATGGGTCTCACGGAGCTAAAATCAAGGTGGGCAAGGTTGTGTACTATTCTACAGGCTCTAGAAGGGAATCTATTTTCTTGCTTCTTCCAGCTTCTGAAAGCTACCTACATTCCTTGTCTCATGGCTGCCTTCCATTTTCAAAGCTAGCAATGGCAAGCCAAATCTTTCTCAGGATGCTCTCTCTAGTTCTAACTCTCTGCCTTCTTCTTTCCCATTTAAGGGCTCTTGTGATTGCATTAGGCCCACTGGATAATGCAGGATATTCTTCTTATCTTAAGGTCAAGCTGAATAGCAGCCTTCATCCTATCTGTTAATTCTCTCTTGTCATATAACATAACTTAATCATGGGTTCAGGATATAAATATCTTTGGGAGTCATTATTCTGCCTACCACAAGATCAACAGCCAATTTGAGAACACAGAAGAAAGATCCACAAATTGAAGATAGGTCATTTGAAATTCTCCAGATTGGAAATAATAATAATAATGAGAAATAAACAGAGCCACAGAGATCTTTGGGATACTATCAGCATATAAACATAGTGAGAATGCTAGAATAAAAGGAAAGAAAAAAGCAGAAAGAACATTTGAAGAAATAATGATTAAAAACTTTAATGAAAAACATTAACCTACACATGCAGGAAACTCAATGCACTCCAAGCTGGATTAACTCAAAGAGATCTGCACCTAGACACGTATTAACTGAACTATCAAAAGCCAATGACAAAAATACAATCTTGAAAGCAGTAAGAGAGAAGTGACTCATCACAGACAATCTCCAATAAGGTCAAAAGTTGATTTCTCATCCAAAATTATGGAAGCCAAAGGCAGTGAGTTGACATATTCAAAGTGATGAAAAATTAAAAAAAAATTTTAAAAACTACCAAGAATTCTATACGCAAAAAAAAAAAAAAAAAAAGATCATTCAGAAATGAAGGAGAAATTAAGACATACCTAAATAAATAAAAACTGAGAGAATTTGTTGCTAGGAGACCTGCTCTAAAGAAATACTAAAGGGAGTCCTTCAAGCTGAAATGAAAGAACACAGGTCAATAACTTGAATTAGCTTGAAGAAATAAAGACCATCATTAAAGGCAACTACTCAGATAAATATGAAAGAGAGAACAAATGTATTTTTTCTTTGTAACTTTTTTTTCTCCTATCTGATTTACAATGAGCAACAATGGGCTTAAACATAGCAAAGATTGTGAGGATGGTGCAGGACCAGGCAGTGTTTCGTTCTGTTGTACATAAGGTTGCTTTGAGTTGGAACTGGCTCAATGACATCTAATAACAACTTGATTTAGAAGACAATTGCATAAAGCAATAATTATAAATCTACATTTAAGGGCATATAATGCATATATGTGTCATTTATATCAGAGGCACAGCAAGGATAACAAGTGCCCAAGGGCAATCTCTAAGTTACTCCCCCCTCCCCAATTCAAGTGTCCAGGGGCAATCTCTAAGTTGTGCCTTCCGCACTCCCCAACTTTAAGATTAATAAATGTTGATAGCAGTGACACGTCAGCAGAAATGCTTTCCCCCCTCTTATCTGGCTGCCTCAGTCAGGTGCCTTTCATATTTGTGGCACCTCGGAATGTTATTTTGTGCCTCATCTGGTGCCCCCTTGGACTAGCCCCCTTGCTACACCTCTGCCCCCTTGCTACACCTCTGATCTATATGACAATTTTATTAAGATAAAATTGGTATTATTCTGAAGTAGATTGTTATAAAGTGTTCATTGCATTCCTCAGGGCAACCAATAAGAAAATAACTCCAAAAATATATAGTAAAAGAAACCAGGGAATTAAGAGAATACACTAGAAAATATTTACTCAACACAAAAGAAGGCAGTAATGGAAGAACAGTGAAATAAAAAATACATAAACCCATTGCTGCTGAGTTGATTCCAACTCACAGCGACCCTATAAAATACATAGATATATGGAAAATAAATAGTAAAATGGTAGATATAAATCCTACCTCATTTTTAATTGCATTTATGTCAGTGGATTAAACACTCCAATTAAAAGCATAGACTGGCAAAAGAGAATTTTCAAAATGACCCAATTATATGCTGTCTACAAGAGATATATTTTAAATTCAAAGACACTAATATGTTAGAGATAAAAAGGTGGAACAGCATATGTCATGCAAACAGTGATGGAAAGAGATCTAACGTGGCTATATTAATAACAGACTAAATAGATTTTATGGCAAAAATTTTTACTAGAGACAAAGGATATATGATATGATAAAAAAATCAATCCATCAAGAATATATAACAATCATAAACATATATGCATCTAACAACACAACTAAAAAACCCATGAAGCAAAAACTGACAGAGTTGATAAGAGAAATGACAATTCAACAATAATAGTTGGAGTTCTCAATACCCCACTTTTACTACTGGATAGAATAACTATACATAAGATCAACAACAAAATAGGAAAATTGAATGATACTATAAATCAACTAGACTTGATAGACGTCTCCACCCAACAATAGAATACACGTTCTTCTCCAGTGCACATGGAAGGTTTTTCTGGATAGACCATAAGTTACGCATAAAACAAAGCCCCGATAAATTTAAAAGGATTGAAATCATACCAGGTATGTTCTCTAATAAAAATACAAGAAAATCAGAAGTTAATCATAAAAGGAAATTTGGAAAATTCACAAATATGTGGAAACAAAACATTTTAAAACAATCACTGGGTCAAAGAACAATCACAAGAAAAATTAGAAAATACTTTGAAATTAATGTAAGCAAAAACACAATGCACAAAATTTATGGGATGCAGTGAAAAAGAAGTTTAAAGGGAAATTTAAAACCAAAAATGCCTGTATTAAAAGTTAAGAGAAATATCAGCTCAATAGCCTATCTTCCATTTTGTTGTTGTTGTTGTTACTTGCTATTGAGTGAATTCCTACTCATGGTGACCTGACATTCACAGAGTAGAATTGTACCATGGGGTTTTCAAGGCTGTGACTTTTCAGAGGCAGATTACCAGGGCTGTCTTCCTTCCAAGGCACTTCTGGGTGGATTCAAACCACCAACCTTTGAGTTAGTAATTGAATGCTTAACTGTTTGCACCACCCAGTGCCTCTTACTTTCACTTCAAGAAACTAGAAAAAAGAAGAGCAAACTAAACCTAAAGCAAAC
>NW_004443976.1:4973025-5022830 GCF_000243295.1 Trichechus manatus latirostris
AAGATTGTAGAGTTGAAATAAATGAAATAAAGAAGAGAATAACAATAGTGAAAAATCAATTAGTCCTAAAAGTCCAAAGGTTGGTTCTGTGAAAAGAATAAAAAAAAAAATTGACAAATAAACCTTTAGCTAAGCTGACCAAGAAAAAAAGGGAAAAGATTCAAATTATTAAAATCAGAAAGAAAAAGGGAACACCACCCCTACATCCTTGAATTCTTTGATGGTGACACTGTTGTTGTTGTTAGGTGCTGTTGAATCAGTTCTTATTCATAGAATGGAACATTGCCCAGTCCTGTGCCATCCTCACAGTCGTTGTTATGCTTGGGTCCATTGTTGCAGCCATTGTGTCAATCCATCTCGTTGAGAGTCTTCCTCTTTTTTGCTGTCCCTCTACTTTCCCAAGCATGATATCCTTCTCCAGGGATTGGTCGCTCCTAATAACATGTCCAAAGTATGTGAGATGAAGTCTCACCATCCTTACTTCTAGGGAGCATTCTGGTTGTACTTCTTCCAAGATTAATTTGTTCCTTCTTCTTGCAGTCTGCGATATATTCAATATTCTCTGCCAACATCATAATTCAAAGGGGTCAATTCTTCTTAGGTCTTCTTTATCCAATATCTAGCTTTCACATGCATATGAGGTGATTGAAAATACTATGGGCAATAATCCTGCAATCCCTACAGGAATGCAGTATTGCTTCTATTTTCCTCAATAGTGGACATTCTATTGGCTTCCAGTTGGCCTTTCCTAACATAATAGCCCTTACTCCACATGTCAGGGATCCAATGTGGGGTTCTGCCAGTTGCTGAGTATGTGTGTTCCAATTATGCATCCCTGAACCGGGGAAATCACTACAGAATGGGTTCAGGGACCCACTGTGACATGAAGCTGAGCTAAGACTCCATTAATAACCACATCCATATGACCTTCTATGACTGGTGGACAGTGACATTTTGGAATTAGTGTCAGTTCAGAACCAGTGTCCAGTAATCCCTGAAAAAGACTTTTTCCCAATGACCAGTCACTCTAATAAAAGTCCATAGATACCCTGAGGGATTGCTAGGAGAAAGATTAACAGTATAAATTTTTGCAGTGTAATAGTGCCCTCCCTCAAGGGGATCCAGCCTCCCCTTTATTCACGGGGTTGTGGGTCTGTAAAATACCTTAAGTCTGGGAATTGATTGTGGGGCTGTGACTCTCTATTTTGGCAATTCAAGTTAGACTGCCATTCACTCGACCTAGAATTCTTCCACTTGTACAGATTGAGTAAATATTTAGTAGGTTTCTTGTCTATTTCACTCCTAGGGACACCTAGGAGCAAATAATGTGTGCTTTCTGTGTTTGTTTGCCAGCCATACCATTCCCCCATGAGGTATTTACATAAGCACGCTATACCAATATTTGTACAGCCACACGTGGAAGAGGATTGGCACTGCAGTGCTTGTGAGGTTGCCTTGCAGTGGGGAGGGCGTAGTCAGCAAACAAATGCAGAAGGCATGCATTATTTGTGTACAATATGGTACGTAGCCAAAACCATAAGTCCATGCAAGTCAGACTATTCTGAATACTGCTTTGAATCTGCTGTCCCTTTTGATAACCACGCCTACCTTGTTTTGGTGATAAAATGTCACCACTTGGCTCCTGCTACCCTATGTAAGAGTGAAATAAACTAGAAATCTACTAAATATTTACTCGATCTGTACAAGTGGAAGAATTCTAGGTCAATTGAATGGCAGTCTAACTTGAATCGCCGAAGTAGAGAGTCACAGCCCCACAATCAATTCCCAGACTTAAGGCAGTTTACAGACCCACACAGATCCAATCACTCCATATTAGTTAGGTGTTTTAATTCAGTTAGGGCAGTTCCCACTGTAATATCTGACCTACATAGAAGAGCAATCACAGCAGTCTTCAAGGATGTTGGGGCTCCCTTCACAAATTTATTCCTCACAATTGTAGTGAAAGATGTGTCCTCTGGGAACTCCCTGAGTGAGTATGGGTCTAACATGATAAATCCACTCTAACATTGCAATTTCCCTAAGCCTTTGGATACTTTCTTCTACAGTGTTCCAAGGCTAACCAAACCAAACCCGTTACCATCAAATTGATTCTGACTCATAGTGAAATGCCAAAACAGCCTTGATATCATACTGATATCATACTTGCTATCAGCATGATACCAAGGCTGTTCTGGGCATTTCAACTTTATTTAATGTAGGCCACCCCTTGGTCCACCTTTCAGTCAACCAACAAAATATGCTATTAGATCCTTTTCTAACCTCTCCAGCTTAAATAGTGAATAGGAAATCTCTGCTTAGCGGGCCCATGTTAGGATTGAATTTTGTCCCCCAAAAATATGTGTTGTAAATCTTAAACTCTATGCCTGTGGTTATAATCCCATTTGGGAACGGGTTGTCTCTGTTATGTTAAAGAGGAAGGATTAGTGTAGGGTGTATCTTGAGTGACTCTCTTTTGAGCTATAAAAAAGATTAAACAAGCAAGAGACGTAGCAGAGATGGGGGAAGAGAGATGTCAAGCCACATGAAGACTGCCCAGGAGCAGGGGCTCAAAAGAGACAAGGACCTTCCCCCAGAGCCAACAGAGAAAGAAAGCCTTCCCCTAGAGCCAACACCTTGAATTTGGACTTCTAGACTCCTAAACTGTGAGAAAATAAATTCTGTTTGTTAAAGCCATCCACTTGTGGTATTTCAGTTAAAGCAGCACTAGATAACTGAGACAGCCGACATCAATAACTCAGACTGATCTAACTTTATATATTCCTTGTGCCATTATCTCACATCCTTAACATCCATTTTCACACGTATTCCCCAGGTTTCTCTTTGTATATATTAGAAAAATCAAGCAGTTCTTTTGGAATGTAGAGTACTTCCTCATGGTTCACACTTGGGGCTCTCTGGAACTTAAAGTCTAGCTTTAGGTCTGGAAGCAAAAATGGGCGGTAGGCATGAGTCCTGGGGACTTACAGTAATGTCTTGCAAGGCATTTGCCTCAGGTGACAATGCCTCAGGCATGGACTCCTCAGAGGCATCTAGGTAATCTAATCAGATGGGGGTAGGAGGGCTGATTTTTCTGACAAAGGTGATTTAGCAGACAAAGCTGGGTTAATGTCTTCAGATGGTGATGGAAGGGCTAGTTCTACTGACAAGGGTGATTCAACAGAATTTAGGGGTTCAATGTCCCTGGCTTCATCTATATCTGCACATAAGCCCCCATACCAAGTTTCAGGATCTCATTTATTCCCAGTCAATACCCTCACTTTAACTTCAGGCACCATTCAAGGCTAGGAATTTATTTGACATTGTAATTCAGCCACTCTTAGGATAAGACTTTGGGTTTGGTTTTCAGCAATATCAGCTCAGTTAACTACAACAAATAAGATTTTCTTTCAGGGAACGAATTACAAATTTCAGGTCTTTTATACAATGCTTGAGCTGGGACTCTCACATCCTGAGCTCATCCTTTTCTTTCTCCACTTTCTCTAGTGAAAGTAGGACAAACCAGCCATCTATACAGTACTTCTCAGTGTGACAAAAATGTTGAAATGCATCAAATACACAATCACCCAGAGCCCTTGTCTCTCACAAGTATTTAATCCAATGGTGTTGATATTTTCTGTATTTCTATTGCCATATAATGCCATGGATTAACAGCAACCACTTTACTACTTTACTAAGCACTCTTTACTACTGGAAATAGAGTCATTAGTTTCTTTAAGTCTAGCCAGACTTGAGCACCAATTCAGAAAACTCATTTTTAAGATTCTGTTCCTCTAGAACCACTCTCAGTACCAAATGTCTTAGTATGGATTCTCTTGTTGTTGTTACTAGGTGCCATAGAGTTGATTCTGACTCATAGCAACTCTATGTACAATAGAACAAAACACTGCCCTGTCCTGTACCATCCTCACAATCGTTATGTTTGACCCCATTGTTGCAGCCACTGTGTCAATCCATCTCGTTGAGGGTCTTCCTCTTTTTCACTGACCCTCTACTTTACCAAGCATAATGTCCTTCTCCAGGGACTGGTCCCACCTGATAACATGTCCAAAGTACATGAGACAAAGTGTCACCATCCTTGCTTCCAAGAAACACTCTGACTGTACTTCTTCCAAGACAGACTTGCTCATTCTCTGGCAGTCCATATTCAGTATTCAGTATTAAATATTCTCCACCAACACTGCAACTCAAAGGCATCAATTCTTCTTCGGTTTTCCTTATTCATCTTCCAGCTTTTGCATACATATGAGGTGATTGAAAATATCATGGCTTGGGTCAGGTGCACCTTAGCCTTCCAAGTGACATCTTTGCTTTTCAACACTTTAAAGAGGTCTTTTGCAGCAGGTTTGCCCGATACAATGTGTCATTTTTGTTTGTTTGTTTGGTTGGTTTGTTTTTTTTGGTCATTTGATTTCTTAACTGGGTTCTCTAGAGGAGCAAAACCAGTGAAGCATATATATATAAATATAGAGAGAGATATATTCTTTAAGGAAATGGCTCATGCAGTTGTAGAAGCTGGCAAGTCCCAAATCTGTGGGTCAGATGGCAGGCTGAAGGCTTCTGAAGGCTCACATTGTTGCAGGGGCAGATGAACCCAAATCTGCAGGTCAGGCAGCAGGCTGAAGGCCTCTGCTGACTCATGTTCCAGGAACTGGAGGTCAGGCAGCAAGAGTGCAGGATCAAGAAACAGCTCAAGCTTTGCCAGAACATCTGTTTATATACTGGAGAAAGGCCCCACCCCCAAGGAAATTCCCCTTTCAACTGATTGGCTGCTCACATCAGATCACAAAATGGAAGATGATTACATAGTGTCTGCCAAACAACTGAAAATCATAGCCTAGCCATGGTGGTATATAACATTAACCATCACACTGGGTGATAAGGTCAGTCACAGTGTTGCTGATTCTGTAAAGTTTCATAGACTTTCATTTCAATTTGCCCAATAAAGCATGTGCCCTATTGTTATTCATGGATAAGGGCATCTTAAGCTTGGGGAATAACTCCTTTAAAAATGTTCAACTGATAGTCATTATTTTTAAATAGACTTTTTTTCCTGAATATATTAGCCTAACTATAACACTTGCTACTTGGAAAAAAATAAGTTTCTTTTGAGAACAGTGATGAAGTCATGAGTTTTACAGACAGAACTTGCCTAATTAACTGTAATTTTTTGCTGTGATTTTCTTTTGAAAGTCAAATTGTCACAAAATGACCAGTGGAAACACCTTTTAATTTCCTTCTGTGCCTTTTTAATATCACCTCTAAATTAGGAAAAAATCTTTGCTCTTTAGCAACAAGGTATTCAAGATATGAAATTAGCTCTACTTCAAGAACACCTAGTTTTGGGGTTTGTTGGGTTTGGGTTTTTCAGTTTTTCGTTTTATTTGGTTTTTGATTGTTTGTTTATTTTTTAGTAGAGAACTTTAGTAGAGACTAAAATATAGGAACTCAATATAAATATATTGTTCCATCTGATTACTGGTCTCATGGAGTTATAAAAGACATATCATTTCTATTCTGTGTAATCTTTCTTTTGGCAAAACGTCTTGAAATTAGGTTTACAGGGTGTACATGTAGTTGGTTCTCCCTTTCAATGTTATTCTACACAATTATCAGTTATATATAAAAATATTACAAATAAATCATTAAAATTAATAGGAGCATTTATCGTGGTAACTAAATAAAAGTCAATATTTTTAAAATAATTGAATTTCCGTACACCAACAGCAAATATCTAGAAACAGAAACTTTTAAAAAGATACCTTATCACCAGAAAGTATCATATATCTGAGAATAAATCTAGCAAAAGATGTGTAAGACTTCTAAGATAAATGTTATAAGACATTATTCAGGAAAATTAAATAAATCTAAGCATATAGGAAGATATATTATGATCATTAATTGAAACTCAATATTGAAAAGAAGTTAATTCTCACCAAATTGATTTATAGATTCAGTGCAATCCCAATCAAAATTTCAACTTTTTTTTTTTTTTTTGGATGACACTTAAGGATTCTAAAACGAATATGGAAATGCCAAGTGCCAAGACTGTGGTATTAGTGAAAGGTTGGGGGAAAATGGACCGAAAGAACACAAGAGAGACTAGAAAGTGACCCAAGAATATCTAAACATTTGATTAATGGCAAATGTGGTATTGCAGAGCAAGAAGTAAAGGACAGTCCTTTCAATAAATGGGCTGGCACAATTGTAGTTGTGGGGTGCCATCAAGTCAGTTCCAACTCATAGTGACTGTATGTACAACAGAACGAAACATTGTCTGGTCCTGAACCATCTTCATAATCATTGTTATGCTTGAGCCCATTGTTGCAGCCACTGTGTCAGTCCATATTGTTGAGAGTCTTCCTCTTTTTCACTGGCCCTCTACTTTACCAGGCATGATGTCCTTCTCCAGGTGCTGATACCTCCTGATAACGTGCCCAAAGTATGTGAGACATAGTAGTCTTGCCATCCTTGCTTCTAAGGAGCATTCTGGTTGTAATGCTTCCAAGACAGATTTGTTCATTCTTTTGGCAGTACATGGTATATTCAATATTCTTCTCCAAGACCACAACTTAAAGGCATCAATTCTTCTTCTTTAAAGAGGTCTTTTGCAGCAAATTTGCCCAATGCAATAAATCCTTTGATTTCATGACTGCTGCTTCCATGGCATTGTTTAGAGATCCAAGTAAAACAAAATCTTTGATAACTTCAATCTTTTCTCCGTTTATCATAATGTTACTTATTGGTCCAATTGCGGTGATTTTTGTTTTCTTTATGTTGAGGTGTAATACATACTGAAGGCTGTTAGTCTTTGATCTTCATCAGTAAGTGCTCCAAGTCTTCTTCGTTTTTAGCAAACAAGGTTGTGTCATCTGCACATCACAGGTTGTTACAGAGTGTTCCTCCAATCCTGATGCCTGGTTCTTCTTCATATATTCCAACTTCTCAGATTATTTCCTCAGAATATAGATTGAATAAGTATAGTGAAAAGATACAACCCTGACACACATTTTTCCTGACTTTAAACCATGCAGTATCCCTTTGTTCTGTTCAAATGGCTGCCTCTTGTTCTATGTACAGGTTCATTATAAGCATAAGTAAGTGTTCTGGAATTCCCATTTGTCTTAGTTATCTAGTGCTGCTATAACAGAAATACCACAAGTAGATGGCTTTAACAAAGAGAAATTTATCTTCCCACAGTCGAGTAGGCTACAAGTCCAAATTCAGGGCATCTGCCCCAGGAGAAGGCTTTCTGTCTCTGTCAGTTCTGGAGGACGGTCCTTGTGATGCATCAGTCTTCCCTTGGTCTGGGAGCATCTCAACGCAGGAACCTCACGTCCAAAGGACACACTCTTTTCCCACCACTGCTTTCTTGGTGGTATGAGATTCCCATGTGCCTCTGCTTGCTTCTCTCTTTTATATCTCAGAAGAGATTGGCTTAAGACATTATCTAATCTTGTAAACCTCTTCAGTATAAATGCCGCTAATCTATTTTATTACATCATAGTGATTGAATTTACAACACATAAGGAAATTACATCAGATTACAGAACGCTACACAATCATCCAGTACTGGGAATCAAGACCCAGCCAAGTTGACAGATATTTTGAGGGGGCACAATTTAATCCATGACACCATTCTTCATAATGCTATCCATAATTTGTTATGTCCACATAGCTGAATGCCTTTGCATAGTCAATAAAACACAGGTAAACATCTTTCTGGTATTATGTGTCTTCAGCCAAGATCTGATATCCCTCTTTCTGCATCCTCTTCTGAATCTGGCTTGAATTTCTGACAGTTTCCTGTTGATGTACTGCTGCAACCACTTTTGAATTATCTTCAGCAAAATTTTACTTGTGTGTGATATTAATGATATTGTTTGGTAATTTCTGAATTTTGTTGGATAATCTTTCTTTGGAATGAGCACAAATATGGATCTCTTCTAGTTGATTGGCCAGGTAGCTGTCTTCAAGTTACTTGGTATAGATGAGCAAGCACCTCCAACGCTGCGTTCTTTTGTTGAAACATTTCGATTTGTATTCCATCAATTCCTGGAGGCTTGTTTTTAGCCAATGCCTTCAGTGAAGTTTGGACTTCTTCCTTCAGTACCATTGGTTCTTGATCATATGCTACCTCCTGAAATGGTTGAATGCCAACAGATTCTTTTTGGTACAGTGACTCTATATATTCCTTCCATCTTATTTTGATGCTTCCTCTGTCATTCAATATTTTGCCCATAGAATCCTTCAAAATTACAACCTGAGGTTTGAATTTTTTCTTCAGTTTTATGAGCTTGAGAAATGCCTAGTGCGTTCTTCCCTTTTGCTTTTCTAACTCCAGGTCTTTGCACATTTCATTATAATACTTTACTTTGTCTTCTCAAGCTGCCCTTTGAAATCTTCTGTTCAGCTCTTTTATTTCATCATTTCTTCCATTTGCTGTATCTGCTCTGTGTTCAAGAGTAAGTTTCAGAGTCTCTTGTGACATCACTTTTGGTCTTTTCTTTCTTTTTAATTACCTTTTGCTTTCTTCATGTATGATGTCCTTCATGTCATCCTACTAATTGTCTGATCTTCAGTCATTAGTGTTCAATGCATCTTATCTGTTCTTGAGATAGTCTCCAAATTCAGGTGAGATATACCCAAGGTCGTATTTTGGCTCTCACGGACTTGTTTTAATTTTCTTCAGCTTCAATTTGAACTTGCATATGAGCAATTGATGGTCTGTTCCACAGTTGGCCCCTGCTCTTGTTCTGACTACGATACTGAGCTTTTCCACTGTCTGTTTCCACAGATGTATTTGATTTGCTTCTTGTGTTGTAAAAGGAGCACTATAAAAGACTTAGAAATTACCCATCCCTCTATAACCCAGCCAAGATGGTGAATAAGAAGCAATGCTGCATTTTAGGAAGAATTGAAGAGATTACTGGAAACATCAAAGACATTAAAGGGTGTTCTCATCCCATTCCCTTTTAATTAAGCTGTCTGGTCCCAGCAAAAACTAGATGAATCAGCTTGGATGAAAGTGGACTACTGTAAACCTAAAAGCAGCCCCAATTCAAAATGCTATGCTAGATGAGAGATCTTTACTAGAACAAATCAACACAGATTCTGGCACTTGATATGTGGGTATCAATCTAGTGAATGTGTTCCCTTCTATATTTACCAGTAAAGTCAAGAGTTTACTTTTATGTGAGAAGGACAGAAGTACATATTCACTATCTTGCTAGATATATATTCTTTTCCTCTCTGCCTTAATTGTTATTCCATAGAACAACTCATTCCCCAGAAAAACTCAGTAATCCACCTTATTAATATGATAATCAGACATAATGAGTAGAAATGGCAAATACATTGGATTCGCTTGGAAGACACCTACATGATACAAGGTGGAAGATAAATCCTACAAAGTTTCAGAGACCTGCTCCACTGGTGAAGTTTGTAGAGAGCCAATGCTCTGAAGCATAAGGATATGTTTCCTCTAAGGTAAAGGACACGTTATTGGAACTTAAATTCCTTACCACTGAGAAGCTAGGGAGAATGCAATAAAATGAAATTGGAGAGGTAGGCCAAGGCCAGATCATGTAAGGAATTATAAGCTTTGGTAAGTAGTTTAGATTTTATTCTAAGTACAATAGGGAACCATTGGAAAGTTTGAAACAAGTAAGAAACAAGATCTGATTTACTTCGCAAGTTACTCCAGTTGCTGAATGGAAAATGAATTGTAAATGGACAAGAGTGGAAGGAGGAAGACCAATATGGAGACTATTGCTGTCATCTAGGCAAAATGATGGTGCCTTAGACTAAGACAGTAACAGGAGAAATGGAGAGAAGAGACAGAGTTAGGATATATTTTGGAATTAAACCTTGCAGGACTTGTTGAGATCTTGGATGTGGTTGTTAAGGGAAAGATATATTTCAAAGAAGCAGTATTGTGACTTAAGGTCTGCAATGAGACTACACTCAGAAATTTATATATAAGACTAGAAATCTGTCAGTATTAAAAACACCAGACATTTATGTAGCCTTTTGGTGACTTCATTATTTGTAAAATAGAAATAATAATAATACTTACATCATAGACTGCTGCTTTCATGGGTGTTGATTGTGGATCCAAGTAAAATGAAACCCATGACAACTTCGATCTTTTCTCCATTTATCATGATGTTGCTTATTGGTCCAGTTCTGTGGACTTTTGTTTTCTTTATGTTGAGGTGTAATCCATACTGAAGGCTGTAGTGTTTAATCATCATCAATAAGTCCTTCAAGTTCTCTTCACTTTCAGTAAGCAAAGTTGTGTCATCTGAATATCGAAGGTTGTTAATGAGTCTTCCACCAATCCTGAAGCCATATTTTTCTTCATATAGTCAAACTTCTCAGATTATTTGCTCAGCATACAGATTGAATAAGCATTGTGAAAAGATACAACCCTGATGTACACCTTTCCTGACTTTAAACTGACTCTGTAGCACCTAACAACAACAACATCGTAGAGTTGTTGCAAGGATTAACAGAAGTCACATATGTATAGCATCAGAACATTGCTTAATGCATAATAAATGCTATTTTAGTGTTTTCAGTTTTTGATGATGATGACATAACTCCTTTCTCTATCCAAATATTTTTGGTTTTTTACTTGTGTCCCCAATCATAGAAATTAATTTCATTATTTTACTTTTTGTAGTTAGTAATTTTGTACTTGATATAGTTTTATTTATCTATTTTTACTCTGTCTCTTACTGTATTAATTTCTCCTTTACTTTGCTATTTTATCTGTTTGTCTTTAGACCTGTTAATAGTATCTCCCATGCCCCTGCCATGGCTTTAGCATGATAACACTACCTGACTTCGTCTAGAGTTAAATTAGTATTGCTTGATTGCAAGAAATTCTTCTTCCCATTTACAAGATACTAATTTGGATTCTGAATTATTAGATTACAGGTCTTCTCTGGGTTCAGGGGCACCTGGTCTCATTCAAAGTCAAACATTTAATCACTGGGGCTGGAATGTAGAGACATGGAGTGTAATAAGCATCTATAGATTATGTCTCCCTTCTGATGTGAAGTTCAGAGATTGTTCTAACTGCTCCAGAAGGAGGAGCTTTATATATATATATATATATATATATATATATATGAAACTCCAAACACATTGAAGTTTGGTAATTTTAAAACATTGAACAGAAATCCATTTATTGCTGCAGTATAATGGACTAACTCAATTTGTCAAACCCCTTTGGTTCTAAGAAAGGATACTTCACAGCTGATTCTATGTGCCTAGGACTCACATCAGTGGTAAGACTGTCTGTGGACCATACCAAGATGATTCTCTTCCCCAATGTAGGCAGGAGAGTTGAGCCAGATCTCAGATAAGTTGCAAATAGCAAGATGCTTTTCCATTACAAGATTTCTGGTGGCGCAGACAATGAAGCACTAAGCTACTAACTGAAAGGTTGGTAGTTGGAACTCACCCAGAGGTGCCTTGGAAGAAAGGCGCGGCAATGTGCTTCTAAAAGGTCACAATCATGAAACCCTGTGGAGTACAGTTCTACTCAGATACGCATAGGGTAGCCATGAGTCACAATTGACTCAATGGCAGTTGGTTTGGTTTTTTTGATTGGTTTCCATTACCGATGAACAAAGATTAGAGTTTTTTCTTCTACAGTTCTATCAGAAAAGTGATTTATTTTCCATCAGTAGTTAACGACTTTCTTAGCAAGATAAAATATAACACAATATCATTTTTCTAATTAAATATTATACATTTTTAGAATAGTTCTACTTACTATCTTAACACATTTGGCACCATTCTTGTTCCTCCCTTTCCTGCTCTTTTAAAACAGCACATTCAGTACTTAATGATAAACAAGGATAAACAGAACTTTCTAAGAAATGTCCTGTACACCAATAGAACCTGGTTCTCAGAACTCAAGGAAACAGACCTAAGGGGAAACAGGTACAGACTCATACCAAAGAGAATCACAAAAGGGAGGCTTTCTAGAAATAAGACGTCTATTGATGAGAAGGTACTTCAAGAGTACTGGGGATCATGAGTACTCTTGAAGGCCAGGGGGTGTTACAGAATCCCTGGAAGTCCTGCCAGTTAGCAATTGTGTCACTGTCCCAGCTTGCTTCAAGTTGTCACAGCAAACAAAGTAAAGACATTATTTGTCACTGAGGTGATATCCCACAGCTGCCTCCAGCTGTAGCTCCATCCCAATTCCCCCCACACAGATGAAACTCCAATCTGGCAAAGTAAAGCTAGCAGAAATCTGAACTTTCCCTACAGTCTTTATCTGGACCTTCAATATTTGAAGAGAGACTCATGTGTTTTGTTTTGTTTTTTAATGAATTCCTCTAATTTCTGAACATGGGACAAATATAAACCTCCCACTTACAGAATGAGTCAAAAGAGAAAAATGCCAAGAGGAGGAAAATATCAAATGGTTCAAGAGAGAGGGATTCATAAAGAAGGTAGTGTCCAACATCATATCATTTTCCTTCCTAGCACCAACCTCCAAGTAGCCACCTCCAAACCAAGCAAGACATGGTCATTTCAAGACTACAGTAAAACCCTGCCCAGCATCATAGCAACACAAGTCTACACTAACAGATGAGTGATGGCTGTATATGAGGTACACTGGCCAGGAATCAAACTCAGGTCACCTGCATGGAAGCTGAGAATTCTACCACAGAAAAACCAAATTGCCAGATTGGAGTTCCATCTGTGTGTAAGGAGTTGGGATGATCATTAAATTCAACACTATGCAATGTTTGAGCAAATATTCATCTGACCTATGCTTAAATCCTTCCAATGATAGAGAACATATAAATACTACCTTTTAGCCTATCTTGAACAGGTTTCAGCAGAACTTCCAGGCTAAGAAAGATTAGGAAGAAAAGCCTAGTAATCCACTTCTGAAAATCAACCAGTGAAAACCCTATGGATCACAACAGTCCATACCTACTGTTTATGGGGTCACCATGAGTTGGGGATGACTGAACAGAAGCTAACAACAACAGCAACAATGTAATCATATGCTGGCTCTACAGCCTCGGAAACCCTAAAGGGCAGTTATATTCTGGGGCACACAACAACATAGGGTAAGTGCTTTATTAAAAACCAGTTGCCGTTGAGTACACTTGGATTCATGGCAACCTTGTATGTGTCAGAGTAGAACTGTGTTCCATAGGGTTTTTTCAGTGGCTAGTTTTTCTGAAGCTGATCGCCAAATCCTTCTTCTGAGGCACCTATGGGTGGAGTCAAACCACCACCCTTTCAGTTAGCAGCTGAGTGCATTCACCGTTTGCATTACCCAGGTGCTGTGTGTTTTTATATCCTAAAAAGCCTTGCCCAGATTAAACACATAGCACAGACTTACCAATGGGTTGATAGTTATGGCTAGATTGCTTTTCCCTGAATCCTCAGTGATACTGAAGGTTTGCCAAGTTCTAAACTATTATTTCCAAAGAAAAATAAGAACTCCTAAAAAAGGTGTGAAAAAAAGGAATTATTATACATTTATTAATCAAGTAAGCAAAGCCATGTCTAATCATCAGACAGCATCATAACCATGGAAAATAAACACCACGATAGGAAAGAAAAAATATTGTTATTTTATTTTACTGTATAAGAGAAGCACATGAATAATTATCTTAGAATTAGGTTTGTAGTTTCCGTGTTTTTAATTTGCAAGACTTATCTTGGTCAAACAATTAACTTTACTAAAAGGCCCGAATTAACAAAGAATACAATTTTGATTTTTTCAATAGTTTTATAACGAAGTATATCCCTTTGCTTTCAGGTAATTCACCATAAATTCAAACTGAAAAATCCATCCTAAGAAGTAGTGACTTTGCTCAGTTCCCTAAGCCCCTCCCATCTTATCAAAGAATTTCTTCTGGAGATTAACCTGATGGGAATAATTATCACTAAGAATTGTATGTATTTATAAGGAAAACCAAATATTTAAAATTTTATGCCCCTAGGAAAACCCACAAGGAGAGACACCTCTGCAGCAAAAGAAGAAAAGAAAATGTCAACTTTCCATGGGGAATCCATTCAAGTGTTATTCTTATTATGTTTTATTTTTGCTCTGTAAAGTAGGATAAAGTGAAACGGCAGGGGCATAAACTGGAAAGAGACAGCCTGTATTTGCTTTGTTTTTGTTTTAAAAGTACTCACTGTATTTTAAAATTTTTGAATTCAATCTAGCATCTAAAAATGAGGAGGTTTTGCATTTTTAACTCTACATTTCCAATTAACTTGAAAAATCAAAAGATCTGATCACCCTGGGACCCCTTTATCTCATGACAGCAACCAGCAGCAATTAAACTGAGCAATTAAAGTGTCCTCTCGTGGTGCAGTGGTTACGAGCTATGGCAAGCTACGCAGCTGCTAACCAAAACGTAAGCAGTTCAAATCCACCAGCTGCTCCTTGGAAACCCTATGGGGAAGTTCTACTCTGTCCTATAGCATCACCATGAGTTGGAATCGACTCAATGGCAACGGGTTTGGGTTTTTTTGGTTCCTCTTTAGAAAGGACATAATCTCACCAGTTTGCCGAAAACCCCACTACCTCATATTGTATTATACCCAGCCCATTTCACCTGTGCACTTACCAGCCTTACCCCTGAAGTCATTTGAGTTTCTACTATGAGCCCAAGCACACACATTTATGTGAGTATAAAGCATTTGGAGAGTCTGTACCTCCCATTATTCCATTAGCCAACTCTGTACATATCCCTATACAAGTCTGATGCATTGAGTCTCTCATTATGGAAATTAGAGGATACAGATGCCTCCAGGAATGAAAGTAATTCTCCAGGCCCACCTCCTGAACCGTCCTGACTGAGGGGAAGATATCTCAGACTCCATATTGATAAGCAGTAGGCTTGCCATCTGCCTAGATATAAAAGGCTTTAACCTGACCTTTAGGATGCCAAGAACCTGTTGTGCCCAGGAGGACAGGAAAAATCACGTGCCCACCCTCACAACTCTGAACATATGAACATCACAGGCATTGGATGAGGGTAAAAGAGGATGAAAGAGGTGTTAAGAGGGAGACTCTTAATTATTCTGCCTTAATGATGATGGAGTCATGGGTTGGCCATGGAATTTGTCAACGCCCTTTATCCAAAGACCACCACAGCCCCAAGAGTAGTTAAACAAGTTGAATTTATTGTTCATACATGAAGGATAACATGCACCATGGAGAAATGAGGGATGTCTCAGTAAGAGGCTGATAGAAATAAAGTATTATAAGATTTGGCTTTAATTGAGTGATTTTGGGGAGGGTGTTCAGTGAGACCACTCTTGGTTCACGTCTGACCTGGTTCACTGAACTTCTGCATGACCTTGAGTAGGACACTTAATGTCATGAAACAATAGAATCTTTATCTATAAAACACAATTAACAGTACACTTACCTTAGTAGGTTTTTATGGTAAGGGTTAAATGAAATGATGCTGTCAAAGCACTTGGTCCAGTGTTGGCGTTCAAATGTTTGGTGCAGGCCACTCTTTGAGTATTTGCCAGTCAGTTACTCCGGCAACTTATTTCTTATTGATTCCTTACTTTTGTTGAAAACACCATTCAGTCTTAGACCAAAGGCCTGTCTCAACTGTTTCAAAATCTTCATTTCTTTGTGTGGAGCCTATTTTATTTGGAAATTTATCTGTGTTCTGGAGATGTTTTATCAGTAAGCACATTCATTCACACCTTGTCTGGGATTAGACTTGGAGGTATAATTATCTCTGACATAGGCAGAATGCCTGGTGCAGAAAGGGGTGCCACCAGAAGAGAGAAAAAAGACCATAATAAGGTAAACGAAGGTACCATTTTGGCCCACTTTTCAACTTTGACCAGGGTGGACCCAGACACCTAAGCCTAGTAATTAATTACTCTGGACAAGTGATATGGTTTCCTGAATTTATTTCTGGAGTTATGTTCATTCTCAACAGTGAAAGCAACCTTGTTTATTTTACTGTCTGATATAAAGATCAAACATGTGATAATTGTGAACATATTTAGAACCCACTAAAGGACCCATATTTTAGCTCCCAGAGAAATCTGGACTTTCTTTTTAATACCATGATATTTTTAACAATGATCAAAATTGATACTTCCCTGAGAGGGGACAATAGATCTCACCCAGCCACTATTTGCTCCTCACACTCTGGGCTACATTTGAGGACCCCATTTCCTTAGGGCTCCAACTTCATCCCCAGCTTCCACAGAAATGATTGTTCTTTCACCCCATGCCATTCTTCCTTCCCATGGAAATGGATCACTTGTTGATCTATAGCTCTAGCTGACCCAGAATCATTTTCTGTCTCATATTGTGCCAAAATATCTTTAGCTGGTCCACCATTAATCAACTGATAATTACCTTCCAATGTTGTTCATAACCATTGACTTAATAGACTTTCTTCTAAGCTTCACATTTGCTTAGAACATTACTTAACATGAAGTTGAAGCATCTTGTAATTTGTGATTATATTGAAAGGGGTTTATGTGTGCCCACATAAAGTTGAGGAAGTACATGGTAGTACAAGGAGACTCCCAGGAGCACTATGGACAGGGAAAGTTGGTTGACTATGGAAATATTACAACTTTCTATTATTTCCCTTGCCATTTCTGTATTCCAGGACTTTAAGACTTCATGTTCATCTTTTAAACCTGATATTATTTTTATTTAAGGTGATATATGTTGAAGAAAAATAAATTTAGGGATACCAGTTAGAAAAGTTTTCATTAATTGTATATCTTTTGAAATAACATGATGTTTATCTCATGGTTAAGCAATTTCTGCTTGCAAAAATGAAACCATTGACATTCTTTGAAAGCAACAAACCTAAAGAAAGACAAAGCCCCAAGCTTTCTCTGAATTGAGTCAAAGTTTCTACCAGTGTAATCACATAAGCATCACCGTCCAGGTTTTTTTTTTTTTTTTTTTTCCAGAGAATACCCAAATGAAATCTTTTCTATCTTCTCCATGGCCTGGCTTCCACTACGGTCTTGTCCTTCACTAGAACCTCTCAGTTTTCTCCATAAATACCTTTTCCTGTATTATCAAACACAATGGTATGTCTCATGAAAAGAGCATCAAGGTGTCAGAGGGAAAGGTTTGGGACTTAGTGTTAGGATCTTGCACAATTAGCCTTAGTGTGTGGATTCTATTTCTACCACTTCCTAAGTGACTCTGGGTATGATGTGCAAATTCTCTGCATCTTAGGTTTCTCAAATGAATATCAGCATACAAATTATTCACTTAGAGCAGAGTTGTGAGAGTGAAATGCAGACAAAATATAGACTATTTAAACAAGTTTTACTTCAGCAGTAATTAAGTTTTGTACTATATAGGCTTAAATTAATTTCCAAGATTTTAGGTAACTTACTGATATTAAATTGAGTTGATAGATATTTATTATAATTGAAGCTTATAGGCTCTTTTTACATCACAGAGAAAGAACACATATATGTATATATATATACACACACACACATATTTGTGTCTGATAAAAAGTATGTTCATTTTTACCACTTAAAGGGATGTACTATAAGAGATATGTATCAAGGACAGGAAATTTAAAAGGGAATTTATTCGATATGGTCAAAGTTATTATTTACTGCTGTTAAAAGTTTGATGGGTTAATTTATGAGAATTTTTAAAGAGCTTTAATGTCAAATCACATGTAAAGCAAATAATTGGATTTCTCACTGTTAAGATGGCAAAATTTTCTTTGATTACTAGGTTGAAGAGTTAATTTTATTTTGTGTGTAATCTGCCTTGAAAGCAAGAGTTCCACGGAGTAAATTCCTGAGTCAAAAACCAAGCCACACAGCTTTGGAAAAAGCTAAAGTTTTCATCTTTAAGATCCTTGGTTAAATAACTCAAGTATTGTTTCTCAGTGACCTATGATAAACTCCTGACAACTCTGAAACTTCATGGAAAGCCACAAAATGCTTGTTTCTGTTTTATAAAGTGCGAAAAAAAAAAAAGTTTATTTAATGTTATGAGTTACCTGAAATATGTTGTCAAATCAGAAGTACCAAATTTTCTTTGAGTTAAAGTTTATATGTCAGCAATGTTTTACTGATATTAGACAACAAATGCATAACATTATGTCAAAATTTCATTATTTCAATTGCTAACTTGGCCACAACTTTGTTTGCTTTGAATCTAGCATCATCAAACCCAATGGTTTTAACTGGGGAATTCATATCATTTAGCCATGGAGTTTTTCTTACTATTTAGATGTTCAGAAGCTTAATAATCTTGGTATATTCTTGCTATAACCCAACTACTTAGTATTATGTCTCAAGATTATTATGTATTATATCTGAAGCTCTTTGAAAATAAGGTTAAGCATTATATTTGGAGATATTTTCATCTAAAGTTTTTTGGGGGCGTTGACTTTATTTGCCTTTGCATTACTTTTGTAATTAATTCCCATCAAGTCCTTCACTTTCAGGAATTATTATTATAAGTTAACCATAGCCATTTTTAAGTTGTCCTCTGCAGATAAGTTTTACTTTGTTGATTCACTGAAAACACTTGATCAAAATATTTCAACAAAAATGGATCAAAATATATCAGACATATGAAGAAGACCAATATTTTGAATGTGGATATAATTGGACTAAATCAAGATTTCTACACCTCTTATGTAGAAGTTGATGGGTTTTTCAGACTGCTGCTGATCCAGAATTGCATGGAACCAAAATTAACTACATAGAACTGAGTAAACTAAAAGAATTACTGTAAGATTTATATGAGAATATTGCTGATGTTCAAAGTTCGATTTTCTAGACACAAGAAATCATTTTTTTCTTTTCCCTCTTTTAATGTAGGAATCAGCTATTTCAGAAACTAGTAACACTATGCTGGCTACAGAATATCTTATGCTAAGGGTTTTTCTCATCTCCTGATTCTTGGTATTTGACTAGCCCAAATGGCACATCTTGATTATGTGGCTCTAACCTTTGGCCTTGGCTCCCACCTGAGTGGATTAGCAGAGTACTATGGGATTGAGCTGAACCCAAGGTCAAATATTAACTGACTTACCTCTTCCAGCTGATGCCCCCCTTTTAAGAGCTCATTAGGCCAGATTTGCTTTTCAATGGCATAATCATTTGGCTTCTATTTTTGTACCTCACATAGGATTAGAAGACATTATGGTACATGTCAAAGTTCTGATTAAATATATTCAGAGTATTTTAAATGATTCCACCTGTGGACACCAAGAAATGAACACTGAAATGACTGTGATGAGAGAAGTATTTCTTCAAAACCAAATGCCCCTTGACATCCTTACTACTGCACAAAGAAGCACCTAAGCCATTATTAAAACTGATTGTTATGTTTATATTCCTACTAATAGGACTAATATTACTCATCATGTTTCCCATATGCAACACATAGTGTCAAATCTCAATAATCCTGTTCTTCCTTAGCTGAAATTATAAGTAATTGGTTTTCCTCTTAGGGAGGATGGTGGAAAAAAGTTGCTACTCTGTTTTTGAATCTTTATTTTCCTCATTGTTTCTATTATTGTAATTATAAAATGTTGTTTTGCTTTAGTTCATCACATTTTACACATGAAATGCTGTCTTCAAAACCATTAGACCCATCATATAAAATCATGCTGGCTTCACAAGCTTTCACCAATGACTGTAGTGTTTAATAACCTCCCTTTTGTCTTTCTAGATATGTTACATCTTGACCTCTATCATTCTGTCCTGACTGAAAAATGTTCCTCTAATGTGGCCTTGTCCGTTAAGATGTTCCTCATAAAACTTACCCTGAAGATGAAGCTTATTAGTTTGACAATGAAGAAAAAATTTTTTTATTAATCAAAGATCCTCAAGAAAACAAAGTCTTTGCAGAAGAAAGTTATTCTATTGTGGGTGATCAGCACCCCCCCAGCAGACACTTGATCAAAAGGGGGGAGTGTAAATTGAAAAGTTTCAAACTGGAGGCACTCATATCAGACTAAGAATGATGGGGCCAACATGCATTTTCAGGAAATAAAATATCAGGATGTAAATCATTTAGAAAGAGTGTGTTAAGATGTAAACTACTGTTCTTAGGAAAAATGTGTTCATAACTACACAAACTGGTCAGGATGTAAGCCATTTGGGAAGAATGTGTAAACAATTTTCCCCTAGAACCAACTACAATCATGAATAGCTGACTAAAATTCTACAAGCAAGTATAACTGAACCAGCTGGGATCTCACACCTAGGTGGTAACTCACTTCTCCCTAACCAAGTGATCAACTTTTACATTTTAAAGGACTTCAAGCTGAAGTTGATCTTATTTACAATCAGTCATTAACCCCCTACCTTTCCTTTGTTCTTTATGTATATAGACTTCTCTCTCTGCTTGTGCTGCAGAGTACTTTGTATTTCTACCCAGTGCTGCTCAGCTATAGCTGTTTTTATTCCTCAATAGAACTATTTTTCTTTCACTCCTAAAAGAGTACAAAACTTTCTTCATTGACAAGTGCTAGGGTGAAATAATATTTTCAGAAATTCAAGGTCTCAAAAAGTTTAACTCTTACATATAAATAACCCAAGAAAGCAGAAGACATAGATTGAAGAAACATAACCTCCAACACAAGAAAGGAGTGAAGAAAAATCCCCAGTGTGGTGATGAAGGGAGAACCTAGGATAACCTTTGTAGAGGACAGCCCTCCCAAATCACAACAGGTCATAAGGATCTCAGAACAAATTTCTTCAGGAAGATGAATGAGTTTGTGATGGTGAAGATTGTGTGTCAACTTGGCTGGGCCATGATTCTCAGGGTTTTAATGTAATCACTGCCATGATTGAATATACTGCGAGTAGCCAATCAGATGAAAGGGAATCTCCTTGGGGGTGTGGCCCACATCTGAATATAAGCAGACGTTCTGGGTTGTTGCTCTGTCTGGATCCTGCAGCTGCCTCCTGTCGTCTCATCTCTGGTTCTTGGGACTTGAGCTGTCAGCTTATCTGTCGAACCTGGGATTCATCCATCTGCACAGCCTGTGAGTGGGAGCCCTGCTCTCCGACCTGCTGATCTTGGGCTTGCCAGCTTCTGCGGCTGTGTGACTTGGGAGAGGCCTCCACCCTGATCCCCAGACTTGGGATGTTCTAGCCTCTACAATCGTGTGAGCAGTTTCCTTGATATAAATCTCTCTCTCTCTCTCTTTCTCTCTCTCTCTCTATATATATATATATTTATACACTTTACTGGTTTTGCTTCTCTAGAGAACCCAGCCTAAGACAGCATTAAAATACAAAATGTGAATGAATTTATTGACAAGAGATTCAGACAGCTGCTAGTTTGTGTTAAATTGGTGATCAGTACATAGAAAAAGAAGCAAACAACTGAACAAAAAGATAATTACTGATTCCAGGAAATGTCAAAATTTGTGCAGGTAAGGAAAAATTATCATTGTTTACTAGGCTCAGCTCTCAATAGCATTTACAAGATTAGAACAATGAATACTAGATAAAACTAAAGTTACAGCATAATTATATTAAAAGTTGAAGGAGAAAGAATGGCATATTTCTGTGGAAGAACCAAAAGGATGAAAAAAAACAAACCTAATTTTTCATCTTGAGTAGTAGCAAGTCAATAGATAACATGTAAAGCTGAAAAGTCAAGAAGCACCAATAACAACGTCTTAGTTAGAGACCTGCAGAGACCACTAGAATCAGCTAAAAGGGTGGGTAGTGGGTTCCTTTGGGGAGAGGGAAATAAGAGCGAGGCTGGAAAGTGACTGGGGATATGCATTAACAAACATTGTGGATCTAATTGTCTTTTTTTTTAAATTCTCTGCCTGTGTACATTAATAAAACACCCTCAACCCTTCAGAAAAAGCAAAAGGGTAAAAGTAACAAAAACATTGAAGAATTAAACTCAACTAAAAATGCATTTTTATAAATGTTATTTCTATTTAAAATTTTGAGTTTATTATTATATTTTGAAAAATTCAGATAAACAGAGAGGAAAAAATTATCCAAACTCTAATTTGCTCTGCTAAGCATGGGACCATATTTAAATACTAGAAAATACAAGTGATAGTCCCCTGTTTTTATGGAAAAGTTAAGAGACACGGCAAATATGTTTAGTAATTCAAAGAGCATTAACTAAAAGTTCCATAAGGATATAAGGGAGTTGTTGGAGAAGAAAAAAAATCACAATATTGTAAAAGAAATTTTACCTGCACTAAAATAAAATAAACCATGATAATACACCAAAATATACCTGACAACCATAATGAAACTGGTAAATTCCAAAAACGGAAAATCATACGTGTCTACAGAGATGGGGGAGAGGTTACTTGCAAAGCAACAATAGTATTTTTCATAGCTTTACCATTATTGCACTCATTTAGCCAGGTTATTGTACTATTAAAGTCCACAAATGGCACAAACGATTAATGTCTGACTAATAAATTAAAGGTTGGCTATTTGAGTCCACCTAGTGGCACTGCAGAAGAAAGGCCTGGTGATCTTCTTCCATAAAGATAGCAGCCAAGAAAACACTACGGGACAGATGTAACACGTGGGTCACCATTAGTTGGAATTAAATCAACAGCAACTGGTTTCATGTTTGATTTATTGAACTGTTCGACTCGTCTCAGTTTTTTTCTTCAAGCATTCATACTTTTAATTTTTCAAACTCTTTCTTATTCATATTTGCTTCATTTTCAAAGAAGCTGATCTTATTTCATATATTCAATATTCTTTCACATATTTTTGAGAATACTAGTTGAAATGTTATCAGGTTATTTTGTGTTTCCTTCGTTAATCTCCCAGGGACCATCTGTTCCATTTGCTCCAATGGATGCATTCATCGGTGCTTCTCTTTAGTGCTTTACTTTTCCTCATGCATCTGCTTGTCCATGTAAAATTATGGATGGACTAAATTTAACACTACTGGTCACTTGGCTGACTTTCCTTAGCAACTATGGAAGGTATTCCTGCGTCAGGCTTCTCCCCTGAATGCGAGCATACTCTGGACCTCTTTGGGTGGATGTGTGGGTATGTTTCTACAAATGGGCATCTTTTCAGGATGGGCAGACAGAGGATGTGAATGGTAAGTGGGTTAAGGACTCACTTCAATAAACAGAGGAAGCCAAGGAAGTCATTTTTCTGGAAGCAGAGAATGTTAGGATATTTCATTGCTCTATAAGGGTGCTTTCCTATTATTTTTTCCCTTCCCTTGAGGCAGATCCACCACTTCATTTAGAGAGCTGATCTCATCTGCTATATCCTGAGTGAAAATACTACATACAGCCAGTCACACTGTGTACCAGAGCTGAGGACTAGCCCAGCTGGGCTGGCAACCCTTCAATTAATTATACTGCTAATTGCCACACAGGCTGCTCATTCATTCAACATCATTCAAAAAATATTTCCAGCCCTAGCTGATGATGATCTTGGAACTTTTCCAAGGCTCTGTGGGGAAGACTGGTACTGGCTTCTTCAGTGACCCTTTCCAGATGTCTCTATTTGCTTGTGATTTTCTTGGCTCAATTTTCCCTGTCAAACCAGTCTGTTTAATAGTTTCCCAAAATTCTTTAAAATTTATGATGTGTTGATAAAACATCCTCTGTTTTCCAGGATTGTTAAGAATTTAATCTCATTTTTATATTCCTTTGGTCATTTTCCTGATATTTGGAGAGGAAATGTAGAAGTATATATGTACTTAGGCTATCATCTTGGTATGGAAGTCAGGTTCCCAAATGTGATTCATTTCTTAATTTACTAGAGTTGTCTGAGTAAATTTACAAGAAGTGTATGTTGTTTTCTATATATTTTCTTGCATCCTTTAATTCCTGAGAATTTTTAGTACCCTCTCACATATACAACAGCTGGGTATAAAATTCTAGTCTCACAGTATTCTCACCTCAAAATTCTATGTGTTTTTAAACATTTGTCTGATATTTGGAAGCACCATCTATTGACAAACTGCTTTTAGTTGTTCTTTAAGTAGTTAATTTCCTTCTACTTGGATACTTATTGTATTTTTCCACTAAACTTGAAATTATATGTGTGTGTGTGCGTATTTAAAATATAATTCAGTGTGGTTCTCATCACATTTTATTGGGTCTAATATCTTTGTTATCCTTTTTTTTTTTAACAAAGAGAAATTTATTTTCTCACAGTCTAGTAGGCTAGAAGTCCAAATTCAGGTTGTCAGCTCCAGGGGAAGGCTTTCTCTCTCTGTTGGCTTTGGAGGAAGGTCCTTGTCATCAACCTTCCCCTGGACTAGGAGATTCCCCTCACAGGAACCCCAGGTCCAAAGGAACTCCTCTGCTCCTTGTGCTGCCTTCTTGGTGGTATGAGGTCCCCTACTCTCTGCTCACTTCATTTGCCTTCTATCTCTTTTTTATTATTATTATCCTTTTTCATTTCAGAAGATGTAGCCCTCTACCATTCATTTATCTCCTCTCTTCCACATAATTCTTTGTATTTTCTTTCAAATTTCTCTCCTTTTTCCAAGGACTTTTTACCCTGTCCTTTGAATCTCTTCAATGAGACACTTCCCCTGCAGCCCTTTGAAGTGCTCCTGGGGACCAAAGTTTTTCCCTCCATGTTATGAATTGAGTTGTTCTCTCCCTTCAAAGTACATGTTAGAATCCTAACACCTATGGATTGTGGATTACAACTGTAATGTGTGTCAAGTGGATGAAATGTAATCATCTTCCATAACGCAATCTAACGTTATGTTAATAAGGCCCTACAAGTGAAGGGTGTGTTCTAAACTTAATCACTTCTGAATTATAAAAAGAGCAGATTAGACACAGAGAGAAGCACAAACTGGGGAAGACAGATGCCATGTGAGGATCTCCAAAGAACTAAGGAAAGCCCAGGGCTCCTGACAAAGAAAGATTCTACATGGCTGAGACTCTGATTGGGATTTTTAGGCTCTAGAACTGTGAGAAAATAAATTTCTGTTCCTTGAAGACACCCACTTGGTGTTTCTGTTACAGCAGCACTAGGAAACTAAGACACTCCATACGCCACTTAAAGGCTCAGCTTTTCAGCTACATCCTGGCAGCTACTATCTTCCTGGTTTCATGGTTATAACCCCTGTTGCTGAAAAATAGGTACAGAGCCTTCCCCGTGACCCCAATTGAAGCTATCATAGGCATCTACTTAGTGGATTTCTCTTCTGCCCAAAATATCATTCACTTCTCACTCTTTACACTTTCTTGGGTAATGCCATCCACTCTCATGGCATCATTTACCATTAATATGCTGGGCATTCACAAGGTCCTATCTCTAGCTTAGATCCCCTTTCCCAATCCTAGATCCAGCTGTCTACTTGGCATCTTATTAGCACATTGAATTCATCAAGTTCCAAGTAGAACTCATCAAGCAGCCTTTCTCCTGAGGTTTCCAACTCAGTGAATGTAATTTAATTGTTCCAAACCACTAACCTGGATACCATCCTTGGACTCTCCCTTTTCCTGATACTAATATCCAATTAATTTAAGGTTAATTCTACTACTATTCCCTAAATTTCTCTAATTGATCTCCTACTACTAGTTTTGCTCTTCTTCTATTCATTCTTCACATTATCACTGACAGGCCTCATGAAAATACAGATATAATCATTACTAAAAGCACTTATCTTCACTTTGCATCCAGAGTCCATTAAGGTTAAAGTGATTCATATAAATTACTAGATCTTTTGTAAACCAGCATCTGCTTTCATTTTCCAGCCTTACAAGTATTTTTCCAGTTGTCTGAATGTGCCATGCTCTCTGTCATTTTTGAATCTTTACCCAAGCTGTTTCTTCTGCCTGTATTACTCCCCTTCTTACCCACAAAGATATTTTTCTTCATCGAGATAACTCCTACATATTCCTCAGGTCTGCTAAAATATCACTTCTTTTGGAAAGTCACACTAGCTTACCCAACCTAGTTTAAGTGCACTCTTGTAAGTGTTATACTTTTGTCGTAACACTTTCTATGCCTCATGCCACTGATGATTGATTTGCCTGTCTTCTAGGCTAGACTCAATTCTATTAGGACAGGGATCATGTTTGTTAAGTTTAATATTTTTTCACCTGGTTCAGGACCTGTCATATAAAAGTACTCAATAATTTTCATCAGATGAATTACTTTATTAAATAGTTTTTCCTTGTACTTGCTAAGCCTTTTCAATAAGAAGATTTTAACCCCTACTCATTTCAGCAACATGCTATTCTATCATTATTGATTATTTATTCTCCAGGGTCTGCTAAATTTTTTGCTTCTAGAATTCCTAAAACACAAAACATGTCCCATTTCTTCTCTTGATCCATTTAATGTCAGGATGCTTTTCCTCTGCGTTTTAGGAAACATTCTTCAGCTTCCTTCTACTTTTGTGGTTCAGTGTTCTTTAGCAGCCTCTCATCAACTCACTCTTTTCTTGGGATTTTAAATTTTAACCAGCTTGCTTTTGGTCTGCAAACAATCTGCCTGACCTGGGATCTGTACCTTTTCATGACCGCCTATTCTAGTTCCATAGATGCCACTTCCTCTCAAACATTTTCGAGACTGCTGTGGGACAAAGAACTAGATTTGGCCTTTGTCTCTGGTTTCTGAAAATAGCCCTTAGAATTCCCCAGTGATCAAGGTGCCCCTTTGTTTTCTAAAACAGCCAGGTAACACTTAAGCATGTGTAAATGAGTAGGGGCTGCACAGGTCCACCCTGGCAGCAAACCTAAGAAAGGGAAGAAGGCATGATGGAATTGATCTTACATAATCATTGATTCATTCATATGAATTAAGGCCCTAGTCATGCATATCCATTGAGGCCCAAACGACTAAGAGAACCTGGACCTTGGAGCTTCCTCTTTGGGGCTTCCTGGATTGGTGGAACTACCATGCATGGGAGAGAGTGTGGCACATGGACAGTGGAAGCTTCTTGCTGGGAAATCATCAAGACCTTGCCTGATGTGTCTCTTCGCTTATATCCTTTCTGGTTATAATAAGTAGATAACTGTAAGTATAGGTAATAGTCTCCACTAATTTTGTAAGCCGTTATAAAGAATTAACAAGCCCACAAGGGACAATGAGATTTTGACTTAGCTTGCAGTGGCTAACTCAGAGAAGAGCTGTGCAGGCAGTCGTAAGGACAGAGTCCTAACTAGTGAGGAAGTAGCTTTGGGTGACTGGTGATCAGGAAAATGCTGCATGCGTAGTTGATGAAAAAGCGCAGAGTCCTTCTAGCTTGTGATCTAGCGTTAGAGGGACAGAGAGAGAGAGAAGGGGCCAGCTGGTTTGAAGTCAGGGAGTTGTGCAGACTCCTGAGCCTATGGCTGTTACCTCATGACCTAACTCAGAGAGGCCAGAGATGAATTCTGACCAAACTCTGGGTGGTTAGGGAGAAAGAGGAAGTGCTGTGAAAGTGGTTGGTGATGAGGAATAGAGATGTAGGAAGCTGAAGCCTGGGTCCACTTCCAGATGGGAATCGGATTCATGGTGATCCTTACCACACAGTTAGTGGTTAAAGTGGGATTTGCCCACCTTGCCACCTTAGCAGTGCAGCTGCCAACCACGCAACTACCAATCAGAGATTTTCTAATGCTTTATTCTGTCATATAGAGATTTTGTTTCACAGGCTACATTTGCTGGATCTTTAAGATTGTTCTCTTCTTTGGCAGAATGTTTCCTTTGTCTCTGTTTATTTTTTCTCTGCTCACCCTGATAGAGAGGAGTGTACCTGAAATGGGTTCTATTTGAACTGCTTTAACTATGATACTTTTAAATCTCTTAGAACTGGAAAAAGGGAGAATGAAAAAGTCTAGCTTTACTTTGCTGAAATTGAAGTCCAGTACCCTGGGGGAGTTAGTGGTTAAGAGCTTGACTGCTAACCAAAAGGTTGGCAGTTCAAATCCACCAGACACTCCTTCAAAACCCTATGGTGCAGTTCTACTCTGTCCTATAGAGTGGCTATGAGTTGGAGTCAAGTCAAAGGCAACGGGTTTGGTTTGGTTTTATTCTATTTGGAGCCCTGGTGGCGTAACGGTTAAGAGTTCAGCAGCTAACCAAAAGGTCGGCAGTTTGAATCCACCTGCTGCTTCCTGGAAACCCTGTAGGGCAGTTCTACTCTGTCCTACAGGGTTGCTGTGAGTCGGAATCGACTCGATGGCAGTGGATTATGGGTTTTCCTGTAAGGGGTTATTGTTGTTGTTAGTTGATGTCGAGTTGGCTCTGACTCATAGTGACCTTACGTATAATAGAATGAAACATTGCCCTGTCCTGCACCACTTCCATGATCGGCGGTATGTTTGAGTCCATCTTTGAGGCTATTGCGCCATCTCATTGTGGGTTTTCCTTGTTATCACTGATCCTCTACCAGACATGATGTCTTTTTCTAGCATTTGGTCTTTCCTGATGATGAATCCAAAGTAAGTGAGCTAAAGTCTCATCGTCCTCACTTCTAAGGAGCATTCTGTTTGTATTTCTTCTAAGACTGATTCGTTCATTCTTCTGGAAGTACATGGTATATTCAATGTTCTTTGCCAACACTATGAAATTCAAATGCATCAATTCTTCTCTATAAGGAGGTGTTATTTTGTGTTGTCGAATCTATTCCAACTCATAGAAATCCTATATGACAGAGTAAAACTGCCCCACGGAGGTTCCTAGGTTGCAATCTTTATGGGAGATCACCAGGTCTTTTCTCCTGCACAGAGTGGCTGATAGGTTCAAACATTTCAGTTAGCAGCTGAGCACTTAACCATTACACCACCAGGGCTCCTTCTATAAGGAGTAGGAAGCAGCAAATGGGAGCATTACCTTTCTGCCTTAGGTTGCAAATCCATTTTTGTTGCAGCAAACAGAAGTCAGCTGAATCAGTGCCTGCCTTCATTACTGGTACCATCCCTGCTACGTTTTAAGTCAAGAACAGATGCCATGCCTGGAACCTCTGCCCTGTGTGATCTCTGGTGCTTTGAACTCTTGCCAAATGTAGGATAAACGTTCATCTTGGCACTCCATCCTATCCAAGCTCGGTAGTACCTGCCGCTCCCAGCTACTTGGGTTCTTTTCAGAGAGTCTTTCAATTTGTCCCTCAGCTGTGTATTTTCTTAAGCAGTGAAGCCCTTTGGTTCATCTATTCTGCTCTTCACTCTGTGTTGTAAAATTACCTTAAAATTTCTCACATACTGATGGCAACCATCAGTCAGTTCTAAGTTTGGTAAAGATTTTTCTCTATTTGTTCTTGGTCACTTAAATGGAAATATAAATATAGCTACCTTTATGCAAATATTCTTCACGAAATCTCTTGTGAATAGCACTTACACCTTGAATATTATTTAGCTTTGTAGAAGCAATCCGAATGGCCTAAGATACCTTTACCCTATGGCTCCCCCTTCTGGTTCTGCAATGAGCAGTAAGTCTGCCTTGTACTTTGGAAAATCTGTTAACTTGAATAGGGATTAGGATGAGCAAAGCTGAGAATTTCTCGGTCGGAGTTAGAAGTCTCTCTATTAACTGGTTAATTCAAATTCCTAAGAAAGGTTTAGAATTTCTTAGGAAACTGCCAACAGGAATCTGAGTACAACAGCTGTGCATCAAGAAAATTCTTCAGTCCAATCAAAGGAATGTAATGGTCTTCCTATGACCAGGACTCTTCAGATGAGTCAACGATGAGACACAGACACTCCTGCACTGGGAGGGTATGCAATGATAGCACGTGGAAAAGATGAACATTTGCCGCCCCTGTGCAACTACGCTGCCCTCTGAGGGCTGGGAAACTGGGCTACTATGAGTTTATGAGAAGATGCAAAGGAAATGCTTTGTTTATAAATTTTAAAAAATTTCTATTTTTAAAATCTATTTATTTCTACTTTTTTAGTTACTAAGATTAAGATAGGATAATTCAATACTGTTAGTGAATTCTTACTTAATGATTCCATCCTGCCTTTACTTTCCATAATGGTTTAAAAGCTATAGTCTGGTTGGCATTTTTTTTTTTTTAATCACATTCAGTATTATGAAATTTCCTCAGAAAGGAAGCTCTTTGTTGTTCATGACTCAAAAAATTTGATGAAAAGTATGAGAATAAATTTGATTCTTCTTCCAGCTTATTGTGCTCTCATCATACACGTGTTTTGTGTTTGGAAGTTTGACCTTTTCTCTCCCCGTTACCTGAGGCTGTAGATTCAACTAGTAACAATATGGTGTGTGTATGTGTGATGTATGTATATATGTATATATATATCCATATATATATATCCCTTATTTTAATATGCATTTATATGTATGCACATAAATGTGTTTTGATTTGAAATTGCTGTCAAAATACCATTAAGAAAATGCTTTAGAAATTATTAGTTAACTAAAATAATATTTTCCTTGAGTTAAATAAAAAGGAAGTTTACTTAATAAAATTAATTTTTAATGTGGTAAATCTATACGTAATAAAACATTTTCTGTTTCAGCATCCTTCAGATGTACAATTCAGTGACATTGTGTTCATCATATTGTTCAGTCATCACCTTTATCCATTTCCAAGTTTTTCCATCATCCTTAACAGGAGCTCAGGGCTCCCTAAGCCTGTCTCCCTTTCCCCCTCCTTCTCACCTTTCCTTGGTAACCACTAATATAAACTTAGATCTCTATAAACTTACCTGTTCTAGATATTCCATGTAAGTGGGATCATTCAACTCTGGTTCTAAAATTGCTTTTTTAAGGATAACACCCTCAGAGTTTTTCATTAAGTGAATCATAGTTACTGTTTTTCATGGAGTCAATCCTCTCATTCCCTCTTTGATTCTCTTTTTATTCTACTTGAGACCCATTTGGCAGTTGCTGCTCTCTTTAGGGCCTGTTTATGTATGTCTGTTGAAGAGAATGTTGATACATTCTGCATGATTGGAAAATATCTGACAGCTAGAAGAAACGATGTATTACTTTGAAAATCTTTGTGAAAAGCAGTTACTCTAGGGAATCTAAGCTGCAGGGAGATGACATTTGTGTCAGGCTCTTGCCTTAGACTCACAGAAGGCAAGGGAAACTACAGAATTTGTGACCTAAGGCACTGTATTTCCTTTTGTTTTCCGAGTTTTTGTAAAAACAGTTATAGGAGCCAGCCAGAGTGTTATTATAGTAGACCCACTCTCTATGTTATGCTTTTCAGGTAATACTCCTTAAAATTTTTTTGAGAATCCCTCATCCCAGTCGGTGTAGATAACATGAGACTCCACTTTGACCAATCAAAGCACTGAGTCTCCCTTCCCTGGTGATTAGCCAATCAGAATAATCCCTGGACTTTGATGGATGTGGCCAGAGAGAGACATTCCCTCTTCTGCGGATTGAATCTGGCAAGAAACCGTGTTATTATTACCTGTGAAACTCAGAAACGAGAAGTGAAGAGACCAATTATACCACTTGAGGCACTGAATTGATCCATGCCTAAAGGCCTGACTTTCCATTACAAAAAACACAAAAATACCTTCCTTGTTTATGTTTTCAGGTCTTGTATCATCTGCCATAGAAATAATTCTGATAAAAAAAGAAAAAAAGGCAAGTTTTTTAATTTGAACTTAAAAGAAACAACACATCGGGATGAGAATTTCACACGCAATGCCAGTGCCCTGATGTGAAAAGCCACACGGTGAAAGATACACCAACTCAAGTGCTGGAAGCAGAAGGTTACCTTCGTCTCCTTGCTTCCTCCCTCATCGGCAAAAAAAAACAAAGAGAGATCAGAGCTAAGTGCTTCAATGTGACTTCTATGTAAAACTGTAAATTTAAGCCCAGAGCACACTGCTTGTACATCTAAAAATCTCCTTATACAGTGGTTTGCTTTGTTTTTTAAGAGGTAGGAGTATCATTAGATAATTATTTGTTGTTGTTAGCTGCTGTCCGGGCGCCCCGACTCATGGCAACCTTGTGCTCAAAGGAGTGAGACAGGTTCTATGTCATCCCCATGATAGGTTGTGGATCAGACTTTTGTGATCCATAGGGTTTCCACTGGCTGATTTTCAGAAGTAGATCACCAAGCCTTTTTTCCTCATCTGTTTTAGTCTGGAAGCTCCACTGTTCAGCATAATAGCAACAAGTAAGCCTCCACTGACAGATGGGTGGTGGCTAACCCCGAGGTACCTTGGTCCAGAAGCAAACCAGGGTCGCCAGCATGGGAGATGAAAATTCTACTGCTAATATTTATCGAGTCCAGCATGTTTTCAATTTGGTTTAATGCATAAGAACTCTATAGGAAAAAGTAAAGTGAGAGCAGAGCTGCTTGGATTTTAACTGAGATGTTTTAGAGAAACATACACACACTTAGTTTTCCATTAGACTTCTCATGCTTCCCTTTGACTCCATCCCCAGAGGATGCAGCTCTGCTGAGGAGCCGTGAGGAATTAGGGCCCTGAGAGGAATTCTCTAACCTTGACCAAGCACCATCACACCAGAAACAAGCCCAGAAACCTTGAGGGAATTCCCTAAATCGAGCAACGTGGCAGGCTTAGAGCTGCTGTGATATTATACCACTGTATTATTTTTTTAATTGTATTAATTTCCGCAAGTAATGCATGCATACATTCTAATAGTATTGTATTTAAGAAACTGTCCAATAGTCTAGAAGCTCAGTTCCTCTTGAGTCTCATGCCTTCGCAGAGGTAACTGCAGGAATCACCGTGAAGTGTTCATGTCCAGGCTCTTTCCATGCATTTGCACACACATACGCGCATTTGTAGAAATACGGAGTATGGCTTCATGGGGCATTGATACAAAAGTGATGGTACGAGTTGAATTGTGTCCCCCAAAAAGATATGTTGACGTCCTAACCCCTGTTAGCTGTGAATGTGACCTTGTTTAAAAGAAGATCACACTGAAATAGGGTTGTTATCCTTAAATGTGAATGGTATCCTTATAAGAAAAGGAGAAGAGACACAGACACAGAAGAACGCCATATGATGACAGAGGCAGAGATTGAAGTGATATGTCTACAATCCAAGGAATGACAAGGATTGCTGGTAGCACTAGAAGCTAGGAAGAGGCAAGGAAGGAGAGAGAGAGAGCATAACCCTGATGACACCTTCATTTTGGACTTCTAGACTTCAGAACCGTGAAAGAATAAATTTCTCTTGTGTTAAGGAAACTAATACAAATGACATCATTCTATTCATGTTTTTGGGAAGCAAGTTACAGAACGGTTCCTGCAGTATAATTCCCTTATCCTTTTCACCGTGCTACTTTGTCACTTCAGAGTGCTGAAAGCTCTATAGAAAAATAAAAAAGGCCTTGAATGGGCCTGGTGAGCTTTTCCTGTTTAAAAACCTCACGTTGTGTGTTTTATTATCTTTACACTCTCTCAGAAATATGAGTATTCACAGGCAAAGAATTAATTTAACAATTATCTCTGTATTTACTCTGGGATTATTCTATATACTGACATTCTTTTTAATCTGTGCCTGTCTTCAGAAATATGTTATTTTGAGATTCTATAGTGTTATTTGAGATTTCAAAAACAATTATAGCATTAAAAGCATCTTTTCAACTTACACCCTCTCCCCTGTATATTGTTCCTGCCCCAACCCCTGAGTCCCTGTTCAACATAACCAGATGGCTGCCACTCCATCTAGTGACGTCCCCTTTACCTAGCAGTGAGATACCCCTGAGGAATATTATAAGCAGTAGCTGAGAATTGACTAAACAATTGTATACCATATACAGGGATAATAACACAGTTGCATTAAAATACTGGAAAACACACAGGAGGTCCTGTGACAAAATAAAAGCTGATAAACTCATTCAGGAAAGCTATTGTAGGTATTTCTTATGAATCAATTGAAAAATCCTACAAGATTTCGATAGCTATTAAAACAACATGGAAAAGGAGCTGGGGTGGTTTGATTTTCTTGTACAAGGACCTATTTTCAATTTAGTTTTCTGGTCTACAATGTAGATAAGAGGTGAAGGAATAAGCCAGCTACCAACTTTGGCTCTTCCTTGAACTGCCTCCCTTCCCCCAAAACATTTTTTTTCCAACTCTTTATAGTTTGACACAAACTAAGAGTGGCACACTCCATATATGAGGTGATGGACAAGCTGTAAGGAGCTGAGATTGTTATCTGAAAATTAACCATGGAGACCCTAAAATGGGCCTGGGATGTTTCCAGAAGAGTCTCCCATGAGGTCTCCAGGTCACAAGTTGGGTCAGGCTGTCTCTGCTCTGATCTCAACTTCGGTCAGGAATTCTCCAAGATCATTTCTCATCTATGACAGAACACAGGCATTTTTGGAAGAGAATATACAACATGCTAGTAAGAAAAGCAACCTGATCTAATTTGTTTTAGGTTTAGTTTTTGTTTATTGGGAAAAATAACTTATAAACGGACCCAAGAAAACTGTGCGGGGATTTTGCCATTCTCCACGTCTACAGTTACCTACTAAACCTACATCTTTCTGTCTTACCAACACAAGCCGCCTGGGGGATTGGTTAAGAAGAGCCCTTGCAAACACACACACTCAATTTCAGGGGCCTCCTGTCAACCAAACGCTGCCTGCCTGAGAGCAGTTCCAGGTCCCACACATTCCCCATGCCCAGCACTCAGTGACACCAGTGCACCCCTGAGCTTTGTCATACCCATATATCAGAGCCAGAAGCTCTCAGGGACACCCACATACCAATTTTCCACTGGGTTTGGACTTCTTTCCTGGTGAAACTTACACCATTGAGTTAATGACACACTCATTATTCATAGCATGAGATGAATGCTACTTACTCTGGTTCCATAGTTATCTACCAGTCCTAAGATTATAATGTGAATTTAAATGTAGATGTTTCTATGTGATAATATAAATATTTGACAATTAATATTTGGTAGTTAATAAACAGGAGCCCTGGTGGTGCAGTGGTTAAACCGCTCAGCTGCTAACCAAAAGTCGGCAGTTTGAACCCACCAGCCGCTCTATGGGAGAGAGATATGGCAGTCTGCTTCCATAAAGATTACAGCCTTAGAAACTCTATAGGGCAGTTCTACTCTGTCCTATAGGGTCACTACGAGTCAGAATTGACTTGAGGGTGGTGGATTTAGTTAAGAAACTGGCATTCAGGCTCCTCTCTTGTGAACTTGTTTAGCTTGACTCAAGCTGAGGGATTGGGCCAGGATTCTGACCACGTGGAGTTTCTGTGCCTGGAAAGCCCAGGATCTTCTTTTCTGTGGAAGTGATCCACCCTGTGTGATACCCTGCTTAATTGGATGACTGGGTTCGACTACTGACGCATTTCAGGAAAAACAGATCTGCTTTTGCAAGCTAAAAATTTATATACAAGAATAGTAGGAAATATTAGTGAATAACTTTAATGGCAGGCTAGGGTATTTGGCTTTAACTAGAAGCACAGCCAGAGTGCTCCTTGGAAGCGAGAATGCAAGACTTCTCACATGCTTTGAGCATGTTATCAGGAGGGGACCAGTCCCTGAAGAAGGACATCATGCTTGGTAATGCTGAGCATCAGCGAAAAAGAGGAAGACCCTCAACTAGCTGGATTGACATAGTGGCTGCAACAATGGGCTCAAACATAGTGTTTCGTTCTGTTGTACATAGGGGTTGCTATGAGTCAGAACCGACTCGATGGCCCCTAACAACAACAACAAATCCCTGTGTGGTGCAAATGGTTAAGGTGCTCAGCTGCTAACTGAAAAGGTGGAGGTTTGAATCCTCCCAGAGGCTCCTCAGAAGAAAGGCCTGATGATCTACTTCCAAAAACTCTAGGAAGCATAGTTCTACTCTGATATACACGGAGTTGCCATGAATCAGAATCAATTCAATAGCAAGTAGTATCTTGAAAATAACAGAAAGTCATCAGAGAATAGGGTAAGAAGGAAGAAAACAGAGAAATGGACCTTATATTTATATTAGACTTCCATTTTTGAAGTCCCATCTTATACATAATTTCACCTAATCCTCATACCAACATTGTGAAGCATAAATGATTGTCCCCATTTTATGGATGAGCAAACCAAAGCTGAGAGAGCTGTGATTTGGTCAAAGTTACTCAACTAATAGGACTTGAAATATAGACAGTGTTATTTCAAATGCAGTGTTTATTCCCAGATTATTGAAATAGTCCTGTATTACTGTTAGGCCACACCCAAACAGGTCAAGCTGCCGTAGTAGAATTATACTTCCCTGTCCAGATCCTGAAATAATACAAACAGTACCTCTTCTTCCTCTTGAATAGAGAAGGATGTATAAGGAGTTCCTTACTCTGTGAAGCTGAGCATAAATTTAGACCCAGGAATCCCATGAGCTATACGTCCAGCCAATCTATGTGATTGTCCTTATATTCTTCCTAGGTCTGAACCTTAGCCTGGATCTCAACTGGTTGAGCTTAGTTAAGTTTATTATATATCCTGACCCTGGCCTGGCCCGCACTGTCTGCCCACCTTATAAAAGAATGCCATGTTAGCCTATTAGTTTGGGCAAAGGGAGGACTGGATGTTGAAAGAAATATATTCTTACTACACTGATCAACACAATGACTGTTCTCAACATCTTTCCACGAACTCACAAAACCACAACCCATCATTTTTGTTATGTTTGTTAATCAAAATGGATATTAGAATAAGATATATTTTCAAATACAGAAATTGTTTCACTGTCATCTAATAGCAATTATCCACCGTGAGAGAGTCCAGTGGATGTTGGCAAAGGGAAAACAAGGAACTTTTTTGTAATTGTAACAGTAAATGGGAAATTAGGTGTTTCGGTCTAAAGAACTTCATAATTCTAAGTGGAGGCCTAAGATGTATGTCTATGGTGATTAACAGTATTATGCTTTCTCAATGGAAAATCCTTGAGACTGCAATTTTTTTTTTAATTGAACTGATGATCCAGAGAATGATCCCCTATCACCAAGTGTGAAATTAGAGGAGACTCCTAAAGGCTGGGAATTTGAAATGACTCTTCCCACAATGATGGATTATATAATTGATGGTGATTGAGAACCCAAATCTATGGCATCTTTCTAATCTTTTTACAAAAGCTCAAAAGAGAAGGCATTCTATAAGTTACTTCCAAAAGATGACAGGAAGAATGATATTTTACACGAATTTTAAATTAATAGAGTACTTCTGCAGCCTTCTCTGAAAAGAGGACATATCAGCCAGCTGTGTAAGACATTGTAAATGACCAGACTGAATTCCCTCGAATTTAAGTTCAGTTCCACACTATACTGTAAACGGCTTGATAGATGTCATTCTGTCTTCTACTGAGTAGTATTTCCTACAGGGAATGGGGGATGAGAACTATGAGAGGAGAGTAAACTAATTTATTATTATTATTATATCATTAATTATCACAACAAATGCCTAGAAGTCTTTTTTTAACTCCTCATTCCTACCTTCCCCCACTCCCTGATAACCATTAATAAAATTTTGTCTGTATGCATTTGCCTATTCTAGATATTTCATACAAGTGGGTTCATATAATATTTGTCCTTTTGTGTCTGGTTTATTTTACTGTGCATAATGTTTTCAAGGTTCATCCACGTTGTAGCATGTATCAGGCCTTCATTTCTCTGTATGGATGAATACTATTCCACTGCATGTGTACACACATTTTGTTTATTCATTCATCTATGGATGTACCCTTGGTTTGTTTCCACCTTTAGACTATTGTGAATAATTCTGCAATGAATGTTGGTTTACATTTGTCTGTTTGAGTCATTGCTTTCAATTATTTTGGGTATATACCTACAAGTGAAATTGTTGGCTCAGATGGTAATTTAAAGCTTAACTTATTGAGGACTGGAAAACTGTTTTCTGCAGAGGCTGCACCATTTTATACTCCCACCAGCAATTTATTCACATCCTTGTCAACACTTGTTATTTTCCATTTTTGTTTTTATGATAGTCATCCTAGATAATGTGAAGTGGTATCTCACTGAGGTTTTGACTTGCATTTCCCTAATGACTAATGATGTTGAGCATCTCTTCATGTGCTTATTGGCCTGTCTTAGTCATCTCATGCTGCTGTAGCAGAAATACCACAAGTGGATGGCTTTTAACAAAGAGAAATTTATTCTCACATAATCTAGTAGGCTACAAGTCCAAATTCAAGACATCACCTCCAGGGGAAGCCTTTCTCTCTCTGCTGGCTCTGGAGGAAGGTCCTTGTGCTGCATCAGTCTTCCCTTGGTCTGGGAGCATATCATGCAGGAACCTCAGGTCCAAAGGACACGCTCTGCTCCCAGCACTGCTTTCTTGGTGGTATGAGGTCCCCAACTCTCTGCTTGCTTCCCTTTCCTTTCATCTCTTGTAAGATAAAAGGTGGTGCAGCCCACACCCCAGAGAAACTTCCTTTACATTGGATCAGGGATGTGACCTTAGTGAGGGTGTTACAATCCCACCCTAATCCTCTTTAATGTAAAATTACAATCATAGAATGGAGGACAACCACACAATATTGGTAATTATGGCCCAGCCAAATTGATACACACATTTTTGGAGAGACATAATTCAATCCATGACATGGTCATTTGTATATCTTTTTTGGAGAAATGCCTATTCAAGTCCTTTGCCTATTTTTTAATTGGTTTATTAGTCTTTTTGTTGTTGTGTTTGAATAGATCTTTATATATTCTGATTTTTAAACACTTACCTGAGATATTACTGTTTCCAAATATTTTCTCCCATTCTGTAGGTTGTGTTTTCACTTTCTTGATGCACAGAAGTTTTTAATTTTGATGAAGTCCAATTAATGTATTTTTTCTATTGTTACTCATATTTTTGGTGTCATATTCAAGAATTCATTGCCTAAAATAAGGTCCTTAAACTTTACGCCTATGTTTTCTACAGAGAGTTTTATGGTTTTAGCTCATATGTTTAAGTCATTGATCAATTTTGAATTATTTTTTGTACACTGATTTGAGGTATGAGTCCAATTCCATTCTTTTGCATGTGGAGATCCAGTCGTCCCAGCACCATTTGTTGAAGAGACTATTCTTTCCTCACTGAATGGATTTAGCACCCTTGTCAAAATCAATTGACCATAGATGTATTTATTTCTATTTTATTGGTCTATGTGTCCATCCTTCCTTATGCCAGTACCAGATTGTTTTGGATTACTGTAGCTTTGTAATACATTTGAAATTTGGTGGTAATTCTTTTTCAAGATTGTTTTGGCTGTTTGGGGTCCCTTGCATTTTGACATGAATTTGAGACTCGCCCTTTCCATTTCTGCAAGAAAGGCTGTTGGAACTTTAACAAGATTTGCATGGTAGCTGTAGATCACTTGGGGTACTATTGACATCTTAACAATATTAAGCCTTCCAACCCATGAACATGGGATGTCTCTCCATTTATTTAGATCTCTTAGAGTAAACTAATATGTATTAGTCACAGACTATATGCCAAGAAATATGCCAAACACTATAGAGGTACTTAGTTTCAGTAAGTAATAGTGATTTTAGTAACAATAGCCATGTTATTTTTCTCTTTTATAGAAAATAAAAATGAGGTTCATAAAAATCCAAGAAACCTATATAAAATCACACAAGGTATATGTGACCAAATCTGAATGTGGATCCAACTCTATTTGACTTACAAGCCATGTTCTTTCTTTTATGGGACGTGTTCATATCCTCCACCACACTTTTCATGGATAGGAACCCGTAATCAAGCTTATGTAAGCAATTAATGAATTAATCTCTTCTAAAGAGAGCAGCAGTATTTGACCCTGGAGCCACTGCTCACATCTACTCATGCATTAAATCTCTCCTAGGCTAGAAGGTCACAGTCAGACTCTGAAGAACAAGTGGAGTTTAATCTCTTATTAAAATACACCTAATATGTACTCTGACCTTCAACCATCACTCTTCTACCACTAAAAACCAGTTGCCGTAGAGTCGATTCCAACTCATGGAAATAGCCGAAACAATCACGTATGTCAGAGTAGAACTGTGTTCCAGAGGGTTTTCAGTGACTGATTGTTTGGAACTAAATTGCCAAGGCTTTCTTCTGATGCACCTCTGAGTGGATTCAAATCGCCAATGTTTCAGTTAGCAGGCGAGTGTGTTAACCATTTGCACCATCCAGGAACTCTACCTCTGGACCATGAGAAACCATTCATGTTTTTGTTCCTTTGTCTCTATTTAAATGATTGTTTTTCCTGGTGACACTGTCAGTTCCATTCCTACTGTAAATCTGTGAAGACGGTGCCCATCTGTTTTCTCTGGACTGATCTGGGGCTAAGGTTAGATGCTGGCATGACAGGCACCTTGAGATGAAGGCTCTTCTGCCTTGAACTTGCAGAAGACTTTGCTGAGCTGTCGACTTGGCAGAGCGAACAGACTTCTTCCTGCATATTGAAGTCAGTCATTCTATAGACCTATCCCCAAGTTTCAGGCTTCCGTCCCTCTATGTCTGTTAGTGTCTGCACTGTGTACTCCAATCCTGCTGGCTCCTAAAGGTCATACAGAACGCATTAGACCTAATCAAACAAGAAATCTACACTGGCAACATAAATTTTAAAGCTTGACTATAAAAAACAAAACAACAAAAAATAAGAAAATCCTCCTTGCATTTGCCAAATGAACAGATTACCACCAAAAGAGGCATACCTTCATTTCCTACAAATGACCAACAAAACGCTACACATTGATTGATCAATTATTTCCCTTGCCAAGACTTGCTGGGGTGTGGATGTGAAGAAATTGGAAAATACAGTTATCAATTGATTGTTGCCTTCAGAATAGAAAGAATTTAGCCTAGATAAGAGGTATGTAGCTTAGAAGGAAGGCTTTCTTTGAAGTTCCTAAATTCAAAATTTGCTTGGCTAAATGAACACAGATGACATTAACGAATCAGTAGGGAATTTTTTTCAAGTCCCTCAGACCTGTGGGATCTTTCACATCATCACCATTTTATTACTTCTGCTTTGCTTTGTTGCACCAGGTTCTTATTCATAGTCCTACTGCTTTCTGGCCTATCTTCAGTCAAAGACAAAAGTTCTCTTGGGCTGTGAAGACTGATGCTTTCTTCCATCCACACTATCTTGGCTGGAGCTCTGCAGTCATCTATGTTTATGGTTGCAGTTGCAGTAAAAATAGCAAAAGTCAATATTTGTGCTCTATATCTGTCAGATAATAAAGCTGGCTGGAGGCATGGCCACATGACATCTGTGCATGCAACAGACAGAGGCTGCCTCCCCCACCCTTCCAGACAGTTTGTCTAAAGGTGGTGTCATATTTGTACAGCTGACATTCCCAAATCCCCCATGTGTGTCCTTAGGGAACCTCAAAATTTTTGTTTGATTTTTGATCCTGTTGATTCTGGCCTTGTGTGGAAAAAAAAAGTAGAAAAAAGACATAAGGAAAGAAAGGGAGGAAGGAAATATGAAAGTAAGAAAATATAAAAAGAAACAATGACTACTTAGAAAATCTATCTAACAGTCCTAAATTAAATGGAAAAATCCCTGCCACCTCCACTATGCCCTCCACCCCAATCTCGAGTCCTCCGAGTGACAGTCTTGGGACTAACTCTCTAAATTTTCAACTATTGGTGTTTAGAACTTGCCTACATCCACAATGGATAGGAAAACACAAAGAAAATATGGAAAAATTATGATGAAAACAAGCTGGAAATTGGAGTTTGTTTAGAAGGTTTAGATTTTAGTTAAAGACTTGGGTTTCAGTTTTAGCTCTGTGATCTTGTGCAAGTATCTTGCTTTAAATAAGTTTCACAGTTCTCACCTATAAGATGGGAATACTAAAAGAATCTAATTTATAAAATTGTTGCAAAGATTAAATGAGATAATGTGTGCAAATAATTTAACACAGCACATGGTAACTGTCTTATGCTAGATTCTCTAGAGAAGCAAAACAAGTAAAGCATATAAGTATATAAACCTGTTGCCATCAAGTAGATTATGACTCATAGAGAACCTATAGGACACAGTAGAACTGCTCCATAGAGTTTCCAAGGAGTGGCCGACCTTTTGGTTAGCAGCCCATCGCTTAACCACTGTGCCTCCAGGGCTCCATAAATATATAGAGAGAGAGATTCATTTCAAGGAAATGGCTCACACGGTTGTAGAGGCTGGAATGTTCCAAGTCCATGAGTCAGGATAGAGGTTTCTCCTGATTCACGTAGCTGCAGGGGGTAGCAAACCCAAGATCGGCAGGTCAGAGAACAGGGCTCTTGCTCACAGGCTGTGAAGATGGACAAATACCAAGATCGGCAGGCAATACTGCAGACAAGCTGCTAGCTCAAGTCCCAAGAACTGGAGGTCAGATGAACAGGAGCCAGCTGCAGGATCCACAGCAAGCAAAAGCCGAGGGCCGAGGGACCTCCACTGAGAATCCAGAGAGTGTGGCCAATATCTAGAGTCTGGAGGTCAAGGCCATTGTCTAAATGTTGTCTCAGAGAGCATAGGATTATTTTCAAGCCTTGAGGGCTAATGTAATGTCTTCTGCTGACTTGTATGGTGACTGTTATGCCTTCTTTCCCTCCAATTTCTCCCATTTGTAATAGAAATATCTAGTTTATGTCTGCCTGTTCCATCACTGTACTTTGGAAGCAGATAACTTATATTCTAGATTTCACAGATGAAGAGGAATTTTTGGATTTTGGACTTGGAGTTGAATTAAGACTTTTGCTATGATATGATGGGGTGAATATGTTTTACATGTGGCAAGGACATGAATTTTGGGGGACCAAAGGGTGGAATGTTATGGATTGAATTGTGTCTCCCAAAAATGTGTGTCAACTTGGCTAGACCATGATTCCCAGTATTGTGTGGTTGTCCAGCATTTTATCATCTGATGTGATTTTCTTATATGTTGTAAATTCTATCTCTATGATGTCAATGAAGCAGGATTAGAGGCAGTTATGTTAATGAGGCAGTTATGTTAATCTATAAGATTAGGTTGTGTCTTAAGCCAATCTTTTTTGAGATATAAAAGAGAGAAGCAAGCAGAGAGACATGACAGACCTCATACCACCAAGAAAGAAGCGCCGGGAGCATAGTGCATGTTTTGTGCCTGGGGTCCCTGTGCCGAGAAGCTCCTAGACCAAGGGAAGATTGATGACAAGAATCTTCCCCCAGAACAGACAGAGGAAAAAAGCCTTCTCCTGGAGCTGGCACGCTGAATTCAGACTTCTAGCCTACTAGACTGTGAGAGAATAAACTTCTGTTTGTTAAAACCATCCACCTGTGGTATTCCTGTTATAGCAGCACTAGATAACTAAGACAGTAACCAATATCAACGATAGTTGTTATTATTAAAGCAAAGTGATTTCTAAAGAAACAGCTTTACCTCTGGTGGTACTAAGTGGTTATAAGAAAATTAGCGCTTGCTGAAGTCACCTAGATACAGCTGAACACCTCACGGGATTTGTTTTCTTAGTTTGTAGGCTCAGGGTCATAGTTTTGAGGGACATCTCAATCAATTGGCCTAATGTTGTTTCTCAGTACTTCTGTTCTACCTCCTAGTCAGTAGGTAGTGACTGCGTCTTAAAAGCCAGCAAGCGGTCAACCAAGGTACAATAGGTATCCATTCACCTGAAGCAACAGAGGAAAAAGGAGAGTCAGGAATTGAAGGAGAAAAAGAACTGCATATTGGGTTACCTCCATAAACAACTACCTCCTTTGCCATGATACCAGAAGAGCTGGATGATGCCAAGTTACCATTACTGATCATTTTGATCTAAGTTTCTATAAAGTAATCCTGATCAAAAGGAAGAAGAATGTAGAACAGAATTTCAAATTCTCAATAGAAGCCAGACTTTCTGGAGCCATTGGGGCTGGATGAACCCCTGAAACTATCACCCAGAGATAATCTTTAAACTTTAAACCTTAAACCTAAGCTATTCCCTAAAGTCTTCTTTGAACCAAAAAAAAATTCATTTATCTTAACTGAAGTATGTTTACCGTGAGCATTGTACTGTTTTAAATAATTATCTATATGAGATAAAATTGACAACAGCAATTAGAAATGTTAGATGAGAAGCTTAGGGGGCAGTGAGTCTCAGTCAATGGTGGTGGAACAATTCAGAGATGGACGATGAGAATGTTTTCACAACTAGAAGAATATAATCAATGTCAATGACTTGTACATGTAGAAATTGCTGAAATGGTTTATGACTGTATACATTTTTACCAAAATTTTAAAAAAAGAGAGAGACAGGGAACCAGCTTTTCTACTCAGCCTAGTTAAATGACTGGCTTGTGACACAAGAAAAGGAGAATCAAAACTAAAATTTTATAAATTCATTTTATGTTGTATTTCTTAACTACTATTATTATTAATTTTCCATAGCCAAATTCTTATGTTTTTCCATCTTGTTTAATATATCCATATCAGAATTATTGTCCTCATCTGGGGACCCCTTTGTTAAATTTTACTGCATTTTGATTATGAATTTCTACTCAGGAACCCTACAGCACTTCACAGCCTCTTTGTGCTGTCCTTCCCATATGGGCTGTGTTCTTTTCTTCTCTCTGCTGCAATTAATTGCTTTCTGCAAGCTAGTCTTCCTCTAAAGTGACATATTTTGTAATATGTAAAATGATTTTAGAAAGTATGTGAATGAATTTCTATAATTTTAAAAGACATTTATTTTAATATGTGTTAGAAAAAAAAAAAATAACTATTATACCAAAACCAGTTGCCATAGAGTTGATATCAACTCATGGCAACCTCAAGTGTGTCAGAGTAGAACTGCGCTCCATAGGGTTTTCAAGGCTGATTTTTTAGAAATAAATCATTAGGTCTTTCTTCTGAGGTATCTCTTGGTGGACTTGAACCATCGACCTTTCAGTTAACAGACAAACATGTTAATCTTTTGCACCACCCAGGGACTCCAACTACTATACCAAAATCATGATTTCACAGATATTATACATTATGTTGAGGTAAAGAAATGTAAAGTTTAAAAAATAAACAAAATTAAAAATATTAAGTAAGTAATGAGTTAGGTGGTATGTGCTCCCTCACATTTTGAAGCTCCTTACAGTTCAGTGGGGTCATGTGTCACTGCTGAACAGAAGCATTCAGAGCCTGCATGCAACTTTCCAATTGTTTCTGACCCTGTCACAGTAACTGATAAGGCTACTTGTATTCAGATGATGCAAGCATGAGATGGCAAAGCCTGGATCCCTGAGTGACTGTGTGGAGCAAAGCCCCACAAGCCCTTGATAGATGTGTAGAATGAGTATAAATAAACTTGTGTTGTGTTAATCCACTAAGTTTTGGGAATTGTTTGTGACCATAGCATAGTGGTATATGTATATGAGAAAAACATGAAGGTGGTCACGAGAGTGTGTGAGTTTCTAGTTTTAAAAACATTAAGCTGTCTTTCCAGTCCACCTTGGAGTCGGCAATGGCTATACTCTTTACTTCCTACCAATCTTTTAAATTCCCCATTTTCACTTTCCTCTTGAGGGAATTATCATGTATGCATCAGCACTTGTCTATTTCTCTTTATTTGTCTCTACCCTTTCTTCCATCTTAGCTTATAAATAGCTTACTTTGCGAATATCCAAAAGTTTATAAATTTCTCCACAGATCCAAAGGAGCTTTTGATTAACCTGTCCTGTTTCTGCTCAACTTTATAAATCTCCTCCATAATAGTCCCAAAGTTTTTCATTCAGTTTTTGCTTGAATTCTTTAAATGATCAAGAAGTCACTACTTCAAAGGTAACCTACTCCAATTTTGGACAGTCTCAATTCCTGGAAGCTCCTCCTTGAATTGAACTGAAAATCACCACCTATATTAAATCTCTTTTTCCTCTACATGTATGTCTGTGCCATAGATAGTGGAAATCTCAGTTTTTGCATACAAATGTGCTTCATTTTCTTCCATTGTCCCCATATAACATGGTTTCAAGTCTGTCTCATGGTCTTGCCAACTTTCTTCTGTGCATAGTTTAATTTTTCAATGGCTTTCTTAAAATATGATGTCAGAAATTAATACAATCTGACAGATGCAATTTGAATAAACAGAGTTTCTCTCCATCTTTATTAAGCCTAAGACACATGAGACTTTCTTGAGTCCCTCCATTCCATTGTCAGCTTATATTAAATATACACCACTCAAAATCTTTCTCTTGTGAATTTCTCTGAACCCTTTCCATCTCCATCCTTTCTTTGATTTATTGTATTTGAGCAACTTTTATCTTATTATTTTACCCCTTTAAGGTCAGGCTATTGAGATCTTTAATAATTGGATTATTTCATCCAACACATTACCATTCCTCCAAGGTGTATAGTAAACATGCCTTCTAGGTCTTCTTATCAGGCAACACTTCTAAAATTACCTTCTGCAGAGCAGTGAATTACTTAATGTGACCCTTCTAGCCATAGTCTTTGTAACTCCTACCAAATGACTGGGTAGGACTATGCAAATGAGGTGCTTATGGCCTACCAAGGGGATTGAATAGATTGCTAATAATGTAAATAAGGTGCATGGCACACTTGTGGGGGTGGGACCATTCAAATAAGGTGCATGGAACACTTATGAGGGGATTGATCAGTTTTGCCATCATATTAGGCCTAAAAAGAGCCATCCCAGAGGTGGGAAGCAAGGATCTCAACAGTACCAAGAAAGAAGAGCCAGGAGTGGAGTGCATCCTTTGGACCCAGAATCCTGTGCTGAGAACCTCTTAGATCCAGGAGACAAAAAGGAGATGTAACATGGAAGACAGAGAGAGGCAGCAGAACCAGGACAGAGAGGGAGAGCTGTAACACCAGAGACGGGTGGAAGCAGCAGCAGAGAAACAGCAACAGAGAGCTGGGAGACTGGCAGGAAACTGACAGGAGACCAGCAGGACATGGTGTGGGGGTTTCCTGGCCCATGGAGTGAGAAAGCTGAGCATCTTCTGGCAAGAAGCTTGCTGGCTTGGAGTAAGGTGCCTCCGGGCGCTTGGTGAAGCTAGGTTTTGCCGACCCACAGAGTTAGAGCTGCGTCCCTTCAGGCCGAGGCTTACTGGCAGAGTGGGGTGCCTCTGGGCACTTATCTGCAGAGCTAAAAGATCTTTGTAACACTTGCCTGAGCAGGGCAGAGGCCAGGCCAAGGGGCTGAGGACCAGAGACCTGCCTGTGGCATGGCTAAGAAGAGGCTGTCTTGGTAGAAAAACTGTACCCTGAATACTTCCTTATTCTGAATTGTAACCTGTTACTTCCCTAATAAACCCCGTAATTGTGAGTATGGTCTTGAGTTCTGTGTGGCCGTTGCAATGAATTATCAAACTTAGCAGAGTGCTGTGGGAGGGACTGTTGCATGTCAGAATTGGTAAAGATGGCGGAGAGAGGAGGTATGTCTGATTTCCGCCTCATAACAATCAGCCTTGGGATATTTATCTTGATTCTCCTTCCCCTTGTGAAGTTAGAGGAGGTCAGACACTGCCCTCTCCCCACACCATTTTTACACCTACTGAGGAATCCCTCATCACTGGATTCCAAAATGATTTTCTAGAAATTGATCATGGAATTGGAATTCACTTGAAGCAAATATGAAATTTTTTATTTATATATTTTATGTTGTCTTTTTCACTCAACTTAACATATATAAATGCTTATTGTGGTATAATTTCCCCAAAGTTTTGGAATATAATTGATGCTATAGGAAAAAGTGCAGTGTTTATCTTGGGTCTGACATGGAATGCTTTGGAAAGAAAATAAGTAAAAGAGAGAGATAGGGAGGGAGAGAACAAAAAGAAAAGCAGGAAGGAAGGAGAAAAGAAAGGAAAAATAAAAAAGAAAGAAAGAATGCATAAAGCTTGTCCTCGTCTAATATTACACCATCTGCCTCCAAAAGTGTGACATTTTCCTTTGTGATATTCTTATTTATAACATACCTTTATTTAATTTTCATTTAATGTTTTCTAGAATCTATTTCTGGGCTATTTTCTTCCTGTTATTCAATGCCTCTCTTTTCAATTTCTGTTATATACTGTCTTCTTTCCACTTGATTATATATATTGCATTATGTTAAATATGGCCTCATTAATTTACTGAGCACTAACTACATGCCAGGTACACTTCTAAACACAGAAAATATGGTGAGAGACAAAACAAATGCAGCCACCACTCTCATGAAACTGAAAATTAGATCCTTGGGCAATCGTTGGTTTCTTTAGACATCCTTTTATTTTTTTCCTCATCAGAATTATTTTCAGTTGTAGAGTTAGAACTTTGGATTTAAAAAATCTTCTATATCTCTTAAGCTATTACCCCTTTAAAATACCACTAGCTATAGAATAATAACTATACCTTCTCTGAAAATCCATCCAAGTTTCAGTCTAAATACTGCCGTCATCTTTCAACTATGCCTATGAGCTCCTGGCTAAGAAATAGTTCTATTTTAGCAGAAAGTGGACGTGCTTGGCTCAGGTGAGGAAAAACGAAGAAAAGGATCCCTGAGTGAACATCATTGTCAATGTACATAAGTTCCTTCTCAAGATTTGCTTCCTTCTCAGACTGAAGCATGTTGTGTGAAGCAACTTACATGATGATTTTCCCAGCTGGTGACTGTTTGGAAAGGAAAACCTTGTTATGCTATTTCTTTCAGGACCAAAAAATATTTCCAGGGTCTCACTGTATTTTTATAATGACTTTTAGAGTCCTGCTCTTATTGAACATTTTCACTGTAGAAATGTTTGAAAATATAAATGGAAAAAGAGAAAAAATATCAAATAAACTTGAATATCCACTATCCAGAGTTATCAATATGTTGGTATAGATTTTCCCATAGCATAACTTTTAAAATTACACATTTGCGTTAAGTGTACTACTCCATATTGTTTGGTATCATATGATATAATACCGTACTGTTTTTCCTCTTAACAATATGTGAATATTTCCCACAACATTACATAGTCTTTGAAAACACAATGTTAATAGTGAGTAGTGTAGGGTGCTATCATATGAAGATACCATAATTTACTTTTAAACCCCTTAACCTTAAACATTTAAGCAGGTTCTTTTTTACTATTATGAAAGTTAGTCTGATGAACTTTCTTATATCTATATCTTTACATAAATCCATATATATTTTCATGGAATAAATATTAGTAGGAATGTTGAGTCACAGGGTATGAAAATTTCTGAGTATGTAAATTTCTCAGGCTCTTAATACATATTTCCAAATTATTCTCTAGGAAGTCTGTGCCCATTTATATTTCTAACACCAGCGTATGGGCTTTTCAATTAAAAAGCAGTATTGCTTTAAAAATATTTTCTATCTGTTAAGTAAAACACAGTAGTTATATTTCTCCTTTTGTGAATTAATTATTGCTTCTTTTTTTTTCTAGTAGGATCTTTGACTTCTTCATATTTTTAAAGCGTTTATTATCTGTTAATAATATTATTTTCATTATTACATATGTTTCAAGTCTCTCTCTCTCTCTCTGTCAAGGCTCTAGGGGAGAGTTCTTACTTGTCTCTTTCTAACTTCTAGTGGCTCGCAGAAACTCTTGGCACTCCTCTGCTTGTGGCTGCGTCACTCTAATCTCTGCTCCTTCTTGGCACGGCCTTCTTCCCTCTGTGTGTCTCTCTGTGCCCTCTTCTCTTTTATAAAGACACTTGTCATTGAATTCAGGGCCCACTCCAATCCAGTGTAACCTCATCCCAAACCTTGCTTTATTACAGCTGCAATGACTCTATTTCCAAATAAGGTCAAATTCAGAGATTTGGGGTGCACATGAATTTTGGTAGGGCAGTATTCAACCCACCATACCCCAAGCTTCCATTCCATGATGCAGGGTGTGTGTGTGTGTGTGTGTGTGTGTGTGTGTGTGTGTGTGTGTGTGTATGAGTGTGTGTGTGTATG
>NW_004443976.1:5023935-5031983 GCF_000243295.1 Trichechus manatus latirostris
GTATATATATATATATGATATATTGTGGTATCCAGAATATATAAAGAACATTTACAACACAATAATAAAAAGACAATCCCATTAAAAAATAGGAAAAGGGTTTGAAAAGACATTTTTCAAAGATACACAAAGGGCTAATAAACACATAAAAAGATGCTTAGAACAATTAGTCAGCAGGGAAATGCATAAGAAAACCACAATGAGCTACCACTTCACACCCACTAGGATGGCTATAATAAAGAAAATGTGAAAATAAGTGTTGGTGAGAAAATATAGAAATTAGAACCCTCATGCATTGCTAGTAGGAATGAAAAATGGTTCAATCACTTTGGGAAACTGTCTGGCAGTTCCTCAAAAAATTAGACGTAGAGTTACCACATGATCCAGCAATTCTACTCCTAGGTAGATACTCAAGAGAATTGAAAACATATGTCTACACAAAAACTTGCACATGAATACTCAAAGAAGCTTTACTCATAATAGCCAAAAAGTAGAAATAACTCATTGTCCATAAACTGATGAATGGATAAACAAATCACAGTATATTCATACAATGGAATATAATTCAGCCATAAAAAGGAATGAAGCATTGATACATGCTCCAACATGGAGGAACCTTGAAAACATACTAAGTAAAAAAGCAAAACACAAAAGGTCATATACTGTATGATTCTATTAATATGAAATGTCTGAAATAGGCAAATCCATAGATGCAGAGAACAGATCAGTGGTTTTCAGGAGGGGCTGGGGGAAGGGAAGATGGGATGTGACTGCTCATGCGTATGGGGTTTCCTTTTGAGGTGATGAAAATATTCTGGAATTAGACAGTAGCGGTGGTTGCACAATCATGTGAATTTATTAAAATCTTCTGAATCATACACTTCAAAAGGGTGAATTCTATGATATATGAATTGTATCTCAATAAAAAACGAAAGAAGTTACAATAGCAATGAGAAGAACTATGTGGTGAAGAAAACTGTCTAATTAAGGAAAACTGGTTGTTTGGGAATGAATTTTGGGAGAAAATGTTTTTTTAAATTTTCCTATAGTCAAAGAAAGGAGTATCGGGCAAAGTCAGGTTCTTTAGGAAAGCAGATTTGTTGTTGTTTACCTTTGTTTAAGGCATAGGTTGTGTAAACCATTGTTTTAGGTCAGACACTATAAAACAAAATATGGCTCATGTCATGATGCATAGTGGATATTCACTCCCCTTTTTTTTAGTAAAAGAAATTCATATACTGAGATGGGGCTAAACCGCACCTCCAGTTTCAAAGGTAGACACGTGGCTCAGTCAGCTAGTGCTGCTCTAACAGAAATCCCACGAGTGGATGGCTTTAACAAAGACAAGTTTATTCTCTCACAGTCCAGTAGGCTACAAGTCCAAATTCAAGGCATCATCTCCAGGGGAATGCTTTCTCCATCAGCTCTGGAGGAAGGTCCGTGTCATCAAGTCTTCCTTCTCTGCACAGGAACCTCGGGTCCAAAGGAAACGCTCTGCTCCCGGCACTGCTTTCTTGGTGGTATGAGGTTCCCACGTGTCTCAGCTTGCTTCTCTCTTTTATATCTCAAAAGAGATTGCATTAAGACAATAATCTTGTCAACTTCATCAGTATAACCTCATCACAGTCATAGAATTTACAACACATAAGGAGAGCACATATAATCTCATCATAGTGATAGAGTTTACAACACATAAGGAAATCACATCAGATAACACAATCATACAACACTGGGAATCATGACCCAGCCAAGCTGACAGACATTTTGGGGGGACACAATTCAATCCACGACAACATGTGACTCAGCTTGACCAGTCAAGGCATCACATTACTCTAAACGTAAGGACTGAGTAAACCATTCAGGCCAAATCATCAGTTAAATTAAGCTACTGAGGCCCAATTCTGAGACTCCTCCATGAGGAAAAGATGTGCATTCCTTTCGACTGGAATTGAATTTGGGAGGGTGTGAGCCTACAGCTCCTGGAGCCCAACTACAGAGAGTGAAGCCAACATGGAGAAAAACAGGGCCAAGATACAGAGATATGGTTCATGGTAGCATTGCGTATGCATCTGCATTAAGCCATCCCTGAAGCTCACATCTTTTTTCTATTATTTGAGGCAACAAATTCCCTCTTTTCTGTTTGTTTGTTTAAAGTAGTTGTAGTTGGGTTTCCTGCCACTTGCAAACAAATAAGCCCTAAAGAAAACTGAGAAAATGCTTTCAGAAAATATATTTCACAGATAATCCTGATAAGGAAAGAAAATAGGTGGTGTTTATAAATTGCTCTGTGGGTTTTATTTTATCTGATCCTAACAACCGTGTGAGTTATTTTGTTCAGGTGTTGTTAGTTACACTTTACTCGATAAAATTTGGCATCCATGACCGATTTTTTTTAAGTGAAAATGAGAGGAATTATGCAAACTGCTCACAGTCACATAGCTAGTTAGAGAGCAGAGCAAAGGACTAGATTCTTCTGGCTCCAACCATGAACTGAAGTTTCCTCTTTAGGAAACTAATACTTGATAAGCTAAAATTACCATCTTTTTATTCTAAGACCATTGAGCAATTTCCACCAAAGACTTACAAACCTGGTTTTGCTTTATGTAGAGAAAAAAAATCATTGCACAAACAGCTCTTTGGATCTTGAAATCGTTTCTGTGTAACCTGCCAGGCTTTTATCTCATTATGGTCACCTCCTGCTTTTTCTCTTTTGGAAAGATATTTGAGGGAATAAAAGAGAGAGAGAGAGAGAGAAATATGTACCTTTCTAGCCACAGCAGACCAGCCCTCAGTGTTGATCAGTGGCCCTCACTGTTGGATTGACATCCCCAGCTGTTGATAGGCTGCATGGAAACAGGATAGAGAGAATGCAATTCATCAGGACACTGGGCAAATGGGCTTGTCTTAATGTTACCATTTTCCTTATGGTCATAATAACCCCCTGCATAGCACACCTGCAATAACTTAACTGAGTTTGACCTAACAGTGGAGAAATTATTTGGAAAGCATGTGCTCTCCCTTTTTTCGCCAGGACCTGGTAAATTCAACATTTAACGAGCCAAAGCTTGCTCTCCATCCAAGCTGGTGATGTGCTGACATATTCCTGAAAGGGGTTTACTTCCATCTGAATAGTGGCCTCTGCTCTCTCCAACTACATTAGCCCAGCTCCTGATGCTAGATGCAGTAAACACAAAGGTCACAAACTGGCTGCAAAGAAGCCTGTGTTACTGTTTTTGTTTTCAATTGAGTTCATTGCCATCATTTAAAATGCATGAATTCACATGGAAAAGCTTCCATTCTGGCTTTTTTTGAACTATCAGCAGGGTTGGACCAAATGGGCTTCCATTTTCACGTGACAGTATTTGCCTGCAGTTAAGTGGTTATCCTCCCGTTTACACAGGATGCATGTCTTCCAGTTTACTGTGGTCTCCACCACACTTGGCACTCTCATTTCATTCATTTAGGCTACTTGCTTGGGCCCTTTAGGTATTTGAATATGCAGCCTCTGTGGAAGAGATTGAAAAAGAACTGCTTAGAAAACTTCTCTTGTTCCTAACATCACTGGCCAGGCCCAAATTCTGACCAACCACCGTCTTGGGTTGAGTTGGATCCACTAACTGTTCATCCAGATAGGACTGAGATTGTTTCTGATTTTTATCTCCCTCTCTCGTTAAATCCTTTTTTTGGTTTTGACTTAGTGAGAAATTCCCAACTTCTAGCTTGGCAGGTCACATCTGAAAGGAATGTTTGAAGTAATAATCAGTCATATACTGATTCTTTATCTCCATCTCACAAATGGAGAATGTTTCTTGCTGTCTCCAGCCATGTGTTAATGGTTTCCCTGAGGTCACCTGTACAGATAGAGCTTTTGAATTTCACTTGCAACACATGTGGTTTTAAGCTAGATGTTAATTGGAAACATTTATAGTGTCAAACATTTGATTAATGCTCTGGGTTTTTAATTGAAATGAGTGTTTCTTAAATCAACTCTTCACAGTAATATGGTTTTAAAGAAAATGATACTCCTAGAATAGACTAAAAATTTATTTGAAAATTGAGTAATATTAAAACAAATTCTCATCATTTAGTGCTGACTTGCCCTCATCTCTTTTTATATAAATATTTTGGGGACAATCACTAGCCAAATGATAATTAGAAGAAAAAAAATCAGATGCTAACAAATAGAATACTGTTTGGACTGATGATCAGTAACAGTTCTGATGTGCTGAAGATGGTTTCACCCCACTGGTAATTTTTGGTAGAACACAGAACTTTCTACTTGTTTAACCCTTTGGTTGACAGAATCTAAGAAGGGAAAGCTCATTGTCCTACGCCAGAGAGTTTGCCCTATGTGCCTGGGAACTCTAAACTGGAAAAACCAGGATATGGTTTGGGGACTAGGTGTATGGTAATATACTCCAGGAGCAAGAAGTACAAAGTGGAACTCAGTGGATTCAGAAGAAGGTACATTTTGACTTTAATTTTTGTTTGTAAAGCACCCAAATTGAGTCTCCAAATGGTGCCCCGTAGATAAGCATTGCAATAAATCACATGGCAGTGGCATGGCAATTATGCTTGAGCCTGCACCCCTTCCTTGTCAGGTGCTCAGGAAGGTACACCCAGGCATTCTTTCAGGTGTCCTGGAACAATGATGTGCTATTATTAGGGGCCTGAAGGGGAAGGCCACCATTAACGTTTTACTGTCAGCCAGGACAAGTAATAGGAGCAAGATGTCATCTGGTGCAGAGGTATGAGAGACCTCACTGTTGCAGTGCACTTAGTATATTAGAAGACGGTACAGTCAGGGGGGAAAAGTGTTAGAAGGCCAAGTCGCCATGATACCATAGTGTGAAATGTAATCAATTAAATATGTCAATTAGTTGTTTAATTTCCACACCATCAAACAATTTGTTTTACATTTTTTCCCTCTGGATTAATTACACGGCTGGTTGTTTTGGGAATATTTATTCCTCTACCCTTTTGATCATTCAACGTATATGGATTTCAGTCTCCCAGATTTGAGTTGTTGTTGTTGTCAGGTACCATCGAGTCGGTTCTGACTCACAGCAACCCTACATACAACAGAACAAGACACTGCCTGGTTCTGCGCCATCCTCACAATCGTTATGCTTGAGCCCATTGTTGTGGCCACTGTGTCAATGCATCTCCTTGAGGGTCTTCCTCTTTTTTGATGACCCCCTACCAAGCATGATGTCCTTCCCAGGGACTGATCCCTCCTGATAACATGTCCAAAGCATGTGAGACATAGTCTCACCGTCCTTGGTTCTAAGGAGCATTCTGGCTGTACTTCTTTCAAAACAGCTTTGTTCATTCTTTTGGCAGTCCATAATATATTCACTATTCTTCATCAACACCACAGCTCAAATGTGTCAGTTCTTCTTCGATCTTCCTTATTCATTATTCAGCTTTCACATGCATATGAGGCAATTGAAAATACCTTAGTTTGGGTCAGGCGCACCTTAGTCTTCAAGGTGACATCTTTCTTTTTTAACACTTCAAAGAGGTCTTTTGTAGCAGATTTGCCCAATGCAATGCGTCTTTTGATTTCTTGACTGCTGCTTCCATGGGTGTTGATCATGGATCCAAGTAAAATGAAATCCTTGACAACTTCTGTCTTTCCTCCATTTATCATGATGTTGTTTACTGGTCCAGTTGTGAGGATTTTTGTTTTCTTTATGTTGAGGTGTAATCCATACTGAAGGCTGTAGTCTTTGATCTTCATCAGTAAGTGCTTTAAGTCCATTCAGAAGTAGACACCCACCAGACCATTCTTCCAAGGTGCCTCTGGGTAGATTCAAACCACCAAGCTCTTGGGTAGTAGCTGAGTGCTTAACCATTTGCACCACCCAGGGATCCTGGGTATTTAAGGAAGGTAATACCAAAGTGTACCTATTAAATTCCTACCAGCCATTAAAAAAAAAATATATATATATATACACATATATATATGTAAGTAATGCTACTACTAAAACATCTATTCACTGATATGCCAATTCTTGTGGCGTTTGTTAAACTTGTTTCCTTTTTGATCCTCAACCTAGATGTTGTTTCACAGGAAAACCAAACACCTCTAATAACGAATTTCTATTCTAGCTTACACACAGATAGAAAACGATGCATTGACTTAACCATGTGTTAGCCTTTGAATTCCTACTTATACAACCTCAGGAATTTATACTTGATGTGAATTGTCATTGAACCACCTGTAAAAGTTAACTTTTAAAAAAAAGTTAATTAAATCAAAAATGAAGACGCAGCTTCAAATGCATCTAAGGATAGATTTCTGCTCTGAGAGTGTGTGACTCTGAGTTTGTGTGTTATAAAGAAGCAACACATCTAACTTAATGCTTCATTGGTTTAGGTCTTCTTTACACATGGCTGAAGTGTTATAACAACAGGATTTTCAGAGGCTGTATAAGTGTCCAGGTAGGTGTGGGGAACCCTAGAAATCAGGACTAGTGGCTTACTTTCCCAACTGTGTCCTGGGAGAAACCATAAACTTCTAGGCAAAAGATCATCAATGGTACATCATTGATGGATGGAGACAATTACACAAATGAGCCTGAGTTAACACTATCGAAGGTGGCGCATCTCTTAAATAGGGTGTGCAGAGATCCAGAAGTTTCTGTATTCCCACTACTGAGATGCCAAGGTGCTAAAAAGGTCGGGGACTAGTGTGCACTTGGATTTGAAATTAACAAGACACAGAATATAAGGAATTAAGTGACTGAGGTAAAGTACCAAAACCAGGAACTAAGGTGCCCTAAATGGACAAGAGTCATGTCCAGCCACCAGACTAGACCAGCCAAGGTCAAAGGTCAGTATGTGTCTCTGACGTTTCCTTGTGTTTCCATGAGATCACATAAGTTACCCCATGCATACGGTGAAAAGTGGGTGGAGTTGGAAAATGAAATTCTGATAGATTAGGCATTTATAACAAGGACATCTAAGTATAAAAGGACTGTTTATACCGAAATATTAATTGGTAAATTTAAATCCCTCTGCCTCTGTCCACAATACAGCAGGTAAAGGGCTTATGAGAAAGATCTTATCAGTTGTAGAAAACAAAAAAGCTACACATTGTGGGGGGAGGGGTACATCTAAGTAGTGGAGTTTCAACATTTTCTACCTTACAACATATATATAAGTTTTTATTAACGGAATTATCCATATCCAACAACAAAATGGAGTACATTACATACACATGTTTAATAAACATTTGTTAAATGACTCAGTAAAGTCCATCACTGATTTAATGGCATTCTGTTAGAGAGGACAATAAATTATACTATCTCGCCCTCCTCTTCCTTTTTTCTCATCAGAAGCAAGAGCATTGATTGGTGGGGGATAATTGGACATGATACTGGTAACTTTCTCCATGGAATGGCACATATGCTTTATCTGTATTATTTGCTTCATTTCTGACTGCCCCCTTCAGTTTCTCAGTTCCAAAGAGATATACAAGATGGACATCTATAAACTCAAAGCTCAATTATGGAGGGTACATGAGATCTGGATCCACAGTCTTACTAGAGATTACCAGCTTGGCGACAAGAAGGTACATGCATCAGAGCAATGGGGCAAATCTTAAAAGGGAGTGTAAATATGTAAGGAGTTGTCTCGGAGTGAGTTCATTATCAACTATGCAGGTTGGCACCACCACTCATAAATGCAGAGCCCAAAGAAATGAGTTAAAACAGCATACATAATTCTCTAGGACAAGGACTGTGACCTTGCTAAGAGCACTTAGTAAAAAGATTTCTGTCTTTTCTCTCCCATTCCTTCTAGCCACAACTGGAAAGGAAGAAGGAGGGCAGGGAAATGGGAAGGAAAGCGGAGCTGTGTGAGAGCAGACCACCCATCCCATACCCTCTTCACAGGTCTAGCCCACCCAGGCAGAAGGGAAAGGACAGAGCTTATTGGGCACAAGATTGAAGGTTTTAAATAAGCAGGACTAATTCTTTTTTTTTTTTTTTTTTTTTAATATTTTATTGTACCACAATTCACCAAGCTGCTCATTCAAAACA
>NW_004443976.1:5040589-5051770 GCF_000243295.1 Trichechus manatus latirostris
GTTTCAGGATTGTTGATTCTCTGTTTGGCTTAGTTTTTCGGATCTTTGTTGTGGAGGGACGGCGTGGTGCTTCTGCCTAGACCGCCATCTTGCCGGAGTCCTCTAGGACTAATTCTTAAGAACCCAAATGAAACACTTCAAAAAACCAAAGGGACTGAAAAGCTACAGAATCAAGCTGAGATGTCATTAAACATTCCCACTGCCCAGAATAGAGAATGCAGTTAAAGGAGTAATTAGAAAAAAATAAAACTATTTCATGTTGTCTTATATAGTGTTTAAATTCCTCAATAAACTGGTTTTATGGGGCTCATGATTCCTACTGCTGTGGTTATCTTGAAAATTAAATGAAGTAATAATTATGAGACCTAGTGCATAAGAGACACTTAATAAATGCTACTAACATTTCTCTTGCCTTCTTCTAAATGATGTCTGGTATCTTTTTATCTTTATCTGCCTCGATGAAACAGATCAATTTAATTACATATAAATTTGTAGATATAGTATAATTTACATTACATAATATATATATATTTAACATAAGATCATATACAGATGCATATGTGCATGTATGTGTGTGTAAGGCTTTTTCAAATTACTTTTGGAATTAGGCAGGGTATAGATAAATTGTATGTGGTTAAATAAAATAGCACCCCACCACCAGCCTTCCCTCTTTTCTAAAAGACAGGGATGTTCCTCTCCACCTTTCCACATTTGACCCAGAAACAGCACTGATCTAAAGTTGTTTTAGAAAGAGCCAAGGAAGACAGGTATTCTAGACAAAAAAAAAGAAAAAAAAAAAGTACGAGAGTTAAGTCATGAAAGTGGTAATGAATAGTCTTTTGAGAGATGGGTAAGAGACCCAGTAAGGCTAAAGAAGATGGTTCCCATTGAGGTTAGTTATAGGGACAAAGTTGGATAAATATGGAGAATTGAGGTTGGAGGGTTAAGACTTGGTCCACTAGGCTAGTGGCTTCCTTCTTTCCTTCCTTCCTTCCCTCCTTCCTTCCTTTCATTCTATCAGTCTATCTTCCTTCCTTTTTTTCTTTCTTCCTTTTTAAATCACCAACAGGTTTTGTACAAATTAAATTGCACTGGAAAGTCCAATACATAAAACAGACAAGACTTCTCTCAGGTTTTCTTGGCTCTGAACCCCCAGTGCACTTCTCCAGAGCCCCTAAAATTCATCTGTAGAAAACACAGTTTAATAATACACAGCTCTGGGCAAGGCCAAACCATTAGAAGTTTTAAAATAGTATGGTGGTTTCATAAAAATTTAACATTCCAAAAGCCAACCTGATAGAAAGGTGAAGAATGATATGGAGGCGACAGTAATTGAACTTGGTGGAGTGCTTTGTACTATGTCAACATGACCAAGCTGGAACTATGTTTCCCAGAATTCTCTTCCCTGGGTGGTTCTGGGCTGCAGTTGGCCACAAGAGAATGTTGTGTGACATTCAGACAATAGAAGTGAAGCAGCAACCATTTTTATGCTAGCTGTGTTAGCAGCTGTTGGAAATCATGTGTGTTGCAATGAGCCCACAGCAATTCCAGCTCCTGCAGGATGATCTCCTTCAGCTTCTCCCACTACTGGGCCAGGTGTATGTTTAGCTCCATGACCAAGGGCTCCGGCTTCTCATGCAGACCATCCACGTCCTTGAAGATGAAGGCTCTAAGGAGTGAGAGAAAGACACGGGTTCCAGTTGTCCTTGTTCTCTCTCACTTTACATCCATCTTTTCCCTGACTGCTTGTCCTACTGACTTCAGGCTGAAACACCAAAGCCAGAAGTAACAGACATATAACAACTGTTTAACCATTTCTCCCCAACTCCTGTGATGAATTCCTTCTTCTGCATTTGACCTAATGTTTCTGCTTCTCTGACAGAAGCCTGGGCAATGCACTTGGTTTCAGGTGTTACAATGGCAGGGGGTAATCTCTGCGATAAGTCAATTTTGAAGTGATGATGAGTCTTCCAGGTAGAAGTAGCCATTTGGAGATAGAAAGAAGACTGAGGCTAAAAGAAGTAAGATCTTTTGATGCTGATTTAGGAGGCATTGGCACAGAGATAAGGAATAGAGGTGAAGACAGAAGCCATAAGAATGTCTGACTTTTCTGAGGGAAAAAGGTAGAACAAGAAGCAAAAGACTGGGATCAAAATTCAAGGAACAGTTCAGAGCTGGAGGAAAGGAAAGAAAGAAAAGTCAATGTAGGAGACAAATGGGAGGTCAGGAGCTGGCAGAAGTCTGGGATAGTGTAGTGTCATGGAAGCAGTGTAGATGAGTTTAAGGAGAAAAGCCTTGATAATTTCAAAGACTGCAGAAAGGTCAAGGAAAATAATCTGGAGTGTGTGAGAGACGATGAACAACAAGCTTTGCAAGAACAACCACTGTGCAAGCAGCAGACACTCTGGACGTGCAGGAGCCAACCAGCACTCCCCGTCGGTCTTAACTAACCCTGTACCTGTTCAGGGACTATGCCAGGGGTCCTACTGCTTCAACATGAAGGCAGCTTCTCTCACTTTGATTGCAGAGACTTGTCCTTACCATTTAGTTTAGAGGTTTATAAAGGCAGATTCACTTTGTTCTCTGAGAGTAGGGGAAATGAAGGAAAATTGACTCTAGGGGTAAAATAAGAAAAAAATATACACTGAGCTTTCAGGAAATGATAACCCCTTCATGTTACATTTTATACTGTGTATGTCGTAGGTTATTTTATTCATTTATTCATTCGTTCAATCCATCAATCAATATTTGAGTCCTAATTGTGCAAAGTGACACTGGTGGTTCAGTGGTAGAATTATCACCTTCCATGAGGGAGACCCGGGTTTGGTTCCCACCCCATGCACCTCATGAGCAGCCACCACCCATCTGTCAGTGGAGACTTGTATGTTTCTGTGATTCTGAACAAGTTTAAGTGGAGCCTCAAGACTAAGACACACCAGGAAAAAAGGTCTGGTGATCTACTTCCGAAACTCAGCCAATGAAACCCTACGGATTACAATGTTCTAATCTGCAACCGATCATAGGAATGGCACAGGACCAGGCAACTCTTTGTTCCATTGTGCATGGGTTGCCATGAGTCGGGGACTGACTTGGTGGAAGCTAACAACAATAACAATTGTGCAAAGACTTTTACTATTGGCTATACAGTTTTGACTAGAAAGAATTACCTGGCAATAAATTAAACTCAGTGAAATACTGATTAAGTGCTTTTGTTTTTAGACCCATGCACAAGGCCCACAGTAAGCTAAAGAAACATCTCAAAACAAATTCCTAGTAGATGCAGAAGACAAAGAATATAATTTCACAGGTGTAGAAATCCCAGCCCAAGCAAGGAAACAGCTTGTGGTGGAAAGAAGGTGATCATTCATGTAATTTTTCTCTAAAGTCTTTTTGAACTTAACTGCCTATTACCCCATTCATTATCCCAACAGTTCTCAACCTTTCTCCCCTACACACATGATAGATGACATGTGTGACCCATTACCATGTGCATACTCTGGGTTATGCAGGATTCCCAAACACTTGCTGTCACTCCACGCCTTTCTGTCAGGCTCAAAGAAGCATATCGGAATGCAAGAGAGAGACAGATTCTATTATAGAAATAACCTTGAATCTACTCAAATGTATAATCTACTCAATATGTTTGCCACATATTGACACTAACACACTATTATTAGTGACACATTTAACAGTTGATTATCATAACCCTACAGTATTTTATAACTTTCTAGCTGAGAACTGGTGTTTTATAAAAAAGAAAACTATCATTTCTTTCTCAGATTCTGGAAGACCACCTATATTGCCAACTTAGACAGCATAAGATGTCCCATTGACTGAAGGAATTTTGCGTCTTGGATAGCTTCTAGCTGCTTTAGTAATTAGGCTTCCAAAAACACAACCACAGGCACTCCCTGGCATCTTTACAAGACCTCCAAAGCACCTGGATATAAAGGCTGCAAATACTGTTTGTTCTGTGAAGGCCAAATCTTGGGTGATGGAGCAAGCTTGGAGAGATGGAGCTGTAGTAAAGTAGACTTTCTCACTGGCATATGTTCTTGTTCAGCTCTCAGTAAAGTATCCAGTAAAATGCCAAGTAACACCAATGCAAAGAGAACAGATGTTGAGAGGAGAGGTGAGTCTAGTTCAGTTCACACCTGTGGGTCAGCTCACTCCAGGTTCTCTTCCAACCTGCAGATAAATCAGACTTTCAGGGGTTATTGATCAAAAAGACTTAACAGTTCATTTTATCCAGCCCCAGGCACCAATGTTGGAATGCCGTGGGTCTCATTTTGGAGGGTCTGGTTTTGTGTGCTCTGGGTGACAATGGCTCTTCCAGAGATCACATTGCTTGGGCGGCAGGGAAATTCTAATCTCTGAAGGAGGCAGAGGTGGGCACTGTACACACAGGAAGGACTTTTAGATGTGCAAAGCCCTCTATTTTCCAGGGGCTCCAAGAAATTTGTCCATGTGTACTGTTAAGAAAAAAAAAGTGCTATTTAAACAAAAACCGACTGCAGCTGTGTCTGCTTTCTCAGCAAGTGACATAATTCATCGTTGGGGTAAATAGTTCTTTTGTTTCAGCCAATACCAGGATGAGCTGAGATTTTTTTTTTTTGCCCCCTGTGAAAAAAAATGATGACCCCTGGGCAAAGCAAGAATGAGTTAGTGTGAGATCAGAAACACATACATACATACAAAGAAGATCTGAGTTGCTCCAGATGAAAGGAGCCAAATTTTTGTTTCCTTGGGAACCCTGGGAGAAAGGACTTCAGGGGTCTGGGAAAAGGTAAGAGGGAGATACGAGAGAGCTCTACAGCAGTGATTCTCAAACTTGGTGGAACGCTGGAATTAACTGGGGAGTCCTAAAAATGCTGATGATCCCACCCCAAAGGATTCTGATTTAATTGATCCAGGATGAGGCCTGGGCATTATTTTTAAAGTCCCCTTAACCAAAAAACAAAAAACAAAACAAAACCAGTTGCCACTGTGTGGAACTCATGGCCTCCCCATGTGTGTCAGAGTAGAAACCTGCTCCATAGGGCTTTCAAGGCTGTGACCTTTTGGAAGCAGATCACCAGACCTTTCTTCTGAGGCACCTCTGGGTAGACTCTATCCTCCAACCTTTCGGTTAACAGCATAGCAGGTTAACCTTTTGCACCACCTGGGAACTCCTTAAAGGTGCCTTAGATGATTCTACTATATAGTCAAGATGGAGAACGATTAATATAGAGAGAACATAACACAAGGATGTATTAGGGGACACAGCCAATAAGAAATTCCCTGTTTTCGAGTGTGGCTGATAAGTGTACAGAATTATGATGTCCAGCATTAAATTGTAAATTATTTTCTTCTCTTTAATATAATCAGCACTCCCTCCCCACCTCCTCTGAATGCCATTAAAGCTTGCCCACACTTAGTCGCACGACAGCCCAGTGTGTGCGGAGCTCTGCGAGGACAGAGGAGGAGAATTATTGTTCATTGTGGGACAGTATAGTACAGACAGCACCTCAGTTGTGGGGGCTGTGACTGAAGCAGAGAGACTGAGAGTGAAAAGAGAAAGCTGAAGTTTGGGAATATCCAGGCAACAAACATTCGGGTTACCCGGGCTATCTTTTCCTATTCTATAAGAGAAATGTACACTTAATGATTATCACTGTGGAGACAAAGAAATCAAACAAAAAGGATTAGCACTGAGTCCCTGGCAGAGGCAGGATGAAAGATTGGGCATTTCTGACTCTCAGATTGAAGTTCTTCTCATTATATTCTAGAATCCCATGACTTGATGACCATATTCTACCATTGCTGGGGAAGTTACAACTAGAGTTCTGGAAAAACAAGCCTGTTTGACAAGTCAACCATACTTGTCATTATGGAGATTCAGAGCTGGAGGGAGAAACTAATTAGGATGCTGATGTTTGTAAAATAGACTACGTATGAATGCCCCCAAGTAAATTCAAACTCTCTGATTATTACAGATTATGGATGTTTTTAAAAGGAAGAGAACATCATTTTGAGGTGGGCAAGCAAAGTTAGGGAGAAAAAAATGAAGTAAGAACATCTACAATCTTAAAGTAAAAGAACAGAACTGGCAACAGGTCATTAATAGCTCTGTTCGGAGTAGATATTATTAAAATTATATATTTTTTTTAAAGGGAATATCTAGGCAGAACTGACCCTGGCTTCTCAGATGACAATTATCGCTGACTTCTTTTCTACTCCTTCCTGTCCATGTTTTGGAAACCCTGATGGTGTAGTGGTTAAGCACTATGGCTGTTAACCGAAAGGTCAGCAGTTCAAATCTACCACGTGCTCCCTGGAAACCGTATGGGACAGTTCTACCCTGTCCTATAGGGTCACTATGAGTCAGAATCGACTCGATGGCAATGGGTTTGGTTTGGTCCATGTTTTGGGAGTCCTTGGGTGGTGCAAACAGTTAAAGTACTTGGCTGCTAATTGAAAGGTTGGAGGTTCAAATCCACCCAAGGACACCTTGGAAGAAAAGCATGGTGATCTACTTCCAAAAAATCAGCCTATGGAACACAGTCCTACTCTGACACACATGGGCCCGCCATGAGTTGAAATCTACTCAACAGTAACTAGTTGTTCCATGTTTTGAGCACTTTCACAGAAACCAGTTTTAAAACTTCAGGATATTATATGTTCCAAATTTTCTTCTTTGAAATCATGAAAACTTTGTCTAGGAAGATCCATTAGATCAGCTACTGCATGTCTGGCTACACTGGTCATATTAAATGAGATACATGGAAAGCCCCCAACACAGACATGGTGCAGAGCAGCCGCTTCATAACATTTATCTAATTTGTTTACAAACAAGCACTCCCAAATTAATGAAGCAATACTGTGTACTTCCATCTTGCCCCATTTTGATTTATATATTCATGGTTTGTCTATTTTTAATTTTTATATCATTTGTCCAATTTTTCTTCCAAAAGTCAAAAATTTACAAATGTCCTAAAGCCATTGAAATGATAAAAGTATATTAAGAAGAAAAAATATAAATGCCGTCTTCCAAACCCCTCTTTCCCTCTCACCTGTGCTCTTACTTCTTTTCTCTCTCTCTGCCGCCACCTGCTGTGTAACAGAGCTTACATTAGGATGGGTCAAGCAGTGGAGAGGGACTTTTGTTTTTTACTAAATAGGATCATACTATACATTTAACTGTAACTTGTCTTTCCCTCTTAACAGTATTACTCCAGGCCAATAAACACAGTCTAACCATTTCATTTTAAAAGTTGCATAAAATTTCCATAATTTACTCAACCATTCACCTATCAATGGGCATTCAGATTGAGTCTTGTTTTTATAAATTGTTTACTATGTTTTTTGTTTTATTTTTTGCAACTACAATTTCTGATAAATATGTATATACATTTAAGCATAATAATTGCAAACAAGGCATTTCAATTTGAGATATAAAATTGGCAGAATTTTATTTTTCTAATAACTTCTATCAAATTATACTCTTGGAAAGCCTCCTTTCCATTAAAAACAAAAAATGCTCAAAACTCTTTGGTGAATTTGTTCGATAAGACAGCTTCATTTGGTTTCATAAGATTCAATCTTGTTTATTTTAAAATTAATTTCATGTCTGAGTCCAACCTCTGCTTCCCCCTCCACTCCCATGCCCCGATGCTGGAAACACTTGTGTTTTCTCTACCGATACTATGACATTGAAAAGCCTTTGAACCAAGAAAGTACAAAGTACTTAGCCCTTTTTGTCTCAACTAGGTTTTAGTCTCTAAAAAAACAGTTACTCAGCCCCTCGTATCAGCTTGCTAAATATCCTTACGTCCTAGGTCTCTTATTTCTGTAGACTAAATTTACATAGGTAGATTACTAGGTCAAAAGCTATTAATAGCTATTTCTAGGTTACTTTCCAAAGCAATGCCAAACCAATTTACTGTCCAACAATAGTTTTCAAGAGTACCATTCCCTTGTGTCTTTATTGTCAGTAGATGTTTCTAAATTTTCACTTTTAAACCAGATATTTTGATAACACAAAGATACACACTATACTAAAAAATAATCATGTTTTCACCTTTGGATCTTTACTAACTTGAAAAAAAATTAAGACATTGAACACATGGACACGAGTCATTGAACATATATTTAGGGAGGCCTATGTGTCTTGATTTATACAGTGAAGAAACAAAATGGCATGATTTTCGTTTTCAGCCCTCGGAAATTCTGATAGTCATCAAGATGTTCCTTTTGCAACTGGGGACTGCTTAGCCAAGACCCTGCTCCTTGAGGGTGAGCAAAAAAAAAGCATTTATAAGAAACAGATGGCTTTCCAAAGACTTTTCATGATAACAAATAGTGTGTCAAGATGATGATTTTCTTCTCAAAGTACTGCAAGGAGCTGTGATTGCCTTTGGTAAGGATGGTAGGTGCTACGGGTATCAACCAGACCTACAGACTGAACGTGCAAAGGGTGAAGATAAGGATGGGGAATTTCCAGATACTTTAAATACCAGCTTTCAGATTGCCTCCAGATTTGATTCTACCTAAAATGAGGTTTATTTGTGCTTCATTTCTTCTCAATTTTCGTTGATCCCTTTTGATAGTGGCATTGGCTTTCTACGTTTAGATTTTTTTTGTGATATATGTGTATGTGTGTGTACAATTGCCATTCTAACATTTTTTACGTGTACAATTAGTGACATTAATTATGTTCCTGTTGCGCAACCATCACCCCTTTCTGTTTTCCAGGTTCTTCCATCACCCCTAACAGAAGCTCAGTGCTCACCAATGACTCCCTCATTTTCCCTCTCACCTACCCCCAGTCTTTTGATAGATATGTCACTTTTGAAAGTTCTCTGAGTTAGCAAAGAGAAATTAGAGTATCTGGGGATTAACAGGCCTCACAACAGGTTTGTGGTATTGATAGGAGTGAGGGAATTTTCTTAAGGTGTTTCTGCCTAAGGAAAAGTAATTCATGGAGGCCAGAATTCTTTATGTGCTATTGTAGATGATTTGGAGCCCTGGTGGCTCAGTGGCTAAGAGCTTGGCTGCTAATCAAAAGGCTGGCTGTTCGATCCACCAGTCGCTCCTTGGAAACCCTATGGGGCAACTCTACTCTGTCAAATAGGATCGCTATGAGTCGTAATCAACTTGACGGCAGTGGGTTTTTTATGGGTAGATGATTAAAGATCTGTGCATCATTCTTTTCTGACACACGGAGAATGAGGTGAAGTGAGTTTAAGGATGATCCAAGTGGCAGTGAAACATTTCAGAGAGCACCTTCCGAAACTCTAGATTACTCCGACTGTTGCCAGTCACATGTTAAATAAGGGTCCTCTCCCTGCTGATGCTACTCAGGGGAAACAGCTTGACCCCTTTGTTTTCTTCCCAAATTCTTTGACATAGATCTTAAGAGCAAAGCCCTTTTTAGTTATGGTGGGCTTCATCTACATGTTGCTGTTGTTAGCTGCCACGGAGTCGCCCTGGACTGAGGGCAACCCCATGTACAATGAAATGAAACGTTTCTTGGTCTTGCGCCATTCTCATGATTGCTTGTTGTGATCTATAGGGTTTTCACTGGCTAATTTTCAGAAGTCAATCACTAGTCCGTCTTAGTGTGGAAGCTCTACTGAAACCTGTTCACATCATAGCAATATGCAGGCCTCCACTGACAGACGGGCGGCAGCTGCTCATGAGGAGCACTGGCCAGAAACTGAACCCGAGTCTCCCACATAGAAGGTGAGAATTCTACCCTGAACCACCACTACCCTCATTTCACCTACATAGAAATAGAACATTTGGAAATTCACAATTACAGAGTACAGCTAGAGAATGCTTAACCTGCATGCCTAGCTTTTAAATTCCTGCTTGTCCCATCTATAGACTAAATTAATTATTTTCCTGGTCCTTAAGATAAAAAGGTACTTTGCCACTGGATTCAGAGAGAGTTTTAAACCCTGCGTTTAGTCTAATTGCTGCTTCATGGACTCCTGCCACCTAATATGATTATTCTTATTCCTGGATCCCACAGGCATACTTTATCTTATTTTAATATATTTTCTCTTATAACAAACCAAGAAAAAGCACAACAACACGGAAAACTATGCCTGGCAAGCAATATAGTGCAAGATTTCTAGATGATCTTTTACCAGATTTGAGATCAATGGAATTGGGTTGAGCAAAAGACACTCAGATTCCCTTGAACGGCTAGCAAATGTCTTTCTAATAAATCAGAGGTTACTTGAAAGAGAGTAGCTTAGGGACTGTATCCTTTCCCCTTTGACTGTTTCAGGGCTGTCCCAGTCAGGAATCCATGTAAGTACTCTCCTACTTCAGGCACGGGGGCTACTTTTTGATGTGGCCAAACAATGTAGAAAATCAAGGCAAATGCTAATAATAGGTAAAGGCAAGATGCCCATCTTACATTAAGCAAAATAAAACCCACAATTAAGATATGAGTCATGAGGGTTTAAATACCAAATTACAGATCATCATTATAAATTAAACAAACACTGAGCAATTAACAAAAACAATTGTAACAGAGACTTTTTATATATTTTTTAGACTTTGACAGATTGGACCCAAAAAAAATGACCAAAGTATAAAATCTTAGTAATTTAAGGAATAATATTATATTTTCAAATATACTGAATTTGATACACTGTAAATAAAGAGTATAACTCATTTTCAAAGATCTGTAGGGCATTTATAAAAATTATAAGTTATAAAATTATAAACTATAAAAATTGTTGTAGTTGTTAGTTGTCATTGAGTTGATTCTGACACATGGCAACCCCATGTATTACAGGGTAGAACTTCTCTATAGTGTTTCCTTGGCTGGAATCTTAACAGAAGCAGATCACCAGGCCTATCTTCCATGGTACCACTGGATGGATTCGAACAACCAACCTTTAGGTTAGCAGTCAAGCATAAACCATTTGCACTACTTAGGGATCTTTATAAAATGAGGATATTAATAAAAGTTCTATGAATTCTAAAAATTTAAAATATACTGACATCTTTGCTTCTTCACGAGGGGCTGCAGAGAGCCGGCAATTTGTGATATACGCGTTCCCACTCTCTACACTTCTTCACCCACACCCGGCCTCCTCTGCTTCCCGCAGACACAGTCTCTTGTCCAGAAACACCAGCCCGCACTAGCTGGCTCTCTGAGTGCCATTTGTTGGCTGCTGGTGT
>NW_004443976.1:5059104-5070710 GCF_000243295.1 Trichechus manatus latirostris
GTGTATCTTTGGCTGTGCGTATTTTCACCAAAAAAAAAAAGGTTGAGAAGTTTGAGGGTTAATATGTTGTGGGGTTGTTAACCAATGTCATAAAACAATATGTGTAATAGTGTTTCATGAGAAACTATTTGTTCTGTAAGCCTTCACCTGAAGTACAATAAAAAATAAAAAAAAAAAAAAAGGAAAAAATATTAGGTAGTTTCATAATGGTCAAATTAAGTAGTCACAGAGCTTAGGGAAAAAAATTTTAAAACTTGGCAGGAGAAAGGAAATAATAAAGATAAAAGTTAAATTTGGTAAATCAGAAAATAAGAAAGCATAGTAGAATTGATTAAGAACCTCTGGAAAATCAGAAGGAGAAAATTAGAGAAAGACCTCATTAGAGATAATTAAATTTTATGAAATACTATTTTTCTAATCTAATTTATAAAGATTGTTTCTTGTCTTTCATCTTTCCTTCCTGTATTTGCTTCCTTCTTTCCTTTTTTTTCTTTCCCTCATTTTTTTCCATCTTCCTTTTAACTATAACATACTCTTTTGGTAGGTGTCAATGAGCAATATGATTAAGGATCTTAAATATTGTGCATACGCTTTGTCCGAATGCTAGAGACTTTTCTGCAATTATTTATGTACTACTTCATTCACTTAACAATAATTGTTTAAGCACCTACAGTATGTCCAAGCATTGTTCTAGGTGCTGAAAGTAGAAAGGTGAACAAAACAAAATTCCCTCCTCAAAGAGCTTACAATGCAGGAAATGGAGACCAAGGAAATCAACAAGTCAACATATAATAAAATGGCAGGGAAGGAGTCAACAATTTGCTAGCACTGCTTATCTTTGGGGTGTCAGAATATGAGGACATTTTACTCCCTATGCTGTATTTTTATGTAATAATTACATTTGATAATAAACATATATTTGGTTTGTAGAAGGAAAAATATTCCAAGATTTGTCAAAAGACCTGTATATGCAATGCAATTCCCATTTTTGTATACTTTAAGGGGAAAAAGGTTGAGATTATTTTTCCTTTATATTCTTTTCTGAATCACCTTGTAAATAGGAGTATAAATCCTTCAATCAGAAAAATAACGTGAAAGGATCAATTTTGTATTTAAAAGTCTTTAGAAGTCATCCACAAATATTTGAAGGCAGCTATCACTTGATCTTCCCAGCTTTAGCCACCCCCTCAAAAAAAAAACTAAACCATTTGCCGCTGAGCTGATGCAAACTCATGGAAATCTCATGTGTGCCAGAGTAGAACTCGTACTCCCTAGGGTTTTCCATGGCTGATTTTCTGGAAATAGATTGCCAGATCTTTCTTCCGAAGTGCCTCTGGGTGTACTCGAACCTCCAACCTTTCGGTTAGCAACCGAGTGCATTAACGGTTTGCACCAGCTTTATCCCAGCATCCCCTTCATTCTCTCACTAATTCACTCAGTTTACAGGACCTTACTTCAGCTCATGGAATAGATTCTGCATCATGCTGGTTCTCTTTCTCTGGAAGTGTCTTTGTTTGCCAATGAGTTTCTTAAAAGAAGTTTTCAAAAATACAATGAAAGACTCCAGAGGAGTTCTGGTGTGTACAGAGCATAATGAAGAGATTACCTCATATTAATTATGCAAACATAGGTGTCAAGTGCATTGTTAGTAGGTATGCAATTTTTGCAGAGCTACATTATGTCTGTTCTCATACTAAATAAGAGAAGGATCCCAAGACATCAGTTATCTGGATTTCCATCATGTTGAATTGGTCTCTATGCTGATTAAGTCAAATAAAAGTGGTACTACTCAGCTAAAATGGGTTTTGAAAAAGTCCTTCTGGAGAGCTGCTTCAAGGAGATACTCTCTACTGAAACGGAAATGATTTCAGAACCATGTGATTATCATGTTGGTTCATTCACCTAGACAACTGAATTCAAGTCTTGCCCATGTGTAGAACTGGTCCATTGAGAAAATCTGAGAGAACAATATTTAGCAACCAGGCGCATCAACCATGGAAGCTTTCTCACTTTCAAATTTATCTCTGAGAGCAGCTAGTCTTAGTATTATGCAAATTCATAAAGTTTCAGCCTCCAGCTTTTGTTATAATCACTGATGTACTCTGGGCCTAGTCAGTGTCCATGGAAATTGGAGGTATGAACCTTTGGAAACAGAAAAAAGCAAGCAGTACTCCGATGAACTTAGCAGAATGCCAAAGCGGAAGAAGCAAGGAGAAAGAGAAACGGGAATGTGTGCAGAATGATGAATGGACTCTACATCAAATGAAATAGATTTTGAAATAACTGTGAAAAGTATAAGATGTCTGAGCATAAGGAGCCTGCCACTGACAAAAGATGAATAAATGGGGCACTTCAAAGAAGGAATTTTCCAGCTGTGGCTCACACGAATCTTCAAAAGCTGTTCCATATGAGATAGCAGGAAAACATTTTAATAATAAATAGAAACAAACAACTCTGTATAATGAGCAGACGTTTGGAGAGAGCTGTTTGCTCCATGTTACCGTAATCAAATAGAAGTGCTGTTGATTGCTTCAAGACTTACGTGTTTTTAAATTATCGTAACTTAAATTCAGACAATGGAATTTCATTCTCTCAGGAGAATGAACATGCAGCAATTCTTCAATAATCACAGGGCAAATACCTGAGTGACCACAGAGAACTTAAAGGAAAGGTATGCAAAAGCACAAAGGCTTGAGTTGGGCATAAAGAAAAATGTTTCATGTGCTTATGTGCTATTAGGGATGAAATAGATCTCACAACTGCAGGCAGGAGTCCATGTCACGGAAACTGGAGAGGAGGGTGAGGCCCGGATCAGGTGACACCTCATCTGCTCACTCTCGGCTCAGTGGAGGGTCACTCCCATTCTCCAGGCCGCCATGTGTCTTGGCCAAGCTCCTGTTCATCATTCACACAGCAGGGCCTCCATTCCTTTTCCTGGAGGATATGATCACCTGTTCTAGCAGGAAAGCTTTTCTCTGCGGCAGCTGACATTGTCTTCTCATTGTCGTCTTCACCTCCTTGACTGTGCCTTGAGTCTCAAAACAGACTGGCCTTTTTCTGAAAGGATTTCATGCCAAAGTCAGTACACTCAAACCCTGAGCAGTTCAAATTTATCTGTGTATCTTGTTTTTTCTTTTGGCTAAATCTGGCAATCATACCTGGAAATGCCAGAAATCATTGAGTTAGACTTGAGACGGGGTTGAGGCCCAATAGTTTTGAGGTGGGGACGCAGTCCTGAGAGGCATGTTGGCATTAATCACCTTGAGACGTCTAGGAAATGGAAGTTATATCTGTGTTATTATCTTGATTCTTCCCACATACCCTGAGGATAGGTACTGTTTTACCTCTTCATTGTATGACCTAACTGTTGCTCATAGTCACTTTATCAGGGTCTCAGAGTTGAAACTGTTGTTGTTACTCTGTGCTGTCGAGTCAATTCTGATTCATAGCGACCCTCTAGGACAGAGTAGAACTGCCCCATAGGATTTCCAAGGAGCACCTGGTGGATTCAAACTGCTGACCTTTTGGTTAGCAGCCTGAGCTCTTAACCATTTCACCCTTTTCAACCCATAGTGTCCTTACCCTTAATGCAAATCTCCATTTTGATTAGCACTGGGTGGTGCAATGGCGGCTAACCAAAAGGTTGTAGTTTTGAGCCCACCCAGAGGTGCCTGGGAAGAAAGGCCTGGCAATCTACTTTCAAAAAAATCTGCCTTTGAAAACCATATGGAGCACGGTTCAACTCTGCAACACATGGTGAATGGGCTGGATGGTAACTATTTTCTATTGTTGTTGTATCAGAGTTTATGAAGCTCTCTCACATGCCATGTGTCATCTCGTTGGTTTGTCCTTGCATGATGTTGACTGTACTGTAAATGTAATTCAATGGTCACTGATCTCCCACTTCTGTCCCTTCCTTCCCATTCTGTCACTATTTAATTGTTTGCAGTCTGTCCATATAATAAGCCATTCTGCATACCTCTGCCAGACAAATTTTCCTAAAACTCAACTCAAATATGAAATTCATCTCTGTCATAAAAGTCAAATTTTTTAAAGTGACTTTAAGATTTTATATTACCTGGGTCCACATTTCTCACCTCACCATAATTTCTTTGTACAATATACAAGTTCCAACTCCTCACTGTAGATTGTATGCACGTTGAGTTTTTGCTTCTTTATTCTTCACTACACCCCTTCCACAACTGCCTTTCATACCCCCACGGGCCCTAGTGTTGCCCACAATGTAACGCCTGGTTCAACGGCCACCTTGAGGGTTTGCATGGTTGGATGGAAACTCCAGCACAAGCTCCCAGAGCATTGTATCTTCTTCCCTTTTGGTTGTTATCACTGTGTAGCTCACCCTAAGTTCCCATACGTGTCTCTCCCTCGCTGATAGATGAAGAGCTTCTGGAGGACAAGATCCACGTCAGATGCCTCTTGAAAAATCCCAAGCACATTAAATTTGATTTGATTATATCCTTTTTTTAATTTTTATTTAACAAATCAGTGATTATATAGATCAGGTCCCTGAGGTTCCTTTTTCTGCACCTAAAAATGTGCTCAAACTGTGTTCCCCAGTCCCTGAAAAAAAAACAAACCTGTTACCATCCAGTCAATTTCAACTCATAGCGAGTCCTGTGGAATTCCACAATTCCTTGCCTGGCCCAACCCCTCCCTAACTCCAGTAGGAGGAGCGCCACAGCTCTGCTTAGCTGCGAAGCTTTCTGTAACGCTTTATTTGAAAAACAAAACAAGAGAGATTCTACTAAGAAAAATGTTCACAAAACACCAGGTTAAAGAATCTCTAGTCTCTTCCAATTCTAACACTGACAATTCGAATTTTGAAGAGTTCCTGAAGTAGACCTTTGCCTGCTTCCTGGTTCCTTCATATGAAGAGAGATTCTGGAGTGCCAGAATAGTCTTAAGTCTTCATCATTTATGCTGTTGTTAGTTACTGTGGAGTCGGCTCTGATTCATGGCAATCCCATGTACAACAGAATAAAACATTGCCCTGTCCTGTGCCATCTTCATGATCACTGTTATGCTGGAGTCCGTTGTTGTGACCACTGTGTATTTGGAGTGCTTTCCAGCTTTGGGGCTCATCTTGCAGGACTATATCAGATAATATTCTGTTGTGATCCATACTATTTTCATTGACTAATTTTTGGAAGTGGATTGCCTCTGTTCCTAGTCTGTCTTAGTCTGGAAGCTCTGCTGAAACCTGTCCACCATGGATGACCCTGCTGGTATTTGAAATATCAGTGGCATAGCTTTCAGCATCATAGCACCACGGAAGCCACCACAGCATGACAAACTGACAGATGGGTGGCGGTTATCATTTATAGCCCCAGACAATTGTTTTTGTTGTTTATACTTTTATTTGCTTGTTTGTTTGCTTCATCCTATTTCCTTCTGGACTAGAGACACATACCCTTCTTCCTGAATGAGGTAAGACAGAGATGTGTGGGTGCAGTGTGCTAGTTAAGTCAAAAATTGGAACCCCTTCAAGCAATTCAAATACTTAAGTATTTGTTCAACATTTATTTAGAGAAGAGCTGAGCACTGCATGGGAGAAGAGCTGAGCACTGCGTGGTAGAAGAGCTGGGAAGACCACCTTGCTGAGCAACATGTCTCTTCTGTTGTTCAGTCTTTTCGGGCCTGACCCCAAGCTTGCAGACTTTCCAGAAAAGGACAATAGTCCTATAGTTAATTAAACACAGTTTGAACATGCTCTCAGGTGTCTCACCGTTGCCATCTGACGTGGATGCTTGTTGCCTTCTCATGTAAAAACCAGTTGTCATTGAGTTGATCGAGACTCACGGTGATCCCATCTGTGTCAGAGTACAACTATACTCCATAGGGTTTCCAATGGCTGATTTTTTAGAAGTAGATCACTAGGCCTTTCTTCCAGGGAAACTGTGGGTGTACTCGAACCTTCAACCTTTTGATTAGTAGCCAGGCATGTTAACTGTTTGCATCACCCAAGTGACTCTGCCTTCTAGTTTAGGTATACGCTAGTGTTTTTTGGTTTAAAGACAGCCTACCTACTGGACCCCGTCCTTCTTACAGCTTGTTTATACTCTTTTATTTGAGGGGAAGTGTGCAATTGAGATGTGGAAAGAGCATGGGCTGTGGGTAGGAGGTCACATCCCTGCTGTTCCATTCCCCAGGCTCTCAGCCCAGACACAACTGCTGCCGTGAGGAGTGATCTGCCAATGATTGTGTCTTCCTGGGGAGACCTGGAGAGAGACATAAAGGGAACATGAATAAATGCGTTCCTAAGCTCTGTTCACTTTGTACTCACCTGAGAATTTTGTCACCTGGAATTCTTCCAAAAACTTCTGACACCTCTAATTATTTCTGCTTATCCATCAGGAAGGCTTAAGGCTTTTCATTTGCAAGAGCTAAAGTAACACCAGCCAGCAGATTCCTTCTGAGTGAAGAGGGATTCACTCTCTACAGTGACCTAAGTGACCTCTACCAACCTCCCATTTGGAAAGGTTGATTAATCATTCATTGCCAAGATCTCATTTCTTCTCTTCCTTCTTAGATTTCAGTTGGGATTGGTGCCTTCCCCTGAGTTTATAGCAGCAGGGAAATAAAACTCCAAGATGGTGTTTGGCTTATTATACAAATGCCAGTTGGCAAAGTTTTGTCACTCCAACGTAAGTGGCAATCGCGGTGGGTACTTAATAATTCTGGTTATATTAAGTATCATGACGAAGATTGGGAGCTTCACTATTGTGCTCCAGTTGAAGAGGGAGAGAGTCACCATCTTCGCCTGTGTTGAAGAGAATTGCCAACCCTTCCACCCAGGCTCAGTTTACAATATGTTTACATTTTACGATATTGCTCCATTTCCAGTGAAACTAGTCAGCTTTATTATCAACTTCCATTTTAGCTGAAAATGATTCTTCTGAGCTTTACAGCCTCATTACATGATATCCTATCACATGTAATGCTGTAAAGTACGATGAGATCATGTACGTTAAAGGGTTATTCTAAGGAAAGGAGTTATTTGTATTAATACAAAGTTTATATTGAACTCCTTTTTTTTTTTTTAACATTTCAGAAAACACTCCATCTTGAATGCTTGGCAGGAATGGACACAGGGACATTGTGTTTCTTTTTCTAAATAACAAAAAAGAAAATTGAGTCCAAGATATCCTAGGGTATAGGTTTTGTCAAGAAAAAGTGGAACTGTATTCTGTACAATTCGGTTCAGCTTTATGTCATAGATGTCAAAGATTCAGTTAATGTGTTTAATAAAGTCAAATTTGCTTGTGTGTTTATGCAATAGCTTTCATTTATATCCCTCTCCTCCTCCTGAGATTTAAATTTAGACCCTAGTCTTTTGGAAGATTGTTTTCATGTCCTTTAACAGTGCAATTTCTCCTTCATATCCAATGGCACCTGTGTGGTCTTCTTTCAAATACATGTCTTAAAAGTTCGTTTGTTTCAAGAGTTGTGGGCTTACATCGTACATATTGCTTGAGAACCAAATGGGAAATTTCTGAAGCAAATGGCCTTTTGTTTATAAGAAGAGAGGATCAGAGTCAATATACAAGTCTCCTCTTGAATGAATCATGCTAAGAATTGCAATGGAAACCGAGGGGGGAGAGTGAATTAAGGAGCTCAGGCATAGGGTAAAAATATGCAGCAATGCAATGAGAGCCAGGGGTGGGGGACACACTAAGAATGCCCTGAATTATACACCATGAATGACTCCAACTGGTCCAACTTTTACCTCTCCTGATTTTTGTCACCAAGTTGTTCCATTGGCTGGAACTTCTTCTTCATGATGTTTATAGTTTAGTCTTGGAGATACAAATCTCAGACTTGTAAACTTTGGCTGTAGAGATGGATTTCTGAAGAATTTCCAGGTTGGTTTGGCCCATGTTTACATTACAGAATGGCCACATTAATACAGCTATGATACTGAAATCCACTCCCCTCCATTCTCCCACTTCCTTGCGTCATCTCCTTTCATCCATTTATTCAGTCATTCAACAAATATTTATTGAGTGCTTATGATATTCCTAGTAGCCAGATGCTAGCCATCCAGGTGCCAAATAGACAGAGTCTAAAAACTATTCATTGTCTCCAAGGTAACACGTGTAAAACCCCTATGGTCTGCTAGAGTCTGTCATCTAAAAATATGTCCAAAATATTTGGTTTCGGCCTTGAGCAAACCCACTCACCCCACCGTTTTACAGTCACATGAAAGAGAACTAAACCCAGGTTACAGCTTAGAAGAACAAGTTTCCCTCCTCAGTCTTTTCTGGTCTAAGATTCTAATAACCCAGATCTTAGATCTTAAGGCATAACCATTTTATCAGGCAGAATATTTTTGGTTGCAGGTAATAGAAAACCCTCTTAAATGACAATGGGTATAAATTTAGTCATGGGAATAAAAAGATTAGAGATAGGTTTGGCTTCAGACATGGGTCGATCAGGACCCCTGGTGGTATTTCTCTGCAAGTCTCTCTCCTGTGCTTTTTTCTCCATGTATAAGCTTTGCCCTCAGGTTGGCTCCTAGTTGTGGTAGAAAGATGTCTGCCAGTAGCAACTCGGGATATGCTTACTAGTTCGAATTCCAGAGAAAGAGGAACATCCTGAGCTTTTGAACCAATTTCTTTGACCAGTGGAATGACGAGCAACAATCAATTGGCTTAGGCTTGGAGCACATGCATATCAGTGATCCAATCACCACGGCCAGAGGGTGGGTTCAATCCATCCTCCATGCAAGGTGCATGGCTACTACAAGAGAGGAAATGATAAAAAAAATTATGTTGGGTTGAGGGGAGTTGGAATTGTATATTTTCTACAAATATGTTGTTAAAGTATATATATGCATATATATATATATATATACATATATATAATGTTATGGAGCCCTGATGGCGAAGTGGTTAAGAGCTCAGGCTGCTAACCAAAAGGTCGGCAGTTCGACTCCACCAGCTGCTCCTTGGAAACCCTATGGGGCAGGTCTACTCTGTCCTATAGGGTCGCTATGGGTCGGAATTGACTCAATGGCACACAACAACATTATGTTATAATATCCTGAAGTCATTGGTGGTTCAGTGGTAGAACTCTTGCCTTCCATGCAGAAGACCTGGGTTCTATTCCTGGCCAAAGCACCTCATACACAGCCACCACCTGTCCGTCAATAGAGGCTTGTATGTTGCGATGATGCTGAACAGGTTTCTGTAGAGCTTCTAGACTAAGACAGACTAGGAAGAAAAACCTGCCAATCTACATCCAAAAAAATCAGTCAGTGAAAACCCAACAGATCACAAGGGTCCAATCCACAATAGATCATGGCGATGGCACAGGACCATTGTGCATGGGGTTGCCTTGAGTCAGGGGCTGACTCAATGGCAGCAAACAACAATAAATAATACCATAATTGGAAGGTTAGATTTATAATTTAGTTCAAACCCTTCATGTTCTAAATGAATAAACTGAAGTTCAGAGAGGTTACCTGACTCACCCAAGGTTCCCCAGACAGTAGGGGCACAGTCACAACTCAGATGGCGGTTTCCTGATTCCTATTCCAAGGCTATTTCAGAAACCTGGGGCCCTGGTTCAATTTCAGTCTGCTACCCCTGACTATGTAGCTTGGACTGCTAGGGAATGGAGCATTCTACCTGGGCATCTTCCCTCCCAAAATAAAATAACGATGTTCTCTTGAGAAGGAAGACGAGGGTAATTAGTATTGTAAGCAAACAGCAACACTTATTCCAGTAAAGTATGTTTCAGTTGGTATGGAATAGACATTGTATATCATATTACATATCCTTTATATGCTCTAATTTGCTGAGAGTTCTTTTTTAATCCAAGAGTTAAATTTTACCAAATACTTTGACATTTTATTTGATTTCAGTGAGGGATCCTCACTCTAGCTCCTGTCCTTTTCTCTGACCTCACTCTGGCTTAATATCATTCATCCAGAGCTGAGATGCAGAATGGAATAGGTCTGTGATGATGACTGTAGGCTGAAGACTTGAATTGGAGCCTAAAGTGCAATGATAAACGATGATACGTGGTCTACATGGGCCAGAAGCTAAAATTGCTTTGAGAAAGTAGATTTTTTTTTTATTTCAAAATGTTCTGTGGTACCATTAGATTTTAATGAGTTTCCACTAGATATAAAAGTGAAGTTCTGCTGGGTTGAAATCTTCCTGTTAAATTAGGCATTCATTCAATACAGTAGTTCCCAAACCTAGCTATGTATCAAAGCCAACCAGAGCTCTTTTAAAAAACACAAAATCTTGGGTCAAAACCTAGGTCTCAGGAATCGTAATTTCACACACACACACACACACACACACACACACACGCACACCAAAAAAAAAAAAAAAAAACCCTGTTGTTGTTGAGTCAGTTCCCACTCATAGTGACCCTATAGACAGAGTAGAGTTGCCCCATAGGGTTTCCAAGGAGCAGCTGGTGGATTCGAACTGCTAACATTTTAGTTAGCAGCCAAATGCTTAACCACAGTGCCACCAAGGCTCCTTTTTTTTTATTTCTTTTCACAAAGGTTCCCATGTGATATGGATACGTTTGTGATGCATAAAACATCATTTAACTTTAACTCTTTTTTTCTGTATTGGACATGTCACATATTTAAACCTGTTCAAAAACTTTGTTGAATACAAGTTAAGGTGATGTTCCTAATACATTTTCATAAATAAATTCTGCATCTATATACAAATTCCTGCCTGTTATAAAGTTTGGGAAAGAAAAGACAAAAATCTCATGTTTACAACTTTCTGTAAGCTGTAAAGGTAACTGTGCCTGATACACTGTTCTACCTCCAAAATTAACAAGCACTGCACTGAGGTTAAGATTTGGTAAGATTCATTCTTCATAAGGATCAAGCCAGGGAAGGTCTTGACTGAGATAAGGTAGTACTGGGAGATACACTGGAGTAGATAATATGTTTGGCTGGTTAGTTTTCTGCACCTTTGTAAAAGGACTCTTCTCTATCCATCCTAAGATCCTGCCTTGGCTAATAAAGATCTCAAACGTCCCCTCTCATGGGAAAAGGTTGAAGAATAAGTTGCCATTCTCTCATTCATTCTTCATTAGCTGTTCCCATGGAAGGAGAAGTCATTGATCTGTTTAATGAGATAGGACAAAACTCAATTGGTCTAGTTATTCACCTAATGAACTCCACGGATGAATCCGATTCCTGCGTGAAAAGCACAACAGTGTTTGAGCTCAGATACGATAGTCTGTATATTTATCTCTCTCTCTCTCTCTCTATCTGACCACTCATCCGTCAGTTTGTCATACTGTGGTGGCTGTGTGTTGCTGTGATGCTCAAGCTATGCTACTGGTATTTCAAATATCAGCAGGATCTTCCATGGTGGACAGGTTTCAGCAGACCTTCCAGACTAAGACAGACTAGGAAGAAGGATCTGGTGGTCTACTTCTGAAAAAAATGGCCAATGAAAAACTTATGAATAGCAACAGAAGATTGGCTGATATAGTGCTGGAAGATGAGCCCCTCAGGTGGGAAGGCACTCAAAATACAACTGAGGAAGAGCTGCCTCCTCAAAGTAGAGTTTATCTTTTTTCCTTTTTTTTTTTTTTTTTTT
>NW_004443976.1:5070810-5096966 GCF_000243295.1 Trichechus manatus latirostris
GATTGACTTATTTCACTCAGCATAATGTTCTCCAGTTTCATCCATGTTATGAGATGCTTCACAGATACATGATTGTTCTTTACTGTTGCATGATACTCTATTGTGTGTATGTACCGCAGTTTGTTTACACATTCATCTGCTGATGGGCGTCTAGGTTGTTTCCATCTTTTTGCTATTGTGAACAACGCTGCAATGAACATAGGTGTGCATGTGTCTATTCATCTGATGGCTCTTATTTCTCTAGGATACATTCCTAGGAGTAGGATTGCTGGATAGTATGGTATTTCTATTTCTAGCTTTCTAAGGAAGCGCCATATCATTTTCCAAAATGGTTGTATCATTTTGCATTCCCACCAGCAGTGCATAAGAGTTTCGATCTCCCTGCAGCCTCTCCAACATTTATTATTTCCAGTTTTTTTGATTCATGCCACTAATGCCCGGGTGAGATGGTATCCCACTGTGGTTTTAATCTGCATTTCTCTAACGGCTAGTGATCACGAGCGTTTCCTCATGCGTCTGTTGGCTGCTTGAATGGCTTCTTTGGTGAAGTGTCTATTCATTTCCTTTGCCCATTTTTCAATTGGATTATTTGACTTTTTGTTGTAGAGGTGTTGGATTTTCTTATAGAGTATAGAGATTAGAACTTTGTCTGATTTGTAATGTCCAAAAATTTTTTCCCAGCGTGTAGGTTCTCTTTTTACTCTTTTGGTGAAGTCTTTTGATGAGCGTAATTGTTTGATTTTTAGAAAATCTCAGTTATCTGGCTTATCTTCTGGAGTTTGTGTGTTGTTGGTTATGGTTTCTATCCTGTTAATGCCACGTATTAGGGCCTTTAGCATTGATGCTATTTTTTCTTCTATGAACTTCATAGTTTTTGGTTTTATATTTAGGTCTTTGATCTACTTTGAATTAGTTTTTGTATATGGTGTGAGGTATGGGTCCTGTTTCATTTTTTTTGCAGATGGACATACAGTTTTGCCAGCACCATTTGTTAAAAAGACTGTCTTTTCCCCATCTGATGGACTTTCAGCCCTTGTTGAAGATCAGGTGACTGTAGGTGGAGTTCTCAATTCTGTTCCATTGGTCAGTGTATCTGTCATTGTACCAGTACCAGGCTGTTTTGACTACCGTAGCTGTATAGTAGGTTCTGAGGTACGGTAGCTTGGGTCCTGTTACTTTATTCTTCTTCTTTAGTAGTGCTTTACTTATCCGGGGCTTCTTCCCTTTCCATATAAAGTTAATGATGAGTTTTTCCATCTCTTTAAAGAACGTTGTTGGTATTTGGATCAGGATTGCATTGCATTTGTAAATTGCTTTGGGTAGAATTGTCATTTTCACAATGTTGAGTCTACCTATTCATGAGCATGGTATGCGTTTCTGTTTATGTAGATCCCTTTGGGTTTCTTGCAGTAGTGTTTTGTAGTTTTCTTTGTATAGGTCTTTACATCCCTGGTCAGATTTATTCTTAAGTATTTTATTTTTTTAGGGGCTATTATAAATGATATTGTTTTCCTGATTTCCTTTTCATCATTCTCCTTATTGGTGTATAAGAATCCAACTGATTTTTGTATGTTTATCTTGTACCTTCCTACTCTGCTGAATCTTTCTATTAGTTCCAGTAGATTTCTCATGGAATCTTTAGGGTTTTCTAGGTATAGTTATCATATCATCTGCAAACAGGGACAGTTTAACTTCTTCATTACCAATTTGGATGCCGTTTATTTATTTTCTTGCCTTATTGCTCTAGCTAGAACTTCCAGCACAATGTTAAATAGGAGTGGTGACAGAGGGCATCCTTGTCTTGTTCCTATTCTCAAGGGGAATGTTTTCATCCTGTCTCCATTAAGAATGATGTTGGCCATTGGTTTTGCTTAGATGCCCTTTATTATGTTGACAAATTTCCCTTCTATACCTATTTTATTGAGAGTTTTTATCAGGAATGGGTGTTGGATTTTATTGAATGCCTTTTCTGCATCAGTTGAGATGATCATGTGACTCTCTTCTTTCCTTTTATTTATGTGGTGGATTACGTTGGTTGATTTTCTAATGTTGAACCATCCTTGCATAATTTGCATGAATCCTACTTGGTCGTGGAGAATTATTTTTTTGATATGGTGCTGAATTCTATTGGCTAGAATTTTGTTGAGAATTTCTGCATCTGTATTCATAAGATATATTAGTCTGTAATTTTCTTTTTTTGTGGCATCTTTGCCTGGTTTTGGAATCAGAGTTATCCTGGCTTCATAGAATGAATTCAGAAGTGTTGCTTCCTTTTCTATGTTCTGAAATAGTTTGAGTAGTACTGGTATAAGCTCTTCTCTGAATATTTGGTAGAATTTTCCAGTGAAGTCACCTGGGCCAGGGCTTTTTTTTGTTAGGAGGTTTTTTATTACCTTTTCAATCTCTTCTCTTGTTATGGGTCTGTTCAAATTTTCAGCATTACTTTGTGATAGTTTGGGTAGCTACTGTGTTTCTAGAAATTTATCCATTTCCTCTAGGTTTTCAGATTTGTTGGAGTATTAGAGTTGATTTTAATGATGTGGACAGAGTAGAGCTTTCAGGACCATCATTTGCTGATGTGGCATGACTTAAAAGTAGAAGAAACAGCTGAAAACATCCATTAATAAATGAAACATGGAATGTGCAAGTATGAATCTAGGAAAATAGGAAATAGTCAAAACTGAAATGGAACACATAAAGATCAATATCCTAGGCATTAGTGAGCTGAAATGGACTAGTATTGGTCATTTTGAATAGGACAATCACATGCTCTATTATGCCAGCAATGACAAATTGAAGAGGAATGCCGTCACATTCATCATCAAAAAGAATATTTCAAAATCTATCCTGAAGTACAATGCTGTCAGTTATAGGATAATATCCATGTGCCTACAAGGAAGACTTGTTAATATAAATATTATTCAAACTTGCACACCAACCACTAATGCTAAAGATAAAGAAATTGAAGAATTTACCAACTTCTGCAGTCTGGATTTCATCAAACATGCAATCAAAATGCATTGATAATTACTGGTGATTGGAATGCAAAAGTTGGAAACAAAGAAAGATTAGTAGTTGGAAAATATGGCCATGGTGATAAAAACAATGCCAAAGATCACATGACAGAATTTTGTAAGACCAACGACTTCTTCATTGCAAATACCTTTTTTCAACAACATAAACAGCAACTATACACGTGGACCTTGCTGGATAGAAAACATAGGAATCAAATTGGCTACATATGTGGAAGGAGACAATGGAAAAGCTCAGTATCATCAGTCAGAACAAGGCCAGGGGCCGACTGCGGAACAGACCATCAGTTGCTCTATGCAAGTTCAAGTTGAAGCTGAAGAAAATTAAAACAAGTCCATGAGAGCCAAAATACAACCTTGAGTATATTCCACCTGAATTTAGAGACCATTAATGGCCAAAGACCAGACAAGTTGTGGGATGACATCAAGTACATCATACTTGAAGAAAGCAGTAAGTCATTAAAAAGACAGGAAAGAAAAGACCAAAACAGATGTCAGAAGAGGCTCTGAAACTCGCTCTTGAATGTAAAGTGAAAGGAAGAAATGATGAAGTAAAAGAGCTGAATGGAAGATTTCAAAAGGGCTGCTCGAGAAGTCAAAGCAAAGTATTATAATGAAATATGCAAAGACCTGGAGTTAGAAAACCAAAAGGGAAGAACACGCTTGGCATTTCTCAAGCTGAAAAAACTAAAGAAAAAATTCAAGCTTCAAGTTGCAATATTGAAGGATTCTATAGGCAAAATATTGAACAACACAGGAAGCATCAAAAGAAGATAGAAGGAATACAAACAGACAGAGTCATTGTACCAAAAATAATTGGCCAGAATGCTCCTTAGAAGTGAGGATGGTGAGACTTTGTTGTACATACTTTGGACATATTATCAGGAGGGATTAGTTGCTGGAGAAGGACATCATGCTTGGTAAAGTAGAGGGTCAGCAAAAGAGAAAATGATCCTCAACGAGATGAACTGACACAGTGGCTGCAACAATGAACTCAAGCAAAGCAATGATAGTGAGGATGGCGCAGGACCAGGCAGTGTTTCGTTCTGCTGTGCATAGGGTCTCTATAAGTCTGAACTGATTTGACAGCACCTAAAAACATCTATCTATTCATCCATCCCTCCATCTATCACATCTCTGTCTCTTTCTTTATTCCTATCCCTATCTCTGTCTCCCTTACTCTTTATCTCCCTCCCTCTTTGTTTCTCTCCTGTTTGCAACAAGGTCCAAGGCAAACTTTGAACATTCATGTGTCTGGCTGGGGAAGTGTCTGGTTTGCAGGACTTGCTTGATTTATGGACATGTCCCAAAACCTAGATGAGGGTAGGGATGGGAGGAAGTGTTGGGAAGTCCAATTTCAGCTTCAAGACCAAGACATATTCTGTGATCCAGCTCTACCAGTAAAAAAGAAAACACATATTTTAATCTTCATGTGGGACTCCTTGATTTTTACTTATTTTTAACTTGTAATTAAAAAATTTTCAAATATACACAGAAGTTGAATGAATAGTATAATGAATCCCCATAAACCACAACCCAGCTTCAACAAGTATCAGTATATAGCCAAATTTCCCTGGGTAGTGCAAATGGTTTAAGTACTTGACTACTGGCTGAAAGGTTGGCAGTTCAAACCCACCTAGAGGTGCCTCGGAAAACGGGTCTGGTGATCTCCTTCCCAAAAGTCACAGCCATGAAAACCCTGTGGAGCAGTTCTACTTTGCACACTTGGGATGGCTATGAGTTGAAATCAACTCGACGGCAACTAACAACAACAGCACTACTTCCCTAAACCTTACCCATTGTTGACTATTAATTTTTTACTGTTTGTAAGGCATAGTTTACATACCACATTTTTCATCCATTGTAAGTGTACAGTCTAATGACTTTTAGTAAATTTATAGAACTGTGAAACCATCATTGCAATCCAGTTTTCTTTTTTTATATTTCCATCATCCCAACAAGTTTTCTTATGGCCATTTTCAGGCAATCTCCATCTCTAGATCTATGCAGTCACTAATCTACTTTCTCTATGTATAGATTTGCCTTCTCTGGACATTTCATATAAATGGAATCATATAATATTTTCACTTAGCTTGCTGTTTTAGAAGTTTATCCATGGTATAGCATGTATTGGTAGTTTGTTCATTTTTATTGCTAAATAGTATTACATTGTATGGATACGCCATATTTTATTCATACATTCACCAACTAATGGACATAGGAATTTTCCAGTTTTGAGCTATTATGTATAATTATGTTATGAATACTCACCTACAAGTCTTGCTGTGGGTGTAGGTTTTCATTGTATGGTATAAATTGTATGGTAAATTTATGTTTAACTATTAACCATCAAATGGTTTTCCAAAATGACTGTGCCATTTTACATTTACACTAGCAATGTATGAGGGTTTCCTTGCCAACACTTGCTATTATTTGTCTTTTTTATTATAGCTATTCTAAGTGAGTAAGAAGTAGCATCTTCATGATTTTAATTTGCATTTTCTAATGACTAATAATGTTGAACATCTTTTCATTTGCTTATTAGCCATTCATATGTCTTCTTTGGTAAAATACCTCTTCAAATCTTTTGCCCGTTCTTTTAGTTATGTTGTTTGACTTCTTACTGAGTTGTCAGAGTTCTTTACGTATTCTGGGTACAAATCTTTTACCAGATACATGATTATAAATAATTTTCCCAGACTGTGGCTTGACTTTCCACTTTCTCAATGTTGTTTTTTGAAACATAAACGTTTTTTATTTTAATGAAGCCCAATTGACCATTTTTTCTTACACTGATCATGTTTTTGGTATCATATTTAGAAACAGTTTGCCTAAAGCAAGGTCATGAAGATTTTTTTCTAGACTTTTCACAGTTTTAGCTCTTACATTTAGGTATATGATCCATTTTGAGTAAATTTTTGTTTATAGTACGAGGTAAAGGTCTAAATTACTCTTTTTGCATACGGATAATCAATTGTCCCAGCACTATTTGTTGCAAATGCTGTTCTTTGTTCATTAAATTGCCTTGGCAGCATTGTCAAAAATAAATTGACCTCCTCCGTTAGAACAGCAATGATTGAAAAACAAAATGAGAGGCGGAGCCAACAGGGCACCCTAGACAGACGTACCACACTGTCTTTCTGCAGCAAAGACTTGAAAAACTGAGTAAAACAGGCGTCAATCCTGGAAGCCTGAGAATCAGATGAAGGGATAAAGAAATAGACCAAACACGGAAGGGAAGAAAAAACTGACAGAAAATAGAGAATAAGAGATATGGAGTGGAAGTTTCCTACCAGCTAACACGGCATAGCATCACCATCTTGAATCACAGCCAGTAAAGACCCTGGTCAGGGAGTGCAGGAAGGTAACTTCATGGTGCTCCCAGCAGGAGACAGAGCACCAGCAACCACAAAAACATGCTTTCCCATCCCTCACCCTTCTGGTGAGAAGCAGCAGCAACCCCCCAGCCCAGCAGCTTCCACCACCAGGGTCCACAACACGAGACACCATCCCCCTCTTCTGTCCGGTCCCCTCCCTCTGCGAAGAATTTTTTTCTTTCTTTCTTCCTTTTCTTTCTCCTGCTCACCTAGCCCTGAATTCAACCTCCCTTCCGTTACCACTAGCCCCCAGGTCTGCCCCATCCCCACTCCCTGGCCCTTACCACACTGCCATTTTTCTCTTTCTTCTTTTTCTTTCTCCCACCCACCTAGCCTCATACACCACCTCCCCCATTCCCACTGCCACAGCTAGAGAGCCACTGGTGCACCACCCACCTACCCCCCCAAGGTTCACCCCACCCTCACCCACCACACCAAAATTTTTTCTTACTTTTCTTTTTTTTCCCTTATTTTTCTTTCTCCCTCCAACTTAGCCCTGTAAGCCACCTCCCATCCCTTCCCACAAGACTCAGGTCTGCCATGCCCCCACTCACCAGTCCCCACCACACCACCGTTTGAAATTTTCTTTTCTTTCTCTTTTCTCCTTTCTTACTTCTCTTTCTCCCTTGCACCTAGCCCTGTACCCCACCTTCCACCCCTTCCAGATGGCCCTGGCCACACTGCTGCAGATAGAGTGCCACTGGTGCAACAGCCATCTGCTCTCCCAGGTCCGCCTGCCCCACTTACCAGCCCACATTGTGCTACCATTTTTTTCTATTTTTCTTGTTCTTTCTCTCTCCCACCTAGCCACGCACGCTGACCTCCCACCTTCCAACCAACTCTGAGGTCTGCCTTGCCCACATCTTTCAGCTCCCACAGCATCATCCTTTTCTTTCCTTTCTCCTCCCACCTAGCCCCATGCACCATATCCTGCCTGCCTACTGGCCTCAGCCATGCTGCCAAGGTTAGAGCACCCCCAGCGCTCAGGTCCACTGCCGCACTGGAACTGCATCACCCCACGCACCATCCCACACCCCACTCATCTGGCAAAGGTCTGTGAATGCTCCCACAGTGCTGGACCAACATAGGAGGCAGACAGCCCCTGCCAGGTCCGCCTGCAGTCATCTTGTCAATCTAATATACAATGAAGCCTGCTCGCCCTGCCTGCTGCTGCCCTAACCATTAGAGAGGGCTAGCATGCCCACAAATGAGCAAGCTGCACAGCACGGCCTGTCCCCCACCCTGACATATCAATACAAAACCAAAAAGTAGGATGAAACAAAAAAACACACAATCAATAAGTAAAGAAAATAAAACATAAATATCTAGAGCTGGCAGACAATATCAAAACATATAAAAAAGCAGGTCAAGACAGCTGCAGCAAGTGACCAAAATAAAGAATCAGATAACCATCAGGTAGAAGAAAAGGCAATGGAACTAGCTGATGTGGAATTAAAGACATTAATATTTAGGGATCTCTGGGAGATTAAGGAAAACACAAACGAAAGAAAGGAAAAAATAGAATCATGGAAAACACAGACAAAATAAATGAAAAAATAGGCAAAATCAAAGCAAACACAGACAAAGCCACAGATGGATTCAGGAAAATAATACAAGGACAAAACATAAAAATAAGTAAACAATTAGAAATCATACAAAAAGAGCAACTAGAAATCCAAAAGCTAAACAACAAAATTTCAAAAATGGACAACTCAATAAAAGGGTTTAGGGGCAAATTTGAAATAATAGAAGACAGAATCAGCAAGACTGAAGACAAATTCATGGAAGTCACTCTGAGGAAAAATGAGAGAAAATAATAAAGAAAAATGAAGAAAACCTAAGAATTATGTGGGACATAATTAACAGCAAAAATCTGCATGTGATTGGAGTTCCACAACCAGTGAAGAAAATGGAAAATATAGAGGACGATTGAATATTTGCTGAAAGAAAACTTCCCTAACATCATGAAACATGAAAAGCTGACTATCCAAGAAGCTCAGTGAATACCATATAGGAAAGACCTCAAACGAAAGTCACCAACACATGTCATAATCACATTGCCAAAACCAAAGACAAAGAAAGAGTCCTGAGAGCAGCTGAAAAAAACGAATATTCACTTACAAAGGGTGAACAATAACACTAAGCTCTGATTACTCAGCAGAAACTATACAAGCAAGAAAGCAATGGGATGACATATATAAAATCTTGAAAGAAAAAAAACTGCCAACCAAGAATAATATATCTTGCAAAACTTTGTCTTAGTCATCTAGTGCTACTATAACAGAAATATCACAAGTGGATGGCTTTAACAAAGAGAAGTTTATTCTCTCACAGTCTAGTAGGTTACAAGTCCAAATTCAAGGCATCAGCTCCAGGAGAAAGCTTTCTCTGTCTGTCGGCTCTGGAGGAAGGTCCTTGTGATGCATCAGTCTTCCCTTGGTCTGCGAGCATCTCTGCTCAGGAATCTCATGTCCAAAGGAAGCACTCTGCTCCCGGCACTGCTTTCTTGGTGGTGTGACGTTCCCAGGTGTCTCTGCTCACTTCTCTCTTTTATATTTCAAAAGAGATTGGCTTAAAACACTATCCAATCTTTTATATCTCATCAGCATAACTGTTGCTAATCCGTCTTATTACATCATACTGATAGAGTTTACTACACGTAAGGAAATCACATCAGACTACAAAATGGTACGCAATCATACAATACTGGGAATTGTGACCCAGCCAAATTGATACACACATTTTTTTGGGGGGGACATAATTCAATCCATGACACTCTCTAAAATGCGATGGCAAAATTAGGACATTTCCAGATAAAAATAAATTAAGAAAATTTAAAAAAAAACCAAACTTACAAAAATATTAAAGGGAGTCCTTCGGTTAGAGAACCAACAACATCAGACAACAACCAGAGTCTAGGACACATGATATCAACCAGATACCAATCTATGTAAAGAACTCTCATAATAAAACTAAGGACTTAAAATAAGGAAACAGAGAAGTCAATCCATAAATGGCAACAATGTCAAAACAATTAAAGCAGGAATAAACGGTGTAGCTATAGAACTTTCAAATGGAAAGGAAGTCAAGGCAATATCAAGTAATAAAAGACTGGTTCAAACTTATGAAGATAAGGGTAAATTTCAAGGTAACCACAAAGAAAGTTAACAAGTATACTCATCAAAATAAAAAAGAAGAAAATCATAAAGACTTAGTAAACACAAAATCTATAATAATGAAACAAATGAAAAGAAAATCCACAGCCAAAAGGAACTCAGCACAGGAAGGTAAGAAGAACAAAGAAAATGTCAGCACCACAAAAAAAAAGAAAGAAAGAAAAGCAGAACAATATGACAGCAATAAACTTGAATCTATCAATAATCACACTGAATGTAAATTGCTTAAATGCACCAGTAAAAAGACAGACAGTGGCAGAATGGATAAAAAAGTGACCCATCAATATGCTGTCTACAAGAGACAACCCTTAGAGACAAAGACATAAATATATTTAAAATCAAAGGATGGAAAAAATATACCAAGCAATAACTTACCAAAAAAAAGAGCAGGAGTGGCAATACTAATCTCAAATAAAATAGATTTTAAGGCAAAATCCACCATAAAAGACAAGGAAGGACATTATGTAATGATTAAAGGGACAATTCACCAAGAAGACATAATCTAATAAATATCTATGCACCTAACAACAGGGCTTGAAAATGCATAAACTCTAACAGCACTGAAAAGAGAAATAGACAGTTCCACAATAACAGTAGGAGACTTGAACACACCATTGTTGGTAAAGGACTGAACATCTAGTAAGAAACTCAACAAAGATACAGAAGATCTAAAGGCCACAATCAACCAACTTGACTTCATAGACATATATAGAACACTCCACCCAACAACAGCAAAGTAGACTTTTTTTTCCAATATACATGGAACATTCTCCAAATTAAAATCACAACGTAGGCTACAAGAAAACTCTCAATAAAATCCAAAACACTGAAACAATACAAAGCATTCTCTCTGATCACAATGCCATAAATGTAGAAATCAATAGCAGGAAGAGCAAGGGGGAAAAAAATCAAATATATGGAAACTGAATAACACCCTGCTTAAAAAGAACAGGGTCATAGAAGAAATCAAAAAGGAAGTTAAAAAATTCCTAGAATAAAATGAGAATAAAAACACATCATACCAAGGATACTTCCAGGCAACATGGCGCTATAATCAGAAGCACCCTCTGCAGCAAAGATCAGAAAAACTAAGTCAAACACAGTCACACATCAATTCTGAAACCCTGAGCATCAAATGAAGAGATAAAGAACCCAGCCAAGCACCGAATGGAATAAGAAACTGACCGAGAACAGAGCGCGAGGAGAGATACATACAGAGGTTCCCTATCAGCTACCGCAGCATGGATCTGCCATTTTGGACTCCTATCGGAGATCAGCTAACAAGAGGTAAGAGAAAACAGCTTCACGGAGCTTCCAGCAGGAGACAGAACAACCAGTAACCCACGATATAGGCTTTCCCACCCCCCACCCTTCTTCACCCCCAACTTAGCCTCCTCTGCTTCCTGCAGCCACAGTCTATTGGCCAGGAAGCACAAGCTTCCCCCCAGTGCCACTTGGATTCCACCCACCTGCACTGGCCAGCTCCCTGAGTGCCATTTGTTGGCTGCTAGTGTTGCTTTTTTCCACTTCTTTAGATTTCTTCCTTACCTCTCACCACCTTCCCCTCCTTTCTCTCAAATACCTGGCTCCGTGCACCATCTTTGCCTCTTCCTGAAAGGCCGTGAAATGCTGCACAACTGTGAAACTGCTTCCCAGCCCATGCTGCCATGCTGGTGGGACCCTCAAGGCTTTTTTGTTTGTTTGCTCTGATTTGTTCTGTTTTGATTTGTTTTTCTTTTCTCAGCTTGGGAACCCCTTCTAGCTGGGCGGTACTGCACGGCTTGGAAGCTAGTCCCTTACTCTATGCAGATGCACAGGGACATCCCTGGGGGCATTTCTTTCTTCTTGTTTGATTTTTTTTTTTAATTTCTTTGTTTAGTTTTCTTCTCTCTCTTATTCCCTTTTTGTCTTTCTTCATTTTCAGTTTCTTGATTTATTCTTTTTTTCTTTTACCCTTTTTCTTTCTTTTCATTTTTGTTTTTCCCCATATCTCATTTTTTCATCTCTCCACTCCAATAGCTAGCTCGCTTAGCACTCTTTTTTGTTTGTTTGTATGTTTTTGGGTCCTGTTCTTCTCTCCTCTCTCTCATCTTTCCATATCCATCTTAGCTGCACACATCAAATCTACACCCTCCTTCCTGCCTACCTTCACAGTGTGCTGAACATCACACTCCCAAGAAGCACAGGCACAGCCTACTGGAACCTGCCCTGCACTGATTCCCAGTCCGCACTGCCAGCCCTGGTACGTGCCACAAAAAACTATCCCAGCAACTCCCCTTGAGCTGGGCCTGCCCTCCTGTACCATACCTGAGTGACTGACCCTGCCCCTTGGAGAAGGAGGTAAAAAGTATCTTGCCCACAGATGAGCAAACAACAAAGAACGCACAGCCTGCCTGCTCAGGCATAACCAAATAAAACAAAAAAGCAGGATGAAACAAACAAATCTACAATCGGTAAATGAGGAAAATCACCCCTGAATGTCCCACAGACAGCAGACAATATCAAAACATTTACAAAAACAGGACAGGATGGTTCCAGTAGGTGTCCAAAATAAAACACCAGATGACCTTCCAGTAGAAGAAAAGGCACTAGACCTAACTGACAGGGAATTCAAATCTCTAATTTTCAGAATTATCCAAGAGTTGAAGCAAAAAACAGACAAAAATGAGGAAAAAATAGACAAATTCTTGGAAAAGCAGAAAAATTCATGGAAAATACAGAAAAAAATGGAAGAATTCAAGAAAATAATACAGGAACAGAACGCTAAAATAAATTCAGAACTAGAAATCATACAAAAACAACAATTAGAAATCCGAAAGATAAACAAGATTTCAGAAAAGGACAGTGTCATAGAAGGGCTGAGGAGCAGGTTTAAATTGATGGAAGATAGGATCAGTGAAATTGAAGACAAACACTTGGATACAACTCTGAGGAAAAATTAGAAAAAAAGAACGAAAAAAATGAAGAAACCCTGAGAATTATGTGGGATACAATCAAAGGCAAAAATCTGTGGGTGATCAGAGTTCCAGTACAGGGGGAGAAAACAGAAAACACAGAGAGGATCATTGAAGAATTGCTGACAGAAAACTTTCCCAATATCATGAAAGATGAAAAGCCAACCATCCAAGAAGATCAACGAACCCCATATAGGACAGACCCCAAAAGAAAATCACCAAGGCATATCATAATCACACTTGCTAAAACCAAAGATAAACAAAGAATCCTGAGAGCAGCTCGAGAAAAACAAAAAGTCACATGCAGAGGAGAAACAATAAGACTAAGCTCGGATTATTCGGCAGAAACCACGCAGGCAAGAAGGCAACGGGATTACATATATAAAACCTTGAAAGAAAAAAATTGCCAGCCAAGAATAATATATCCTGCAAAACTCTTGTTCAAATATGTTGGTGAAATTAGATCATTTCCAGATAAAGAGAAATTAAGGGACTATATAAAAACCAAACCAAACTTACAAGACTTATTAAAGGAAGTCCTTTGATCTGAGAACAAACAATATCAGACCACAGGCTGAATATAGGACACAGGATTCCACTAACCAGATACCAACCTAGGAAATGAACTCTTAAGGACTATGCAAAACCAAAAGAATTACAAAAGAGAACCAGAGAGGTTAATCTGTAAATGACGACAGCATCAGAACAATAAAAAAGGGAATAAACGGGGTAGGTATATAACCTTCTAATGGAGAAGAAGTCAAGTGATACCAAGTAATAATAGACTGCCTCAAATCTAGGAAGATAAGGATAAATTTCAAGATAACCACAAAGAAATTTAACAAACCTACTCATCAAAATAAAGAAGAAAAACATAAAGTCTCAGTAAAATCAAAACCTACAAAAACAAAAGAAATGAAAAAAAAATCCACACACAAAAGGAACTTAGCACAGGAGAGTAACAGGAACAAAGAAAATGTCAGCACCACCAAAAAAAAAAAAAGCACTACAAAATGCAATCCCACTCCTAGGAGTATATCCTAAAGAAATAAGAGCCATCACACTAATAGATATATGCACACCCATATTCATTGAAGCACTGTTCACAATAGCAAAAAGATGGAAACTACCTATGGTACAAACAAACTATGGTACATACACACAATGGAGTATCATACAAAGATAAAGAACAATGATAAATCTGTGAAGCATATAACATGGATGAAACTGGAGGACATTATGCTGAGTGAATTAAGTCAATCACAAAAGGACAAATATTGTATGAGATCTCTACTGTATAACTCACGTAAAAGTTTACACAGAAAAAGAAACAATCTTTGTTGGTTATAAGGGATGGGAGGGGTGGGGGGAACTAAACAGATAAGAGGTAACTTTGGTGAAGGATAAGACAGTACACATTACTGGAGAACCCAGCACAACTTGTAAAGGAAAGGTCATGGAAGCTCCATAGACACCTCCAAACTCCCTGAGGGAACGAATTGCTGGGTGGAGGGCTATGGGGACCGTGGTCTCAGGGAACATCTAGCTCAATTGGCATAACACAGTTTATAAAGACAATGTTCTACATTCTACCTTGGTGAGTAGCGTTTGGGGTCTTAAAAGCCTGTGAGCAGCCAACTAAGATACTCCATCAGTCTCAACCCTTCAGGAGCAAAGGAGAACGAAGAGAACAAGATACTAGGAAAAGATCAGTCCAAAGGACTAATGGACCACAGCTACACGGCTTCCACCAGACTGAGTCCAGTGCAGCTAGATGGTGCCTGGCTACCACCACTGACTGCTCTGACTGGGATCATAATAGAGGGTCCTGGACAGAGCTAGAAAAGGATGTAGAACATAATTCTAACTCACAAAACAAAAAGTACCAGATTTACTGGCCTGACAGATCGGAGAAACCCTGAGAGTATGGCCCCCGGACACCCTTTTAGCTCAGTGGTGAAGTCACTCCCAAAGTTCACCATTCAGCAAGGGATTGGACAACCTCATAAAACTGGACTAATGATGCACAGCAGTGCAGGGACAAGGACTAGAAGGCAGGAGGGGACAGGAAACCTGGTGATAGGGAACCCAAGGTTGAGAAGGGACAGCATTGACGTGTCATGGGGTTGTTAACCATTGTCATAGGGCAATATGTGTACTGTCTAATGAGAAACTATTTGTTCTGCAAACCTTCACTTAAGGTAGAAAAAAAAAACAGAATTATCTATGTGAGATCAAATTGATAACAGCAACTCAAAAGGTTTGATGGGAAGCCTAAGGGACAGTGAGTTGAAGATAATGGTGACGGAATAATTTGGAAAAGGATAGTGAGAGTAGCAGCACAACTGAAAGAATGTAATCAATGTCACTGAATTGTACATGCAGAAACTTTCGAAATGGTGTAACTTTGGCTATGTATATTTTCACCAAGGTTGAGAAGGGAGAGTGTTGACATGTCGTGGGGTGGTTAACCAATTTCATAAAACAATATGTGTGGTGACTGTTTAATGAGAGACTATTTGTTCTGTAAACCTTCATCTGAAGTACAATAAAAAAAAATTTAAAAAAAAAATCATACCAAAACCTTTGGGACACAGGAAAGGCAGTGCTCAGAGGTCAATTTATAGCAATAAACACACGCATCATAAAAGAGGAATGGGCCAAAATCAAAACATTAGCCCAACAACTCCAACAAATAGAAAGAGAACAGCAAAAGAGGCCCACATCACCAGAAGAAAGGAATAATAAAGATTAGAAGAGAAATAGAGAACAGAAAAACAACAGAAGGAATCAACAAGATCAAAAGTTGATTATTTGAAAAGATCAACAAAAACGACAAACCGCTGGCCAAACTGACGAACAAAAACAAGAGAGGAAGCAAATAACCCAGATAAGAAACGAGACAGATAATATCACTACAGATCCAACTGAAATAAAAAGGATCATAACAGAATACTATGAAAAATTGTACTCCAACAAATTTTCGAAAATAAAGGAAATAGATAAATTTCCAGGAACAAACTACCTACCTAAACTAGCACAAAATGAGATAAAAAATTTGAACATGCTCATAACAAGAGAAGAGACTGAAGAAGCTGTTTAAAAAAAAAAAAAAAAAAACTTGCCCCCCAAAAAGTCCTGGCCTGGACAGCTTCACTGGAGAATTCTACCAAACATTCAGAGAAGAATTCACATCAGTAATACTCAAACTATTTTGGAGCATAGAAAAGTGAGGAATACTCCCAGATTCATTCCATGAAGCCAGCATAACCCTGATACCAAAGCCAGGCAGAGACACCACAAAAAAAGGAAATTACAGACCAATATGTCTCATGAACATAGATGAAAAAATTCTCAACAAAATCCTAGCCAGTAAAATCCAGCATCATATCAAAAAAATAATACACCACAATCAAGTGGGATTCATAACTGGTATGCAAGGATGGATCAACATTAGAAAATCAAACAACATAATCTGCCACATAAAGAGAACAAAAAAAAGGAATTACTTGATCATCTCAATCGACACAGAAAAGGCATTTGATAAAGTCCAACACCTATTCCTGATAAAAATTCTCAATAAAATAAGAATAGAAGGAAACTTCCTCAACATAAAAAGGGCATCTACACAAAATCAACAGTCAACATCATTCTCAATGGATAGAAGCTGAAAGCATTCTTCTTGAGAAAAGGAACAAGACAAGGATACCCTTTACCACTAGTCCCATTTAACATTGTGCTGGAAGTGCTAGCTAGAGCAATAAGGCAAGAAAAAGAAATAAAGGGCATTGGAATTGGTAATGAAGAAGTAAAACTATCCTTATTTGCAGATGATATGATACGATACATAGAGAATTCCAAAGATTCCAAAAGAAAACTTCTGAAACTAATAGAAAGATTCAGCAATATAGCGGGATATGAGAACAACATACAAAAATCAGTTGGATTCCTATATGCCAAAAAAGAGAACTTTGAATAGGAAATTAGGAAAACAATACCATTTTTAATAGTCCCTAAAATGATAAAATACTTAGGAATAAATCTAATTAGGGACCTAAAAGAACTATACAAAAAAAACAATAAAACTCTACTGCAAAAGAGAACTACATAAATGGAGAAACATACCATCCTCATGGATAGGAAGACTCAATATTGTGAAAATGTCAATTCTACAGATATAATGTAGATCTAATGTCACCGATCTACAGATATAATGTGATCCCTATCTAAATACCAACAGCATTCTTTAACAAGATGGAAAAACAAATAATCAACTTCCTATGGAAAGGAAAGAGGCCCCAGATAAGCAAAGCATTAGTGAAGAAAAAGAAGGAGGCCTCATACTGATCTTAGAACCTACTATACAGCTATGGTAGTCAAAACAGCCTGGTACTGGTACAACAACAGACAAATAGACCAACGGAACAGAATCAAGAACCCAGATGTAAATCCATCCACCTATGTGCAGCTAATCTTTGATAAAGAACAAAAGTCCATTAAATGGGGGGAAAAGACAGTCTTTTTAACAAATGATGCTGGCAAAACTGGATATCCATCTGTAAAAAAAAAATGAAACAGGATCCATACTTCAAACACAAAAACTAACACAAAATGGATCAAAGGCTTAAATATAAAGACCATCGAAGAAAAAACAGGGACAATGCTCGGGGTCATAATACATGGCATAAATAGAATACAAACTATAACTAACAAAGCACAAACACCAGAAGATAAACTATATAACTGAGAGCTCCTAAAAATTAAACACTTATGCTCATCAAAAGACTTCACCAAAAGAGTAAAAAGAGAACCTGCAGACTAGAAAATTATTTTGGCTATGATATATCTGACAAAGGTCTAATCTCTTAAAATCTATAAAATAGGTCAACACCTCAACAACAAAAGGACAGACAATCCAATTAAAAAATGGGCAAAGTGTATGAAATGCCACTTCACCAAAGAAGACACTCAAGTGACTAACAGACGCATGAGAATATGCTCATGATCATTAGTCATTACAGAAATGCAAATCAAAACTACTGTGAGATACAATTTCCCCCCAACAATACTGGCATTAATCAAAAAAACAGAAAATAACAAATGTTGTAGAGGTTGCGTGGAGATGGGAACACTTTTGCACTGTTGGTGGGAATGCAACATGGTACAACCATTTTGGAAAATGATATGGAACTTCCTTAAAAAGCTAGAAATAGAAATTCCATATGAACAAGCTATCCCACTCCTAGGAACATTCTAGAGAAATAAGAGCTGTCACATGAATAGGCATATGCACACCCATGTTCACTGCAGCATTATTCACAATAGCAAAAAGATAGAAACAACCTAAGTGTCTATCAGCAGATGAATGGATAAGAAATTATGGTACATACACACAATGGTATACTATGCAATGATAAAGAACAATGATGAATCCGTGAAACATCTCACAACATGGATGAATCTGGAGGCCATTATGCTGAGTGAAATAAGTCAATCACAAAATGACAAATATTGTATGATACCACTATTATAAAAACTCAAGAAAAGGTTTACACACACACAGACACAGACAAACCAATCTTTCATGTTTACTAGGGAGGCGAGGGGAAGGGAGGGGAAATCACTAGCTAGATAGTAGACAAGTGTTAACTTTGGTGAGGGGAAAGACAGCAAACCTAGGGGAAATGAGCACAACTCGACCAAGGCAAAGTCATAGAAGCTTCATAGACACATTCAAACACCTTAAGGGACTGAGTTACTGGTGCTGAGGCCTGAGTACCATGGTCTCAGGGGAAATCTACGTCAATTGGCATAATATAGGTTCATAAAGAAAATGTTCTACATCCTACTTTGGTGAGTACTATCTGGGGTCTTAAAAGCTTGTGAGCAGCCATCTAAAATACATCTATTGGTCCCATCCTGTCTGGAGCAAAGCAGAATGAAGAAAACCAAAGGCACAAGGAAAATATTAGTCCAAGGGACTAATGGACCACATAAACCACAGCATCTACCAGTGTGAGCCCAGAAAAACTAGATGGTGCCCAACTACCACCACTGACAGCTCTGACAGGCATCACAATAGAGGGTCCCTGACAGAGCAGTAGAAAAATGTAGAAGAAAATTCAAATTCACAAAAAAAGATGAGACTTAGTGATCTGACAGAGACTGGAGGAACCCCCAAGACTATGGCCCTTGGTCATCCTACCAACTCAGAACTCAAGCCCTTCCTGAAGTCCACCTTTCAGCCAAAGATTAGACAGGCTTATAAAACAAACAATAACACATGTGAGGAACATGCCTTTTCTTTCAGTCAAGTATATGAGACCAAATGGGCAACACTTGCCCAAAAGCAAAGACGAGAAGGCAGGAAGAGACAGGAAAACTGGACAAAGGGACTTGGGGAACCTGGGTGGAAAGGTGAAAGTGTTGACACATTGTCGGGACCTCAACCAATACCACAAAGTAATTTGTGCATAAATTTTTGAATGAGAAACTAATTTGCACCATAAACTTTCACCTAAATAAAATTTTTAAAAAAGAAAGAAAACATTAGGTATTGGTGAGGTTGTGGAGAAACTAGACAACCTCATTAATTGCTGGCAGTAATGTAAAATGGTACAGTCACTGTGGAAAAGAGTTTGGCATTTCCTTAAAAAGTTGAACATAGAACTACCATATGAGCTAGCAATTCCAATCCTAGGTATACACCCAGAAGAAGTGAAGCAGAAACACAAACAGAAACCTGTACTCAATGTCCACTGCATCACTTTTCACAATAGCCAAAAGATGGAAACAACTGAAATGTTCACCAACAGACAAATTAATGAACAAAATGTAATATATACACATAATGAAATACTACTCGGTCATAAAGAGAAATGAAGTCTTGATGCATATCACAACATCGACGAAGCTTGAAAATATCATGCTTAGTGAAATAAGTCAATCACAAAAAAAACACTGTATGATATCACTTATATGAAATAAGCAAATATATAGAAACCAAAGATTATTAGTGGTTATCAGGAGTGGGAAGGAGAGGGGAAGAGGAGTTTTTAGGGGACATTGAGTTTATGTTAATGGTAGGGGAATGATTTGTTAAAGGATAGTAATAATGGTTGCAAAACTTGAAGTATGCAATCAATGTCACTGAATTGTACATGTAGAAATTGTTGAGATGGTATATGTTTTGTTACGTAGATTTTCAACACAATTAAAAATAATGATCTAAATTCAGGGGTTTATTTCTGGACTCTCAATTTTGCTCCATCCATCTATGATGTCTCTTTTTATGTCAGCACCATACTGCCTCAATTACTGTACCTTTATATTATGTTGTAAATGGGGTAGTATATGTCCTCCAATTCTTTTCTTTTTAAAATTATGCTCGCTATTCTAGGTCCTTTGAATTTTTATATAAATCTTAGGGTCTGTTTGTCAATGTCTTAGGCTGGGTTCTCTAGAGAACCAAAACCAGTAAAGTGTATAAATATATATACAGAGAGAGAGAGATTATATCAAGGAAACAGCTCATGTGATTGTAGAGGCTAGAAAGTCCCAAGTCCTTGGATCAGGGTAGACGCCTCTCCCAAGTCACACAGCTGCAGAAGCTGGCAAGCCCACAGGCTGTGCAGATCGACAAATCCCAGGTTCAGCAGATAAGCTGACAGCTCAAGTCCCAAGAACGAGAGATGAGAGGACAGAAAGCAGCTGCAGGATCCAGACAGAGCAAAAAGCCAGAACATCTGCTTATATACAGATGCGGACCACACCTCCAAGGAGACTCCCTTTCATCTGATTGGCTACTCACAGTATATTCAATCATGGGAGTGATTACATTAAAACACTGAGAATCATGGCCCAGACAAGTTGACACACAATCTTAACCATCACTGTCAAGTTCTACAGAAATTTTCTTGTGTTTTTGACAGGGGATTGTACTGATACAAAACTGGTTTGATAGAGTATTTTCACAGGGATTTTGTTGAATCTATAGGCTAATTTCAGTGAATCACTACCAGTTACGGATTGAATTGTGCCCCCCAAAAATATTTATTGTAAATACTCCCATCTGGCAATAGGTTCTTCTTTGTTATGTTTATGAGGTTATATCAAGGTAGGGTGTGTCTTAAGCTAATACTTTTTTTTTTAACGTCGTTTTTTTTTTTATTGTGCTTTAGGTGAAAGTTTACAGCTCTAGTTAAATTTCACATATGAAAATTTATACACATTGTTATGTGACACTAGTTGTAATTCCTATAATGTGACAGCACACTCCCCCTTTCCACCCTGGGTTTCCGGTGTCCATCCAACCAGCTCCTGTCCCTTTCTGCCTTCTCATCCTGCCTCCAGACAGGAGCCACCTATTTAGTCTCATGTATCTACTTGAACTAAGAAGCACACTCTTCACAAGTATTATTTTATGTTTTATAGTCCAGTCTAATCTTTGTCTGAGAAGTCGGTTAAGCCAGTACTTTTAAAAAAATAATTTACTTTATTCCTTCTTGTTGTCTTGAGAATATACACAGCAGAACATGCACCAATTCAACATTTTCTACATGTACAATTCAGTGACATTCCTCAAGTTTTGCAACCATTCTCACCCTCTTTTTCCAAATTGTTCCTCCCCTATTAACATAAACTCAGTGCCCCCTAAGTTTCCTATCTAATCTTTCAAGTTGCTGTTGTCAGTTTGATCCCATACAGATAGTTCTTAAAATAGCACAATGCTCAAGGAGGGCATTCTTTACTAGTTGAGCTAAACTATTGTTCGGTTTTAAGAAGACTTTAGGGAATATTTTTGGTTTAAGGTTTAAAGACTATCTCACAGCAATAGTTTTGGAGGTTCATCCAGCCTCCATGGTTCCAGATAGTCTGGATTCCATGGGAATTTGAAATTCTGTTATACATTTTCCCTCTTTTGATCAGGATTCTTCTATGGAAACTTTGATCAAAATGTTCAGTAACAGTGGCTGGGCACCTTCCAGCTCTTCTGCTCTCATGGCAAAGGAGGCAGTTGTGCATGGAGGCAATTAGCCAAAGATCCTATGTCCTCCTCCTATTCCTGACTATCCTTCCTTTGTTACTTCAGGTGAATAGAGATCAATTGTTGTGCCTCGTATGGTTGCTTGCAAGCTTTTAAGATACCAGGAACTATGCAACTAAGATAGAAAAGAAGCACTAAACACAATATTAGGCCAGTAAACTGGGATGTCCCATGAGACCATGACCCTAAACCCCCAATTTCTTTAGAGATATAAAGAAAGCAGTTTAGGCACAGAAGCAAGCAAGCACAGATGGGAGACAATAGATACCACGCCACATGAGGATCACCCAGGAACCAATGAACAGAAGCTGAGAAAAGACAACGACCTTCCTCCAGAGGTGAAAGAGAGAAAGCCTTCCCCCAGAGCCAATGCCCTGAATTTGGACTTCTAGCCTCCTAACTGTGAAAAAAATAAATTTCTGTTAGTTAAAGCCACCCATTTGTAGTGTTTGTGTTAAAGCAGCACTAAGAAATTAAGACACTATCTTAACAGTATTGAGTTTTCTAATCCATGGAAATGGTGTGTCTTTCTGCTTATGTGGATCTTCTTTAATTCCTCTCAGCAATATCTACAATTTTCAGTGTATAAGTCTTACACTTCTTTTGTAAAATTTACACCTCAGGGGTTTTGGGGGTTTTCTTTTGAGTGCTATTATGAATGGAATAGTTTTCTTAACTTCATTTTCAGGTTGTTTGTTAGTGATATAGAGAAATACAATTGATTTGTATTTCTACTGATCTTGTATCCTATGATCTTGATTAACTAAATTTATTATTTCTAGTACTGTTTGTTCCAGATTTCTTAGGAGTTCCCACATTCAGGATCAAATGATCCAGAAATAAAGAGAGTTTTACTTCTTTTCCAATCCAGATGCTTTCAACATCTTTTTCTTGCCTTGTTGCACTGGAGAGAAGCTCAAATACAATGTTGAAGAAATGGTAAACCAGACAGTATAGATTGCTTTATTCCCAACATTAGGGGGAAAGCATTCAGTCTTTCACATGTAAGTATGATGTTAGGTTTTTTGTAGATGCTGTTTATCAGGATGAGAAAATTCCATTATATTCCTAGTTTGTTGAGAGCTTTTAGCACAAATGGGTGTTGGACTTTGTCAAATGCATTTTCTGAGTTTATTGTGATAATTATGTTGCTTTCACCCTTTATTCTCTTAATCTGCTGTATTACATTAATTAATTTTTTAATCTTGAAGCAACTTTGTATTCTTGGTATAAATCCCACTTGGTCATGGTGTATAATCCTTTTAATATGTTGCAGGCATTAATTTGATAATATTATAATGGTTTCTTTGTCTATATAAGGGATTTTGGTCTATAGTTTTCTTTTCTTGTACTTTTTTTTAACTTTCATATCAGGTTATTACTGACCTCAGGATGAGTGAGATATAGTTCTTCTCTATTTTCAAAAGAGTTTGTGAAAAATTGGTATTATTTCTTCTTTAAATTTCTGATGAAATTTGTCAGCAAAGCCATCTGTGTCTGCAATTTTTTTGCGGGATTTTAGTTACTAATTCAATATATTTTCTTTGTAGATCTTGTGGTGAAATGAGTTCTTTTATGTGGCCTTTGCCTTGGTTCCATGGGGGGAAAAAAACAGCTTGGGAGATTTGGGAGATTTTTTCCTCTAAATCCTGTTACAGTTGCCCTAGTTTTTCCAGAGAAATTTGTTTCTTTTGCCCAGGGAAGAAGCCAGTCCCTGTCAGCAGAAAAAGTCAGTTATTACGCAAATAAGTGGAGCCACTTGCAGTCCAGTGAAGGGATAGGTCAGTTTTTTTCCAGCGAGGGGATTGGTCAGTTTTTATGCAAATAGTGGCTTGAAAATCTGTTCAATAGGATTGAACCTCTTGTCTATACAAGGAGCCAACCTCACAGAGATGGTCAGGGGCAAAGAGAGAAGAAAACAAAGAAGCAAAGAGAGAGAGGTGAGCACCTTCAGACAGAAGGCTTGCCAGTGGAGTTAAAAGTGCTGTAATAAGGGTCAAAGGCTGTAACACTGAAGATAGCTAGAGGCCCAAGAGAGAGAGACAGTGACAGAGACAGACACCAGCCAGCAGTGTGCACTGCTGACAGGGAGTCGTGCACAGCCGAGAGGAGACCGGCACTGCCAAGAGGCCTGTCCTGAGAGGGCTGAGAGGTTGGCCTGTCCTGAGGGGGCTTGCATGGCCAAGAGAGAGTTGTCCTACACTGAAGAAGGGAGGGATGTGCTCTTCACTTTGGGGGAGCCTTCCAGACCGTGCCTGTGTGCTTCCTGACATTGATCCTGAGTTGTAGCCCGTTAGTTCCAAGTTGATCCTGCTCCCAAGTTATAGACTGTTACTTCCCTAATAAACCATACAGCTATTTAAGTACTGTTCCTGAGTTCTGTGAGACAATGCAGCAAATTACCAAACCCAACAGAGAGAGAAGAGAGCTGAAGGGAGGGAGATGGTCGGTGTCAGAGATGATGGAGTGGTACAGCAGCTAGGAGAAGTTGAAAATCTGAGACATGTTTAACCTTTGCCTCATAGGAACCAGCTTTGTGCTGATTCTTATTAATGAAATAATAGGTTTGAGTTATTCAGATTTTCTATTTCATTTTCAGTAAGTTTTGATAATTTGAGCCTTTCTAAGAATTTTTCCATTTCACGTAAGTTATCTAATTTGTTGGCACAAATTTGGTAATAGTATTCTCTTGTAATCCTCTCTATTTCTGTTAGTTTGTTAGTGATGCCTTCTCTTTCATTCCTGATTTTGGTAATTTACGTTTCTTGCTTTCTTGATCAGTTTAGCTGAAGGTTTGTCAATTCTATCTATCTTTTCAAAGAACAAACATTTGTTTTTACTGATTGTTTTTCTTTGTGGCATTCTATTTTCTATTCAGTTTATTTTTGTTCTAATTTTTAACATTTCCTTCCTCCTGCTTGCTTTGGATTTTGGTTCTTTTTTTTTTTTTTTCCTAGATTCTTACAACAGAAGCTTAAATTATTTATTTGAGGCCTTTTCTTTTTCCTAACATAGGCATTTAAAACAAAAAATTTCCTCTAAGCATTGCTTTACTTGCATCCCATAAATTTGATATGTTACGCTTTCGTTTTCATTCAGTTCTAAATATTTTCTAATTTCCATTGTGATTTCTTCTTTAAACCAAACCAAATCAGATGCTGGTGAGTTGATTCCAACTCATAGTTACCCCACGTGTGTTAGAGTAGAACTGTGTTCCATAGGGTTTTCAATTGATGATTTTTTTGGAAGTAGATCACGAACGAAGCCTTTCTTCTTAGCACCTCTGGGTGGACTCAAACTGCCAATCTTTTGATTAGCATCCAGTTGTGTTAACCATTTGCATTACCCAGGGACTCTCAATTTCTTCTTTACCCATGTGTTATTTAGAAGTGTGTTGGTTAATTTCCACATATTTTGGGATTTCCTAGATTTCTTGCCGTTGTTGTTTTCCACTGTTGTTTAATTCCTTTGAGGTCAGAGAAAAAAATTTTTTATTATTTCAATCATTTAAAATTTATTAATGATTATTTTTTGTCCTAACATATGATCTATGCTGGAGAATATTCCATGTGCACTTGAGAAGAATATATATTCTGCTGTCATTGAGTAGAATGTTCTATAGATGTCTGTTAGATCAAGTTAGTTGATAAACCAAAACCAAACCAGACCCGTTGCCGTCGAGTCTATTCCAACTCATAGCGACCCTATAGGACAGAGTAGAACTGCCCCATAGAGTTTCCAAGGAGCACCTGGTGGAGTTGAACTGCCAACCTTTTGGTTAGCAGCCATAGCTCTTAACCACTATGCCACCAGGGTTTCAAGTTGTTCAAATTTCCTATAGCCTTGCTGATTTTCTGGCTAGTTGTTTTATCAACTATTGAGAGTGGCGTATTGAAGTCTCCAACTATTACTGTTAAATTGTCTATTGCTCCTTTCAGTTTTGTCAATTTTGCTTCATCTATTTTGGGGTTCTATTTTACATGTGTGTCCATTTATGATTGTTATAGATTTATGATGAGTTGATCCTTTTATCCATATGATATATCCCAGTTTTCTCTAGTCAGATTTCTAGTCTTCAAGTCTATTTTGTTTGATATTAATATAGCTTTTTCAGATCTCTTACAGTTACTATTTTCATGTTATATTTTTTAACATCCTTTTACTTTTAACCTATTTGTGTCTTTGAATCTAAAGTGTGGCTCTTACAGAAAGCATACACTTGTATCTTGTTTTTTTTTTTTTTTAATCAAGTCTGACAACCTGCATTTTGATTGGACTGTTTAGTTCATTCACATTTAATGTAATTATAGATATAGTTAGATTTACATTTGTCACTTTATTTATTTTTTTTTGCTACATGTCTCATGTGTTTTTATACCTTTGTTCCTTTCACTGCCTTCATTTTTTGTTAATTATTTTGGTATAACATTTTAATTTTTTTTTTTAATTGTACTTCAGGTGAAGGCTTACAGAACAAATAGTTGCTCTTGAAACAGTAGTACACATATTGTTTTATGACATTGGCTAACAACCCCATGACGTATCAATCCTCTCCCTTCTCGACCTTTTTT
>NW_004443976.1:5099693-5143459 GCF_000243295.1 Trichechus manatus latirostris
ATCCTGCGTCCTAGGTTCTGCCTGTGAGCTGAAGCTGTTTGTCCTCAGATCAAAGAACTCCCTTTAATAATTCTTGCAAGTTTGGTTTGACTTTTACATATTCCCTTAATATCTGTTTATCTGGAAATGACCTAATTTCACCATCATATTTGAATGATAATTTTGCAGGATGTATTATTCTTAGCTGGCAACTTTTTTCTTTCAAGGTTTTATATGTCATCCCACTGCCTTCGTACCTGCATGGTTTCTGCCGAATAATCTGAGCTTAGTCTTATTGTTTCTCCTCTGTGTGTGACTTCTTATTTTTCAAGAGCTGCTCTCAGGATTCTTTGTTTGTCTTTGGTTTTGGCTAGTGTGATTATGATATGCCTTGGTGATTTTCTTTTGGGGTATCTCCTATATGGGGTTCTTTGAGCTTCTTGGATGGCCAGCTTTTCATCTTTCATGATATTGGGGAAGTTTTCTGTCAGCAATTCTTTAATGATCCTCTCTGTGTTTTCTGTTTTCTCCCCCTGTTCTGGAACTCCAATCACTCAAAAATTTTTGCTTTTGATTGTATCCCACATAACTCTCAGGCTGTCTTCATTTTTCTTTGTTCTTTTTCTGAGTTTTCCTCAAACAGAGCTGTATGCAAGTGTTTGTCTTCAATTCCACTGATCCCGTCTTCCACTGTTTCAAGTCTGTTCCTCAGCCCTTATATGACTCCATCCATTTCTGAAACCTTGTTGTTTATCTTTTGGATTTCTAATTGTTGTTTTTGTATAGTTTCTAGTTTTGAATTTATTTTGGCATTTTGTGCCTGCATTATTTTCCTGAATTTTTCCATGAATTTGTCTGCCTTTTCAATAAATTTGTGTATTTTTTCCTCATTTTTGTCTGCATTTTGCTTCAACTCTTGGATAATTCTGAGTATTATAGATTTGAATTCCCTATCAGATATTTCTAGTGTCTTGCCTTTTTTCCATTGGAAAGTGAACTGGCATTTTATTTTGGAGGCCTAGTGGAACCATCCTGTCCTGTTTTTGTAAATGTTTTGATATTGTCTGCTGTCTTCTGGGCATTCAGTATTTATTTTGTTCGTTTGTTGATTGTAGATTTGTTTGTTTTTTCCTTTGTTTTTTAATTTGGCCAAGCCTGAGCAGGCGGGCTGTGTGTTCTTTTTTGTTTGCTCATCTGTAGGCATGATACTTTTCACCTCCTTCTCCAATTGGCAGTGTCAGTCGCTCAGACATGGTACAGCAGGGCAGGTCTAGCTGAAGAGGAGTTACTGGGACGGGTTGTTTGTGGCACTTACTACAGCCACCTGGGTTGGTCAGTAATCAGTGTAGGGCAGGTTCCAGTAGGCCATGCCTGTGCTGCTTGGTAGTGTGATGTTAAGTGTATGGTGCAGGTAGGCAGGAAGTAGGGGGAAGATTGTTATGTGTGGAGCTAAGATGGATATGGGATAGAGGAGAGAGGAACAGGAGCCAAAAACTTACAAACAAACAAAAAAGAATGCTAAGGGAGCTTGCCATTGGAGTGGAGAGATGCGAGACTATGAAATGGAGAAAAACAAAAAGGGGAAGAAGAAGGGGGAAAAAAAGAAAAGAATGAACAAATAAAAATCAGAAAAGGAAAGAACAGCAAAGTTCCCAGGGATCCCACCGGTGTGGCTATGAGGTCTGGGGAAGTTGTTCTCAGGTGTTGCAGTACAGCCTGGCTAGAAGGCATAGAGGTATTCAGCAGCAGGTGTTCAGGGAACAGAAAGAGAAGGAAGGTATAGAGAGATGAGAAACTGAGTAATGAAGAAAGACAAAAAGAGAAAAAGGGGGGAAAGGAAACAAAATAAATTTAAAAAAAAAAAAAAAACACAAGAAAAGCCCCCAAAAAACAGAAGGAAAAAAAAAAAAAACAATGAAAAAAGAAATGCCCTCAGGGATCCCTCTGTCCATCTGTGCAAGCCGAGGTGGTAGATTCCAAGCCATGCAGCATCACCTGGCCAGAATGGGATCCCAACTCAAGAAAAGGAAAAGAAAACAAACAAACAGTTCAAAACAAAGAAACAAACAAAAGCCCCAGGATCCCACCAGCATGGCAGCCCAGACCAGGAAGCAGTTCCACACTTGAACGGAGCTCCACAGCCCCTCAGGAAGAAGCAAAGATCACACACGGAGCCAGGTATTTGAGTGAAATGAGGGGGAGGTGGTGAGAGTTAAGGAAGAAATCAAAGGAAGCGGAAAAAAGCAACACCAGCAGCCAACAAATAGCACTCAGGGAGCCAGCCAGTTCAGGCGGGTAGAATCCAAGCAGCCGGTGCTTCCTGGACAAGAGACTGTGTCCACAGGAAGCAGAGGAGGCTGAGTGGGGGTGAAGAAGTGTGGGGGATGGGAAAACATATATTGCAAATTACCAGTTGTTTTGTCTCCCGCTGGCAGCTCCGTGAAGCTGCTTTCTCATACCCCTGTTTGCTGGTCTCTGGTAGGAGTCCAAGATGGCAGATCCACACTGCGTTAGCTGACAGGGGACCTCTGCATGAATCTCTTCTCGCTCTCCGTTCTCTGTCAGTTTTTTCACTCCATTTGATGCTTGGCTGAGTTCTTTATCTCTTCATTTGATGTTTTAGGGTTTCAGGATTGCTGTTTTCTCTGTTCGGCTTAGTTTTTTGGATCTTTGCTGTGGAGGGACGGCGTGGTGCTTCTGCCTATAGCGCCATTTTTCCATTTTAATTATTTTATCTTTTTTCTTAGTAGTCAGTCTAGGGATTATAATTTACATCTTAATTTATCATAACCTACTTCAGATGAATAATAATTTAGCTAAAATTAGACATTTTCCCCAATATAATTCCATATCCTTTCCCCTTTGTGCTATTGTTGTCCTATATATTGCATCTATATATGTTATAAATCCAGCAGTACAGTCATAATTATTTTTATGCAATCATTTCTTTTAAAGAAGTTAAAAGAAAAAAACAGAAGAATATATATTTATACAATATTTTATAATAATCTACTCCTTACCATTTATAGAGCCCTTCATTTCTTCACATGGATTTGAATTACCATCTGGTGGTGTTTCCTTTCAAATTTAAGGACTTCCTTTAGTATTCCTTGTAAGGCAGGTCTGCTAACAACACATTTTCTCTAGTCTTTGTCAAAGGATAGGGTTTCTTTTCTTAAAACTACACAGGAGAAAAAAAACACTAGTCTCAGTAAAGTTTAAGGCCTAGTTAGGAAAGAAATTGACTTTATGTATTAGTTTATATAGCTTTTTATATAAGATAATTTCAGTACAGTGATTTCTGATAAAGTATAAAGATAGAAGATTATTTGTTTAAATAAATATTTTGAAATGGATATTAAGTGTAAAATTGTAGTACTGATTTGATTATTTGACCAAACATGTGATTTATTTTCAGGACCCTGATAGAGACAAAAATGTTGCCTAGTGACAACTTAATCAAATATTAAACAAGTACCTCAGAGACTTTCTGGATATATAGACCAATAACAAATATGAGACTATGACACCATTGTATCTTTGTTGTATGATCAATGGGACCAACATTTAGCTCTGTTTGCATTTTAAATCCTTAAAAGTAGAAGACCAAGAAAAGGTAACTGCTCCTCACAAATTGATCTGAAAATTTTAAAAAAGTAAGAAAAAGTCAAACTAAAACTATTAATAAAAACTATAGTATTACAGTAGTGGTCTTGTCTATTTGAGGACAAGTGTGTATTTGTGTGTGCGTGTGTGTAAGTTCAGGACTAATCCATATGAACTATACACGCCACTTTATGGGAATTACCCATATTACACATGCTGGATGGATTAATGGTTTATAAAAAAATCTATTAGTTTTACTTCCTGAAGTTAATTTTTCCTCGTGTTGTCATATAACAGTTCATCTTCAGTAAGAATCTGTACCTTGGGACAGGGGCCTCCTGGGACTTGGCACATAATTCATAATAATAATGGAAATGGCATGCTTAGCAATGATAGCCATGGGACCCCTGAATATTTGGAGGGAAGGAGAAGTTATATCACCCATGAAAAGTCTAATGAGATAGACAGATTTCAAGGGGAAATAATCATTTTGTCCTGCCCTTAGACCTTGCTCTACCAGTGAGAGCCGTGTCTAAAGTGTAATGATTCCAGCATGCTCTTCTTGAGTATGAGATTATATAACATATGAGGTGAGTTCCTGAGAAGTCAGACCTTTCACCAATAAATGCCAGCTTAATTAGATGCCTTAATTATGTCACCTTCACTCCTGGACACAACCCCAGGGACAGTTATGCGACTGGTTTTTAGTTCAAAATCTCAGTCTCAGACTCCAATTTTTAATACAGTCCTTCAGACAGATAGCTATTGTCCCCTGCAACTTGGGAAATACTTGTATATTTGGGAGTTGGAAATATATTTCTGGGGCTCAGGAGAATTCAGAGAAGGAGATGGAGATCTGATAGTTAAAATATGTGTAAACCAGGTTGGCCTGTGTTATAGCTAACTCAGATTCCCTTCCTCCTGTTTACTCAGGAACTGGGAGGCAGCCATCTTGACACAGGTGGAATGAAAGGATGTTATTGGTGTCTACTCGCCAGCAATTTTTCCCCTTTGTATCCAGATGTCCTATCAGCACAAGAACATTTTCAAAATGATCACAGAAATCTGTTACTGTTTCCAGTTCTTCTGAAATATTAGCATCTTAAACTTGAAACCATTCTCCCAACTAGCATGTGCTAGGTAGCGGGACATAGGAACTACTCAGAGAAAAGGGGCATTTGGGATGCATTAGAAATGCAATATTAGCTCTGTAAAGTTGTTAATAATTAGGCACAGCTTTTGTTTCTATCCTTGCAGCTAGTGACATGAAAGTGATTAGGTTTCTAAAAAACAGATTAAGCTTACGAAATGTATTAAGTAACAAGGTTTTTAATCAACAGTTTATTGATTCCAGCAGGACAGTTGTGAGACCAAAAAGTTCTGGTTGCTAGTAGAATGTATTTATAGACCAGTGCACAGCTACTAAAAATAAATAAGTAAAGTCATAAATACTTTAGAGGAATTTAATTTCATTCTTTAGTAGTAACTCCAAGGCAAGGAAAAGAAATTACCATGATACTCATAAAAAATATTCTAATATAAGACCAGGAGATTTATGCCTTTCTTTTCTTTTTTTCATATCTGCATTATAGATAGACAAAGGGAGTTACTGATACATCCCACCATCTGTCTGTCAGTTTGCTGTACTGTGGTAGCTTGTGTGTATCTACGATGATGGAAGAAATGCTACCAGTATTTCAAATACCAGCAGGGTCACCCATGGTGGACAGGTTTCTGCAGAGTTTCCACACAAAGACAGACTAGGAAGAAAGGTCTGGGCATCTACTTCCAAAAATCAACCAATGAAAATCCCATGGATCACAACAGAATATTGTGTGATATAGTGCTATAAGATGAGCCTCCTAGGTTGGAAGACACTACAGAATGGTCACAACAATAGACTCAGACATACCAAGCATCATGAAGATGGCACAGGGCTGGGTAACGTTTCATTCTGTTGTGGGGTACCATGAGTCAGAGCTGACTCAAGGACAACTAACAAACAGTAGCCATAATGGATCACTTTTATAGTCAGTGCCCAATAAACAGTACTTGAGGACATTTCCAACTTAAAATAGTATCCCAATGGCAGCCCACCAAAATAACCATGAAAATTGAGAAATATGAAAATTTATAACCACACTAAAAATGTAAACTCTAGGCAACATAATGCTGGAAATGTGGAGAATTCTTCCCTAACAATGTGGCAAATGGAACTGGATTGAGAAACACATGTCCTAGCTTTACCACATGAAACAGAGATCTGCAAATAGACTGAAACATCCTTCATACCTAATTTTCTGCAGATAATTCAGAAAACTGAGTCATACTATACCAACAGAAGACTGAACACCCATCCCTCTACCACGTGGGCATTATTTTTTGAGACAGTTGCACTACTGAGTGCCTTATTCATCCTGTCTCACTGTCTGTGTCCATTCAGAGATGGCAACTTGTAGAAAACAACCAGAAGGGAAAGAGCGGAAACCAGTGTTGGCTTGTCATTAGCTGACGTAAGGGGAGGTCTGAAGTTGATTTGACTACCAGCAATAGGAGTTCTAGGAATCCCTGGATAGCTCAAATGATTAACAAATTTAGCTGCTAACTGAAAGGTCTACCCAGAGACACCTCAATATTCCCAGAGATGCCTTGTAAAAATCAGCCATTGAAAACTCTATGAAGCAAAGCTGTACTCTGACACACATGGGGTCGCCATGAGTTAGACTGAGTCATTGGCAACTGGTTTGTTTCATAATAGACGTTATCAACAGAGAGAGATAGAGAAGATGTTGGGGAAGAAATCATCCAAGCAGAATTTTCCAGAGATGAACAATTACAAGTTTAAAGATATGAATTTCCAGATAAAAAAGAGCCACAGATTGCCAAGTAGTCTAAAAATATAGACACACCCCATGTATTTCTTTTTTTGTTTGTTTGTTTAAATTTATTTGTTTTTGTTTCCCTCATGTATTTTTTTTTTTTAAAAAGAAACAGAAGAATTTCGTTTTTAATTATCATTCTTCCCTAGGAGTGGGGTTGTGAGCGTCTTTCATTTTCCATTTTCTATATTTCTCTATTATTCAGATAATATTTTGACAATAATGTAATAATCCAAAATGTTTTAATATTTCCATTTAAAATGTAACTAAAGATGCATTCTAATCAAGAAATGAAGGAAGTTTAGAGGTCAATAATGAAGCAGGTATGACATAAAAGACCTGCCAAACAATGCAGAAACAAAATACATATAGGAAAGCTTATTTGTTGTAAATGCACAAAAGTTAATGCAAATATAAAAAAAATTCTTAAAAGAAAAATGTGTGCTATAATAAATAACCCCAGCTAATGTAAGAAAAGCAGAATGAAAACATACAAATCGCTTAATTCCTCATCTTTTATAAGAGAATTTACAAACACCTATCATTGCTTAATTTTGCCAATTAGGAAAACATAGATTGAAGATTGGTTTTCAAAAAAGTTTATAGCAATATATACAAGAGATATCATTTCTAAAACACTGGGAAAGATTAAAACAAAAAAAAAACACATAGACAAAGACATAAATTAAAGGAGATAACAGGGAAAATACAGCATAAAATAAGATTATAGAGGTCAAAGAAACCTGTTTTAATAATCAACAAAATATTTTAAACTTAAGGCATTATTTTTCAGTCCTCATAGTACTGACCTCTCAGCAGTATCTGACATAAATTAACTACTGCCTTCTAAAACATTTTTCCCCCTAGACTTTCATGATGGCACATTCTCTTGATAATTCCCTTGCCTTCCCAGACACTTCTTGCAGGCTTAACCCGTAAGACCCAGACATCAAAAATTGAAGTTCCTCATGCTTTGGGTTTAAACCTATTCTCAATTCAGTAAACACTACCCACCCACAGCTTCAGCTTGCATCTATATGACAATGACCCAGCTTAGTTTCCTGGAGTTGCTGCAACAAAATGCCACAAATTGGGTAGCTTATAAGAACAGAAATGTATTTTCATACAGTTCTGGAGACTAGTAGACCAAAATCAGGGTGTTTGCCATGTTGATTCCTTCTGAGGGCTCTGAGGGGGAGAATTTGCTCCATGCCTCTCCTAGATTCTGGTGACGGCCAGCTGTCCTCGGTGTTCCTGTGATCACAGATGCATCTTCACATGGTCATTGTCACCTCTGTCTCTGGGTATCTTCCCTTCTTTTATAAGGACACGAGTCATATAGGATTGGGACCCACCCTACTCCACTATGACCTCATGTTAACTAACTGATAACATCTTCAAAGACCCCATTTCCAAACAAGGTCAATTCACAGGTACAAGGATCAGGATTTCAACATATTCAATCCATAACAACCCCATGTTTGTAATTCTAACGCAGACCTTTTTTTCTGAGCTCCAGATCCACACATACCTCTGTCTACTTAATATCTTCTCTCAGAATGTCTCAAAGTCTCCTCAAACTCAACTTGGCTAAAACTAAACTTAACTCCCATACTTGATCTTCTTCCAAGTCTTCCCTATCTCCATGACTGTCATCCCCATCCATACAGTTGCTCAAGCTGAAAACCCAAGTTATCTGCACTCCTCCCTGCTCTGCCTAGTGGAACTCTCACAGATGCACTGCCACAACCTCAGCCATCAGCTCTCATGGCAACTCTTGCCACAACTTGCTTTCAGATCTTCTTGCTTTCAATAAGATCCCACTCTAAATGGTTTTCCTTTCTGCAGCCAGAGCAATCTTTTGGTAACACAAATATGTTAAATCACCACCATCTTCTTCTTAAAACCCTTTAGTGACTTTCCTGATCCTTTTGGGATGAAACCAAAACACTTTAACACAGCTTACAAAGTCCTCAGTGTCCAAATTCTGCCTACCTTTCCTATCCCATTCTTTTTCACTCTCTCCCTCTGACCATCTACACTGATTTTCTCTCATGGACTAAAAGGGCTTTGTTCCCTCCTGCCACTGCGCCTTTGCATATGCTGTTTCTGCTGCCTGGAATGCACTTCCTCCATCTCCTTACTCAGTTAATTTTCATTCGGGTTTCAAATTAAATATTTTCTCGGGTAAAACTTCTCTGACCCCAAGATTAGTACAGGTTCCAGATACACATCCTCACATACCACCCTTTACTCTCCCAATAAGGCCTTCATCTCCACTTTAATTACATATGTATTTGTATATTACTTGAATCATATCTGCCTTCCCCCCCAGACTGTAAGCTACATGAGGCCAAGGATTATGTCTGGTATATCTCAAGCAGGTAGGAGAAGTGCCTGAGATATATTATGAATATATATGTATATATATATATATATGCATATATATATGTATATATATATATGCATATATATATATATGAATATATATATGTATATGGAGCCCTGGTGGCGCAGTGGTTAAGAGCCTGGCTGCTAACCAAAAGGTTCAAATTCACCAGGCACTCCTTGGAAACCCTAGGGGGCAGTTCTACTCTGTCCTATAGGGTTGCTATGAGTTGGAATCAACTCGACGGAAACATGTTTAGTTTTTTCTTTTGGTCTATCTATCTATCTATCTATATGTGTATATGCATGTGTATATATATGTACATGTATATACATGTATATATAGACATAGACATATAATATTTCACTTATTTAAAAAATGTTACCCTGTTCCTTTAAAGAGTAGACTAAGAGCTTGGATTCTATGCATTTCCAAACAAGTCTTCATCAGACTATGTTTCTGAAAGAGTAAAATGTCTTTTTCGCTCACAACTGTGTTTCGACAAAGACAAAAGGGATTTTATGTTAAGTGATTATCTTCTTTCTGAAATTACAGAAGATCAACAGCTGGAATACGCATGGAGTCCGATGGTCCATTTGTTTAGGGATGGTAAACATCTGCCTTGTAGGACTTATTTCCGTTGTACATTTGGGTCACTGCCTAAGTGTTTTGCTTTCCAAATACATGTCCCAAGTCCAAAGCTATGGTTGTTCAGAGACTGACATTTTTATATTTACATTAGAAACCAATGAGAAGTTCCTATAGCTAACTTCAAAACTCAGTTTGCAAATGTACCATTGTGAAAATGTGGGATGCATCAAGAATTTGGTGTTGTTACCAAATGCTTTAAATTCTGCATTTGGATATTGTAGTGATGCAAAATGAAGTTTGAGTGTACAACTCCCTAGGAGGGCCCTGTTGGGGGCTATAGAACCTCTCTCTGACCAAAAGTTGATGGACTTACCTATCCAAGGTGACAGCATGAAAAAGCTTAGAAGAAATTGAAAGACTGCCACATTGTAATATTATACTAACTTTCTCTCAGGCTTAAAAAGAAATCCATGATTTCCTTTAGGAAGCATGAAGGTAATGGATATGACCTTTGTTGGAGAAGAAATCACAGTTTTATGGGATCCTGGGCAAACTGAGGAATTTTTCATTGGGTGGAACTGAGATAAACTTAGGCCAGGATGCCAGCCTAGAAAATCTGATAACATATTGCACCCCACAACTGAGAGTGGAATAATCAAATGAGAGCTACGCAAACAAGCTACATAAACATGCACATACACACAAACACACAGACACATATATAATATATACGTGCATATGAAAATATGCCACATTATAACAAAAATTAATTCAAAATGGATCATAGAGCTAAAATTATAAAAAACTTCTGGGAGAAAATACTTGTGACCTTGGGCCAGGCAAAAGTTTCTTTGATAAGACAACAAAAGCATAATCCATAAAAGAATAAATTAATATATTGGTCCTCATCAAAATATAAATTTTTTGCTCCTTGAAACCATCAAAACAATGAAAATACAAATCACAGGCTGTGAGAAATTATTTGCAAATCTCATATCTCACAAACAACTTATAGCCAGATGATATAAAGAACTCTCAACACTCAGTAAAAGTGATATCATCAAGATGGCACAGTAGGCAGCTCCAAACTCTCACTCCTCCCCCCTCAGAAACATTGCAAAACAAGCAGAAACTGTCAGAACCAACTTCATCAGAACTTGAGAAAACAGTCTTAGGTTTACAGGAACCAAGCAAACACTGGATCAAGAAAAAGGTAAATTTAAAATGGTAGGAAAGCTTTGTGGCATTTTTACTTGCCCATGTTCCACCCCCTCAGTGGCAGTCTTGAAGACAGCAGTCCGTGTTCTCAGTGTGGGATCCTGATCCCTGGTTATGAAGGGATCAGAACAGACCTTATACACAAATTGTTGTGTGCATCTGTTCTAACCTGCCTGGGCTACCTGAAGGACTGATGCAAGCCATCTATCTGAAAACTCACTTTGGGCACACATTGGTCCAATTTTGGGTGGACGTTGCTCAAAAACACTGTAAGACTAACAATCAATCGATAGCTGCTTAAAGAAAAAAGAGTACCATTGATCCATACACTAGACTACCAAAGATCAGAGAGGAAAAGCCACGGAGAGGGTTTCTTCCGGAAATTAGGGCATTCAAAAATACGTGAGTGAATTTCAAATTCTCATGGACTCTAGACTTTCTGGAGCTATGGAGGGTGGATGAACCCCTGACACTATTGCCCTGAGATAATTTTAAACATTAAACCAAAAATATCCCCTGAAGTCATCTTAAAACCAAACAATAGTTTAGCTTAACTGGTAAAAAAAGGTCTGCCCTAAGCATTATACTCTTTTAAGAACTATCTATATGGGATCAAATTGACAAAAGCAACTTGAAGGATTAGATAGGAAACTTAGGGGGCAGTGAGTTTATGTTAATGAGGGAGGAACAACTCAGAAAAAGAGGGTGAGAATGGTTGCACAGTTCGAAGAATGTAATCAGTGTCACTAAATTGTACATGTAGAAACTGTTGAATTGGTGTATGTTTTGCTATGTATATTCTCAACAAGAACAACAAAATAAAATTTAGGAAAAAAAATCGCAGCCTGGGAAATCCTATGGGGCAGTTGTACTCTGTCATATAGGGTTGCTATAAGTCTGGATCAACTTGATGGTACGTAACAACAACCAACAGGATAAGGAGGAACACACAGTTTAAATATCCAAAATGCCTTGTTTTCTTTCTTCCCACTTATGGAAGGCAGGGCATTACCTGAGGAAATATAGTTTCCATTTCCTTGTAGCAGGATTTTTTAAGTGTCAGTTATCTTACAAGATTAGTTTGATGACCATAGTGTTATAGTTTTAACTTTGTATTAAAGCATAATATAAATAAAGAAAAATGTACCTACCAAAAAAAAAAGAAAAGGGAAATTTAGAAAGCCATGCCATACCTAACGCAAGATGCATGCACAGAAAATATCTGGAAAAAACCTAAGCTTTCACCTCAGGTTTATCTCTAGCACTGTTCACAATAGCTAAAAGCTATTCACAATAGCTCCATCAACATATGAATGGATAAATAAAATGTGGTATGTACCTATAATGGAATATTATTGAGCCATAAAAAGGAATGAAGTTCTGGTATATGCAACAACATGAATGAATCTCAAAAACATTATGCTGAGTGAAAGAAGTCAGACACCAAAGGACAAATATTGTATGAGTCCACTTATATGAAATATCTTGTTGTTGTTCTTTGCCATTGAGTAGGTTTCAACTCAAGGTGACCTTACGTATAACAGATGAAAATATTGCCCAGTCCTGCACCATCTTCATGACTGTTTACATGTTTGACTACATTGTTGTGGCTATTGTGTCAATCCACCTCAATGAGGTTTTCTTCATTTTTGCTGACCCTCTACTTTACCAGACATGGTATCCTTTTCTAGTAATTGGTCTTTCCATTGAGCTGTCCCAAGTAATTGAGACAAAATCTCATCATCCTCACTTCTAAGGAGCATTCTTGTATTTTTTTAAGACTGATTTGTTCATTCTTTTGACAGTCCATGGTATATGAAATATTCTTTACCAACAGAACAGTGGAGAATGCATAGAACCTTCTTTTGTCTTCCTTTTTCATTGTCCAGCTTCAACGTACATATGAGGCGAGTGAAAAGACTATGGCTTAAGTCGGTGCACTTTAGTCATCAAAGTGACAATTTTGCTTTTTAAAACTTTAAAAAGGTCTTTTTGCAGCAGAGTTTCCAGATGCAATATGTCATTTAATCTCTTGACTGCTGCTTCCATGGGCGTTGTTGATCCAAGTAGAATGAAATCTTTGACAACTTCAGTTTCTTCACTGTTTATTATGATGTTGTTTATGGGCTCTGTTGTGAAGATTTTTGTTTTCTTCATGTTCAGGTGTAATCCACACTGAAGGCTGCAGTCTTTGAGCTTCATCAGTAAGTGCTTCAAGTCATCTTTCTTTTCAGCAAGCAAGGTTGTGTCATCTGCATATTGCATGTTGTTAGTGAGGCTTCCTCCAATCCTGATGTCACCTTCATATAGTCCATCATCTTGTATTACTTGTTCAGCATACAGATTGAATAAGTAAAGTAAAAGCATACAGCCCTGCTGCACATCTTTTCCAATTTTGAGCCACACAGTATCCCCTTTTTCTGTTCGAACAACTACCTCTTGAATCGATGTACAGGTTCCTTATGAGCACAATTAAGAGTCAAGGAATTTCAATTCTTTGTAATGTTATCCATAATTTGTTATGATGCACACATTTGAATGCCTTTGCATCGTCAACAAAACACAGGTAAACATCTTTCTGGTATTCTCTGCTTTCAGCCAAGATCCATCTGATAATAACAATGATATCTCTTATTCTACATTCTCTTCTGAGACCAGCTTGAACTTCTGACTGTTCCTTGTCAATGTACAGCTGCAGTTGTTTTTAATTATTGTTTTAGTTATCTAGTGCTTCTATAACAGAAATACCACAGTGGATGGCTTTAGCAAACAGAAATTTATTCTTTCATAGTTTAGGAGGTTAGAAGTCTGAATTCAGGGTGCCAGCTCCAGGGGAGGATTTTCTCTCTGTGTTGGCTCTGGGGGAAGGTCCTTGTCGTCAATCTTTCCCTGGGTCTAGGAGTTTCTCAGTGCAGGGACCCTGAGTTCAAATGATGCACTCTGCTCCTGGCTCTTCTTTCTTGGTGGCAAGAAGTCCTTCTCTCTCTACTCACTTCTCTCTGCTTTTATCTCTTGTAAGGCCAGTAAAGGACCATGACTCAAGATATATCCCACCTTAATCCTACTTAATTAACATAACAAACATAACCTAATCCTCATTAATATGACCTAATCTTGCCTCCTTAACCACAGACAAAGGTTAGGATTTATAACACATCACAAAATGGAGGACAATCACACAATACTGGGAATCATGGCTTGGCCAAGTTTACACGTTTTGGGGGGACACAATTTGATTCTTAACATTCCACCCTTTGGCCTCCAAAAATTCATTTCCTTGCCACATGTAAAACACTTCCACCCCGTCATATCATCCCAAAAGTCTTAACTCAATTCCAAGTTCAAATTCCATCCTGGGACAAAATTCATCTATGAAGCTGTGAAATCTAAATACAAGTTATCTGCTCCCAATGTACGATGGTGGAACGAGCACAAGATAGACATTTCTATTACAAATGGGAGAAATTTGAGGGAAAGAAGGAATAACGGGCACCAAGTAAGCAAAAAACCCAGCAGAACAATTCGCATTAGCTCTCAAGGCTTGAAAATAATCCTATGCTCTCTGAAACTATGTAGGCAATGGCCCTGCCCTCCAGACTCTGGGTGTTGGCCATGCTGTCTGTATTCTGGATGGAGGCCCCTCGACCTTGGGCATCAGCTCTGCCTTCCAGGACCACTAAGATGGCAACTCTGCTCCCTTGGCTTTGGGTGGCCCCATTCATCTAGTTCAACTGAGTGGCAACCCCTTGGCCCTGGCAGGTCCCATTCTTCTGCCCCTTGGGCATGGCAGCCCTCATCCTCAGCTTTGGGTGGCAGATCTGGCCCTATCCCTCAGGTACCCATAAATGGCAGCCCCACACTCTGGAACTGAACTGGTGAAGATCTGACTCTTTGAAAACTAGGAGGCTGTGGCCTCACCCTTTGAGACCCCAGAGGTCATGGCTCCAAACCTTTTGAGACTGAGGTAGCTCTGCTGTCTCTGCTTCTGGTCTCTTCAACTTCTGCTTTCTGGTTCCTTGTTATAAATTAATTTAAAAAAAAACCTTTTATTTTAAAAAAGAATACTTGTTTATTTATTTTTATAGACTTTGAATTTGGGATTCAACAAGGAATTATTTATTCTCTTGAAAAGCAGCCATATAAAACAATTTTTAATATTTAAGTTTAAAACTGTGAAAGCTGGACAATGGATAAGGAAGACCAAAGAAGAACTGACGCCTTTTAATTATGGTGTTGGTAAAGAATATTGAATATACCATGGACTGCCAGAAGAACAAACAAATTTGTCTTGAAAGAAGTATAGCCAGAATGCTCCTTAGAAGCAAAGATGGCGAGACTTAGTCTCACATACTTTGGACATGTTATCAGGGGGGGAAGGACATCATGCTTGGTAAAGTAGAGGGTCAGCAGGAAAGAGGAAAACCCTCAACTAAATGGATTGACACAGTGGCTGCAACAATGAGCTCAAGCATAACAATTACGAGGATGCACACAACCAGGCAGCATTTCGTTCTGTTGTACGTAGGGTAGCTATGAGTTAGAACCAACTCAACAGCACCTAACAACAACAAAAGGTTTGAAACTATTTGTGATGTATTATGAAAAACATAAAATTCATTGCAAAACAGCTGAGAATTATATATTATGAAAAATAGAGACTTTGAATTGGTCTCAGACCCAGAACTCAGGTATCTGATAGAGATTTTACCGAGGAAAGAATGTTGTGATGACATTGCCAAAACTAATATTACTATAATTACCTGACCATACTCAAATCTTCAGCATTCCATCCATTACACTTATGATGTCAGAAGCCTTGCTTTACTAGCATAAAAATGTGGCATTCATAGGTAAAGGATAATTCCTATAATCTTGCAATAGAAGAAACCAGTTATTCTTACTTATTACTTACATTTTAGCTGCATGCACAGACAATTAGAACCTTGTTAGCCTTTTAAATTTTAGATGAAGTTAGGGTTATGGCTATACAAGAACCAAGTGAGCCAGCTGAGCTTTTTACATCTTTTTTTGTAATATTGTCACTAGTCTTATAATAAAGAAGACATTTAAGAACGAAATGGTCAGCCCATGTTTTGCTCATAGTGATTTTTCTGTTTCTCCGGATGATCCACCCCAAGCAATATTCGGACATTTGAACCAACCTCGTCAGAATACCCTCCAGAAATAATTCATTTTCCAGCCTTTATCAAGCAACTCGTTACTCTACTTGGAGTCATAACTGGTTTGAACTCTGGCTTGATGACATAGTAGCTATATGACCTTTAGCAAATTACTTAAACCCACTGACATTTAGCTTCCTTAACTGGTAATAAAATTTTTTTCAAAGGATTATGGTGAGGTTTAAGTGACCTTGTGTCCCATGCCTGAGAAAGTACATGCATCAATAAATGCTTGCTGAATCTGAAATCTAAAAATTAATATTTGTTAAGGAGCTGACTAACAGGAAACATCTACTGCCTTCTTCAGTAGTACTGCTGTAACAAACACAATTTATGAAAATTTTTATTCAGTCTCTTAAGAAAGGAGCCCTGGTGGCTCAGTTGTTAAAAGCTCAGCTGCTAACTAAAAGGTCGGCAGTTTGAATCCACCAACTGCTCCTTTGAAACCCTATGGAGCATTTCTGCTCTGTCCTCTAGGATCGCTATGAGTTGAAATCAACTCAATGGCAATGGGTCTTTTTTCTGTTTCTCATTTTTTTTTTTTTTATTGTACTTTAGATGAAGGTTTACAGAACAAATAGTTTCTCATTAAATAGTATACATATTGCTTTATGACATTGGTTAACAACTCCACAACATGTCAACACTGTCCCTTCTCAACTTTGGGTTCCCTATTACCAGCTTTCCTTCCCCTCCTGCCCTCTAGTCCTTAGCCCTGGACTGTTGTGCCCCATTAGTGCAATGGGTCTCTTAAGAAAATAAATTTAAGTTGCTACTTCTTTACCCTTCCTCCTTTTTTTTTGGACATGTATTTTTTTTGTACTCATGGTATTTTGTAATTAAATCATCCCCAGTGGAAATTTAGCTCTATCTTTATTTGGCTTCTGAGTTTTGTGTTACTCAAGAGCTGTATTTTTTTTCTTAAACATGCAAAAACTTGATGTCTCATAGTTTCCAAGCAAAAAATTATTTTCTGTAATTATTATTTGTAGAGTTTAATTATGCTCAAGCTAGATGCAGCCCTTGATGGTAATGAGTAGGTCATGCCCCTTTGGCCTTAAGTGTTAGTTAGGAAGAATGCGACAATCACACCTTGCTTATCTGTCTTATTAGGTGGTGATGAAATCAGTACAACCTTGTCCTTTCCACTTTGATCTTACCTCTGACCTCTCCTATACACAACACACACACACACACATATACACACAGAGAGAAGTAAATTTAGGCATTTTTAAGCAGGAAAACCCAAATATATTGAAGAAAGCAAACAATAAATTAAGAAATATATATGACATACACTTTCCTTCTGACTCCCAGTACACCCTAAGGAGGTCCCTTTTTATTGCAATTGTCTAGTATTAATGAAAAAATTGTAGAAACTCCAAATATTCAGTATTTCCAAGGTTAAAATCCTTTGGTTATGAAAATTTGGGTTACCCTGTCCGGTAAAGAATTCTTACTAGCTGAATGTTGACTAAGTGCAACATCTTTGAACTCCCATCCTAGGTTTTATTCTTTTCCACGGTAAGAGATATACCAAGGTAGAACCCAGAAAATTCACATCCCACATTGCCTTGCAGCAGGGTTATAGACATAGGATACAGTTTTTACTAATCAGATTCACCAACAGGACATTTGGATTCAGAAGTAAGCAACAAGAGAAGCCAAAAGTCATGACCATGCAGCCGCCTACTAGCAGGCATGATGCAGAGGTGTCTACTTCTTCAGGGCAGCAGAGCAGAGCTTCTGACATTCACTCCAGAGTCATGGATTTTTACTAGAGAACGTCCCTAGCTTTCCTGGAGAATCTTCAAACTATTTAATATTCTTTACTAGATACCTTTGCTTAAACTAGACATAGATTATTTTGTGTAAAAACCCTGAATGATATACTTTGTTTAGTAACATATTCACAAGAGCAGAATGTACAATAGTTGCTAAACAATGTATCTTCCACTTAAAAAAAAGTGTGCATACGCAACAAAATATACAAAAAATAAATATTTTTAAAGCTTGTGGAATTCTTAGTGAGGTGTTTTATTGTTGTTGTTCTTGTTTTGTTATTTTCTTATTGAAATTCTGAGTAAGATAACTGGAGTTTCACAGGCCATTGTGAAAATAATACAGAGAGAGCCTGAGAACCCTTTACCTAGTTTCTCACAATGATAACATTTTGCAAAACTACAGTACGATATTACAATCAGGACAGCGATGTTATACAACCTGCCAACCTTATTCAGAATTCCCCAGTTCTATTTGTATTCGTTTCTGAATGTGTGTGTGTGTTTAGTGCTACACAACTTTATCACATGAGTAGGTTTGTGTATACACCACTGTAGTCACAATACTGAGGAGTTCCATCACCACCTTGTATTGCCCATTTATAATGGCATCCACTTCTCCTGCTGCTCCCACCCCTTGTCACGACCTGCCACCAACCACTGGCAATCACTAATCTGTTCTCCATTTCTAAAATTATGTTATTTCAAGAAAATTATATAAATGGAATCTTATAGTATGTAACTTTATGAGATTGGATTTTTTTTCTCACTAAGCGTAATTCCCTGGATATTCATCCAAGTTTTTGCATGTACCACTAGTCTGCTCCTTTTTATTACTGAGTAGTATACCACAGTTTGCTTAACCATTCATCTACTGAAGGACATCTGGGTTGCTCCTAGTTTGGGAATATTACAAATAAAACTGCTATGAACAGTCGTGTGTGAACATAAGTTTTTATTTTGCTATGGAACAAACGCCCAAGAGTGTAATTTCTGGGTTATATGATAATTCTGTGTTTAGCTTTATAAAAAACTGCTAACCTGTTTTCCAGAATGGTTGTACCATTTTATATTCCCATCAGCAATGCATGAATGATAAACTTTCTCTGCATCCTCACCAGCATTTGGAGCTGTCATTTCTTAAAAAAATTTTAGCCACTCCAACTGTGGTTTTAGTTTGCGTTTCCCTGATGGCTAACACTGTTGAATATCTTTTCACATATTTATTTGCTATTTTAATATCCTACTCACTACTCACTACTACAGCCTTGCTTCAAGTCACCATTATTTATCAACTGAATATAGTTTCTCTTGAACTAGTCTCACATTCCTGTGTCTAGTTACAATTTACCTAAAATCTATGTTTCCACTTTGAGTTACAGCAGAGTAGCTAGTTGTAGACCAATCTACGTTCAAAGAACAATCATAAAAACTCAAGAAAATGCAAAGAAATCTGTTAGAAGTCATCATACAGTTACTCATCCAAGACACCATTAATGATCATGATCTTGGAGAAAAGAAAAATGCAAAGATATGGACCTAATATTAAGCACAAGTTTTTCCCTCAAAGGATTTCATGGTGATTCCCAAAGAGCTATTCCTAAGAAGTAGGGGTAAAGAAGAAATAGACCAACCTTCACAAAGACTGAAGAACAGCCTCCAGTCAGCTGAACACCCTGATTAAATTAATCTAATTGCCTGCCAGAAACAAAAGTTAGTCCTATCTTGACTAAAGTTAACCCATCCAGATAAGAAAATCAAAAAATTTCTACAAATTGCAAATCAAAACTACAATGAGATACCACTTCACCCTTGCATTACTGGCACTAATTTAAAAAAAAAAAAAAAAAAAAAAAAACTTTGGTGAAGGGTAAGAGAGTACACAATACTGGGGAGGTCAGTACAACTTGACCAAGGTAAGGTCATGGAAGCTTCATAGACACTTCCAAACTCCCTTAAGGAACGAATTACTGGGCTGAGGGCTGTGGGGACCAGAGTCTCAGGGGACATCTAGGTCAATTGGCATAACATAGTTCATAAAGAAAACATTCTACATCCTACTTTGGAGAGTAGTGTCTGGGGTCTTAAAAGCTTGTGAGCAGCCATCTAAGATGCTCCACTGGTCCTACCCCATCTGGAGCAACGGAGAATGAAGAAAACCAAAGACACAAGAGAAAGATTAGTCCAAAGGACTAATGGACCACAACTACCACAGCCTCCACCAGACTGAGTCCAGCACAGCTAGATGGTACCCAGCTACCACCACCGACTGCTCTGACAGCGATCACAATAGAGGGTTCCAAACAGAGCTGGATAAAAATGTAGAACAAAATTCAAACTCAAAAAAAGACCAGACTTACTGGTCTGACAGAGACTGGAGAAACCCCAAGACTATAGCCCCCTGACACCCTTTTAACTCAGTACTGAATTCACTCCTGGGTTCACCCTTCAGCCAAAGATTAGACAGGCCCATAAAATAAAATGAGACCAAATGGGCACACCAGCTCAGGAGTAAGGACGAGAAGGCAGGAGGGGGCAGGAAAGCTGGTAACAGGGAACCCAAGGACGAGAAGGGGAGTGTTGACATGTCGTGGGGCTGGCAACCAATGTCACAAAACAATATATGTATTAATTGTTTAATGAGAAGCTAATTTGCCATGTAACCTACACCTAAGGTACAATTAAAGAAGAAAAAAAAAGAAAAACAAAAAATAACAAATGTTGGACAGGCTGCAGGGAGATTGGAACTCTTATGCACTGCTGGTGGGAATGCAGAATGGTACAACCATTTTGGAAAATGATACGATGCCTCCATAATAAGCTAGAAATAGAAATATCATATGATCTAGCAATCCCAGTCCTAGGAATGTATCCTAGAGAAATAAAAGCTGTCACACGAATAGACATATGCACACTCATGTTCATTGCAGCCTTATTCACAATAGCAAAAAGATGGAAACAACCTAAGTGCCTATCAACAGATGGATGGGCAAACAAATTATGGCACATACACACAATGGAGTACTACACAATGATAAAGAACAATGATGAATCCATGAAACATTTCACAACATGGATGAATCTGGAGGTCATTATGCTGAGTGAAATAAGTCAATCACAAAAGGACAAATATTGTATGAGACCACTATTATAAAAACTCATGAAAAGGTTTACACACAGGAAAAAAAAAAAGCTTTGGTGGTTAAGAGGGAAGGGAGGAGTGGGGAGGGGAAATCACTAACTAAATAGCAGACAAATATTAACTTTGGTGAAAGGAAAGACAACACACAATATGGGGAAAGCCAGCACAACTGGACCAAGGCAAAGCCATGAAAACTTCCTAGACACATCTCAACACCTTGAGAGACCAAGTTACTGGGGCTGAGGGCTGGGGACCATGGTCTCAGGGCACCTCTAGGTCAATTGGCATAACATAGTTCATAAAGAGAATGTTCTACAACCTACTTCGGTGAGTAGTATCTGGGGTCTTAAAAGCTTTAGAGCCATCATCTAAAATACATCTATTCATCCCATATTGTTTGGAGCAAGGGAGAATGAAAAAAACAAAGATACAAGGGAAAGATTAGTCCAAAGAGCTAATGAACCACATGAGCTACAGTCTCCACCAGCCCGAGCCCAAAAGAACTAGAAGGTGTCCAGCTACCACCACCAACTGCTCTGACAGGGATCACAATAGAGGGTCCCAGACAGAGCTGGAGAAAAATGTAGAACAAATTCAAATTCACAAAAAAAGACCAGACTTACTGGTCTGACAGAAACTGGAAGGTCTCCCAAGACTATGGCCCCCTAACACCCTAACTCAGAACTGAAGCCACTCCCAAAGTCCACCTTTCAGCCAAAGAAACAATAACCATAAAACAAACAATAACACATGTGAAGAATGTGCTTCTTGGTTCAATCACTTATAGGAGACCTAATGGGTAACACCTACCCAAAAGCAAAGACAAGAAGGCAGGAAGGGACAGGAAACCTGGAGAAATGGACCCAGGGAACCCAGGGTGCAAAGGTAAATGGGGAGAGGGCTGACATATTGTGGGGATTGCAACCAATGTCATAAAACAATTTGTGTATAAATGTTTGAATGAGAAACTAATTTGTGCTATAAACTTTCACCTAAAACACAACAACAAAAAAAAACCCTCTACAGTATCATAAATCAGTCACCAATCAATAAAAATATTATTGAACATACCAAGAGACCAGACACAAATGGCCAAACCTGCAAGAGAAAAAAACAGACAATAAAAATAAATCAACAAGAGATCCAGATATTGGTGTTATTGAAATGTAAATTTTAAAATCACTGTAATTGATGTGTTCAAAAATTCAAAGAAAAGATGCAGAATTTAAGCAGAGAAATGGGAACTATTAAAAAAAAAACAAATAAAAATTGTATATCTGAAAAGATTGTAACTGAAATAAAGAACTCAATAGATATGTTTAAAAACAAATTAGCCTGGGAGTCAGCAAACTTTTTTTTGTAAAAGTCCAAATAGTTAATATTTTAGGTTTTGTAGACCATTCAGTCTCTGATGTATCTATTTAACTCTGCCATTGTAATGCAAAAGCAGCCATTGGCAATACATAAATCAGTGGGCATAGCTGTGTTCAAATAAAACTTTATTTAGAAAAACCAGCAGCAGGCTAGATTTGGCCTCCTAGCCATACTTGCTGATCCTTGGATTCGACACAGGTGAAGAGAGGATTTGTGAACTGGAATACAACAGTATAAAACATCAAGAGAGAAGTACAAAAAGACAAGGATGAAAAACTCAGAAAACAGTGTAAAAGATAAACAGAGATGAAGCCCCAGAAAATGAGAAGAGGGAGAATGAAGCAGAAGCAATATTGTATTTGAAGAGATTAATGCATAAGAATTTTCCTAAACCTCAAGTCACAGACTCAAGTTATACTTCAAATCCCAAGCAAGAGACTACAAAGAAAAAAATTTACCTCTATGTATGTTCCTCACTGTAGGCAGGTAATTTTCTAGACTACAAATCTACTTATGGCACTTCATAGAGAAACCCTCAGGGGTTCCATAACAACACTTGGGATTATATTTAAACTTCTTAACATGCCCTATGAAATCTTTCAGAACCTGGCCCCAGTCAATTTCTCCAACCTCATCTGTCTACTCTTACCTGCTCTGTGCTCCAGCCACACTGAACTTATAACCATTTCCCACACTGTCAAGTAGTTTCATTGATTTTCTCGAGCAGCTCCTTCTGTTTGCAATTTTCTGCCACTGATTTTCTTCCTTTAGAACACCTACTCACCCTCAAAATTCAGCACAAGAGAAACTATCTCTTTGAAGCTACTCCTGACTCTTCCCGTCTGTGAGAGAATTGACTACAACCATTTTTGTGAACCCACTACAATTCAGCATCTATCGTAGCCCTTGCATTTGGCTCCCCTACCAGGCTATGAGTCCCTTTAGGGCAAGGATTAAGTGTTTCTTCTTTGTATGTATCCCCCAGCACCTAAAACAATATCTATTTCACTATATAAAAGGCCCTCAGTAAATGCTTTTTGTATTTATGAATGCTGTTCAGGTAGAAAACCTAGGTCTCCAAACACATAAAAATTGATGGCACCTATTGGCCCAACGGAGTCCCTGGTTGATGTAAATGGTTAACATACTCAGCTGCTAACCAAAACATTGGAGGTCTGAGTCTACCCAGAGGCACCTGTCATGGATTGAACTGTATCCCACAAAAATATGTGTATCAATTTGGCTAGGGCATGATTCCCAGTATTGTGTGATTGCCCACCATTTTTTCATCTGATATGATATTCCTATGTGTTGTAAATCCTGTCTGTATGATGTTAAGGAGGTGGGATAGGTGGCAGTTATGTTAATGAGGCAGGACTCAATCTACAACATTGGATTGTGTCTTGAGCCAATCTCTTTTGAGATATAAAAAGAGAAGCAAGCAGGGAGACAGGGGTACCTAATACCACCAAGAAAGCAGCACAGGGAGCAGAGCATGTCCTTTGGACCTGAAGTTCCTGCGTGAAGATACTCCTAGTCCAGGAGAAGATTGATGACAAAGACCTTCCTGTAGAGCCAACAGGGAAAGCCTTCTCCTGGAGCTGATGCCCTGAATTTGAAATTCTATCCTACCAGACTGTGAGAGAATAAACTTCTGTTTGTTAAGGCCATCCACTTGTGGTATTTCTGTTATAGCCACACTAGGTGACTAAGACAGCACCTCAGAAGAAAGGCCTGGTGAACTACTTTTTCTTAAAAATAAATCAGCCATTGAAAACCCTATGGAGCTCAGTTCTACTCTGACACATGAGTCAGAGTGACCAGGAGTCGTCATGAGTCGGAGTTGACTAGACAGCAACTGGTTATTAATTGTACAAATGTCCAACACTATGATTGTGGACAGTGCAGAGAACAGCAAAACACACACTACGAGGTAGGGGGAGAATTAATTGGATAACACTGTACTGTATTCTCAAGTGATCTTAAAAATTAGGCCAAGTGTGAAAAGACCCCCCACTCACTCTGAATGTCATTCTACACGTTTCCTTAATTAAGTCCCTGCAAAGTTTCTGCAAGATGGAAATATTTTTGTCATCACTTTATTAATTAGGAAACTAGGCCCAGACATTGCCCGAGATCACGACTAATAACAGACATACTTGCATTTCTGACCCATGTCAACCTTACTCCGAAGCTCATGTTTTTTTCTACTTTGCTACACCATCTTCTCCCCTGGAATTGGCTCTCCTTGAAAACTGAGATCTAGCCCAGGCCACTGAAACTTCTTGAGTACCAGAAGCATATAAAACAATTCTCCATGGTTGCCTATCTTGAATTGTGATACCATTATCCTCTTACAGACCAATTGGTGTGAAATCAGATCCTACGCGGGAGTAGAAAAAAGAATAAAAAGGGAAGACTCTGGCTCCAAGCTTGGTAAAATACAAAAACTTATTGGAGCGCTGCAGAGGCCTGTTCAAAGTCTGCGTATATTCTGTCATTTGGCAAGAATTAAATAGAGCCTGTGTCCTCTAAGATTACTCTGTTACCTTCAGGATTATGTTACCCGTCATTATATTTAACCTATGGGAAAAGCTAACACAAAGCTGTGCTGAAGATGTAATAGGAAGAATATAATAAAGAACCCTCATGTCAAAGAGATACAAGTTTCCCACTGAGAGCTGGTGCTGAATGAATTCCTTTTTGCTTCTGCATACTATCCCTGAGGGGAACTCAGCCTCAGAGGCCCACAGGGATACAATAAAGCAGTCCCAGCCCCTCTGGACAGATACAGGTGCTCTGGTCTTATTCATTGGTGAGGTGCCCAGACAGAGAGGGGCAGGAAGAAGAGAAGGGAGTTTAGAGCTGAACTTATCTTGCTTAATCTGTATGAATTCCAGAAGGCCCTGGGGGAACCTGAGATTCCTAGACTTTTTCTCTTCTCATATTTCCTACTGGAAATCCCACCAGCTGGTGGGATGCTAAAATAGGTACCATTTAGCTGGCTAATGAACTCCATATGCAATTGTTAAAAATATAATTGACACTTCAGACTCAGGATCTACAGTTTGCTTTTTACCATTTTCTGCTGCCTGGTGCTGCTGCCTGCTGGGAACTCTTTGTTTTCCAAGCTTCTTTGCCCCATTTGGAATTAAAAGTAGACGTTTGATGTGCTAATGTCTGATTATAATGATATGTATCTGTTATGCTGATTAAATAAAATAACGTTTGTAAAGCAAAGTGCCAGACACACAGTTGGCACTCTCTAAACCCTAACCAGGATTTACGATTTGCCCCCTACCCACCTTTTCCAGGCTCATTTCTCAGGACACAACGTCCTCCTCCCCTGAGGCCCAGCCCAGCTCACCTTCATGTCCATCTGCACTGAGATGTTCATTGTTCCCAGTAGCCAGGAGCTCCCTTCTTGCCTCCAGGCCTTCATCCAGGCCTGCTATGGAGAAGGCCAAGGCGACCCGACACCTGCGGGGAGGAAGCAGTTTTATCTCCTGAGCAATAAACTAAAGATTACTGAAGGCTAGAGAACAGTATGCACAAACTCGGACCCTCTTTATTCTTGAACTTTTTGACGCTTCTGACTTTTGGGACAGAGCTGGCTCTCAATAAATTGTTGTCTAGAGAATGGATAAATAAGTGAAAGGGTTTACAATGATTTTGAGATGTTAGCTTATAAAAGTACCAAGTTTCTGTGCAATGTTTCCCCTTAGCGATAAGGGGTGGGGCAAATTTAAGTCACTCCGCCTTTCATGTCTCACACACACACAATAATCACTTAAATACCTAAATAATATAAGAACATAATTATTTTTTTAAGTAGCATATGATACCGCTGAGAAAGATGTCATCATCTAATTGGCTAGCAATCTAAATCATCTAAAGTTCAACATAAGATCTTAAAGATATGTTTTCTTTCAAATCTATGTATGTATAGTATAAGTTATACTAGGTGCACGTTCAGAAAGTAATAATGCAACAGCAACAATAATTAATTTTATTGAGGAATAACACTAAGTACTCTTCTTGAGTATTGCATTATGTATTCTATGAAGTCAGGATAGATAGGTAGGTAGGTAGATAGACAGACAGATAGATATAGATAGGCAGCTAGATAGACAGATATTGTAGTTGTTAGTTGCCATTGAGTCAACTCATCGATGAGTCTGCTCTGACTCATGGTGACCATATATATAACAGAACAAAACATTGCCCAGTCCTGAGCCATTTTCATGATTGTTAGTATGCTTGAGTCCTTTGTTGCAGTAATTATGTCAATCCATCTCATTGCGGGTTTCCTTCATTTTCACTGACCCTCTACTTTACCAAATATGATGTATTTTCCTAGCGATTGGTCTTTCTGCCATCCTTGCTTCTAAGAAGTATTGTGGTTGTATTCTTTTAAGACTGATTTGTTTGTTCTTATAGCAGTCCACAGTATATTCAATGTTCTTTGCCAGTACCATATTTTGAATGCATCAGTTCTTTTGTATTCCTTTTTCATTGTCCAAGTTTCCCATGCATAATCACCATGCATAGGTGATTGAAAAGATCAAGGCTTGGGTCATGTGCTTCTTAGTCATCAAAGTGCCATCTTTGTTTTTTAAAACTTTAAATAGGTCTTGTGCAGCAGATTTTCCCAATGCAATATATTGTTCGATTTCTTGATATTGATGGTTGATCCAAATAGAATTAAATTGATGACAACTTCAATTTTTTTCTCCATTTATCATGATGTTATTTATAGGTCCTATATATAGCTATATATCTATATCTCTCTATACATATGTAGGTATAGATATATAGATGATGGATGTTAGGATGGTTGGATGAAAAGGTAGCTAGACAGACAGACAGACGGATACATACATACATACATACATACATACATCTTACAGGCAAGAAAGCCAAGGCTCAGAGAGGTTAAGTAACTTGACAAAGACCACAAAGTGTCAAGACTTAAGCTCAGTACTATCTGACTACAAAACCTGTGCTCTTAACCACAACATTACAATATTTTTCAATGATGCTAAGATTCAGACCAAGTGTGAAAAGACCCCCACTTGCTCTGAGTACTTGCTATGAGATCCTCCATAATTTTTAAAGTTAGGAACTCAACTCCACATTCCACCTTTGACTCAGAGGTATAATCCAGTTAGTAAAGTATCACATACTTACATTCCCAGATTAATTTTGTTCTTTAAGCAGCTGCAAACTGTTCGTGTTGTCTTTGTGTGGCACAGTAAATTACTTAATATTGCCCTTCTAGCCATAGTCTTTATAAATCCCACCAAATGACCAGGTGGGACTATTCTAATTAGATATATGGAACCCTAACTAGGGGATTAGTCAGTTTTGCCATCCCACTAGGTTTAAAATGAGCCATCCCAGAGGTGAGAGGGGAGGATCTCACCACCATCAAGGAAAAGGAGCCAGGAGCAGAGTGTGTCCTTTGGACTTGGGATCCCTGCACTGAGATTCTCCTAGACCTAGGAGACAGAGAGAGAGAGCTGTAACACTGAAGACAGCAAGACAGCAAGAAGCAGTGGCAGCGAAACAGCAGCATCAGGATGAGGGGACTGGCAGGCGACTGGCAGGAGATGGTGTCATGGTCTTCTCTGCCCATGGAGTAAGAAGCTGAGTGCCTTTAGGCAGGTGGCTTGCTGGCAGAGTAATGCCTCTGGGCATTTGGTGGAGCTAGGTTTGCTGCCCCAGGATGGAGTTAGAGCTGATGAGCACCCTCTGGCCAAGGCTTACTGGCAGAGTGGGGAGCCTCAGGGCACTTATTAGCAAGGATAAAAGAGCTTTGTAACACTTGCCCAAACAGGGCAGAGGCCAAGGGCCAGAGAGAGGTGTGCCTGTGGGCACGGCTGAGAAGAGACCGTCTTGCTGGAAGAACTGTACCCTGAGTGTTCCTGAACCCTGAAGTATAACCTGTTACTTCTCTAATGAACACCATAACCATGAGTATGGTTTGTGAGTTCTGTGTGGCCATTGGAACAACTCACCGAACTCAGCAGAGAAGTAGGGAGTGCTGTGGGAGGGATAGTTGGTGTCAGAATTGGAGAAAGGAGGAATGTCTGACATCTGCCTCATAGGAATCAGCCTTGGGCTGTTGATTTTGATTCTCCTTCCTCCTTGTGAAGTTGGAGGATATCAGACACCTCCACCAAGCCATTTTTACACTGAATGTTCACTGGATTCATGGGGAATGGGAAGGGAACTCTCCCATATTGAGGGTTTGCTGTGTGCAATGAATGAGGCTGGATACTTACCATACTATATGTCTTCCAATGAAATAAGAATGAGCAGAAATGTTGGTCTAGTGGGAACAGAGGGAAAAAAAGCTTCCCCACTATGTTGTTCCCCCCCTTTACTTGATTTTCGTTAGTATTAGGAAGGGAAGATTTTTGGTCCCAGAAGGTCACCTATGAAGTTTGGTTTTAAAATCTCAGGAAAGTCTCCTGAGTTAAGTTCATGCCCTCTGCCCCCTCCTGCACGCTTATATCTAAAGGTCCATAATTTAATATTAAAGGCTTTGCTTTGAGGATCTTATCCACCGTTAAATTGCGAAGACCCAGGAGTAGCAGTAATCTTCAAAATCATTTTCACCATAGGATGAATGAAATTAGAAGAACACTCTATAATCTACAGGAATATCCAATACCTCTATAACAAAAAGACAAATAATCCAACTAAACAATGGGCAAAGTATATGAACAGACACTTAGCCAAAGAAGACATTCAGGTGGCTAACAGACACATGAGGAAATGCTTGCAATCATTAGCCATTAGAGTGATGCAAATCAAAACTACAATGAGATATCATCTCACCCTGATATTACTGGCACTAATTTAAAAAGAAGAAAATAACAAATGTTGGAGAGGCTGAGGGGAGAATGGAACTCTTATGCACTGCTGGTGGGAATGTAAAATGGTACAACCATTTTGGAAAAAGATATGGCACTTCCTTAAAAAGCTAGAACTAGAAATACCATATGATTCAGCAATCCCACTCCTAGGTAATATCCTAGAGAAATAAGGGTAGACATATGCACACTCATGTTCATTGCAGCATTATTCACAATAGCAAAAAGATGGAAGCAACCTAAGTGCCCATCAACAGATGGATGGATAAACAAGCTATGGTACATATACAAAATGGAATACTACACAATGATAAAGAACAATGACGAATCTGTGAAGCATCTCACATGGATGAATCTGGAGGGAATTATGCTTAGTGAAATAAGTCAATCACAAAAGGATAAGTACTGTATAAGATCGTTATTATAAAAACTCATGAAAAGGTTTACACACAGAAAGAAACAATCTTTGATGGTTATGAGGGAGGGGAGGGGTGGGGAGAGAAAAACACTAACTAGATAGTAGATAAGTGGTAACTTAGGTGAAGGGTAAGACAGTACACAATACTGGGGAAGTCAGCACCACTTTACCAAGGAGAGGTCATAGAAGCTTCATAGACACATCCAGACTCCCTGAGGGACCAAATTACTGGGCTTTGGGCTGGAGACTATGGTCTCGGGGGACATCTAGCTCAATTGGCATAACATAGTTTATGAAGAAAATGTTCTATGTCCTACTTTGGCAAGTAGCAACTGGGGTCTTAAAAGCTTGTGAGCAGCTGTCTAAGATACTCTACTGGTCCTACCCTATTGAGAGCAAGGGAGAATGAAGAAAACAAAAGACACAAGGAAAAGATTAGTCCAAAGGACTAATGGACCACAACTACCACAGCCTCCACCAGACTGAGTCCAGCACAACTAGATGGTGCCTGGCTACCACCACCAACTGCTCTGACAGAGATCACAATAGAGGGCCCCAGACAGAGCTGGAGAAAAGTGTAGAACAAAATTCTAACTCACAAAAAAAGACCAGACTTACTGGTCTGACAGAGACTGGAGAAAGCCCGAGGGTATGGACCCCGGACACTCTTTTAAGTCAGCACTGAAGTCACTCCTAAGGTTCATCCTTCAGCCGAAGGTTAGACAGGCCTATAAAACAGATAATAATACACGTAGCTCAACCATGTATATGAGACTAAATGGGCACACCAGCCCAGGGGCAAAGACAAGAAGACAGGAGGGGACAAGAAAGCTGGACAAATGCAAATGGAGAACCCAAAGTCAAGAAGGGGAGAGTATTGACATGTCCCGGGATTGGCAACCAATGTCACAAAACAATTTATGTATTAATTGTTTAACGAGAAACTAATTTGCTCTGAAAAGCTTCACCTAAAGCACAATAAAAAATAAATAAGTAAAAAGAAATTAGAAGAACCCAACATAAAATTTGGTGCAGACCAGAGACAAAGAGGTTGTCACTGAGCATGAGAAAAGGTGCTGGAGATGCTTGAAAAAATGCTGGATCACTTTACAACATTCTTGCGTTTTGTTGCTGGCTACTGGGAAATAGTTGCTTCTATTGCCTCCTTTTATTCACTGCAGTCGTCTCTCCCAGCTGCCATGATGTCTGCCCCAACATATGTTTCAATAAAGTCAGTTAGTACCCCAAAATGCCAGTTTGTGGACTGGATATACATATAACCCCTTAAAAATGTACTCTGCTGGGCCCTGCCCCAAAGCTTTTGATTCAGTCGTTCTGGAATGGGAATCTGGGTTTCAATGAGTCCTGAGTAATTGGGATGGGGAGCAGATTCCAGCCTCTGATGACCTTGAGAAGAACGGGGCCAGGGAGGTCCTATTTCATGTGCTCTTGCAATGCCCCAGAAGCATGGAGACCAGTGGGGAGCCTATATGAATATTGCATGTCTCTTAAATCAGTTTTCAGAAGTCAGTAAGCCATAAAATTCGATTTCCCTGAAAAGTGCATATTGGTTTAATCTACAGGGCTGTACATGGACACTTGGGAGCTTGTGGTTTGGCTGTATTCCTTCTTTATTCCACCTTCATACCACCCAGAGGCAGGTACAATTTAATCACTTGAGTCAAAAACATGTAGCTCCGTAGCATCCTCTCATCATAACCTTCAATAACTCAGCCACTCTAAATTATTTACTAGCTCAGGCCCATCTCTAAACTTTCTTCTAAAAGTTATCACATTATCAGCATAGGAAAATATGACTTTATCCAGTAGATAAGGGTTCACAGACACTCTTGTCCCTCTTTCAGTATAAAATTTGGCATCTTGGAAAGAACGCATAGGAGAAAGAAAGCAAATGATGAGTAACTCCTGGGTCCTCTTACCTGTGTCTCACAAGGATAATCTATTGTATTTCAAGCCTTGATCAAAACAAGTCAATGTTTCTGTTCATAGAAACACATTATAAGAAACCCCACAAGTTGGCATACCCTAGAACAAAAGTGGAAGAGGATGGTATTTATCAGTAGTACTCATTCACCTGAGGATATTTGTAGTTCAATGGTAGAATTCTTGCCTCCCATGCAGGAGACCCAGGTTCAATTTTCAGCCAATGCACCTCAGGTGCAGCCACTACCTGTACGTCAGTTGAGGCTTGTGTGTTGCTGTGATGCTGAACAAGTTTCAGCACAGCTTCTAGATTAAGACAAACCACAAAGAAAGAACTGGCAATCTACTTCTGAAAATCAGCCCGTGAAAATTCTGTAGATCACAACGGTCCAATCTGCAACCCATCATGGGGATGTTGTAGGACAGGCCAGCGTTCTGTTTTGTTGTGCATGGGGTCACCATGAGTCCAGGATGACTCAATGGCAGCTAACATCAACAACAATATATATCCACATTTGTTGTTGTTGTTGTTGTGTGCCATTGAGTCGATTCTGACACGGAGCAAACCTACAGAACAGAGTAGAAGCTCATAGGGTTTCCAAGGAGCGGCTGGTGGATTTGAACTGCCTACCTTTTGGTTAGCAGCCTGAGCTCTTAACCACTTCACCACCAGGGATCCATACACACACACACACACACACACACACACATATACATAGATATGCGTATATATATATATTCCTTTGGAAATAAAAGTTATGAAGTAATGTCACTTCTCAGCAGATCCTTAGGCCAGGAAACTAACTTGGGTATGAGCATGCCTACACAGTCCCTAATAATAATCACTGGACAGAAATGTGATTGCTGGAATTCTCAAGCCATCCCTAAGTCCAGGGTATAACTAAATTTCCTATTAGAAATCCAATTTGTTGTGAGGGAAATTAAGTTGTTATTGCCTCTTGAATGTCAGCTGGCAGGCTCCGTCTCTGGCTAAAGCCTATAATGATACAAACAGTCTTCTGAGCACAGCCCATATGGCAGCTGCATATGGCATTTACAGTTGTTATAATAACACAACAGCCAGCCAAGAAGCACAACACAGCACACCTCTAACCCGCAAGCGACCTGATCATTAGCAGCTGTGTGGGGTTAACAGAGGGAGCACCTCATCTAGGGAGGCTTATTATTAATGTAAACACTGACCCTGGTAAATGGGGAAATGTATGCCAGGAGGAGCTCACTCAATCCCCACCCGTGTTGGTCAAACAAATGGGAAAAGCACACACTCAACAGAAAGAGCCGTAAAATTAATGTAACACTCAGAAGAGGGAGTCTGGTGTCTTTGCCTACAACCACTCCCACAAACCCTGAACCGTAGCTACAACATTCATCTTCGGGTTTGAGCGCTGGTTTAAATAACTTCTGTTCAAAGTGTGCTCTTTGGGACAGATTGTTGACTCCAATGGCTTCCTGTTCCATTCATTGGATCATCTCAGTTATATTTGCACTAAAGGTTCATTTTGTTTTCTACTCAGTCTACTATTACTGAGACCCGTGTTTAAAGGTAAAACGTCTCCCATATTTCTTTTCCTTCCACCCAACAGTTCCAAACACCTTTGTATCTGCTTCTGTCTAGTCCCTTTCAAATCTATACTTTAATTCCAGGGTCTGTTCTGGCCAAGCGTGTGAAAGTTGTTCTCAATAATTGCCATTTATGGAGGTAACAGACTTTTTAGGCAAAACTAATGGAAAACATATGGATGCTGAGGGCTGCTCGCATGGACTCTGCTTCTTATGTTTTCTTTTTTATATTTGCCTCATTATAGAAGTGATTTTCCCTCTTTCTAACAAAGTTCTACTCCTTTCTTCTTTCCCTTATACAACCTATATCACTTATAATGCCACTAACTGAAAGTCTGTCAAATTAGATGATCATTATCAGTCATTAAATTACTTAACCTTATAACAATACATAATAATTGTCATTGTTAGCTGCCATCAGCTCGGCCCCTGACTCGTGGAGACCCCATGCAAAAGGGAACAAAATGCTGCCCAGTCCTGTGCCATCGCCATGATCAGTTGTAGATTGAACTGTCGTGATTTATAGGATTTTCACTGATTTTCGGAAGTAGATTGCTGTGCCTTTCTTCCTAATCTGTCTTAGTCTGGACGCTCCCCCTGAAACCGGCTCAGCATCATAGCAACATACAAACCTCCTCTGACAGATGGGTGGTGGCTGCTCATGAGGTGCATTGGCCGGGAATCAAAGCAGGGTCTCCTGGATGGAAAGCAAGAATTCTACCACTGAACCACCACTATTCCCAGTAATAATTAAACACAAAAAAAAACAATATTTACTAGGTGCACTAGTAGTTTAATACTATCTGATAATAATAACGGAAATATTTATTAGGTCAGGTACAAATATAATCTCATTCCATTTTCACAACAAGTCTACTAAGCATCTTCCATTACCATCTCATTGTACAGGTGAGAGGAGTGGAGCTTAGAGAAATTCAGTACTTGCTCCAAGTCTTACAGCCAGTGTAAACACTGAGATCCAAACTAGACTGATTTGACTCCCAAGCCCAAATGCTTCCCCACCAGCCAGATGCAAGCTGTCAGCTCAGAGCCCTAGTTTCCTCTTTATTAAAGAAACAGAGTTAGGCAAAATGACCTCTAAGGACCCCTCCTCATCTCTGAAATACAAAAGGCTACGAAATACAAGATGTGATCCTCAAGAGGTTTACCACGTACCTCTGAATCAGAAAATAAAGGCAAATAAATTAATGTGTTATATTTTGTAATTCACCTGTTTGTTATTTATAGTCTTTACCTTTAAAAATAATTTGAGGCTTCCAGTTCAAAGTAGCACATCCGCAAGACTTTTTACTCTCCCCTTTCTCCTAAAGCCCAGGAAAATACAGTACAAATTATACAAAGAAATAAACCGATGATCATACAGAGAAAAGGCACTGGGGTCACCAGAGGACAAGCAATTTCAGGAAGTTTTGAGCTGTCAGAATTAGAAGGGAGTGTGCTAAAGAGTGAAGCAAAGGAGACAACTGAGCAGCCCAGAATGCATGCAGGAGAAGGCTCCAGGGTAAGGAGGATCCCATCTTCCAGAAGGATCCATGAGGAGCTCCCAGCATGGAGGTACAGAAGGCTAGAGAGAAACGTGGTAGAAGGGGGAACTATCTGAAGGTTTAACTACTGAATGCAGTGCCATTTGCCTCGCCCTCTCCCTGAGTTCAGTTCCCTGAGCCTAGGAAGCTTACTGTTTCTCCCAGAGTGAAAAAAAAAAGACTAAAAACCCTCTCCTCTAAATAAATTAAACAAATTTCCCAGGAAGTGTAAGCATTACTGGGTGAGGACCCTAACTTTCACAGGTGAGTCCCTGGGTGGTGCAAACAGCTAATGTGCTTGGCTGCTAACCGAAAGATAGGTGATTCAAATTCACCCAGATGTGCCTTGGAGACAGTGCTGGCGATCTACTTCTGAAAAATCAGTCACTGAAAACCCTATGGAGCACAGTTCTACTGTGACAGACATGAGGTAGCCATGAGTCAGAATCGACGGCAACTAGTTTCAACTTCACAGGCGTCAGTCCCCTTTCAGGCCATCTCAGAGGGAAGCCAGCCTTCCTACTCGCAGAGGCCTAGCAATGAAACCTGCTAAAGCGCATAGGAACTTCACACAAACTACTTCATAAACATGAATCCTTCATTCTCAAATATCAGCTTAAAAACTCTACTGTCGAGTCATTCCAACTCATAGCAACCCTACAGGACAGAGTAGAATTGCCCCACATGGTCTCCAAGGAGTGGCTGGTGGATTCAAACTGCCAACCTTTCAGTTAGCAGCCAAGCTCTTAACCACTCTGCCATCAGGGCCCCCAAATATCAACTGGCAACCCAGAATTACAAGATATATGGGAAAAACCACGAGTAGGGTAAAAAAGAAAGACACGATAAATGAGGAGAAATAATCCCCAAGGAATCAGAGCCATTCAGGCGATTAGAATAACAAAAATATAATAAATTGTATTTCTTAGCCTCAGTGCAATTTAAGACGATATTTATCTATTAAAAAAAACAATAGTATGCTGAAAAGTGAATAATCAGAGAATATAAAAAAATGGTCTTGGAAATTAAAAATGAAATGTCAAAGGAAGAACGGGAAGATAAAGTAGAGTAACTCTCCTAAAGCATAGATCCAAACAGTAGAGGTAGAAAGGATGAAGAAACAGATGAGAGAGACATAGAGAACAAATCCAGGCTGTTCAATATCTTGCTAATAGAATTGATTAGAAAATATTTCAGAGAATAGAAAGAAAATTATTATATCTACAATGGAAGAAACTCAGCAATGAAAAAATACAAAATTCTTTATAATGTAAGGGCTGTTTTGTGATGGTCAAGATAAATGACAGAATACTACATCTAAAAGATTTGTCACGAAATTTAAGAACAGCAGGGTTTAAAGATTAAGTATCTCTGAAAACTTCGAGAGGAGGTGGGGGCAGAAACAAACTATGATTCACGAAGAATGAGAATTTGATTTCTCATGAAGATCACTGGATATTAGAAGACACTACTTTCAAAGTGCTGAGGGTAACTGTCTAAAATAGGGACACTACTTTCAAAGTGCTGAGGGTAACTGTTTAAAATAGACTTTATTTTTTAGAACAGTTGTAGATTTACAGGAAAATTGAGACAACAGTATAGAAAGTGCTCATGTATCTGGAAGCCAGTCTTTCCTATTATTAATATCTCATATAAGTATGATACATTTGTTACAATTAGCAAACAAATATTGATACAGTATTATTAACTAAAGCCCACACTTTATTCATATTTCCTAAATTTCTGCCTAATGTCCTTTTTCTGTTCCAGGATCCCATTCAGGGTAACACATCACATTTAGGTGCCATGTCTCTTTAGGCTTCTTTTGGCTATGACAGTTTCAAATGCTTTCCTTGTTTTCAATGACTTTGACAGTTGTGAGGAAGACTGGTCAGGGTTTTTGTAGAATTCCCACTACTGGAATTTGTCTGATTTTTTCTCATTATTAAGGAGCCCTAGTGGCACAGTAGTTAAGCACTCGGCTGCTAATCCAAAATGTCAGCAGTTGGAACCCATCAGCCACTCCTCGGGAGAAAGATGTGGCAGTCTTCTTCCGTAAAGGTTACAGCCTTGGAAACCCTATAAGGTAGTTCTACTCTGTCCTCTGGGGTCACTATGAGTCGGAATGGACTGAATGGCAATGGGTATGGTTTTTTGGTTTCTCCTTATTAGACGAATATTATGGGCTTCTATACCATTTTCATCACATCATATAAAGGGTACATAATATCAACATGATTTGTCAGTGTTGATGTTGACCTTGATTACCTGGCTGAGGTAGTGTTTTTCAGATTCTCCACTGTACGGTCACTGTCCCCTACCCCGTTCTATGCTGTACTCTTTGGAATGAAGGCACTATGCACAGCCCCCACTAAATGAATGAAGAGTCATGCTTTTCCTTCTTGAGGGCAGAGTATGTACATAGATTATCTGGACTATTGCTATGTGGGAGATTTGTATCTTCTCTCCCATTGCTCAATCATTTCTTTATAGCAGCACAGCCCATGGATATTTATTTTGTATTTTGGGTTATAATCCATTATTACTTTATTTATTTTGTGCTCGAATTATCTCAGCTTTGGCCATTGGATGCTATTTCAGCTTTGACATACTCCTATGAATGTGGGTTGTTTGCAGCTCTGTTTTTATCACTTCCTTGCTTTCTGGCACTACAAGATGCTCCAGGCTCAGCTTGTGTATTTCCTACCCCAATCCTAGAACCAACCATTTCTCCATGGAGCCCTGGTTTCATTTACTGAGAATGGTATTAGAAAGCAAGATCTGAGCAATAGGTGTGTTCATTGCAACTGGAGTGTTGTTTCTTTTAGGCTCTCTCAAATGACAGAACAAAGAAATATATATGTGTATTCTAACCAGTGTATATACATATAGTTATAACTATTTCTGTATATAACTGTGTTTATGTTAAGCTAAATATGAGTTCATACTGATTTCTCCAACTCTAATCCACTACCACATGGATCATTCTAGCCTCCTCCCCTTGCTTATCAGTAAACACTCATTCCAACAGTGAGAAACCTGGATCCCACCATCTGCCCATCTGCCAAACATTTACTTAATTGTTCAATTCCAGTATACATGTATACAGTATCAAAATTGCTAAACTGTATGCTCCATGGTAAACAACTTTATCAACTACCATATAGTTCTTATTTGCAGTTCCTTTTGCATTTGTTTTACAGACTCCACTAATCTCCAAAGTTACTTAAGTCAGCTCCTCCCCATTCACTTCAGGGAGATGGTTTCATACATTTGTAACACAGTTCGATTCTTTTATCACAATCTGTATTCTATCCTAGCATTCTCAACTTCCTAAATTATTTTTCTAATTTTCATAATCTGAAATTTAGTTCATTCAGTACCGTAAAGTTCTGTGGATTTGACAAATGCATAAACTCATGTACTCACCATTATAGTATCACATAAAATAATTCCACCACTCTAAAAAGAAAATCCCCTGTGTTTCACCTATTCCACGCCCCCTGCCCCCCCCCCCCAAAAAAAAACCACAATCTAAGTTATCAAATGTATGGACATAGACTTGTTCAATATTCTTTTATTTTCCTTTTAATGTCCATAGGATCAGTAGCGCTGGCCCATCTTTCATTTCTAATATTAGTAATTTGTGTCTTGTCTCTTTTTTCCATGGTTAGCCTGGTTAGAGGTTTATCAATTTTATAGTCTTTTCAAAGAATCAGCCTTTGGTTTTGTTGATTTTCTCTATTGCTTTCCTGTTTTCAATTGCATTATTTTAAATCTCATTTTATTATTTCTTTTCCCTGCTTGCTCTAGGCTTAAATTGTTTTCTTCATAGTTTCCTAAAATGTAGGCTTAAATTATTGAGTTTAAATATTTCTTCTTATCAATTTTATGCATTTAATGCTACCAATTTCCCTCAAAACACTGTTTGTTGCACCAGATAAATTTAGATAAGTTCTATTTTCAATTTCATTTAATTCAAAATATTTTTAATTTGTCTTAAAACTTCTTCTTTGACTCATGTTTCATTTAAAAGTGTATTGTTTAACCTCAAAATATTTTGGGATTTTTTTCCACCATCTCTCTGTTCATTTTACTTTAATTCCATTGTGGTCTAAGAATATGCTTCCTATGATTTCTATTCTTTTAAATTTGTTAATGTGTGTTTTCTGGTCCAGAATGTAATCTATTTTGATGAATATTCCATGTGACTTTGAGATGAATGTGTAATCTTCTATTGTTGTATGGAGTATGTTATAAACGTCAATGAGATCTAGTTGATTGATAGTGCTGTTAAGTTCAATTGTATCCTTACTGATTTTCTGCCTGCTTGATCATCAGTTACTGAAAGAGGGGAGTTGATGTCTGCAGCTAAACACTGTATTTGTCTATTTCTCCACACATATCTATCAGCTTTTGCCTCACAAGTTTTGACATTCTGTTAATAGGTCCATATATGTCACGGATTTTTACGTCTCCTTGTAAAATTGACCCCTTTATCATTATGCAATACTCCTCTTTATCTTTGATAAATTTCCTTGTTCTAAAGTCTGTCTTGTCTGGAATTAATATAGCTTCTCCAGCTCTCTCTTAATTAGCATTGTGATGGTATATATTTTTCTATCCATTTACTTTTTAACTTATTTACATCTCTAAAGATTTTTTTTTTTTTTGGCAGTATATGCTTGGATCTTTTTTATCCACTCTGACAATCACTTTTAATTGGTATATTTAGACTATTCATATTTAACATGATTATTGACTTTTGACATGATTATTGGATTAATATGTACCATGTGTGTAACGGTTTTCTATCCATGGCATTTATTGTTTCTTTCTTTTTCTGGCTTTTTTTGTTTTAATTGAACATTTTGTGTGATTCACTTTATCTCCTCTCCTAGCATATCAATTCTACTACATTAGGAAAAAAAAATGGTTGACCTGGAGATTGCAATATACATTTTTAACTCATCTAATCCCACCTTCAAATAATACTGTATGCTTCACATGTAGCACAAATATCTTATACCAGAGTATTTCCAATTCTTCACTTTTGTCTCTTATGCTTTTAAACAAAGGGTTGAAATGTGTGTCAACTTGGCTAGTCTGTGATTCCCAGCATTGTGTGATTGTTCACCATTCTGTCACCTGATGTTATTTTCCTATGTCTTGTAAATCTTACCTCTGTGATGTTAATGAGGTAGGATTAGAGGCAATTATGTTACTGAGGCAGGACTCAATCAACAACATTAGGTTGAGATATAAAAGATAGAAGTGAGCAGACAGAAAGGGGACTTCATACCACCAAGAAAATAGTGCCAGGAGCAGAGCACATCCTTTGGACCTGGGGACCCTGCACTGAGGAGCTCCTCGACTAGGAAAGATGGATGACAAAGACCTTCCTTGAGAGCCCACAGAGAAAGAAAGCCTTCCCCTGGAGCTGGCACCCTGAATTTGGACTTCTAGCCTCCTAGACTATGAGAGAATAGATTTCTCTTCGTTAAATCTATCCACTTGTGGTATTTCTGTTATAGCAGCACTAGATGACTAAGACAGTTATCTTCTAGATAAATTTAGAATAAAAACATTATTTCACCTTCATTTATTCCTCTTGCTGTCTTTATGCCAATCCATGTTTTTGATGGACTATATCTTCACTTAAATTTGAGAGCAGAATAAAGGCATTTTTAGATGTGAATGGACTCAGAACTGTCTAATAATTGAGGATTTCTTTAATGAGATTAGTAATAAAATGCAGAAACAAAATATTGGAAGCATTTGAATTCAGGAAATATATTCCCAACCTAGCAAGAAAAGAAGGGAGATCTCAGGATGACAGCTGGAAAGTCACCAGTCTATGGTAGAGCAGAAGGTTAAAGGGATCTCCAAGGAATGCCTGAAAAGGAAGTGGACTCCATACAGATATAACTGATAGGCTAGATAATTTGAAGAAATGTTAAAGACACATAATTCTTCTGTCAACAATAGAAAAGAAAGGCAATTAGGAACTCTGGTAGGGGGCTAGAGATTGTATAAGAAAGTCATGGTTGAATTCCCATTACAGCAGTAACATGAATAACCCTCCAGCAACAAAATATCTAGAAAAGATTATTTTACATGTGTGGCTGAACTGAGAGAAAGTAAGGAAAATCCTTAGAGGCCAATTACAGAGCTAATCCAAGAATCCAGAGAAACAAGTGAGCTCTGAATAAGTGAGCTGACTACCCTAAGAGCATCTGCAATACTCTATTACCTAGATCTTCACTTTTAAAAGCTGCTCAGGAGCTAAGTCCAAGGAGACTAAGTCTAAGAATGTGTCACTTTTTCAACAAAATGTCCCTTATCCAACAACTTGAAGAGGTGGATAAGAAACAGCCTACAGAGCAGGGACATCTTCAGTGAAATAAAGAACCAAGAAAAAAAATTAAACTACACCTCAAAAAGGAAGCAGCAAAGAAACTTTCTTATCATTATCTTGTCTTCGGATGAAGAGGGGGGAAAAAAATCTCCCTTAAGAGTTTGCAACTATGGGCTGGCTGTCATAAGGATTTGAGGCCTGAATTCATGCTACCAATATGTTCTAAAAACAAACAAAAGTAAATAAATAAATAAGCTGAAAATTTAGTCTAAAGTGATTCCAAGAATTTATAATTTCTCCAGGCAGGATCAAACATAATCTTTTTCAGAGAAACTGCCCTTAATCTAGACCTCAAAAAATTCCTACTGTTAAAGTTCCAATGAACACAACTTCACAAAGTATATGAGGAGAAAGACATTAAGTGTGAAAATAAGCCAAAGTAACACAGAGCAGAATTGACCAGAAAAGGCTCCAGAGATTGTTTTTATTAGGTACAAAATATAAGTAAGAATGTTTAAAGTGAATGAAAAAATATGGTAAGGAAGAAAAGACTAACAAAAATAATCAGATGAAGAATGAAAGAACCAACTGTAACTTTCAAAATGAAAAGTGCCAAATTTGCTTGATTGTAAACTCAGAGAGCTGTCCCACTAAAGGGCTGTAAAGTTTGGGCCCAAGAATTTTTGCCACGTGCTTAATTCTAACAGGAAAGTGTGGTGGTAGCAATGGAGATATCCTAGCCAGTGTGTTCAGAGGAGCAGGGTTTGATTAGAGCCACTTCTCTATGGGACTGCAAGCCACCAGCCTGGTTATCATTAATTCTAGGGCTCTTTTCGCTGTTGTTGTTGTTAGTTGTCATCAAGTTGGCTCCAACTCATGGCAACCTTATGAGTAACAGAACAAAATGATGCTCGGTCCTGCAACATCCCCATGATCAGTTGTGGATTGGACCGTTGTGATCCATAGGATTTTCACTGGATGATTTTGGAAGTAGATTTCTGGGCCTTTCTTCTTAATCTTTCTTAGTCTGGAAGCTCCACTGAAACCTGTTCAACATAGTAATGTACAGGCCTCCACTGACAGGTGGTGGCTGCACATGAGATACATTGGTCAGGAATCGAACCCGGGTCTCCTGCATGGAAGGTGAGAATTCTACCTCTGAACCACTACTTTATCTTTTTTTCACTAGTAGCACATACTTTGCCCCTGTGCCAACACTCCACTTAAACAGATGACACCACTGGCTTCCTAAAGTGCAATAGGCTTATTTTATCTTATCATGTTATCTTACCTTGTACTCTCTCTGGCTGGAATCCTCAGCAACAATCTATTCTGTCTCTGCTTCCCCACCTTCTAGGGCCCAAACTCCTCTGGTTTCCCTTCTCCTTCTCTAAATGTCAGTGTGTTCCCTCTGTGTCAACTGGTCTCTTTAAATTTTTAATGCTGTCCAAAACTATCATTTTTCCTCCCATCATTCTACGCATTCTTCTGGGGTTGGTTACTCTACACCCACTCCCATTACTTCAACCATCGCCTCCTAGGTTAGTCTCCAGACTCACATTGCCAAACCAGTTGTCACACATGAACCCCAAGTTCAATTATCTTCACAAATCTTTCCTCCTAGTCAAGTTTCATGTCCTAGTGGCATCACCATCCCTGGTTACTGAAGCTAGGAAATTGGGAGTCATCCTTATTTTCTCCATTTCCCCCTCTCTAACTCCTAGAAGAAATAAATCACCCAAATCCTGTCCATCATATTTCTCCTGAAAGAAGACATGAAAAAATCTATCGAATATGTCTTTTTTTTTTTCCTTCTCCTTACTGCCAGGCTTTAGACTGTGACACCACTGAATTCCAGCTGGTCTCTGTTCCTCCAAACAGGGTACTCTTCATTCCATTTTACAATGGGCTACCTAGCATCAGATTTAGTCTGATTAGTAAAGCTTGAGTCTCAGAGTCCCTCACTTACACTTACAAGTTATTATTTGTTTTTGTTTTTATTTTCATGTTTTCCTCGTTGACTCTAAACTCACTAATGGCAGGGATCAATATTCTCTTGTTCAGTGTTGTGTATCCAGCACATAGTGGGTGTTCAATAAATATTTATTGAATAAAGATGAAAGTGTGGCTGTGGGTAAATCATCATGCAACAAACTGGAATCAGATGAGGCTTATATTAGGAGGATATTCAGAACAATAATGATAGACCAGTCTAAGATGAACAGCTTTAATAACTAGTGGGCCAAATAGTCGTGGTTTTACTACCTCTCCCAGTACAAAACTGACTATTCTTGACAATAAGAATGAGGAGTGCGGGGGGCAGAGCCAAGAAGGCAGACTAGTCAGATGCACTAGGCCATCCCACTGCAACAGAGACCCCAAAAAACAAGTAAAACAGATGCAGACATCAATCCTGGAGCCCTGAACTTTAAATGAAGAGATAAAGTATTAGGTCTGAAGTCACTGAGGAGAAGAAGAAACTGATAGAAAACAGGGAAAGAGATACGGAGTGGAAGCTCCTGGCCAAAAAGCATGACTCAGCATGGCCATCGTGGAAGAAAACCAACAACCCAGGAGGCAGAAAGGCACATCCATGGAATTCTCAATATGAGATAGAGGCATGGCATGGACACACCCAGAGCTAAGTAACTCCTTGAGTTGGCTGGAAATCAAAGAGAAGCCCAGACTCTCACCCACTGAGTGATCTGCTCTGCACGCCAAGGAAAGGTGGTGAGGACTATCATGCCCACAGATGAGTAAGCAACTAAGAACACCTGGCCCACCTGCCCAGACATAACTAAACAATACAAAAAAGCAGGATGAAACAAACAAACCTACAATCAGCAAATAATGAAAATAATGCCTGAATGTCTCGGAGACAGAAGACAATATCAAAACATA
>NW_004443976.1:5143559-5160340 GCF_000243295.1 Trichechus manatus latirostris
TATACAGAACAAGATGGCTCCAGTAAGCAACCAAAATAAAGCATCAGTTGACCTTCCAGCAGAAGAAAAGGTACTGGAACTACCTGATAGGGAATTCAAAAGCCTGATACTCAGGGATGGAGGGTTAGAAAAGAGATCAAGGAAAACACAGAAAAAATCATAGAAAATACAGACAAAACCCACAAAAATAAAGCCAAAATCAAGGAAAACACAAAGCAGTAGAAGAATTCAGGAAAATAATACAAGGAAAAAAATGTCAAAACAAAAACAATTAGAAATCATACAAAAACAGCATTAGAAATCCAAAAGATAAACAACAAAATTTCAGAAATGGACAACACAATAGAAGGTTTGGGAAGCAAATATGAAACAATAGAAGAGAGAATCAACAAAATTGAAGAGAAATCCATGGTCCCACTTTGTTTGAGGAAAAATCAGAGAAAAGAATGAAGACAAATGAAAAATACCCTAATAACTATGTGAAATACAATCAAGAGCAAAAATTAGAGTGATTAGAGTTCCAGAACAGGGGGAGAAAATAGAAAACACAGAGAGGATCATTGAAGATTTACTGACAGAAAACTTCCCTAATATCATGAAAGGTGAAAATCTGACCACCTAACCTCAACAAACACCATATAGGATAGACCCCAAAAGAAAGTCACCAAGGCATATCAGAATTACACTCGCCAAAACCAAAGACAAAGAAAGAATCCTGAGAGCAGCTCGAGTAAAACATAGTCACATACAAAGAGGAAACAATAAGATTAAGCTCTGGTTAGTCGGGAGAAACCATGCAGGCAAGAAGGCAATGGGATGATATATATAAAACCTTGAAAGAAAAAAATTACCAACCAAGAATAATACATCCTGCAAAACTCTTGCTCAAATGTGATGGTGAAACTAGGACATTTCCAGATAAACAGAAAATAAGGGAATTTGTAAAAACCAAACCAAACTTACAAGAATTATTAAAGGGAGTTTTTCAGTTAGAGAACCAACAACATCAAACAACAACCTGAATATAGGACACAAGTCAGTATCAGTCAAATACCGACCTAGGTAAAGAACTCTCAAGGATAAAGCTAAACTAAATGATCCAAAACAGGGAGCTAGAGATGTCCATCTGTAAATGACGACAATGTCAGAACAATAAAAGAGGGAATACACAGTGTAGGTATAGAACTTTCAAATGGAGAGGAAGTCAGGGTGATGTCAAGTAATAAAAGACTGGTTCAGGGTAACCAAAGACAAAGTTAACAAACCTACTGATCAAAATAAAGAAGAAAAACAAAGTCTCAATAAACACAAAATCTACAAAAACAAAAGAAACAAAAAGAAATTCACAAACAAAAGGAACTCAGCACAGGAGAGTAACAGGAACAAAGAAAACATCGGCACCACAAAAAAAGCACTACAAAATGATAGCAATAAACTTCACACCTATCAATAATCACATTGAATGTAAAAGGCTTAAATGCACCCATAAAGAGAAGATAGTGACAAAATGGATAAAAAAAACCATTACCTATCAATAAGCTGTCTACAAAAGAAACACCTTAAACACAAAGCTATAAATATATTAAAAATCAAAGGATGGAAAACAAATATATTCAGCAAACCACAACCAGGAGTGGCAATACTAATCTCAGATAAAATAGACTTTAAAACAAAATCCACCATAAAAGACAAGGAAATGACATTGTATGATGATTAAAGGGACAATCCACCATGATGACATAACCATAATAAATATCTGTGCACCCAATGACAGGGCTCCAAAATACATAAAACAAACTCAACAGCACTGAAAACAGAAATAGACAGTTCCACAATAATAGTAGGAGACTTCAACACACCACTCTCAGTAAAGGACAGAACATCTAGAAAGAAACGCAGCAAAGATACAGAAGATCTAAAGGCCACAATCAACCATCTTGACATCACAGACATATATAGAACATTCCATCCAACAGCAGCAAAGTATAAATTCTTTGCCAATGCACATGGAACATTCTCCAGAATAGACTACATCTTAGGCCACAAAGCAACCCTCAACAAAATCCAAATCATTGATATAATACAAAGCATATTCTCTGATCACAATGCCATAAAAGTAGAAATGAGTAACAGAAAGAACAAGGAAAAAAAATCAAATACATGGAAACTGAATAACATCTTGCTTAAAACCACTGGGTAATAGAGGAAATCAAAGATGAAATAAAAATATTCTAGGACCAAATGAGAATGAAAACACTTCATACCAAAACCTTTGGGACACAGCAAAGGCAGCGCTCAGGGGTCAATTTATAGCAATAAATGCACACATAAAAAAAGAACAAGGGCCAAAATCACGTTAGCCCTAAAACTTGAACAAATAGAAAGAGACCAGCAAAAGAAGCCCACAGCCACCATAAGAAAATTATAAAAATCAGAGCAGAAATAAATGAAATTGAGAATAGAAAAACATTACAAAGAATCAACAAAACCAAAAGCTGGTTCTTTGAAAGGATCAACAAAATTGACAAAACATTGGCCAAATTAACAAAAGAAGAACAGGAGAGAAAGCAAATAACACAAATAAGAAATGAAATGGGGGACATTACAATAGACCCAACTGAAATAAAAAAGATCATAACAGTACTACGAATAAGTGTACTCCAAAATTACAAAACCTAGAGGACATGGACAAATTTCTAGAAACACATTACGTATCTAAACTAACACAAGCTGAGGTAGAAAATCTGAATAGACTCATAACAAGAGAAGAGATTGGGAAGGTAATAAAAATAAAAAAAAAAATAAAAAAAAAAAAAAACCTCCCAACAAAAAAAAAGCCCTGGTCCAAATGGCTTCACTGGTGAATTCTACCAAACATTCAGGGAAGAGCTTACACCAGTACTATTCAAACTATTTCAGAACATAGAAAAGGAAGGAATACTTCTGAATTCATTCTACAAAGCAGCATAATCCTGATACCAAAACCAGGCAAAGACACCACAAAAAAAGAAAATTACAAACCAATATCTCTCATGAATATACATGCAAAAATTCTCAACAAAACTCTAGCCAACAGAATTCAGCACCATATTAAAAAACAAAAAAATAACACCACGACCAAGTGGGATTCATACCAGGTGTGATGGCTAAGATTGTGTGTCAACTTGGTTGGACCATGATTCTCAGCATTTATATGTAATCACCCCCATGATGGGACCTGCTGTGAGTAGCCAATCAGTTGAAAGGGAGTTCCCTTGGGCAAATGGCCTGTATCCGAATATAAGTGGATGTTCTGGCTTTTCTCTGCTCTGGATCCTGCACCTGTCTCCTGTTCATCTGACCTCTGTTTCTTGGGACTTAAGCTACCAGTTTACCTGCCAGTCTTGGGATGTACTGATCTTCACAGCCTGTGAGCAAGAGCTCTGTTCTCCAATCTGCTGATCTTGGGTTCACCAGCCCCTGCGGCTACATGAATCAGGAGAAGCCTCTATCCTGATCCACCGTCTTGGGACATTCCATCCTCTACAATTGCATGAGGCATTTCCTTGATATAAATCGCTCTCTATATATATTTACATGCATTACTGGTTTTGCTTCTCTAGAGGACCCAGCCTAAGACATTTTGTACCAAGAGTGGTTCTAGAGAAACAAAATTGTAAGGGTGAGTTTTCTTAATTAGTTCTCAAGTCTGGTTAGTCTTAAAGATGTTGATGACTCTGCTTCCAGCAGTAAAGAAGGCACTGCTATTCCATGGCATGAGGTGATGATACAAGTATGCAAAATATCACCACCAATAGATCAGGTATGTGTGAAAGGTGAGGCTCTAGGTGAACACATGTGTGATATCTTTCTATAATTTTGTCAGAATGAGAAGTATAAAGAAGCTGGTTGGTTGGTCTCACTTTCACTAGACAAATTGGTGAAAGAAAAAGATGTGCTCAGGGCTTCAGAGTCAAAGCTCAAGTGCCACATAAAGGATCTCAAAGTTTCCACTTGTGCTTTGAATAAAAGCCTCATTTCTTGTAGTAACAGAGTTGATATTGCCAAAAATCAAACCCACAGTCTTATTGTAAGAGTGGCTGAATTACAATGCCAGCTCAATTGCCAACCTCGAGAGGTGGCCGAAGTTAAAGTGAGAGCATTGATTGGGAAGAAATGGGATCCTGAAACTTGGGATGGGTACATATGGGCAGATAATCAGGAAGCTTGAGACACTGAGCCTCTAAATTCCTTTGAATCACTCCTGCCAACAGAATCACTCCCATCTGAAGAGATTACTTCATGTTTGTCAACTACACCACCATGTCCAGAAAAACCATTAGTCCCTCCACTCTCATCTAATGAGATTAGCCCTAGCTCAGCTGCCTCTAAAGAGCCCTTGCCTGAGTCATTGCCTGAGGCATTGCTTGAGGCAGATGCTTTACAAGATAATGCTGAATGTTCTCAAAACAATTCCACACTACCAGTTCTGGCTTCTAGACCTATAACTAAACTTAAGTCCCAGCAAGCCCCAAAAGGTGAAGTACAAGGTGTGATGCAGGAGGAGGTATGCTACACTCCAAAAGAACTGATCAACTTTTCTAATATGTACTAACAGAAACCTGGAGAATATGTGTGGGAATAGCTATTAAGGGTGTAGGATAATGGTGCAAGGAACATAAAAATGGATCAGTCTGAGTTTATTGATATGGGTCCACTAAGTACAGATTCTCCATTCAATGTTTCAGCTTGAGAAGTTAGGAAAGGATCTAATAGTTTATTTGGTTGGATTGCTGAAGCATAGATTACAAGGTGGCCTACAGTAAATCAAGTTGAAGCACCAGACCTGCCTTGGTATACTGTAGAAGACGTTATCCAAAGGCTTAGGGAAATTAGCATGCTAGAGTGGATTTATTAAGCTAGACCCACAAACCCACACATGGAATGCCCAGAGGACACACCTTTTACCACAACGCTGAGGAACAAATTTGTGAAGGGAGCTCCAGCATGCTTGAAGACTGCTGTGATTGCTATTTTATGTAAATCAGATTTGACAGTGGGAACTGCTCTAACTGAATTAAGACTGCTAACTACAGTGGGGCTGATTGGACCCCATGGTAGTAAGGGCCAAGTGGCAGCATTCAATTGACAAAGACAAGGTGGGCATGGTTACAGTAATGGACAGTAGAGTCAAAGCAGTAATCAGAATAGTCTGACTCATATGGACTTATCGCATTGGCTACTTAGTCTTGGGGTCCCTAGGCGTGAGATAGATAGGAAATCTACTAAATATTTATTTGATCTGTACAAACGGATGAATTCTAGGTCAGGTGAACAGCAGTCTAACTTGAATCTCCAGAATACAAAGTCATGGTTCCTCAATCAATTCCCAGACTTGAGCGAATTTAAAGACCCACAACGCCTTGATAAAGGGAGGCTGGGTCTCCTTGAGGAAGGACTCCAATACACTGCCAAAAATTTTTACTGTTAATCTGTCTCCCAGCTTTCCCCAAAGGGATCCAGGGCCTTTTACAAGAGTGACTATTCATTGGGGAAAAGAAAATAATCAGCTCTTTCAGGGATTACTGGATATTGGCTCTGAACTGACACTAATTCCAGGAGACCCAAAAGGTCACTGTGGCCCACCAGTCAGCATAGGGGCATATGGAGGTCAGGTTATTAATGAAGTCTTGGCTCACGTCTGTCTCACAGTAGGTCCAGCCCCTGAACCCATTCTGTAGTTATTTTCCCAGTTCCAGAATGCATAATTGGAATATATACACTCAATAACTGGCAGAACCCCCACATTGGATCCCTGAAAAATGGAGTAAGGGCTATTACGGTAGGAAAAGCCAAGTGGAAGTCATTAGAACTGCTCCTACCTAGGAAAATAGTAAACCAAAAGCAATACTGCATTCCTAGAGGGATTGCAGAGATTACTGTCACCATCAAGGACTTGAAGGATGCAGGGGTGGTGATTCCCACCACATCCCCATTCAGCTTACCTATTTGGTCTGTGCCAAAAACAGATGGATCTTGGAGAATGAAAGTAGATTGTCAAAAACTTAACCAGGTGGTGATTCCAATTGCAGCTGCTGTTCCAGGTGTAGTTTCATTGCTTGAGCAAATTAATACATCTCCTGGTACCTGGTATGCACCTATTGATCTGGCTAATGCCTTGCTTCCCATACCTGTTTTGAAGAACCATCAGAACTTTGCCTTCAGCTGGCAAGGCCAGCAATACACTTTCAGTTGCCTACCTCAAGGCTACATCAACTCTCCAGCCCTATTTCATAATTTACTACTCAGAGACCTTGATCACCTTTCCCTTCCACGAGATGTCACACAGGTCCATTACATTGATGACATTATGCTGATTGGACCTAGTAAGGAAGAAGTGACAATGACCTGGACTTATTGGTAAAACATTTGCATGTTAAAGGGTGGGAAATAAATTTTACAAAAATTTGGGCACCTTCCACTTCAGTGAAATTTCTAGAGGTCCAGTGATGTGGGGCATGTCGAGACATTCCATCTAAAGTGAAGGATAAGTTATTGCATCTTGCTGCTCCCACAACTAAAAAGGAGGCACAACGTCTAGTGGGCCTCTTTGGATTTTGGAGGCAATGTATTCCTCATTTGGGTGTGCTACTCTGGCCTATTTATCAAGTGACTCTGAAAGCTTCTAGTTTTGAGTGGGGCCCAGAACAAGGGAAGGCTCTGCAAAACGTTCAGGCTGCTGTGCAAGCCACTCTGCCACTTCAGTCATATGATCCAGCTGATCCAATGGTGCTTGAAGTATCAGTGGCAGATAGAGATACTGTTTGGAGTCTTTAGAAGGCTCCTATTGGTGAATCACAGTGCAGACCCTTAGGATTTTGGAGTAAAGCCCTGCCATTCTCTGCAGATAGCTACTCTCCTTTGCAGAAACAGTTTTTGGCTTGTGTGGCATGTAGTGGTTAAGAGCTACAGCTGCTAACCAAAAGGTAAGCAGTTCGAATCCACCAGACCCTCCCTGGAAACGCTACAGGGCAGTTCTACTCTGTCCTATAGGATTGCTATGAGACAGAATTGACTGGACGGCAATGGGTTTGGGGTTTTTTTGGCTTGTTACTGGGCCTTAGTAGAGACTGAACGCTTAACCATGGGACATCAAGTCATTATGAGGCCTGAGCTGGCCCTCATGAACTGGGTGTTGTATGACCCACAGAGTCATAAAGTTGAACATGCAGCAGCACTCCATTATTAAATGGAAGTGCTATATAAGAGATCGGTCTAAGCAGGACCTGAAGGCACAAGTAAGTTGCATGAGGAAGTGGCCCAAATGCCCATGGTCTCCACTCCTGTCACATTACCTTCCATCTCCTGGTCTGCACCTATGACCTCATGGAGAGGTCGTTATGATCAGTTGACTGAAGAAGAGAAAACTCGAGCCTGGTTTACAGATGTTTCTACATGATATGCAGGCACCACTCAAAAGTAGACAGCGGCAGCACTAGAGCCCATTTCTGGGACCTCCCTGAAGGACAGTGGTGATGGAAAATCCTCCCAATGGGCATAACTTCAAGCAGTGCACCTGGTTGTTCACTTTGCTTGGAAGGAGAAATGGCCAGATATGTGATTGTATACTGATTCATGAGCTGTAGTCAATGGTTTGGCTGGATGGTCAGGAACTTGGAGGAGGAACATGATTGGAAAATTGGAGACAAGAATTTATGAGAAAGAGTATGTGGACAGACCTCTCTGAATGGGCCAAAGAAGTGAAGATATTTGTGTCTTGTGTGAATGCTCACCAAGGGGAGACCTCAGCAGAGGATGATTTTAACAATCAAGTGGATAGGATGAGGCGCTCTGTGGACACCAGTCATTCTCTTTCCCCAGCTACTCCCATCGTTGCTCAATGGGCTCATGAACAAAGTGGTCACAGTGACAGGGATGGAGGTTATGCATGGGCCCAGCAACACGGACTTCCACTCACCAAGGCTGACTTGGCTACAGCCACTGCTTACTGCCCAATCTGCCAGCAGCAGAGACCAACACTGAGTCCCTGATATGGCACCATCACTTGAGATGATCAGCCAGCAACCTGGTGGCAAGTTGATTATATTGGACCACTTCCATCATGGGAAGTGCAGCATTTTGTCCTTTCTGGAATAGACACTTACTCTGGATATGGATTTGCCTTCCCTGCATTCAATGCTTCTGCCAAAACTACCATTTGTGGACTTACAGAATGCCTTATCCACTGTCATGGTATCCCACACGGCATTGTCTCTGATCAAGGGACTCACTTCACAGCAAACGAATTGTGGCAGTGGGCACATGCTAATGGAATTCACCAGTCTTACCATGTTCTCCATCATCCTGAAGCAGCTGGCTTGATAGAATGATGGAATGGCCTCCTAAAGACACAGCACCAGCTAGGTGACAATACCCTGTAGGGTTGGGGCAATGTTCACCAGGAGGCTGCATGTGCCTTAAACCAGCATCCAATATATGGTTGTCTTAGTTATCTAGTGCTGCTATAACAGAAATACCACAAGTGGATGGTTTTAACAAAGAGAAGTTTATTTCCTTACTGTAAAGTAGGCTAAAAGTCCAAATTCAGGGTGGCAGCTCCAGGGGAAGGCTTTCTCTCTCTCGGCCTTCTCATTAGTGTTCCCCTGGACTAGGAGCTTCTCAGCACAGGGACCCCAGTCCAAAGGACGCACTCTGCTCCAAGCACTGCTTTCTTGATGGTAGGAGGTCCCCCAATTCTCTGCTTGCTTCCCTTTCCTTTTATCTCTTGTAAGGTAAAAGTGATGCAGGCCACACCCTAGGGAAACTCCGTTTATATTGGATCAGGGATGTGACCTGGGAAAGTGTGGTGTTACAATCCCACCCTAATCTTCTTTAACATAAAATTACAATCACAAAATGGAGGCCAACCACATAATTCTGGGAATCATCGCCCAGCCAAATTGATCCACACATTTTTTGGGGACATAATTCAAACCATGACAATGGTGCTGTTTCTTCCATAGCCAGGATTCATGGTCCAGGAATCAAGGGGGGAAATGGAAGTGGTATCATTCATTATTACCCCTGATTCCCGTCCCTGTGACCTTATGCTCTGCAGGTCTAGAGGTCTTAGTTACAAAGTGAGGAATACTCCTTCCTGGAGACACATCACTGATTCCATTGAACTGGAAGCTAAGAATGCCACCTGGCAACTTTGGGCTCCTTATGCCTCTGGAACAACAAGCAAAGAAGGGAATTACCATACTGGCTGTTATGATTGATCCTGATTACCAAGAGGAAGTCTGACTGGTATTACATAATGGAGGTAAAGAATAGCATGTCTGGAATGCAGGAGATCCTTTAGGGCGTCTCTTAGTACTTCCAATGAAAAACTAGAGCAACCCAATTCTGACATGACTACTAATGGCCCAGTCCCTTCAGGAATGAAGATTTGGGTCACCCTATCAGATAAAGAACCACGACCAGCTGAGGTGCCTGCTGAGAGCAAAGGGAGTACAGAATGGGTGGTGGAAGAAGGTAGTGCTAAATGCCAGTTATGTCCACATGACCATTTGCAGAAATGAGGACTGTAATTGTTATGAGTATTTCTGCTTTGTATGTGTGCATCAACTATTTTTGGTTTTTTCACTTATAAAATATAAGATGTAAACAGGGCTAGTGCATTTTTGGTTGTATGCACGTTAGATATTATGTAAGGTGCAAGTATGACTTTGTCTTTATTCAGAAACTATGTGTGGTTTGTGGAGATGTGTACAGGTGCCAAGTTGACAAGGGGTGGACTGTGATAGCTAAGATTGTGTGTCATCTTGGCTGGGCCATGATTCTCAGTATTTATATGTGATCACCTCCATGATGGGATCTGCTGTGAGAAGCCGATTGGTTGAAAGGGAGTTTCCTTAGGCAAATGGCCTGCATCTGAATATAAGTGGACATTCTGGCTCTTGCCTGCTCTGCATCCTGCAGCTGCCTCCTGTTCATCTGACCTCCAGTTCTTGGGACTTGAGCTAGCAGCTTACCTGCCAGTCTCAGGATTTATTGATCACAGCCTGTGAGCAAGAGCTCTGCTCTCTGCTCTGCTGATCTTGGGTTCGCCAGCCACTGCACCTACATGAATCAGAAGTCTTGCAGTCTTGCCTGCTGATCTTGGGATTTGTCAATCTTCACAGTCTGTGAGCAAGAGCCCCGCTCTCCACCCTGCTGGTCTTGGGTTCACCAGCCCCTGTGGCTATGTGAATCAGGAGAAGCCTCTATCCTGATCCATGGACTTGGGATGTTCCAACCTCTACAATCGCGTGAGACGTTTCCTTGATATAAATCTTTCTCTATGTATATTTATAAGCTTTACTGGTTTTGCTTCTCTAGAGAACCCAGCCTGAGATACCAGGTATGCAAGGATGGTTCAACATTAGAAAATCAATCAAGTAATCCCCACATAAATAAAACAAAGGAAAAGAATCACATGATCATCTCAATTGATGCAGAAAAAGCAATCAATAAATCCAACACACATTCATGATAAAAGCTCTCAATAAAATAGAAATATAAGGGAAATTCCTCAACATAATAAAGGGTATCTATACAAAACCAACAGCCAACATCATTCTCAATGGATAGAGGCTGAAAACTTTCCCCCTAAGAATGAGAACAAGACAAGGATGCCCTTTATCACCACTACTATTTAACATTGTGCTGGAAGTTCTAGCCAGAGCAATAAGGCAAGACAAAGAAATAAAGGGCATCCAAATTGGAAAGGAAGAAGTAAAACTATTCCTATTCAGGGATGATATGATACTATACATACAGAACCCTAAAGATTCCCCAAGAAAACTACTGAAACTAATAGAAAGATTCAGCAGAGTAGCAGATACAAGATAAATATAAAAATCAGTTGAATTCTTATACACCAATAAAGAGAACTGTGAAAAGGGAAATCAGGAAAGCAATATCATTTATAATAGCCCCTAAAAAAATAAAATACTTAGGAATAAATCTAACCACGGATGGAAAAGACCTATACAAAGGAAACTACAAAACACTACTGCAAGAAACCAAAAGAGACTTATATTAACGGGAAAACATACGATGCTCATGGATAGGTAGACTCAACATTGTGAAAATATCAGTTCTACCCAAAGCAATCTACAGATACAATGCAATCTCCATTCAAATACCAACAGCATTCTTTAACGAGATGAAAAACTTAACCGTTAACCTTATATGGAAAGGGAACAGGACCCAGAGAAATAAAGCATTATTGAAGAAGAAAAACAAAGTAGGAGGCCACACATCACCTGACCTCAGAACCTACTATACTGCTACAGTAGTCAAAACAGCCTGGAACTGGTACAACAACAGATACATTGACCAGTGGAACAGAATTGAGAAATCAGATGTAAATTCATCTATCCACAGTCACCTGATCTTTGACAAAGGCTGAAAGACCAGTAAATGGGGAAAAGACAGTCTTTTTAAAAAATGGTGCAGGCAAAACTGGATGTTCATCTGTAAAAAAATTTAAACAGGATGCATATCTCACATCACTCACAAAAACCAATTCACAATGGATCAAAGATCTAAATATGAAACCTAAAGCTATAAAGATCATAGCAATAAAAATAGGGTCAAAACTAGGGGCCCTAATATACACCATAAACAGGATATGAACCATAATTAACAATACACAAACTCCAGAAGATAAGCTAGATAAACACTTATGCTCATCAAAAGACTTCACCAAAAGAGTAAAAAGAGAACCTGCAGACCTGGAAAATAGTTTTGGTTGTGACATATCTGACAAAGGTTGAGTCTCTAAAATCTATAGGAAAATCCAGCACCTCTACAATCAAAAGACAAACAATCCAATCAAAAAATGGGCGAAGTATATGAACAGACACTCAGCCAAAGAAGACATTCAGGTGGCTAACAGACACATGAGAAATTCTTGTGATTAGTAGCCATTAGAGAAATGCAAATCAAAACTACAATGAGATATCATCTCACCCTGATATTACTGGCACTAATTAAAAAAAAACAGAAAATAACAAATATTGGAGAGGCTGCAGGGAGATTGGAACTCTTATGCACTGCTGATGGGAATGTAAAATGGTACAACCATTTTGGAAAATGATATGGCACTTTCTTAAAAAGCTACAAATAGAAATACCATACAATTCAGAAATCCCACTCCTAGGAATATATCCTAGAGAAATAAGAGCTGTCACACAAATAGACATATGCACACTCATGTTCATTGCAGCATTATTCACAATAGCAAAAAGATGGAAACAACCTAAGTGCCCATCAACAGAAGAATGGATAAACAAGCTATGGTACATACACAAAATGGAATACTACACCATGATAAAGAACAATGATGAATCTGTGAAGCATCTCACAACATGGATGAATCTGGAGGGCATTATGCTGAGTGAAATAAGTCAATTACAAAAGGGTAAATATGTATGAGACCACTATTATAAAAGCTCAAGAAAAGGTTTACATACAGAAAGAAACAATCTTTGATGGTTACAAGCGAGGGAACAGATGGAGAGGGAAAAAAACTAACTAGATAGTAGATAAGTGGCAAATTTGGTGAAGAGTAAGACAGTATACAATACTGGGGAAGTCAGTACCACTTGACCAGGGCAAAATTATAGAAGCTTCACAGACACATCCAAATGCTCTGAGGGACAGAACTACTGGGCTGAGGATGGGGACCATGGTCTTAGGGGATATCTAGCTCAATTTGTATAACATCGTCTATAAAGAAAATGTTCTGTCTCCGACTGTGGTGAGTAGCTTCTGAGGTTTTAAGAGCCTGAGGGTGGCCATCTAAGATACATCTACTTGTCTCATCTTGGCTGGGGCAAAGGAGAATGAAGAAAACCAAAGACACAAGGGAAAGATTAGTCCAAAGGACTAATGGACCACAACTACAGCAACATTCACCAGACTGAGCCCAGAGCAATGGTGCCCAGTTACCACCACCGACTGCTCTGGCAGGGATCCCAATAGAGGGTCCTGGACAGAGCGGGATAAAAAGTATCAACAACAACAACAAAAGACCAGGCTTGCTGGCCTGACAGAGACTGGAGAAATCCTGAGAACATGACCCCTGGACACCCTTTTAACTTAGTACTGAAGTCAGTCCTGAGATTCACTCTATTCACAGGTCTATAGTGCCAATAATAACACACATGAGGAACGTGCTTCATAGTTCAATCATGTATAAGAGACTAATGGGCGCACCAGCCCAAAGGCAAAGATGAGAAGGCAGCAAAGGACAGGAAAACTGGACAAATAGTAACAGGGAACTGGGGGTGGAGAAGGGGAGAGCACTGATACATCCTGGGGTTGGCAAATAAAGTCACAAAACAATTTGTGTATTAACTATTTAATGAGAAACTAATTTGCTCTGTAAACTTTCACCTAAAGCACAATAAAAAAAGAAAAAAGAAAGAGGAGCATGACTGGGCACATGAGTGGAGTCAAGGAACTGTGCAGCAGGGAGCACCTGCCTAGGGAAGACATGAAAAGAGAGTCTAGCTTTTCCTGTCATTAGAGGAAGGGAGGGAGGAAGGGGAGGAAGGAGGAGAGAGAGAGAGAGCAAAGGAAACAAACAGGGAGGGTAGGAGGGAAGGAGAAAGGAGGCAGAGAAAGGAGAAACAAAGAGGGTGCAAGGAATGAAAGAAAGGAAGGAGGAAATGCCTTGAATATGATCGCCACAATACCTAAGAGCTGAGGAAAAATGCAGAGATGGAATTTTTAAAACCATTTTTCAAAATATTCCATATATCAAGTACATTAAGGAGTTGGCTACAACCATCTTCTAGGGCACTGTCAGCGAAAAGAAGACAGTGAAGCACAGGAACTAGCCTAGATGCATTGCTCCTTGGGGCACAGTTCTGCACAGAGACTACCAGTGTATAAAGCAGCCTTTTGGAAACAACTAAATTTAATAGCGGGGAAGCGCCTTGGAGAAGGGCTGGCCTGACTCATTTGCTGCATGAGTACAGACATGGAAGTGCAGAGAGAAGGGATATGCGCCTCACAGCTAACACGGAGCAGAGCTCACAGAGGCCCCTAGCTCCCAGGCTGATTCACTTTCCACAGGTTCACTGGATCAGGATCCTGGCATGTGGGAAAAGGAACTTTCAGCAGCAAAGGAAACATCAAGAGGTCAGTTGCTTAAAATAGAGCAGAGTATTGCCTATGCTAGGAAGAGGAAAAAAAATGTAATTGCCAGAATCATGAGGTTAGAAATGGAAGCTATTAAAACTCAATTTTACTGTCCTACTGATTTCAAGCAAGAATATAGCAGCAGGGTGGGTTTTCCCTGAGATGCTGAAGTTCAGGCTATGTGGTTACCAGCATGAAGTAGCCCACAAAGAAACGATTTATTTTCGCAAAGGTTAGAAGATGGATGATTTTCGCTGCAATCTGTTCCAGAAACAAATATACTAAAACTCAGCATTAGCTACGAATATTGTCATTCTGGAGACTATATGCAAATATCAATATTCAGCAAAGCCCCAAGTCAGGAACGGGCACAGGAGGGTTAATGCATTCTGTGACTTTGCTCATGACTTCAAGGAAGCAGCCAGCACATTCCAAGCAAATGGCACATACAGGAATCCATCCAAAATTAGTTTGAGTTTTGTTGTCACTTGTCAATTGCCTAGAGGTTTTCAAATGCGTGCGTGTGAGGCTTGTGTGTGTGCGTGCGTGTGTATGCGTCTCTGTGTCTGTGTGTGCGTTCACTGAGGGCAAGATGGAGATTAAGAGAGTGAGGAGACTATTGCCAGAGACTCAGATGCGTGCAGCTCTTGAACTCGAGATCAGCGCTGCAGTCCTCTAGTTTACGGTCTCTTACATAGGAGGTTTGGCTGAAGTTTACCAACAGCATTGATAAACTGCCATATTTTTGAGCCAGGATAAAAGTCCATGTTTTGGGTTTTTTTTTTTTTTTTTTTTTTTCCGTTTTATTCATTTTTGAGTCAAGAAATAGGTCTTCACAAGATGATTACAAAATTTAAAAACGGGCAGCTCAGACAAATAAGAAGCACCTTCATTTCAAAAGGCTGCAGGTTACTTAAATAAGTGAAGAGACCATCAGGTGCTCCTAGAGTCTTTATTATTAGCTTACTGCCACCCAGCATGACTCTCTTAAGACTGTGCTCCTCCATAACTTTGGCAGAGAAGCCCACTGAGTCTGACTGCTAACAGCCAGTTTCTGCAAAGACCACGCAAGGGACCAGAAGCAGCCAATTGGCATATTCTGGAGGTATGTGTTTCCCCCAAAGGAGCAAAAGACAGAGTAAATACTAGCAAAATGTATCACCAGGCTTCCACTGCGGGCCCCTAAAAGTTCATTTACTATTTTGCTTCTCATTGTTTTCATAATCAAAGCCCTGACACCATGCTGAAAAGAGAAAGGCTTTACTGGGTCATAACAATAAAGAAAATTTTAACAGAAATATAAAACTTTAAAACTCCTATAAACAAGCTTGATGATGAGGTCAGGGTAAGAGGGAAGAGAATGAGAAGAATGTGCCTTGTGCTCTATCCAGAAAGCAGTATCTTATGAGAAACAGCTAGGGGAGATTTGATTCTCTTTTGAAAAATATCATATGCAGGTTCGAGCAAGATTTTAAACAGGATTCATCTGAAAGCTTTTGCAGTAGACAAAATACCCTCAATTAATTGAAAAGGCAAAACTGTGTGTGGCTGTATACAAAATGCAGATGTGTAGAAATAAATACAATTCTGGGCTGGCCCAGAGCCAGGTAAACATTTGACCTAAAAGCCTCCCTAATTTTAGTGAGCTGAAGTCTGGAAAAGTGATTAACTATATAAATGCAAGTGTTACCACTCTGTGCCCCAAGGGAATGCTGGGAGAGAAAGGAAGACTCTTATATCCTAATTAAAAGTCCGAGTTTTTGCCCCATGGAATGCAAAACGCTTTTGGATACAGGAAACTGTTCTTTATCCAGCTACACTCATAAAGCTGTCAATAAGTTACGAAAGTGGCCTTGATAGCGTGAAAAAAATCACCTCTTTTAAAGTGCTGGCTACTAATAAAAATCTTTTCTGTTCAGCGAAGTCCAACAAATCATCTAGGATCACATAAATAGCAAATTTAACAGCAAATTAGCAAGGCTTATAAAATATATGACCACTTAAGCAGCAAGGAAAGCCAGAAATCAAGGTTAGAATTACTAAATTATGATTATCAGATTTTTTTTCTTTTTATATTTTTCACTAGAAACCTTTAAAGATGTATTTTGAATGATTAAACTGCTTTAAAAAGGAGATATAATTAAACTATCTGTATTTGTGAGGATCAGAGCCACTCACACTCAATAACCACCAGAAAATGAGCAACGATTTGCATGCTGGGAGGGATCTGTGCAAAGAATTTAAGCCTAGCTGTGTCTAGCATGCAATCTGCTGGTTATCCAGCTGTGTTTAGCATGCAATCTTCTGATCATCCAGCTGTGTCTAGCATGCAATCTTCTGGTTATCCAGTAATTTGGACATTAGACTTGTCTTCCAGACTTAGCCATTGCAGCTATGTGGGGCGGGGGGCGGGGGCAGTGAAGGACCCCCTTACCTCTATAGACTTCTAATGCTTTCAGAGAAATAAAATAGATACTTCTATTTATAAAACTGACAACCGGAGGTCTCCGGCAAGATGGCGGTCTAGGCAGAAGCACCACGCCGTCCCTCCACAACAAAGATCCGAAAAACTAAGCCAAACAGAGAATCAACAATCCTGAAAC
>NW_004443976.1:5169884-5178712 GCF_000243295.1 Trichechus manatus latirostris
AAAAAAAAAAAAAAAAACTGACAACCATTTAATGAGTTTCTGATAAAGCTAGAAGCTTGCCTCTGCTTTGAAGAAGTCATTAATACAATTATGAGGAGATTTGGCCTGTAAATCCTCAATTATTTTCTTTCTCTTGTTACAGAGATTCTCATTAGCTGTGCCCTGGAAAGCAGGTAGGGTCATTACTGAAATAGCACATTCCTGGCATTTCATGGAAGGCTATGTGGACTCTGTATTAAAACCAAATTCTCAAAGCTAGTGACTTTGCAATAAAAAGTCCTTTTCATCATATCTTGGCACACACAATCTCTGCTTGGCACATTTTTAGGAAAATTTAAAAGGGAAAAAAATTCAACACTTTTGAAGTTTTCAATCTTAAATAAGTATTAGATGGGCCGACACGTTTAAGATGGTTTCTTGACTGGTGTTTTTTAAAGCTACTGATACGCCTCTCACACTTGTCCCTGATGATGCTGATTCAAGAACATCTGGAAGGAAGACAGCTGACAGCAAGCACATAACTCCTTCTCTTCATCATCTCCGCCTCTTAAAGATTAAAGAAAATGACCATCAGAGAAAAAACAGGGGATGGGACCCGTGTGTTCTTCCTTGAGCTTCTGTCAGCAGGAAGCGAAGATGCCGACCCCTTGAGATGGTAGTGTAGTTATAGAGGTTAGAATAGTGCTGTCCAGTGGAAACACAATGCGATACCCAAATGTGAGGCACATGTGTAATTTTAAATTTTCCAGCAGCCACCAAAAAAAGAAGTAATAATAAACTGGTGAGATTAATCGTAATAATATGTTTTATTTAGTCCAATGTATCATCTCAACATGCTTATAAAAATCATCAATGAGATATTTTATGTTCTTTTTTTTTGTATTAGGTAGAGATAGATAGTTGTCATTGAGTCAACTCCAACTTATGGCAATTTTATGTACAACAGAACAAAAAGTTGCTCGGTCCTGTGTCATCCTCGCAATCACCAACATGTTCGAGTCCATCGTTGCAGCTACTGTGCCAATTCATCTCACTGAGGGTATCCCTCACCTTCATTGGCCCTTTACTTCACCAAACACGATGTTCTCCTCTAGCTAGTGATCCTTCCTGATGATGTGTTCAAAGCAAGCAAGTCAGACAATGTTCTGTTGTGATCCATAATGTTTTCATTGGTTGATTTTTGGAAGTAGATAGCCAAGCCCTTCTTCCCTGTCTGTCTTAATCTGGAAGCTCCGCTGAAACTTGTCCACCATGGGTGACCCTGCTGGTATTTGAAATACTGATGACATATCTTCCAGCATCACAGCAACATGCAAACCACCACAGTACACAAACTGACAGAGAGTGGTCTTGTACTAAATCAAAACCCCAGTGAGTATTTTATACTTAAAGCACATCTCAATTTGAACTAGCCACATTTCCAGTGCTCGATAGCCAGTGGCTATTTTATTGGACAGTGCAGGTTTGGAGGAGAAGTGCAACTACACCAAAAAGATAACCAGGGCCCAAAGGGCTTTTCTTTGAAGCATCTTCGTTCTTGAATATAGCAGTACATATTTCTGAACTGCTTGGACTCTTCCCAATGTTGCAGGAGCCCCCCAAATCTATGACCTATGAACCGGGAAGCTTCAGCTACATTGCTTATTGACTGAAGGAAAAACAGAACAGAAAATCACACTTCAGAAAAATTGCTTCCTCCTATATCTTCCTTCCAGCACCCTCACAAACATCTGTACATAACAGCCATGCTTTAATAAATACAAAGAAGAAATCACACAAAGACCAAATTTTCCTAAAAGTATTTCTTGAGTAACGCAAATAATATTTATAAAAGAAAGATGATGACTTAACATGACAAATTCAACACATATTATTGAGAGTCCACTACAACCCTCAAAAAGGTGCTAGGTGCTAAAAAGGACACAAATACACACACACAAAATATGCTCTAGGAGATCCACTCCTGGGGAAAAGGACATGCAAACACATAAAACATCTAAATAACAAAGAAGAGAAGAACGTGACCAATCACCAAAACGAAGGGTAAAACATCTGTGAGGCTAGAGAAAGATCAGTGGACGGGAGTAACTGGAATTTGGATATGACATTTTCATTCAGTACTTTAAACATTAAAGTGAATTGAATTCTAACAAAAATGAGAAAGCTTTAGACATCCTTGAGTAAGGGAGCAGGAACGTGCTCTAATAAAATAGTATTCTGGGGAAAAAATGTGATAATAAACTCTCTTTTCTTCTCTCTCTCTCCCCTTCTCTCTCATTCTCTCCATTCTCTTTCTAGGAAATCTTACCCAGTCTCATGTCTTTAAGTAAGTTGATAATGTGCTAATTTATGTCTCTAGACTTGACCTCTGTCTGGAGTTCCAGACTCATATAACCTACAGGCTACTTTAAATTTCTACTGAGATGTCAAATGAGCATCTCAAGGTGTCCAAAGAGGACTTTTTATTTTCCCCTGCTCCTGTCTTTCTCTCTCATCTCACTATGGCACCACTGGTGACTCAGCTGCTCAAGCAAAGACATCAAATCATCGTTGATTCCTCTTCCTCTTTCTACCAGCATCTAATTCAACAACAAAAGTACCCTCACATCCAAATTATATCCTAAATCCAATCACATCCTTCCAATTCCCCTGCTGTAGTCCCAGTCCAAGCCATTATCATCTCCCATGTGGGTTGCTCTGATATTCCACACAACAGTCTTCTTCTCCCCCTCCACAATGCATTCTCCATACAGTAACCCAGCTGATCTCTTTAAAGCATGCATCATGTTACACCTCTCCTTAAAATCCTTCAATGAGTTGGCTTCCCAACTCATTTAAAACAATATACAAACTTGTCACCATCAGTTTCAAAACCCTGCATGATCTGACTACTTCTGACTTCATTTCATATGGTTCTCTCCCTCGCTCTCTATCCACACTAGCTTTTATCTATTTTTTGTTTGCTTGTTTTGGTTTTCTTGGAACACAGCAAGCTCTTTCTCATTTTTGGGCTTCTGCATACTATTCTCTCTTTCTCGTTGGAGCACTCTTTTCTAAGATCTTTCCATGTCTGATACCTCTTGTCATTTAGATCCCAGCTCAAAAATAACCTCCATTGAGAGGTCTTCCCTGACCATCCAATCCAATCGGCAGCTTCCACTCTCATAAAAAATCAGTTGCCACTGAGTCAATTTCAACTCACGGTGACCTCATGTGTGTCAGAGTAGAACTGTGCTCCACGGGGTTTTCAATGGCTTATTTTTTGGAAGGAGATCACCAGACTTTTCATATGAGGTACTCTGGATGGACTCAACCTCCAATCTTTCTGTTAGCAGCCAAGCCTGTTAACCGTCTGCACCACCTAGGGCCTCCAATCATTCTCATAGCACTGTGTTTTATTTTCTTCATATCAAGTATCACTATCTTGACTTATTTTGCGTATTTATTTGTTTGTTTACTTGTTTATTGCCTGCCTCTCTTACTAGAACAAACCTTCAGGAAATTAAAATCTTGTCTGTTTTGTTTACCTCTCCATTTCCAGTCCCTGCTGGATGCATGTGGTAGGAGAGGTGATTTCCCCTGAAGTATGTCCATGTTATGCTGTCAGCAGGACAAATACAAAATTATTGTATATTTCCAAAGGCTATGGTTACTCAGTCTCAGCCATGGAAAGGAAAAATAAATAAATGTATATGTACATATACATGTATATTCACTGATATATGTAATAACTTTATAAACTGCATTAATATGTGAGAGAGCAGTCTCTTCTCATGACGATTACTTTTCCAAATTGTCCTAGCTATTCTCAGGCATTTAATTTTATCAAGCTAAATATTTAAAACCTTCAGATTTTAATTTAAATACATATATACATATATATACATATAATAAATACATATATACATATAATTTTTTGTTGTTGTTATCTACCCTCAAGTGAGCCCTTGACTCATGGTGATCCCGTGCGCAATGGATTGGATGTTGTGATCCATAGGGCTTTCATTAATACTAAATAATTAGAAAAAAACAAAACATAAATTCAGTGCTCTAACAACATAATTAAGAAGCCCTGGTGGCACAGTGGTTAAATGCTCAACTGCTAACCGAAAGGTCTGCGATTCAAACCCACCAGCCACTCCATGGTAGAAAAGACTTGGAGATGTCCTCTGGTAAAGATTACAGCCTAGGAAACCCTGTGGGGCAGTGCTACTCTGTCCTATAGGGTCACTAGAAGTTGGAATCAACTCGATGGCAACAGGGAACATGTAATTGTCAGCATGTTAGTATTTCTCCAGCATCTTTTCCTGGCTATTAGAAATTAAGAACTTTTTAATTATGTTTGAAAGAAAAACTTATAATTTACATTACATAGTTTTTCCCAAATTTTAAAAAATATACAGCAAAAATAATTTTATAAGGTTTCTCAGTATTTAAGATTTTTGTTTTTCATATAAATTAACTGAAATAGCAACCACTATAAGGGCTCAAACATTATAAAAAACTCACTATAATATCTTTTTTTGGTTACAAAAGCAATGCATATTTTGATAACTACAGAAAAGCTCTATAAAGAAAAGTAATATTTAGGACATTTCCTTTGCCATGAGATAAACACTGTTAATTTTTTGGAATATTTTCTTCTATATTTATATATGTGCATATATAAATATTTTAATTTCAAAACAGGAATTGTTTTATACAAACTCTTTCATAATCTGTTAGTTTTTGCTTATAAACTTATTGTGATTATTTTCCCTTGTCATTAAATACTCCTCTACAACATGCTTCTCATAGCTGCATACGGTTTATCATGTTTGGATCTTACATTGTTGTTGTTGTGTGCCATCAAGTCAATTCCAACTCATGTGACCCTATATGACAGAGTAGAGCTGCCCCATAGGGTTTCCTAGGCTGTAATCTTTATGGGAGCAGATCGCCAGGTCTTTTGTCCCATGGAGCTGCTGGTGGGTTCGAACACTTGACCTTTTGGTACCCAAGCACTTAACCATTGCTCCACTAGGGCTCACTTTGGATCGTACACTGAGGATTTGAAATTTTATCTAATCTACTTATCATCCCATTTATATATCTACTTGCCTTTGAAAGTATGCTTAAAAGTCCATTATACTTTCTTTTTTATGGTTTTTGTTAAAGCTTTAATCTACCTGGAGTTTATTTTAATACATGATTTGACAGCGGCATCTAATCTTTTTTTTTCCAAATAATTTACTAGCTAGGAGTCAACATTTAATTTTCTTCACTGAATTGACACATAGTAACTTCTTATTTATTATTTTAGGCTTTCTTCTGGACATCCTGTTCCATTTCATTGACTAGTTTATTCCCACATCATAAAAAAATAATTGAAACTTTATAAACTGCATTAATATGTGAGAGAGCAGTCTCTTCTCATGATGATTACTTTTCCAAATTGTCCTAGCTATTCTCAGGCATTTAATTTTATCAAGCTAAATATTTAAAACCTTCAGATTTTAATTTAAATCTATTTTTTAATCATAGAGGTTCATTTGAAGATAAATATATTTACCAATCTCGTTTTCTAATAATTTTTCTAGACATTTACAAAGGACCTCCTTTTCTTTCCCCTTCTCAAGAATTTTTCTCCAACAATGATCCCCTCTCTCTTACATACTTAATTCTTACTCAATCCTGGATTATTTGTATTAGCAAATAAGTATGGTCCAGTTTTTATTTTCTTTGGAAAAAGAAAAAAAAGTCCAAACGCCACATGCTCGTACTGCCCCATATCTCTCATCCCTTTCATATCAAAACCTTTGGGAGGAGCTCTCTCAAATCAATGATGACACTTACCTCCCAACCACTATACAACCTACTTAAACATGATTTCTTCTCCTGATGCTCCACCAAAATTATCCCTGTAAGGACATGAAAAATATCCTGGATGCAAATTACAGAACCTTCTCTGGCCTCTGTCTTGAAATCTTACTCTCTTGGCCTCTGTGACCTCACAGTTTGTTGATTTTCCTCTGACCTCACTGGATCCTTTGTTGGTGATCCTCCATCCCTGATGGTTGTTCATCTGGATAAACCGTGAAACCAACTGCCATCGAGTGAATTCTGACTCATAGTGACCTCATGTGTGAGTAGAGTTGTGCTCCACAGTGTTTTTCAATGGCTGATTCTTCAGAAGTAGCTCACCAAGTCTTTCTTCCAAGATGCCTCTGGGTGGACTTGAACTGCCAACCTTTTGGTTACCAGCCAAGTGCATTAACTGTTTGCACCACACAGTTAAGCCATGAGGTCCTGGTTTCTCCTCTCTTCCTTCCTATTCTCTTCAATCTTTCAACATCTCCCCATCAATCACCTCTCCTGTTACATCAGTAATTTTTCACTTTCTACAGAATCATGGTGTCAGCATTGACACATGCTGTTATTTCTCCCATCTTGCTTGACCTCACATCCCTTGCCAGCTGTAACCAAACTTCTTTGCTAGCCTTTAATCCTTGATTTTTTAAATTCCTAATTTGTAACCAGCCACCTCCTGAACTCACTTCCTAGCTTCAGGTGATTTTTTTTTTTTTTTTAATTTTAGTTTAGATGAAGGTTTACAGAATAAACTAGCTTCTCATTAAACAATTAGTACACATATTGTTTTGTAACATTGGTTACCAACCCCTTGACATGTCAACACTCTCCCTTCTCAACCTTGAGTTCCCTATTACCAGCTTTCCTCTCCCCTCGTGCCTTCTCGTCCTTGCCCCTTTAGTCACATTTTGTTTTATGGGCCTGTCTAATCTTTGGCTGAATGGTAAACCTCAGGAGTGACTTGATTACTGAGCTAAAGACGTGTCCAGAGGCCATACTCTCAGGGTTTCTCCAGTTTCTGTCAGACTAGTAAGTCTGGTCTTTTTTGTGAGTTAGAATTCTGTTCTACATTTTTCTCCAGCTCTGTCCAGGACCCTCTATTATAATCTTAGCTGGGCACCATCTAGTTGTGCTGGACTCAGTCTGCTGGAGGCTGTGGTAGTTGTGGTACATTAGTCCTTTGGAGTAATCTTTCCCTTGTGTCTTTGCTTTTCTTCATTATCCCTTGCTCCTGACAGGGTGAGACCAGTGGAGTATCTTAGATGGCTGCTCACAAGCTTTTAAGACCCCAGACACTACACCGAAGTAGAATATAGAACATTTTCTGTATAAACTATGTTATGCCAATTGAGCTAGATGTTCCTAGAAACCATGGTCCCCACAGCCCTCAGCCCAGTAATTCAGCCCCTCAGAGAGTTTGGATGTATCTTTGGTAGCTCCAGGTGATTGTAAGTTTGGATTCTCAGGTATGCAATTCTGTTATCAAAAGATAATAAATTTTCTCCTTTAATTTCAATCATTTTACCTTTTCTCATTATTGTTTCCTTATTTCATTGAATTCATAAAAATATCTAGAAAATCTTAATAAAATTGGTCCTATCAGGTATCCTTACCTGGTTTCTGACTTTAAGGATAACATCTCTAGCACTCCAATATTAATTACATATGATATTGTTTGGGATAGATGCTCTTTATGATATTAAGAAAGTGTCCTTTGTTTACAAAGAGTTTATTTTTTTAATCAGTAGTAGATGTTGAATTTTATCTACTATACTTTAATATTCATATTAACACTCTTCCAAAAAAAAAAAAAAAACACCCAATGACTTTCAGTCGATTCCAACTTTAAGAGTTAGGACTTTAGGACACAGTAGAACTGTCCAAGAGAATTTCCAAGGCTGTAATCTTTATGGAAGCAGACTGCTACATCTGTCTCCCATGGAGTGGCTGGTGGGTTCCAACCACTGACCTTTCAGTTAGCAGCCAAGCACTTAACTACTATGCAATAAGAGCTATGCAATTCATTTCAAAGGATCATAAAATCCTTTAAATTTGTATAGTGATTAATTATCTTAATAACTTTCATAATATTTAGCTATCTTTATTGTCTCATGATAAATCCTATTTAGTCATGTATAATTCTGCTTTTAATATACTGCAATGCATGATAGTCAAAACAGCCTGGTACTGGTACAACAACAGATACATAGACCAATGGAACAGAATTGAGAATCCAGACGTAAATTCATCCACCTATGAGCAGCTGATATTTGGTAAAGGCCCAAAGTCCATTAAATGGGGAAAAGACAGTCTCTTTAACAAATGATGCTTTAACAAATGATAACTGGATATCCACCTGCAAAAAAATGAAACAAGACCCATACCTCACAACATGCACAAAAACTAACTCAAAATGGATCAAAGACCTGAATGTAAAATCTAAAATGATAAAGATCATGGAAGAAAAAATAGGGACAATGCTATGAGCCTTGTTACATGGCATAAACAGAATATAAAACATTACTAACAATGCACAAACACCAGAAGAGAAACTAGGTAACTGGGAGCTCCTAAAAATCAAACACTTACACTCATCAAAAGACTTCACCAAAAGAGTAAAAACACAACCTACAGACTGGGAAAAAAATCTGGCTACCACATAGCCAATTAGGGTCTAATCTCTAGAATCTACAAGAGACTGCAAAACCTCAACAACAAAAAGGCAAATAACCCAATTAAAAAATAGGCAAAGAATATGAACAGGCACTTCACCAAAGAAGACATTCAGGCAGCTAACAGATTCATGAGGAAATGCTCACGATCATTAGCCATTAGAGAAATGCAAATCAAAACTACAATTTGATACCATCTCACTCCAACAAGGCTAGCATTAATCCAAAAAACACCAAATAATAAATGTTGGAGAGGTTGTGGAGAGACTGGAACACTTATACACTATTGGTGGGAATGTAAAATGG
>NW_004443976.1:5179574-5212331 GCF_000243295.1 Trichechus manatus latirostris
TGACGGAGCAGGAGAAAAGTGGGGTGCAGAACTCAAATTCTAGTAAAAAGACCAGACTTAATGGTCTGACTGAGACTGGAGGAACCCCAGAAGACATGGTCCCCAAACTCTCTGTTAGCCCAAAACTAAAACCATTCCCAAGGCCAAGTCTTCAGACAAAGATTAGACTGGACTATGGGACATAAAATGATACTTGTGAAAAGTGTGCTTCTTAGCTCAAGTAGACACATGAGACTAAATGGGCAGCTCTTATCCAGAGGCAAGGTGAGAAGGCAGAGAGGGTCAGGAGGTGGTTGAATGGATACAGGAAATCTGGGGTAGAAAGGAGGAGTGTGCTGTAACAGTATAGGGAGAGCAACTAGTGTCACATAATAATGTGTGTACAAATTTTTGTATGAGAGACTAACTTGAATTGTAAGTTTCACTTAAAGCACAATAAATAAATAAAAATACTACTATGTTTAATTTGTTAGTATTTTATTCAGCATATTGGCTCTTTTATAGAGATAACTCCCTATGTTACATTTTTCTCCTATATTTGCTAGACTTTGGGATCAGAGATATGAAAGTTTTCATTGTTTTCTAAAAATTTAGTATATATTATGATATAAATAATTGTTCCATAAAAATCAAGAACTCATCTGTAAAACTGAATTTAGCCTCTTTTTAAAGGGTGTACTTTTTTTTAATAATTTTTTTTCCTTATGTATATTCAGCTTTTCTTATATTAATTTAATTATTTTAATTTGGAAATTTATAATTCCCTGGAAATTTGAACATTTCATCAACATTAAATTTATTATCATGAAGTGTTCTATTGTATTTTTGGTGTACTTTAAATTTTTCTTACTATTTTTATATTTAACTTTTCTCTTTCCTACCATTGCTTATTTTTTCTATTTTTTCATTAATACTACCTATTATGTGTTTTATTTTCTCTTTTAAAGAACTATTGCATTAATTCATCAATTACTTTTTTTCTTTTATTAATTTCTGTTTTTAGTTTTATTATTCTTTTTCCTGCTTGCCTTGGTTTATTCAGTTCTTTTGTTATTTTTCTATTTTCCTTTGTTGAATGCTTAATTTATTTTAACTCTCATCAATTAGTAATAAACTATAATAGTATTAATATTTGTAAATGTACTAATGAGCTGTACTACTTTGCCTTTCTAAAGCATACCATTTACCCAAGTTCTCTTGAGGCATCCTACTTGCCTAGGAATAGTTAGGAATTATTGCAAGAGAAATTCAAATGAAAAGATTGAAACAATGAATGTTCTGCTTTGGGCACGAGAAGTAGGATTTTGCAGCAAGAAAGCATATTTGGCAGACATACCTTTGGCTTGAGAAAAAAACCAAACCAAACCCATTGCCATTGAGTAGAATTCTGACTCATAGTGTCCCTATAGGGCAGAGTAGAACTGCCCACATTGGGTTTCCAAGGCAGACTGCCACACCTTTCTCCCATGGAGCTGCTCGTGGGTTCGAACCGCCACTGACCTTTAGGTTAGCAGCCCAGAGCTTAATTTCTCCTTCTCCTCTGTTAGCATATCAAGTGCTGGGTTTCCAGGAATAAATACTGGGTATTTAGGTGGTCCTAACATGCAGAAGAAGATGGGATAAATTATACCTGTCTAGCCACTGGGAGGAAAAGTAGAGGAAGACAGACATGTCACCCACTTTCTTTCCCCAAAACTCACCCACAGAAAAGCAGGTAGTTAGATAAATTATTGGCAGAACTGAGGGGGGGTGGTTCTTGCCCTACACCTTATATGGGATTCTAAGCTGCCTTGTTCCAAACCAGGGCACTACTTCACGTGGTCTAGCAAAGGAGATCCCTGAGTTTAGTCTTTCCGGGCTGCTGGAGGTCCCCTGGGGCATGGTCCTGAGCTGAGAGCCAGGAGGCCCACTGTGGGGAACCAAGGTGCAACAGGGTATCCTCACAATAATGTAGGGTCTTCTGATCTCAGAGCATGGACAGAGGACAGAGCAGAGGCTTTGAGGCCTTAAGCCAGTGAGACTGAAGGGAGACTGAGCTTGCGCGGCAGAGCACACTGCCCAAGTTAAAAGAGTAGATAGTGAAGGTTGCAGCATCAGAGGGAAGGTGGCTTCCCAGCAAACAGGCAAACAAGGAGACCTCTCACTAGAGACCAGAGGATGCCAGCCTCGTGCACTCCAGGACCAGCCAGGATCCATCTCCTCCACCCAGTGGCAACAACTAAACCAGTTGCTGTTGGGTCGACTTTGACTCATGGCTACCCCATGCATGTCAGAGTAGAACTATGCTCCATAGGGTTTTCAATGACCGATTCTTCAGAAGTAGATTGTCAGGCCTTTCTTCCAAGGCACCTCTGGGAGGAACTGAACTATTAACATTTTGGTTAGCAGCTAAGGTCACCAGTTTGCACCACCCAGGGACTCCTTGCTATCCGTATATCCAGAAAACATCTTAAGATGAGAAGCAGATGAAAAAGGAGGATATCTTAGTAACTGAGCATTTTTATTTAACAGAAACTGATCACTAGCTACAGGGACTGATTGAATTAGTTCCAGCTCCACATTTCCAGTTGCTCAGGCTAAAACACTTGGGGTCCTCTTTGAGACAATGATTCTACTCACACCCACATCCGATTCCACTGCAAATCCTGTGTTCTCAGTTTTCAAAATATATCCCAAATCTGACCACTTCCTACCCCCATTTTCACCAGCTCTCTAGTTCAAGCCAATGTCATCACTTACCAGGATTACTGCAACCCTAACTGATCCCTCTACCTCCAGTATTGCCCTCCTCCCTCCACCTCTACCCCCTGAAAAACTATTCTCAACAGAACAGCTAGAGTCATCATTTTAAATATAAATACAACCATGTCACTCCTCTGCTCAAAACTTTGCATTTCACTCAGTCAAACCAAAGTTTGAGTTCATTGCTGCCCTTCCCTCCACCTCTCTCCCTCTTTCTCCCCTCTCCTCTAGGCCCACACTGGCCTCCTCATTGCTCAGCTGTAAACCTTGTGGAGTAGGGATTCTCATCTGCTTTGTTAAGGGCTTATCTTCAATGCCTAATACAGTGCCTGGCACATGTTGTTGTTGTTAGTTAGTTGTTGTCAAGTCAGCTCCAACACATGGTAACCTCTTGTACAACAAAATCTGCACCATCTTCAAGATTGTTAGTATGCTTGACTTCATTGTTATGGCTACTGTATATTTTGAGTATCTTCCAACCTAGGGGGCTTATCTTTCAGGACTATATTGGACAATATTCTCTTGTGATCCACAGGGTGTTTCATTGGCTAATTTTTGGAAGTAGTTCACCAGGCCCTTCTTCCTAATCTGTCTTAGTCTGGAAGCTCTACTGCAACCTGTCCACCATGGTTGATTCTGCTAGTATTTGAAATAATGGTGGCATAGCTTCTGGCATTATAGCAGCATGCAAGCCCCACAGTACAACAAACTGACAGAAAAGTGGTGGGGCTGGTGCACAGTGCTCAATAAATATCGGCCAAATGAATGAATGAATGGATTTAGATGAATCTCTAAACCAAAGGGAACACATAGTTGTTTTCTACTAACCAACAGACAGGAGCTTGGGAAGAAGACAAGGTGAGTTACAGGCACAAGAAAAAATTTACATTTCTCACTACACATTTAAATTTTAGTGTGAATTAAACTTATGACCGCACCATAAAAATTTACATATAAAGTATGAAATTTTCTCTTTTTACATCTTTGGTTATATTCCATATGTTTTGGTATATAGTATATTTGCTCTCATTATTTTATAAATAGCCTATAATTGCAGTTTGGATTTTCTCATTCTCTAAAAGTTATTTTTAAAATGTTTATAAATTTCTATGTGTTTTGACTTTCGGGTTTTTTTTTTCCTTACCCTTTTGTTATTAATTTCTAATTTTATTGCAAAGTGGTAACAAATTATGGCCTCTTTTTTTTAATTTGAGGTCTGGAAGATGATAAGTTTTTTTTTAATGTATTATTTGATCTTTATGGCCTTATTGCATTTTAAGCTCAACAACCATATTTTTATTTAGCAGCAAAATTTTGATCTCACGTTTGTTCCCTTTCCCTATTTTTCACTATGTTTCCAGTTTTAATAGCTTATTATCAAAGTTATAAAGACAAATTAGCTTCTCTGATGTTTTTCTCTTCCATGAAATGTCTGAGAGTTACTTAGATTACATTGTGGAATCTTTTCAAAATGAAAAATATTTTCATAGTCTCTTATCATGATTACTTCATTTGCTCCTCATCATAATCTTATAAGCTAGATAGGGTAATTTATATAAGAGAAAACTTAGAATAGTACGGAATATCATAGCTTTGACATGAATTACCATGACAAGAATTTAGGAAAATGAAAAAGGAAGTGAATTTATAGAGATGTAAAGTTGACAGTTTAAAAGGTAAATGAATACAAAGCTAAACATACAATCTAGCAACTGCGCTCCTAGGTATTTACCCAAATGAATTAAAAACTTATGTCCGCATAACTTGCACACAAATGTGCATAGCAAATTTATTTATAATTGTCAAAAATTGGAAGCAACCAAGATGTCTTTCAGTAGGTGAATGGATAAACAGCCTTTGGCACTTCCATACAACAGAGTATTATTCCACGATAAAAACAAAAGAGCTATCAAGCTACGAAAAAACATGGCAGAACCATAAATGTATATTGGTAAGTGAAACAAGTCCGTCTGAAAAAGCTACATACTGTATGATTCCAACTATATGACATTCTGGGAAAGACAAAACTATAGAGACAGTGAAAAAATCAGTGATTGCTAGGGGCACAGGGCAAGGCAGGAGAGATGAACAGGTGGAGCACGGGGCATTTTTATGGCAGTGAAAGTATTTTGTATGACACTGTAACTGCAGATACCTGACGTTATGGATTTGTCAAAACCCGTAGAACTTTACAACACAAAAAATGAGTCCTAATGCAAACTATGGACTTCAGTTAATAATAATGTATCAAAATTCATTCATCAATTGTAACAAATGCACCACACCAATGCAAGATATTAATAATAGGGGAAATTGTACAGAGGAAGGAGGTATGTGTGAGCTTTCTGCACTTTCTGCACAAATTTTCTGTAAATCTGAAAGTGCTCTAAAAAATAAAGTCTATTAAAAAAGATAAATGAATAAACAAAATAGCTGAAATATCCTGCAGTTCAATAAATGTTTATCGAATGAATGAACAAAATTCCCTTAGCCGTAAGTAAGTTGGGGTTAGCAGTGAGAGATAATTAAGCAAACAGCCCCAGCAGTCTCAGTCTGCCCTCTTATTTGGAATTAACGTTCATATTGTGATTCTCTTGTGAAAAGCAGAAATTTGAAAGCCCATATGAATGGGCCTAGTAGAAAAAGAAATAATGTTTCTTTAAGGCTTGTACAATTTTCTATTATTGGCCTTTTCACATAGTTTACTTCTTCGATTGTCTTCTGTTTTATTTCTGTAATAAATCAGCCTTCATTTCTAGACAAATTGGACTTCACTGTTGTCAATTTTGTTTTTTTATCTTTTCATTTTAAGACGCTTGAAGGCAGCCATGAAAGCTAAGTAACCTTCACCTTTCAACTAAAAAAACTGGGTTGCAATAACCATTCAATTTCAGGTTCATCTTCTCCTGCTATTCAGTGATCAACCTGGAGAGGTGATCATGGGTCTGCATGAGGGGCAGCCCAGAGGGTGGTCTGCAGGAGTGAGGGTGAGGTCATTGCAGGGGCAGGGTGAAGGGTCAGGCTTTCCTCACTGCACCTGGAGGATATAAATGGGGATATTTTAGTCTCTAGCACAGGCCACTCCTTAGCCTGAGAGAGCACAAATATTTACAAAAGGAAAACCAAATAGGAGCTCTGCTGCATTGCTGCACTGTGCTGCTGAACTTAATGAAGGGTTTCTTTCCCCCTATGGATTTCAAAGCAGCCTGAACTAAGGATACTAAAGCAAACAGAATATCTGAGATTTAATGGCAAGGAAAACATGCATGTAGCATAAAGCTCCATTATTATTCCTTAGCACTTCATTTTAAGTCAAGTGCATTACAGTGGCTTTTTGATGCACCACCCTGTCCCCCTGCTGTGAGGCAGGTCAGCTCCTTTGGTGATGACATGATTGGATGGCATGTGTCACTGGTCTTAGCCTCCTGACGACCAGCAAGCAGGGATGTCCAGCTAGATCGGATGGATTATGATCATATGGCTCCTATAGGCAGTGTGGGGTAGAGGGGACCCCACAGTCCAAGGTGATCCCTGGGAAACTATAAGTATTAATGGTAAAGGAGAAAGCGGGAGCCAAGTAGAACTGGGCATGAACTCAAGTTCTAGAAGTAGATCTATAAGCTTGGGACATATACCTAATCCTCTCTCTTTTCTTCTTGGTCTTTTATTTTAATTGAGGTAATTTACGAGAGTAAACTGCACATCCATCACCCATCTGTCAGTTTGTCATACTGTGAAGGCTTGCATGTTACTGTGATGCTGGAAGCTATGCCACTAGTATTTCAAATACCAGCAGGGTCACCCATGGTGGACAGATTTTAAAGGAGCTTCCAGACTAAGACAGACTAGGAAGAAAGGCTTGATGATCTACTTCCAAAAATTAGCCAATGAAAACTCTGTGGATCACAGAATATCGTCTGAGACTTTGACTCATTTACTTTGGACACATCATCAGGAAGGACCAGTCGCTGGAGAAGACATACCAATGATCATTAAGATGGTGCAGGATCCAACAACGTTTTGTTCTTTTATACATGGGGTCGCCATGGGTCACAGCCAACTCAAGGGCAACTGGCAACAGCAACAACAACAACAAATGCGCTTGTTACCACCACCCACAGAAAAATATAAAACATTTCCATCTCCCCAAAAAGTTTCTTGTGTCCTTTTCAGTGAATCCTTCTGAAGAATATGCACTATTTTGGTCACCATGGATTAGTTTTGCCTGTCCTGGAATCATACAGCATGCCCTCTTATGGCTTGATTTATTTCACTCAGTGTAATGACTGAGATTCAGTCATGCTCTTTTGTGTATCAATAGTTTATTTAATTATTTATTATTGACTAGTATTCATTGTATGAATATATCACAGTTTATCCATTTTCCTGTTGATTAGCATTTGGGTTGTTGACAGTTTGGACTATTATAATAGAGTTGTTTTGAACTATCTTTTGTACAAGTGTTTTTGGAAGTACCATATTTTATGCAAATAATGCGCTCCTTCTGCGTTTGTTTGCCAGCTGCATCTTTCCCTCATGAGGCATCCTCACAAGTGCTGCCACGCCAGTCCTCTTCTGCATGTTGCTGTAAAAAAATCAGCATAGCACTCCTATGAAAATACCTCACAGAGGAGGGTGTGGCCGGCAAACACAGAAGACGTGCATTAGTTGCGTAAAAATATGGTATATACACTGATTTCTCTTGGATATTCCTAAAAACGCGATTTCTGGGTCAGGTAGAGGAGGAATATGTCTAACTTTAAAAAATGGCCAACCCATTTTATATAGTGACTGAACCATTTTATACTCCCATTAGCAATGTATAAGCATTTCAGTTGATCCACATCCTTGCCAATATTTGGTATTGTTAGACTTTTTAATATTGGCCATTCAGATGGGGATCTGATGATACCACATTTGATTTTAATATGCATTTCCTTGATGCAAAATGATGCAAAACACCAACTATACATGTGCCTTTTGGTGATTTGGGTCTGTCTTTTGGTGCAGATCCTGATCAAATATTTTGCCCATTTTTAATTGAATAGTTTGCTTTTATTATTGATTTGTAAGATTTATTTACATATTCTGAAAATAAGTCTTTTGTTAAATGTATGTATCACCCTAATATTTTTAATTGTTTTCTCATTTGTAGAATGGGGGTAAAACTGTCTAAGATGATTAAATAAGTTAATGTATTGTGCTTGATGTCACTTTCATATCCATACCCTTGAACACAGATACCTTGTGAGGCATCAATTATTGGGCATTGAGTCCCAGTGCTTGGCTCTTAGGTGGAAAAATTAGATTAGATATAAAATATACTGCAAATGATTTTTTACTAAAAATAAATGTGTAAAAAAATCAGGACAACTTATTAAGTGTTTAATAAATTTTATTGTGTTGTCAATACTACTATACTTGTTAGCATCTTCAACATAACAAGGCTCCAGTTGCTTTTTATACTTCCTTACATGGAAGAGAAAAGGATGCAGTTTCAGCAAGTCACTATTGGCACTGATATTGCTAATAGGTAAGAGACATTGTCTTTAAAAATAAAGGCATAAAGGGATTACAAAAATTATACTTTTTAAACTAACCACTAGAACATATAATTCAAACTTTTCTAATACCTGATCAAATACACCCACAGACAAAAGAAACAGACCACATAATGGTAGATTTTTTAAGTTGCAAAACCTGAAAACATGACATAAAGTAACATGCCATAACTGAGTCCAAACCTGTGTAATATCATTAATCCAAAATGGACTAAATTCATCCATCAAAAGAAAGAAAAAAAAAAACTTTTGAATTGGCTTACAAAGAAAATGTGCCATAAATGATACACAAGTAAAACATGAGTTGGAAAGACTGACTGTAATGGAGAGACAAATGTCAATAAAAAGAAAGCAGGGATTGTGATGTTAAAATCAAAGGACTTCTGGTCTCTGGGCTGACATACAAAGAGCTTGAAAGTCATTACTTTCATCTTCACAGTAAGAAAAAATCTAAAATACTGAATATCAACAACTCTTCTTAGATCTTTCAGAGAATTGAGGTCACAGGGAAATTCACCTCCCTGAAAACTGGAAATATAGGCAAATACAGAAAATCTCAATTTGTCACAGCAAAAACTGCTGTTGGACTAAGTATCTGGTAGGAATACTTAAAGGGTAATTGACTAATTGCTGTAGAATGAGCAGGAACTAGCTTGAGAGATGTAAAACCTGGAGGCCCAGCTTTCAAGAGATCCTCACACTTTCATTTTACCTCCAGGAGCCCCAACAGGATTTCACTGTGAAGATTGGAGGAAAAATCTCCTCATTATGCCCAGAATGTTCTGTTCTCCTTAACAACAGCCAGCCCTCAAGAGAAAATGTATTACCAGAGCTGACCAACATGGCTTTTACCACAGCCTAACCAAAGTGGAGAAAGTAAATACCCAAATCCAGCCCTTCTGATTCACCTAAGGGATGGAGGAAAAAAAAAAAATCTGAGATGAACTTATGAATGTCACAGCCCAGGGACATAGGCTTACTAAAGCACTGAGACCTAATCATAGGATCATAGGAAATACTAGAAATCAAAAACACTTTAACAAAAATAAAGAATGATTCTGTTGGACTTCTTAGTAGGTTGAACATGATCAAGAAAAAAATCAGTAGCTTGAAGATATGCAAATAGGAACTTTCCAAAGTAAAAAGCAAAGAGAAAAAAAGAATGAGAAAAATGGAACAGAATATCCAAGAACTGTGGAACACTGACAAAAGGTGTAACATATTCATAATTAAGAATGCCAGAAGGAAAAAAAGGAGAGAAGGAATAGAAGAAATATTTGAAATAATAATGGCTGAGAATTTTGCAAAATTGTTGACAGACACCAAACAAAAGATCCAGGAATCTCACAGAATATCAAACAGGATAAATATCAAAAACTATATACCTAAGTATATCATATTGAAACTGCAGGAAATCAAAGATAAAACAAAAATCTTGAAAGAATACAGAGGAAGAAAACATCTTCAATACAGAGGAAGAAGGATAAGAATTACATTGGATTTCCCTTCAGAAGCCATGCAAGTAAGAAAAGAATGAAATGAAATATGTAAAGTCTTGAGAGAAAAAAACAGCAGCCTAGAATAATATACTGAGCAAAATTATCCTTCAAAACTGAAAGAGAAATAAAGACTTACCAGACAGACGAAACTTGAGGGAATTTGTAGCCAGCAGACCTGTCTGGAAAGAAATTTAATGGAAGTTCTTTGAAGAAAATGAAAATGATGGAAGTCAGAAACTCGTATCTATGTAAAGAAAGAGTGTTTGAGAAGAAATAAAGGTAAAATAAAATGTCTTATTTTTCTTATCCATAACTCATCTAATAGATAAGAATTTGTGCAAAATAAAAGTAATGGATGATCATAACTCATGAATGAGTGAAATGTATGGCAGCAGCGTTATAAGGAAGGAGAGAGAAATTGGACATACTCTGTTATAAGATATCTACACCACCTTGAATCAGTATATTACTACTTGAAAATGGACTTAGATTTGTTGTAAATGTATATTGCAAATTCTAGGGCAGCCACTAAAAAAAATTTTTGAAGTGTAATTGATATGCTAAGAAGGAAGAAAAAAAACAGAATCATATAAAAGGTTCAACTAAAATCAAAGAAGATAAAAAATATTTGAAGGTAAAAAAAAAAAGGAAGAAAACAAAAAACAAAGAACAAGGGTAATGAATAAAAAATGGAAAAATATGGTAGATATTAATCCAAACACATAATCTCTTTAAATGTGAACAGCTTAAATATACCAATTAAAAGAAACAAAGACTGTCAGAGTGGATAGAAAAAAAAAAGATCCAACTATATATTATTACAAGAAATCCACTTAAATATAAAGGCACAGATAGATTAAAATAATAGATAAAAATACATCAAACCAACACTAATCAGAAGAAAACTGAAGTAGCTATATTAGTTTCAGACTAATCAGATTTAAGAGCAAGGAAAATTATCAGGGATAAACAAGGGTACTACATAATGATATCAAACCCATTGCTGTAGAGTCAATTCTGTCTCAGCAATCCTATAGGACAGCAGAGATCTGCCCTATAGGGTTTCCAAGTCTGCAATCTTCATGAAAGCAGATTGCTACATCTTTCTCCCATGGAGCAGCTGGTGGGTTTGAACCGCTGACCTTCAGTTAGCAGTCAAGTGCTTAACCATTGCACCACCAAGGATCCTTTACATAGTGATAAAGGGGTCAATTCTCCAAGAAGATATAACAATCCTGAATGTATATGCACCTAACAACAGAGCATCAAAATATGTGAGGCAAAAATTGATAGAACTGCAAGGAGAAATAGACAAATCCATAATTCTATTTAGAGACTTCAGCACTACTCTTTCGGTAATTAACAGATCCAGCTGACAAAACAATCAGTAAGGATATAGTTGAACTGAACAGAACCATCAATCAACTGGATCTAACTGACATTTTTAGAGTACTCCATCCAACAGCAGAGTATACACTCTTTTCAAGTTCACTTTGAATATTTACCAAAATATATCACATAAAACATACCATAATATATTTAAAAGAATAGAAATCATACAAAGTAAGCTCTCAGATCAGAAAGGAATCAAAGTAGACATCATTAACAGAGAGATAGCTAGAAATTTTAAAATATTTGGAAGTTAAACACTTCTATGTAACACGAGTCAAAGAAAGAGTCTCAAAATAGATTAAAAATATTTTTAAATAAATAAAAATGAAAATACATCTTATCAAAACTTATGGAATGTAGCAAAAGCAGTGCTTAGAGGGAAATTTACCTCATTGAATGCCTATGTTAGAAAAGGAAAAAGACCCAAAATCAATAATCTAAGGTTATACATTAGGAAATCTGAGAAAGAAACTCAAATCAGGCAGAAATAATAAAAAATTAGAGAAGAAATCAATTAAATTAAGAGCACAAAATTAATAGAGAAAAATCCATGAAACCAGAAGCTTTTTCTTTGAAAAGATCAATAGAATTGAAAACATTTAGCCAGGCTAACCAAGAAAAAATTACTAATTACTAATTTCAAAAATAAAAGCGTGGCCATCACAACTGATCCAATGGATATTAAAAGGAAAATAAAGAAATATGAAGGACACAATCTACCAAAACTCACACAGGAAAAATAGATCATCTGAAAAGGCCTGTAACTACTAAAAGAAATTGAAGCAATAATTAATAACATTCCACATAAAAAACACCAGGCCCAGATGGCTTCATTGGTAAATTCTACAAAACATATAAAGAATAAACAATACCAATCCTCTATATGTACTTTCTTCCAGAAAACAGGAGCAGAGGATATACTTCCCAAATCATTATATGAGGTTACCTTTACCCTAATAGTAAAACTAGACAGACTTACAAGAATGGAAAATTACAGACCAATATCTCTCATAAAAATAGATGAAAAAATTGTCAACAAAATATTAGCAAATCAGATACAACAATGGATACAAAGAATTATAAACGATGACCTAGTGGGATTTAATCAAGGTTTGTAAGACTGGATCAACACTCGAAAATCAATTAACGCAATCTATCACATCAACAGGCTAAAGAAGACAAATCACTTGATAATATCAATTTGTTGTTGTTGTTGTTAGGTGCTGTCAAGTCAGTTCCGACTCACAGCAACCCCATGTACAACAGAACACCACCCTCGCAACCATTGTTATGCTTGAGCCTGTTACCACAAAATGCAGGTCTGAGCCGCCTGCCGCAAAAGCCAATACTGAGACAGGTGTGAGGTGAGCAGCAAGAGTGTTTTACTGTATATCGATATGCAGGAGACAGAAGGGAATGCGATCAGAGGATTTTATCAGGACAGGGTCAGGATCCGAAGAATTTGTGGAATGTTAGTTCCCCTTTGAGGTGGGCATGATGACCTCATTCCAGACATGCTGACCTTCTGCGGGTATTCTTGAACATCCTTTGTTCAGTTGTCTTACCTTCAGATTTCATCACTCGTTCTACCTCCCAAAGAGGAACTTAGGTTAATTTTTAAACTTTTATAAAATCATGGGAAAACAGGAGAGAACAGAGAAGGATAACAAACCAAAATCATAGGAGCATGCAGAAGTAGGTATGCAAACTATGCATTAACAATATCACAATACCCAGGACGCTAGGCCTACACAGCTGACAATACATGTGAAAATCCCACGCAGCGCCTTTCAAGCCCATTGTTGCAGCTACAGTGTCGACCCATCTCACTGAGGGTCTTCCTCTTTTTCAATGACCCTGTACTTTACCAAGCATGATGTCCTTCTCCAGGGACTGAACCCTCCTGATAACATGTCCAAAGTATGTGAGACACAGTCTTGCCATCTTTGCTTCTAAAGAGCATTCTGGTTGTACTTCTTCCAAGACAGATTTGTTCGTTCTTTTGGCAGTCCGTGGTATATTCAATATTCTTCGCTAACACCACAATTCAAGGGTGTCAATTCTTCTTTGGTCTTCCTTATTCATCATCCAACTTTCACATGCATATGAGGCAGTTGAAAATACCATGGCTTGGATCATGCACACCTTAGTCTTCAAGGTGACATCTTTGTTTTTCAACACTTTAAACAGGTCTTTTGCAGCAGGTTTACCCAATGCAATCCGTCTTTTGATTTACTGACTGCTGCTTCCATGAGTGTTGATTGTAGATCCAAGTAAAATGAAATCCTTGACAACTTCAATCTTTTCTCCATTTATCATGATATTGCTTACTGGTCCGGTTGTGAGGATTTTTGTTTTCTTTATGTTGAGGTGTAATCCATACAGAAGGCTGTGATCTTTGATCTTCATCAATAAGTGCTTCAAGTCCTCATTACTTTCAGCAAGCAAGGTTGTGTCATCTGCATAATGAGGGTTGTTAATGAGTCTTCCTCCAATCCTGATGCCCTGTTCTTCTTCATAGAGTCCAGCATTTCAGATTATTGCTCAGCATACAGATTGAATAGGTATGGTGAAAGGGTACAACCCTGACACATACCTTTCCTGACTTTAAACCACACAGTATCCCCTTGTTCTGTTCGAACAACTACCTCTTGATCTATGTACAGGTTCCTTATGAGCACAATTAAGTGTTCTGGAATTCCCATTCTCCACAGTGTTATGCATAATTTATTATGATCCACACAGTTGAATGTCTTTGCGTAGTCAAAAAAACACAGGTAAACATCTTTCTGGTATTCTCTGCTTTCAGCCAGGATCTATCTGACATCAGCAATGATATTCCTTGTTTCACATCCTTTTCTGAATCTGGCTTGAATTTCTGGCAGTTCCCTGTAGATACACTGCTTCAGTTGCTTTTGAATGATCTTTAGCGAAATTTTACTTGCATGTGATATTGATGATATTGTTCGATAATTTCCGCATTCTGTTGGATTACCTTTCTTGAGAATAGACATAAATATGAGTCTCTTCTAGTGAGTTGGCCAGGTAGCTCTCTTCTAAATTTCTGGGCATAGACCAGTGAGCACTTCCAGCGCTGCAGCAATTTGTTGAAACATGTCAACTGATATTCCATCAATTCCTGTAGACTTGTTTTTCATCAATGTCTTCTGTGCAGCTTGCACTTCTTCCTTCAGTACCATTGGTTGCTTACCATATGCTACCTCCTGAAATGGTTAACATCGACCAATTCTTTTCAGTACAGTGACTCTATGTATTCCTTCCATCTTCTTTGGATGCTTCCTGCTTGTTTAATATATTCTTCATAGAACCCTTCAATATTGCAACTCAAGGCTTGAAGTTTTCTTCAGTTCTTGCAGCTTGAGAAATGCTGAACATGTTCTTCCCTTTCGGTTTTCTATCTCCAGGTCTTTGCACACGTCATTATAGTAATTTACTTTGTCTTCTTGAGTCGCCCTTTGAAATTTTATGTTCAGCTCTTTTTTTTTATATTAGAAGAATATTTTTTTGTGTGTGTGCTTTAAGTGAAAGTTTACAGCTCAAGTTAGTTTCTCATACAAAAATTTATACACGCATTGTTATGTGACCCTAGTTGCTCTCTCTATAATGTGACAGCACACTCCTCCGTTCCACCCCAGAGTTTCTGTATCCATTCAACCAGCTCCTGTCCCTTTCTGCCTTCTTACCTCGTCTCTGACCAGGAGCTGACCATTTAGTCTCATGTAACTACTTGAACTAAGAAGCACACTCTTCACACGTATCATTTTATGTCTTATAGTCCAGTCTAATCTTTGTCTGAAGAGTTGGCTTCAGGAATGGTTTTCGTTCTGAGTTAACAGAGAGTTCGGGGGCCATGTGTTCCGGGGTCCCTCCAGTCTCAGTCAGACCATTAAGTCTGGTCTTTTTACTAGAAATTGAGTTTTGCACCCCATTTTCCTCCTGCTCCATCAGGGACTCTCTGTTGTGTTCCTCTTCATGGCTGTCATTGGTGGTAGCCAGGTACCATCTAGTTTTTCTGGTCTCAGGCTGGTGGAGTCTCTGGTTTATGTGGCCCTTTCTGTCTCTTGGGCTAATATTTTCCTTGTGTCTTTGGTCTTCTTCATTCTCCTCTGCTCCAGGTTGGTTGGGACCAATTGATGCATCTTAGATGGCTGCTTGCTAGCTTTTAAGACCCCAGACTGCACTCACCAAAGTGGGATGCAGAACATTTTCTTAATAAACTTGGTTATGCCAATTGACCTAGAAGTCCCCTGCAACCCAGGTTCCCAGACCCCTGCCCCTGCTATTATGTCCCTGGAAGTGTTTGGTTGTGTTCAGGAAACTTCTTAGCTTTTGGTTTAGTCCAGTTGTGCTGACTTCTCCTGTATTGTGAGTTGTCCTTCCCTTCACCCAAGATGATTCTTGTCTACTATCTAGTTAGTGAATACCTCTCTCCCTCCCTCCCCACTCTCGTAACCATCAAAGAATGTTTCCTTCTGTGTTTAAACCTTTTATTGAGTTCTTATAATAGTGGTCTCATACAATATTTGTCCTTTTGTGACTGACTAATTTCACTCAGCATAATGCCTTCCAGATTCATCCATTTTATGAGATGTTTCACGGATTCATCGTTGTTCTTTATCATTGCATAGTATTCTATTATGTGAATATACCATAATTTGTTCATCCATTCGTCCTTCCTTATCCTTTGTGGTGGATTTTGTTTAAAGTCTATTTTGTCAGAGATTAATATAGCCACTCCTGCTCTTTTTTGAGTGTTGTTTGCTTGATGTATTTTTTTCCATCCTTTGAGTTTTAGTTTGTTTGTGTCTTTAACTCTAAGGTGTGTCTCTTGTAGACAAGCATATAGATGGATCGTGTTTTTTTATCCATTCTGCCACTCTCTGTCTCTTTAGTGGTGCATTTAGTCCATTTACATTCAGCATAATTATTGATATAGATGAGTTTAGTGCTGTCTTTTTGATGTATTTTTTTGGTGTCATTGAAAGTTTCTTTGTTCCACTTAATTTTCTGAGCTGAGTCGTTTTTCTTTATGTATTTTCTTTTCATCTTTTTCATTGTTGTTGATTTTGTATTTGCTGAGTCTTTATCTGTTTCTTGTTTTTTATTTTGATGTGTGGGATTATTAGTTTCTTTTGTGGTTACCTTAATATTTACCCCTATTTTTCTAACTTTAAACCCCATCTTTTATTTCTCTATATCGCCTTGACTTCCTTTCCATATGAAAGATCTATGACTACATCTTTTAAGTCCCTCTTTTTTGTTTTAATGTTGTCATCTTTTACATATTGACATTTCTGTTTCCCTATTTTCAGAGTTTTAGCTTTGATTTATTTTTGTGACTTCCCTATTTGGATTTGTATCTGGTTGCTCTGTCGTGTGTTCTAGTCTTGGGTTGTTATCTGTGTTATTGATTTTCTAACCAGAGGACTCCCTTTAGTATTTCTTGTAATTTTGGTTTAGTTTTTATAAATTCCCTAAACTTCTGTTTATCTGAAAGTGCCTTAATTTCGCCATCATATTTGAGAGACAATTTTGCTGTATATATAATTCTTGGCTGGCAATTTTTTCTTTCAAGCTTTATATATGTCATCCCATTGTCTTCTCGCCTGCATGGTTTCTGCTGAGTAATCCGAGCTTATTCTTATTGATTCTCCTTTGTAGATGACTTTTCCTTTACCCTTAGCGACTCTTAAAATTCTGTTTATTTTTGGTTTCGGCAAGTTTGATTATAACATGCCTTGCTGACTTTCTTTTGGGATCTACCTTGTGTGGGGTTCAATGAGCATCTTGGGTAGATATCTTGTCATCTTTCACAATATCTGGGAAGTTTTCTGCCAACAAATCTTCAACAATTCTCTCTGTACTTTCTGTTATCCTCCCTGCATTCTGGTACTCCAATGATTCGTAGGTTATTCCTCTTGATAGAGTCCCACATAATTCTTAGGGTTTCTTCTTTTTTTTTAATCCTTTTATCTGATTTTTCCTCAAATAAGTCGTTGTCAAGCGCTTTATCTTCAATCTCACTAATTCTGACTTTCATTGCCTCAATTCTGATCCTATGATTTTCTATTGAGTTGTCTAATTCTGAAATTTTATTGTTAATCTTCTGGATTTCTGTTTGCTGTCTCTCTATGGATTCTTGCAGACTGTTAAATTTGTCATTGTGTTCTTCCATAATATTCTTAAGTTCCTTTATTGCTTTATCTGTGTGTTCCTTGTCTTGTTCTGTGTTTTGCATGATCTCCTTCCTGATCTCTTGGATAGTTCTGTATATTAATCTTTTGTATTCTACCACCAGTAATTCCAAGAAGTTCTCTTCCTCTGGAAATTTTCTTGATTCTTTTTTTGGGAGCTTGCTGAAGCCATCATGGTCTGCCTCTTTATGATTTGATATTGGCCGTTGTCTCCGAGCCATCAATAAGTTATTATATTTATTGATTTTACTTTTGCTTATTTTTTCCTAGCTTCTTGTTTTGTTTTGATATGACCAAATAGGCTGCTTGTGTGAGCTAGTTTGATTATTGGCACCTCTGAAGCTCTTATATCCTGTCACCAAATGGTTAGAGCTATTACTAGGTATGTGAGCCCAGGAGTCTGTTTACTTTTCTTGTATGGATTCAGCTCAGGTGTCCAGGTAGTCGGTCACCAAGTATGTGGTGCAGGCTCTTACCTACAGTCATAGATGGGCAGGAGTGATTGGAATAGGCATAGGTATGTGGCTGCAGTAGGAGGTTATGTGCTGAGCAAGGCAGGGGGGTGATGGCTGCCCCTGAGTGTCTGGGAGGAAAGCAGGTCCCTGTTCCCTAAAGTGCGTAGGTGGGTGGGTTTTGCAGCCATACTATGGGCACCCAATGCTGTTGGCTGTAAGGACTGGGAGTCACCATTATTTCTGGACTCCTGTCATGGGTGGCTGGGTGGTGTGGGTGGAGTCACCAGTCCTCAGGTCCCTGATGTGGGTATGTGAGGACCCTGCTTAATGGGCAGAGTGGTGTCAAATGTCACAAATCTGCCACTTCACCTTATGGCAGATACAGTTGAAAATAGGCTTCAGGTATATACCCTGTTGTACTGTGGTAATGAGGGCCTATGCTGTTGAAATGGGCCCACACAGGTCTATGCAGGGGTGAAAGGCATTCAAAGTCCATGAACCCTTTATGCCAGTGCCTAGGCAAACGGGCTGTGCCTGCCCTGAGTTCCCGGCTTAGGGGAGATGGCAGATTATTTTTTCCTTTTTGTTAATTTATTCCCTCTCCAAAGCTGGGAGAATGGCTCAGGGTGTGTGATGGGTCCTACTTCCTGCCCAGGGGCTGCAGCAATCACTGAAGCTGTCCCAGGACCCAGTGCAGAGGAGGGAGGGGGCAGGTAAATGTGAGAGAGATTCTTCCCAAAGTGGGTATTTTTTGATCCGCATAGGTTAGATGCACATACTTATCTTTCCCTGATTGAGAGCCACTTTTCACTGGTTCTGGAGGCTTGAGTAGACTCTCCGCCACTTGGTCTCTTCCAATGTGGAAAATGCATCCAAAGCACCACTGCTTGCCTCACTGTGCACGCCAGCCTATTCAGCCTGCAGGGTGCCAGTTCCCCCCGGGTCAGGTCTGGCAACTCCTTGCTTTCTGAACCATCTCTCCCTCCCTCTGCTGCTCAGTCCAATTCCTCAACTTTGCTGTTAATGTTCAGGGTTCGTAGAGTGTCATATATAATTGATTCACTTGTTTTTTGCGGTCTTTGTGGTAAGAGAGACCACAGGAAGCATCTGACTACTCCGCCATCTTGGCCCTGTCTCCTCAGCTCTTTTACTTTATCTTTTCTTCCTTTTGCTTTAGCTACTCAGTGTTCAAGAGCAAGTTTCAGAGTCTCTTCTGACATCCATTTTGGTCTTTTCTTTCTTTCCTGTCTTTTTAATGACTTCTTTCTTTCTTCATGTATGATGTCCTTGATGTCATTCCACAACTAGTCTGGTTTTCGGTCATTAGTGTTCAGTGCGTAAAATCTATTATTGAAATGATCTCTAAATTCAGGTGGGATATACTCAAGGTTGTACTTTGGTTCTCGTGGACTCGTTCTAATTTTCTTCAGTTTCAGCTTGAACTTGCATATGAGCAATTGATGGCCTGTTCCGCAGTTGGCCCCTGGCCTTTTCTGACTGATGATATTGAGCTTTTCCATCGTCTCTTTCCACAGACATAGTTAGTTTGATTCCTGATATTCCATCTGGCAAGGTCCATGTGTAGAGTCACCATTTATGTTGCTGAGACAAGGTATTTGCAATGAAGAAGTCGTTGGTCTTGCAATATTCTATCATGCAATCTCCAGCAACATTTCTATCACCAAGGCCCTATTTCCCAACTACCAACCCTTCTTTGATTCCAGCTTTTGCACTGCAATCACTAGTAATTATCAATGCATCTTGATTTCATGTTTGATCAATTTCATACTGCAGAAGTTGGAAAAAATCTTCAGTTTCTTCATCTTTGGCTTAACGGTTGGTGCGTAAATTTGAATAACAGTTGTATTAACTTGTCTTCCTTGTAGGCGTACGGATATTATCTTATCACTGACAGCGTTATACTTCAGGATAGATCTTGAAATGTTCTTTTTGATGATAAATGCAACGCCATTCCTCTTCAAGTTGTCATTCCCAGCATAGTAGACCATATGATTGTCTGATTCAATACCACTCCATTTCAGCTCACTAATGCCTAGGATATCAATGTTTATGTGTTCCATTTCATTTTTGACTATTTCCAATTTTTCTAGGTTCATACTTCGTGCATTCCATGTTCTGATTATTAACAGATGTTTGCAGCTATTTCTTCTCATTTTGAGTCACGTCACATCAGAAAATGAAGGTCCCAAAAGCTTGACTCCATCCAGGTCATGAAAGTCAGTTCTACTTTGAGGAGGCAGCTCTTTGCCAGTTATATTTTGAGTGCCTTCCAACCTGAGGGGCTCATCTTTCGGCACTATATCAGATAATGTTCTGCTGCTATTCATAAGGTTTTCACTGGCTAATTCTTTTTAGAAGTAGACAGCCAGGTCCTTCTTCCTAGTCTATCTTAGTCTGGAAGCTCAGCTGAAACCTGTCCGCCATGGGTGACCTTGCTAGTATTTGAATATCTGTGGCACAGCTTCCAGCAACATGAAAGCCCCCACAGTATGACAAACTGACAGACACATGGTGGGATAATATCAATAAGTGAAGAAAAAGCATTTGATAAAATCCAATACCCATTTATGATAAAAACTCACAGCAAACTAAGAATAGAGGGAAACTTCTCCAATTTGATAAAGAACATCTACAGAAAACCTATAGCTAACATGAGACTTAATGGTGAGAAACTAGACGGTTTCCCGTAAGATCAGGAAAAAGACAAGGCTTTTCCTCTTACTACTCCTACTCAACAAGATAAGAAAAGTAAATAAGTATTCATATTGGTAAGGAAGAAATGAAACTGTCTTTGTTCACAGATGATATGATTGTCTATGTAAAAAATTCCAAAAAATCAACCAAAAAATTCCTGGGCTAATAAACAATTATAGCAAGGTTGTAGGATACACGGTTAATATACAAAAGTCAATTGCTTAACTGTATACTGGCAATGAAAAATTGGAATATGAAATTAAAAACACAACACAATTTATATTAGCAACAAAGAATGAAATATTTAGGTATAAATGTAATAAAATATGTACAAGATCTATTTGGCATAAACTACAAAACTCTGATTAAAGAAGTCAAAGTAGATCTAAATAAATGGAGAGATATTCTATGTTAATAGATAGCAAAACTCAACGTTATTATGACAATTCTTCCAAATTTGATCCATAGATTACACACAGTTCCAATAAATACCCCAGGAAGTTACTTTGCAGATATCAGCAAATCAATTCTAAGTCTATATGGAGCATAAAAAAGACCCAGAATAGCTAACACAATACTGAAGAACCAAATGGGAGGACTGATATTACCTGACTTCAAGATTTACTATGGTAAGTGATCAAGATAGTGCGGTATTGGTGAAATAATACAAAAATAGACCAATAAAAAGGAAGAGAATTCCCAGAAATGTTGTTGTCGTTAGGTGTCGTCAAGTTGGTTCTGACTCATAGCAACTATATGTATAACAGAATGTAACACTGCCCGGTGCTGCGCCATCCTTTTAATCATTGTTACACTTGAGGCCATTGCTGCAGCCGCTGTTTGTCAATCCATCTCGTTGAGAGCCTTACTCTTTTTCACTTTTCACTGACCCTCTACTTTACCAAGCATGATGTCCTTATCCAGGAACTGATCCCTCCTGATAACATGTCCAAAGCATGTGAGATGAAGTCTTGCCATCCTTGCTTCTGAGTAATATTCTGGTTGTACTTCTTCCAAGACAAATTTGTTCATTCTTTTGGCACTCCATGATATATTCAATATTTTTTGCCAACACCATAACTCAAAGGCATCAGTTCTTCTTCACTCTTCCTTATTCATTGTTCAACTTTCGCATGCACATGAGGCAATTTAAAACACCATGGCTTGGGTCACGTACACCTTAGTCCTCAAAATGATGTCTTCACTTTTTAATACTTTAAAGAGGTCTTTTGCCACAGATTTGCCAAAAGCAATGTGTCATTTGATTGCTTGACTTCTGCTTTCATGGGTGTTGACTGTGGATCCAAGCAAAATGAAATCCTTGACAACTTCAAACTTTTCTCTATTTATCTTGATATTGCTTATTGGCTCAGTTGTGAGGATGCCTGTTTTCTTTATGCTGAGGTGTAATCCATACTGAAGACTATTGTCTTTGATCTTCATCAATAAATGCTTCAAGTCCTCTTCACTTTCAGCAAGCAAGGCTGTGTCATCTGCATAATGCAGGTTGTTAACGAGTCTTCCTCCATTCCTGATGCCCTGTTCTTCTTCATATAGTCCAGCTTTCGGATTATTTGCTCAGCATACAGATTGATTAAGTATGGTGAAAGGATGCAACCATGATGCATACCTTTCCTGACTTTAAACTATACCGTATCCCCTTGTTCTATTCGAACAACTGCCTCTTGGTCTATGCACAGGTTCCTTATGAGCACAATTAAGTATTCTGGCATTTCCATTCTTCACAATGTTATCCATAATTTGTTATGATCCACAGTCAAATGTCTTTGCATAGTCGATAAAACACAGGTAAATATCTTTATCGTATTCTCTGCTTTCAGCCAGGATCCATATGACATAAGCAATGATATCCCTAGTTCCACGTCCTCTTCTGAATCCAGCTTCAATTTCTGGCAGTTCCCTGTTGATATACTGCTGCAACCACTTTTGAGTGATCTTCAGCAAAATTTTACTTGTGTGAGATATTAATGATATTGTTTGATAATTTTCACATTTTGTTGGATCACCTTTCTTGGGAATAGGCATAAACATGGGTCTCTTCCAGTCGGGTGGCCAGGTAGCCATCTTCCAAATTTCTTGGAGTAGAAGAGTGAGCAGTCTCAGCACCAGATCAGTTTGTTGAAACATCTCAATTGGTATTCCGTCGATTCCTGGAGCCCTGTTTTTAGCCATTCCCTTCAGTGCAGCTTGGACTTCTTCCTTCGGTACCATCAGTTCTTAATCATATACTACCTCCTGAAATAGTTGAACGTCGACCAATTCTTTTCGGTGTGGTGACTTTGTGTATTCCTTGGATCTTCTTTTGATGCTTCCTGCATCATTCAGTATTTTCCCCATAGAATCCTTCACTATTGCAACTCGAGGCTTGAATTTTTTCTTCAGTTCTTTCAGCTTGAGAAATGCTGAGCGTCTTCTTCCCTTTTGGTTTTCTATCTCCAGGTCTTTTGACATTTCATTATAATACTTTACTTTGTCTTCTCGAGTTGCCCTTTGAAATCTTCTGTTCAACTTTTCTACTTCATTGTTTCTTCTGCCCGCTTTAGTTACATGACATTCAAGAGCAAGCTTCAGAGTCTCTTCTGACATCCATTTTGGTCTCTTCTTTCTTTCCTGTCTTTTTAATGACCCTCTGCTTTCTTCATGTAACATGTCCTTGATGTCATTCGGTAACTCATCTGGTCTTCGAAAGCTAGTGTTCAATGTGTCAAATATATTCTTGAGATGGTCTTTAAATTCAGGTGGGATATACTCAAGGTTGTTCTTTGGCTCTTGTGACCTTGTTCTATTTTTTTTTCAGCTTGAACTTGAACTTGCATATGAACAATGATGGTCTCTTCCACAGGCAGCCCCTGGCCTTGTTCTGACTGATGATATTGAGCTGTTCCATCATCTCTTTCCAGAAATGTAGTTGACTTGATTTCTGTGTATCCCATCTGGCGAGGTCCATGTGTACAGTCGCCATTTTTGTTGTTGAAAAAAACGTTATTTGTAGTGGCTTGCATGTTGCTGTGATGCTGAAAGCTATGCCACTGGTATTGAAATGTCAGCAGGATCATCCATGTTGATCAGATTTTAGCTGAGCTTCCAGACTAAGACATACTAGGAAGACGGACCTGGCAGTCTACTTCTGAAAAAAATTAGCCAGTGAAAACCTTATGAATAGCAGCGGAACGTTATCTGGTATAGTGCCAGAAGATGAGACCCTCAGGTTGGAAGACACTCAAAACATGAGAGGGAAGAGCTACCTCCTCAAAGTAGAGTTGATCTTAATGACATGTATGGAGGAAAGCTTTTGGGACTTTCATTTGCTGATGTGGCATGACTCAAAATGAGGAAGAAACAGCTGCAAACATCCACTAATAATAGGAACGTGGAATGTAGGAAGTATGAATCTAGGAAAATTGGAAACCATCAAAAATGAAACAGAATGCATAAAGATTGATATCTTAGGCATTAGTGAGCTGAAATGCACTGGTATTTGCCATTTTGAATCAGACAACCATACGGTCTACTATGCCAGGAATGACAACTTGAAGAGGAATGGCATTGCATTCATTATCAAAAAGAACATTTCAAGATCTATCCTGAAGTACAATGCTGTCAGTGATAAGATAGTATCCATACGCCTTCAAGGATGATCAGTTAATATGAATATTATTCAAATTTATGCACCAACCACTAAGGCCAAAGATGAAGAAACTGAAGCTTTTTTTTTTTTTAACCAACTTCTGCAGTCTGAAATTGAACAAATATGTAATCAACATGCACTGATAATTACTGGTGATTGGAATGTGAAAGTTGGAAACAAAGAAGAAGGGTCGGTAGTTGGAAAATATGGCCTTGGTGATAGAAAGAATGCCAGAGATTGCATAATAGAATCCCAGAAATAGACCCACACAAATATAGTCAACTGATCTTTGACAAAGAAGCAGAGATAATTCAATGGAGAAGAATAGTCTTTCCAACAAATGGTGCGGAAACAACTGGATGTCCACATGAAAAAAAATGAATCTAAATACAAAAATTAACTCAAAATAGATCACATACCTAAATGTTAAATGCAAAGCTGTACAATTTCTTGGAGAAAATCTAGATAACCTTGGGTAGGCCATGAGCTTTAATGATGGAATGATTGTGTACTTGAACCTCCCCTCCAAAAAAATCTACTGAAAACTCAACACAAGCAGTGAAAGAATTCAGTAAAAAAGCTGTGTACAAAAATAATATACAGGTAAAAAGGATTGAAGTACTGATGCATGCAACATGGATGAGCCTTGAAAACATTATACTAAGTAAAAAAGCCACATGTTGTATGATTCCATTTATATGAAATGTCCAGAATGGGTAAATCCATAGAGACAGACAGTAGATTAGTGGTTGGAAAAGGGGAGGAATGGGGAGTGACTTCTAATAAGTATGGGGTTTCTTTTTGGGTTGACGAAAATGTTTTAAAATTAGATAGTGGTGAGGCTTGCAAAACTCTATGAAAACACTAAAAATCACTGAACTGCAGTCTTTAAAAGGGTGAATTTTATAATATGCAAATTATGTTTCAATAAGCCTCTGCACTCAGACCTAGAAAGGGCATCTAGGCACATAGCAAATCTGGGGCCATATGAGTTCTGGGATGGAGTGGCATCCAGCATGCAATGGGACCCAGACCTGCAGGCAGCCAGACCTTGGTGAGGGCACAGTGGGCAGAGAAGCCTGAGAACACATACCTCAAAGGAGCCATCTTGGTGCACCACAAATCTGGGGCTGTATGAATCCCTGGAGGGAGTGGCATGTGTCACACAGTGAGAAATGGACCCAACAAACAGACACACCAGTGAAGACATTGCAGGCAGTAAAACCTCCACACACAGACCCAGAAACAGCTGTTTGGGCTTCTCCCCAAGATGATGGCCTAGACAGGTGTGCACCTCCACTCCTCCACAACAATTAAAGAAAAAAGATAAAAAATAGACAAAGTGTTGAAACCAATGGATTCAGAACTCTAGAAACCAGCTCAAAAGATAAACATTTTTCTTCTTCTTTTTCTTTTTTCCTTGTTTTTTCTTTTTTTGCTCTACTACACAGGAACCCCTGCTGTATAACCTCCATAGCAGTGAAGCCAGCTGTTAACCATGAGCCATGAACTGCAGGCAGCAAACCATGCTACCTTAGTCCAAGAGGGAGGTGAAAAGCCTGGCTTTAGCTGACAGGCTGGTAGATTAGATTATTCACAGCTGTCGGCGGGCATCAAGGGGGGAGTGGGAAAATACAGGCAGGACTGAGAGAAAGGAGAAAGGGAAGGGAGGGAAGAGAGAAAAGGAGGAAAGAAGAGAGAAAGAAAAAATACTAGCTCTGCCATGTGATTACATAACAAAAGTGGTAGTTAATGGCAGTTAATCACAGTAAACAAAGGGTTACCAAAGGCAGGTCTCTGAGATAAGGTTGCCCCTGGAAATTTGAAGCTTGTGCTGAGACAGAGTGCCCCGGGAGAACTGTTCCTAGCGCCAAGTCAGAATTTAAAAGATCAGAGCACCCTCTAGTGGAATACAAGAGGAGGAAGGGACAAAAAAGAAAAAAAAAAAAAAAAAAGAAGCTAATGAACCAATCACACAAAAACAATCCCTGGAGAAAAAGAAAACTCTGAATACCAGAACTAACACAGTATAACACTCAACTGTCCCAGGTTCAACAAAAAATTGTAAAGCATACCACAAGACAAGAAAAGATAGCCCACTCAAAAGAACAATATGAGGAAACTGAAATCAGTACTATGCAAGTCTTATTAATGGGAAAAATAGAGACCTTTCAAACAACAACATTAACTATACTCAAGGAATTTAAAGAACACACAAATAATAAATTAGAAGGAATCAGAAAACATGAGAATCTCAATAAGGAGATAGAAAACATGAAAAAAGTAGAAAATTGGAACTGAGGAATACGATAACTGAACTGCATAAAGCAAAGGAGGGATTCAGTAATAGATCTGAGTAGACAGAAGAAAGAATAAGTTAACTAGAGGACAAGCTTGCTGAATTTACCAAGATTCAAGAAATCAGGAGAAAAGAATAAAGAAAAATGAATAAAACCAAATGGAACTATGGAATACCATTAAGCAAAACAACTTACACATTATAGAAATAACAGAAGGAGAGGAGAGAAACAAAGGGAAAGAAAGAATATTTGAACAAATAATGGCAGAAAACTTTCCAGACCTGAGTAAGGAATTGAACATGGAAATCCAAGAAGCTCTATGAGCTTCAAATAGGATAAACCTAAAGATATCTACCAAACGAAGATTTGTAATCAAACTCTTGAAAATTGAAGACAAGGCAAGAGTTTTGAAAGCAGCAAGAGAAAAGCCCAACATAATATATAAGGGGTCTTTCATAAAGTTAAGTGTCAATTTCTCCTCAGAAACCTTGGAGGCCAGGAGGCAGTGGAGCAATATATACAAAGTGTTGAAAGAAAATAACTGTCAACCAATAATTATCTATCCAGCAAAACTGTCCAACAAAAATGAGCATGATGGAATGGCAAGAAGCCCCAAATAGCTAAAGTAATGTTGAAAGAAAAGAATAAAGTAGGAGTGCTCACACTTTCTGATTTTAAAACATACTATACAGCTACAATAATCAAAACAGCCTGGTACTGGTATAACAATAGACACAGAGACCAATGGAATAGAATTGAGAGTCCAAAAATAAACCCACACATTTATGATCAACTGATTTCTGACAAGAGTGCTAAGTCCATTTGATGAGGAAAGAAGAGTCTCTTCAATAAATGGTGTTGGGAAAACTGGATTTCCACAAGAAGAAAAATGAAATAAGATCCACACCACACACCTCACACTAAAACAAATTCAAAATGGATTAAGGACCTAAATGTGAAAACTAAAACCATAAAATTCTTAGAAGAAAATCCAGGGGCAATGCTGTTGAGCTTATCTTTTAACAATGGATTATCTAATATAATAACAAAAGCACAAACAGCAAAAGACAAAATAAATAAATGGAACCTCATAAAAATTAAAAACTCTACCAAAAAAGTGAAAAGACAAGCTACCAACTTAAAGAATACCTTTGGAAACCATATATCCAATAAGAACCTACTAACCAAAAAAAGTTTGGATAAATAATAGCCAAATACATCCCAAATTTGAAAAAAAGATATGAATCTACACATCCAAGAAAATCAACAAACTCTAATCAGGATAAACTCAGAGAGATCCATACTGAGGCACATTATACTCTGACTGACAAAATCCAAAGACAAAGAGAGAATCTTTAAAGCAGGAAGAAATAAGGAAATGATCACATACAAGGGAGCTTCAATAAAATTAACATAAAACTTGTCATCAGAAACCACAGAGGCCAGAAGACAGTGGAATGATATATTTACAGGGCTGAAAATAAAAATGTCAACCAAGATTCTCTATCAAGCAAAACAATCCTTTAAAAATGAGGACAAAATTAAGACATTCCCAGTTAAACAAAAGCTGAGAGACTTTGTCGCCAGTATACCTGCCCTAAAGAAATGCTAAAGAGAGTCTTTCCAATGGAAAGGAAAGGACACTAGACAGTATTTCAAAGCTGTACATAGAGGGAAAAAAAAGATCTTCAGTAAAGATGATTTTATAGGCAAATACAAGGGCCACTTTTATAGCATTTTTAGCTGGTAATTCTAGTTGTTATGTCTTACATGCTTTAAAATGACAAACGCATTAAAAGAGTATAAATTTATGTAATTGGCACATGATATATAAAGATACCATTTATGACAACAACAACATAAAGGAAGAACAGAGCTGTATAGGATCAGGGGTTTTGTATGCAATTAAAATTAAGTTAGTATCAATTTAAAATACATTGTTATAAATTTAGGATGTTATGTGTAATCCCTATGGTGACTACAAAGAAAATATTTTTAATTTAAAAATAGGGAGTGAAAATGATTTACAACAAAAAATCAATTAAACACAAAGTGAGCAGTATGCAGGAAATAGGGGGCATAAAAAATTTAAGACATACAGAAAAGCAATACGAAATGGCAGAAGTAAATATTTCATTATCGGTAATTAAATGTAAATGGATTAAACTCTCCAATCAAAAGGTAGAAATGGGCAAAATGGGTTTAAAAAAAAATGACCCTACTATATGCAGTCTACAAGATACTCACTTTAAACCAAAAGACACAAATAGGTTAAAGTGAAAGGATGAAAGAAATACTCCATGCAACCAGTAACCGTAAGATAGTTTAAGGTAGACTTCCAGTCAAAAACTGTTTCTAGACACAGAGAAGGATATTATTTAATGATAAAAGGGTCAATTTTACAAGATATAAAAATTATAAATATATATAATCTTAACAACAGAGCCCTATAAAGCAAACATAGACAGAATTAAAGGAAGAAATATATAGTTTTACAATAATAGTTGTAGGTTTCATCACAACACTTTCAATAATGAGTAGAACATCTAGACAGAAAGTCAAAGAGGAAATAGAACACTGAATACCACTACAAACTAAGTAGAACACTCCACCCCAAAACAGCAGGGTACACAATCTTCCCAAGTGCACACAGATCATTTTCCAGGACAGATCTTATATTAGGTAACAAAACAAGTTTGAGTAAATTTAAAAAGACTGAAATCAAACAAATTACCTTCTATGTCTCCAATGAAATAAAACTGTAAATTAATAACAAAAGGAAAACTAGAAATTTTGCAAATAAGCAGGAATTAAAAAACACATTCTTAAATAAGCAGTGAATCAAAGAAAAATTATAAAATACTTAAATATAAAGGAAAATGAAAGTACAATGTCCCAAAATTTATGGAATGTGGAGAAGGCACTGCTCAAATGGATTTTATAGCTGTAACTTACCTACATTAAAAAAGATAAAAGGTCTCAAATCAATAACCTAACTTTACACCTTGAGTAACTAGAAAAAGAAGAGCAGACTAAGTCCAAAGCTAGTGGAAGGAAGAAAATAATGAAGCTTAGAGATAAATAAAGAAGAGAAAAACAATAGAATCAATCACAATAGAAGGTGGTTCTTCAAAGAGATCAATAAAATTGACAAATCTTTAACTAGACTGACAAAAAAAAGAAGTCACTAACTAAAATAAAAAATGAATGTGAAGATATTACTAAAGATCACACAAAGATAAATGTATTATAATAGAATACTATGAATACACCAAAAAATTAGATAATCTAGATCCAATTGACAAATTCATAGAAACACATAAATTACCTAATTGATTCAAGAAGGAAAAAAAAAATCTTAACAGACATATAACAATTAAGTAGATTGAGTCAGTAATCAAAAATCATCCAACAAAGAAAAGCCCAGGACCAAATGTCTTCCCTGGTGAATTCTACCAAACATGTAAACAGTTAACACCAAAACTTCCCAAACTCTTCCAAAAAATAAAAGAGAGGGGACATTTCCTAAGTCATTCTCTGAGGCTAGCATTACCCTGATAGATAAGGACACCACAAAAAAAGAAAACTACAAACCAATAACCCTTATGAATTGTTGTTAGGTGCCATTGAGTCAGTTTCAACTCATAGCGATCCTACATACAAGAGAACAAAAAGGGGCCAGGTCCTGCACCATCCTCACAATTGTTATGCCAGAGCCCATTGTTGCAGCTGCTGTGTCAATACATTACCTTGAGAGTCTTTCTCTTTTTCACTAACCCTCTGCTTTACCAAGCCTGATGTCCTTCTCCACGGACTAGTCCCTCCTGATAACATGTCCAAAGTACATGAGACAAAGTCTCGACATCCTCACTTCTAAGGAACATTCTGGCTGTACTTCTTCCAAGACAGATTTGTTCATTCTTCTAGCAGTCCATGGTATATTCAATATTCTTTGCCAACACCATCATTCAAAGGTGTCAATTCTTCTTTGGTCTTCCTTAATCAATGTCCAGCTTTCACATGCATATAAGGTGACTGAAAACACCAAGGCTTCAGTCAGGCATACCTAGGTCCTCTAAGTGACATCTTTGCTTTTTAACACTTTAAAGAGGTCTTTTGCAGCAGATTTGTCCACAGCAATGCACCGTTTGATTTCCCAACCACTGTTTCCATGAGCCTTGATTGTGGATCCAAGTAAAATGAAATCCTTGACAACTTCAATATTTCTCCATTTATCATGACATTGTTTACTGGTCCAGTTGTGAGGATTTTTTTTTTTTTTATTGTACTTTAGATGAAGGTTTACATAATAAACTAGCCTCTCATTAAACAGTTAGTACACGTATTGTTTCATGACATTGGTTAACAACTCCATGACACGTCAATACTATCCCTTCTGAACCATGGGTTCCCTATCCTCAGCTTTCCTATCCCCTCCTGCTTTCTCATCCTTGCCCCTGGGCTGCTGTGCCCCTTTAATTCTCCTTTTGTCCTTTGGGCCTGTCTCATCTTTGGCTAAAAGGTGAATCTCAGGAGTGACCTTATTACTGAGCTAAAAGGGTATCTGAGGGCCATATTCTCGAGGGTTTTCCAGGCTCTGTCAGGCCAATAAGCCTGTTTTTTTTTTATGAGTTACAATTTTGTTCTACATTTTTCTCCAGCGCTGTCCTGGACCCTTTATTGTGATCCCTGTCAGAGCAGGCAGTGACGGTAGCCAGGCACAATCTAGTTGTACTGAACTCAGTCTGATGGAAGCTGTGGTAGTTGTGATCCATTAGTCCTTTGGACTAATCTTTCCCTTGTGTCTTTAGGAGTGAGACGAGTGGAGTATCTTAGACGGCCGCTCACAGGTTTTTAAGGCCCAAAGTAGAATGAAGAACATTTTCTTTATAAACTATGTTACGCCAATTGAGCTAGATGTTCCCTGAGACCATGGTCCCCACAGCCCTCAGCCCAGCAATTTGGTCCCTCAGGGAATTTGGATTTGTCCACGGAGCTTCCATGACCTTACCCTGAAAAAGTTGTGCTAGCTTCCCCAGTATTGTATACCATCTTAACCTTCACGAAATTTGCCACTAATCTATTGTCTATTTAGTGATTTTTCCACCCCCACACCTCCCGTCACTTGTAACCATCAAAGATTGTTTCTTTTTGTGTGTAAACTTTTCATGAGTATGTATAGTAGTGGTCTCATACAATATTTGTCCTTTTATGATTGACTTATTTCACTCAGCATAATGCCCTCCAGATTCATCTATGTTGTGAGATGCTTTGCAGATTCATCATTGTTCTTCATCGTTGCATAATACTCCACGGTGTGTATGTACCATAGTTTGTTATCCATTCATCTACTGATGGACATCTACGTTGTTTATATCTTTTTGCTATTGTGAATAATGCAGCAACGAACATGGGTGTGCATATATCTATTTGTGTGACGGCTCTTATTACTCTAGGATATATTCCTAGGAGTGGGACTGGATCATATGATATTTCTATTTCTAGATTTCTTAGGAAGCACCATATCATTTTCCAAAATGGTTGTACCCTTTTGCATTCCCACCAGCAGTGCATAAGAGTTCCAATCTCTCTGTAGCCTCTCCAACATTTGTTATTTTCTGTTTTTTTGCTTCGTGCCAGTAATGCCGGGGTGAGATAGTATCTCATTGTGGTTTTGCTGTGCTTTTCTCTAATGGCTAATGATCTCGAGCATTTTCTCATGTGTCTGTTGTCCGCTTGAATGTCTTCTTTGGTGAAGTGTCTGTTCATTTCCTTTGCCCATTTTTTAATTGGAGTATTTGTCTTTTTGTTGTAGAGGTGCTGGATTTTCCTGTAGATTTTAGAGATTAGACCATTGTTGGATTTGTAATAGCCAAAATTTTTTCCTAGTCTGTAGGTTCTCTTTTTACTCTTTTGGTGCAGTTTTTTGATGAGCATAAGTGTTTAATTTTTCGAAGATCCTAGTTATCTAGCTTATCTCCTGGAGTTTGTATGTTGTTAGTTATGGTTTGTATCCTGTTAATGCAGTGAATTAGAGTCTCTAGCATTGAACCTATTTTTTCTTCTATTATTTTTATACTTTTTTGTTTTATATTTTGGTCTTTGATCCATTTTGAGTTAGTTTTTGTGTATGGTGTGAGGTATGGGTCCTGTTTCATTTTTTTGCAGATGGACATCTAGTTTTGCCAGCACCATTTGTTAAAAAGACTGTCTTTTCCCCATTTGATGG